>NC_090281.1:63482002-64108252 GCF_037392515.1 Haliotis asinina | reverse complement strand
TAAATATTTAACAAATAATGAAACATTAATGGGGAAACGTGATGCAGAGCGCATTCCAACTGTCATTAAGTAACAAAGTATTTTGAAGGATACTTATTGATTATATCAAATCCAATGTCAATGGGGAACAGCCAACTATTTGTCAGTGCCAGTATTGCAACTAAAGCATCAACCTACACACGTTTAGATCGATACAAATAGAGTGAATTATGATATTGTTTGATCCGAGCAAGGTCGATTTCCTGTGCTGTTTGCTGAAGCTAAGTGTGTGAGACCCATCAGTCAGTAAAGGTGAGTTGGGGATTATCAGCACGATATGCCTCTATAAAATGGCGTCTAAAACAGAAGTGAAAGCCGCATGGACAGAGAAACCCTCATGTACTGAGGAGAAAATAGGTAGTTTGTGGACTGATTTTACTCAGAACACAGGATTCCACGGAGTGAACAAACTCACACCCGGACGACACTACAAGATTAGATGGTAAGTTGAATAAGACGCAGCAACATTTGATAGTGTAACCAATGCAGTAGGGTCTTAAAGTATTAATTAGGATGTGAGCGTAATGCTTTCAATACAGTTAATGTATTTTTTATTCTATTTTATAATTCATGTTGGTCAGACTACCAAAACCTAGTATACATACGTTTCATGTTCACAAAATATTAATAGAGTCTTGAAAGACTATGCATCAAGTTGTGGTGTCATTTCTCTTCATCTGATCTACATATATTCAGATATATGCGAAACTACATGACATCGATCATTAACAACCTATACACAGTATACATGTGGTATGAATGACGATGTGAACCTACTGTTGCATGTTTCGATCATTGTTACAGACTCTGAAGCTGTATTTAACTCATTCAGTAAACATTATATGCATGTGAGATTTATTCAAGCACCACCCAACTCTAATGATACACCGGGAGACGTTACTTGTTTGTGTATGCATTAAGAACCAAATTCCGCATAGTCAGTTGTACTGAGAGTATAGTCACTGTGTCCACGACACCAATACGATTGTTACACAGTTCTAAAACGATTTGTAGACACCGTGTCAAATGACTTACTTCCGCCACTCTCACGATCTCCCTCCTCAATTTTGCAGGAGGGCCCTCTTAACACTTGAGAGTATGCACGCGAGAGACGCGATAATCGTCCGATTAGAAAACTCATCGTTCGTGTGAAGCACTTTGTGCAAAACAAACGCACCCCCTATGTCTTCCACTCCTTGGAAGATCGTTAACTTTACTGGTGACCGCGCGCTTCATCACACGTCAACTAATTATCATCTATTTAATGTTCAAAATGCCAATGATGCTGAGACAGGACATCTCAAGAATGCCCCATAGCGAGCCACTGGGCATTTTGTAAATGATTCTGCCTTATTATGAGAATTTGTTTTCCATTTTTGTTATAAAATTTAAACCCAAATGTGTTTGTCTCTTCTGAATTCGTAAACAGACGAACCATATATTTTGAAGTGTTATGTGAAGCGTACGGATATGTGCATTCCAGTACTCCTCGTGTATAATCGGCTGTTTAGATAAAGATTTAATAACACAAAGATAAAAAGAAGAAATAGAGTCCAGTGGTGCTTAATTATTAATATTAATAATGTTTACATATGCGCTCCTGAAGGAAATAGCATGTACCTTGCACGTTTTATACAATCAACGGCGTATTAGTCATACTTGAAGAAACAGAATCCTACCTCTCATCGGACAAGTGTTCATCTAGATTCTAATGAGATTGTTTTGTTAGCTTTTCATGGACGGTCGCAGTTTTGGCGATGACAGCATACATGACCTACAACATAACAAAGGAGCTGATGAATTACTACAGATACCCAGTGATAACTAACACGAAAATAGAAGTCGTCGAGGAGCTGCCTTTTCCTGCCGTCACCTTCTGCAATCTGAGTCCGTTTAATCTGACCAAGATTAAAGCAGTGGATCCTTATCTGGAAGAGTATTCCACAAAAATGAGCATGTTAGGACCATTGACGGGAGCTCTAAATTGGAGCGATCCTGGCTACGGGTCCACGTTTCGGACGAATCACAAACAGGAGTGGTGGGAAAATATCTCCATGACACTAGACCGAATGTTTTATATGTGTGTGATGAATGGTGTTGAACAACACCCCTGCACCACTGCAATGAAACCTGTTTTCACGAACCTGGGTCGCTGTGCCACCTTTAACTGGAATGCTTCTGATGTTGCTAAAGTTCGACTTACTGGGTCTGACAACAATCTCATTATGTATGCTGATACTGATCAGGCCAACTATGTACATGGGTCACAACTGGCTGCTGGGATAAAGGTGAGCAAAACAAAGTAGTGTACATAAAAGCGGAAAACGAATTAAACGATGTGCAACAGATAATCACATGTGTACGTTGTCCGTTTATTAATTCGACAGTTGTACCAACATGCGAAGTAACGGCAAACCATAGCTACTACCTACCACATATTTAGATTAACTAGTGTAAATCTAGTCCCTTACTTAGGTCAGCTGTTCTAAACTAGAGTTTGCAAAATATTCCATACTGTTTGAAGGTAGTGTGAACTGTTGCATTGCAAAACAAATTTGTGACCTTGAAGAGGTCATGTGTTCAAAATGCTGAAACTTGGTGAATTTGTATCATGAGTGTGAGTTTAGTTTTACTCAGCAATATTCCTGGTCTATGGCGGCAGTCTGTAAATAATCGAGTCTGGACCAGACAGTCCAGTGATCAACAACATGAGCATCGATCTGCGAAATTGGGAACCGATGACATGTGTCAACCAAGTCAGCAAGCCTGACCACCCGATCCCGTTAATCGCCTCTTACGACAAGCATTGTCACCTTTTATGGCAAGCATGGATTGCTGAAGGCCTATTCTACCCCGAGACCTTCACGGGTCTAATTCTTATCAAAATGTTACACCTAAACACAGCTGTCTATGACACACAGTGAGTGCTTTAAGCGAGTTTAAAATTCTGATGGGTAGCATGCATGGTGTATAGGTGATGTTTTATGCATCCACGAGAACAAACGTGACAGGCATATATTTTCAGGTAAGTAATAGTGGCTTTTGTGTGATACCGTGTATCATTTTCAGTTTGAACACAGTCCATGTAGTTCCAACTGTGATTTTTTATGGTGGCATACACATATGTCAAAGACTAAAATTACTATTGCTTTTCCACTTACTGCAGGTAATCTTACATGACCCTCGTGTACACCCAGATCTTGCGACATCTTCCTTCCTGGCAGCTCCAGGAACATCCACATACGCCTCTGTTCTCCGATCAACGGTAAGTCACTGACATACACACTCACATGGCCTTTGCTAAAACATTCTGTCATCCTGTGATTATAACCTTTGTTACAATGCCTGTGTCAGGTAGTGTTCTAGTTTCCATACCGGTATTGAGCAGCTGATACGGGGAAGCGATATGTGTGCTTTGCAGTTCTGTTACGTTCGGAATACGGTTGTTCACACGGATGCTCATAGCAACGCAAAAAGGTCCAACATCAAAGAAGTAGAAATACTCAGTAATGCTCGTTGCAAAAGGAATTCAACTCTTTCTACTAACGTTTTAGGTTAAATATTAGCTACGTCCTGACATTTGATATCAGTACTGATTTTAAGATTCAAAACGCAATAGCACTGAAAGCAGAGGTCCCAGCATGTAACTACTTTTAATACACAAAGTGCCAACCATAAACACTATCAACATCAATTATCGTTTAGACAAAACAAGATGCATGTCATTTATGAACTTATTTGTACTAGTACGAGTACCTGCCACCACCCTATCAGGCCTTCAAGAACCGGACATGCTTGGACACTTTATCACCCTCATTTAACAACACGCTGCAATATTTCGACACCTACACATATGAAAACTGTCTTCAGGAATGTATTACACGGATAACACGCGACCAGTGTGGATGCATAAGGATCTCGGATAACGGTAAGATGTAAGATCATCTGCCAATCACTGAAACAAAATGGTAAACTATTAAACTGTGTTTTCTAGAACCCCGTCTGTCTTACCTATATTAAACGAGCAATGAGTTAGTGGTCAATATATACACTGCACGTACACTTAACAGGCGACAACTCAACCATTTGAAGGTTGCAATGATTGGTTTGAAATGAACATGTTCTCGTAAGCACAGATGTTCCTAGCCTTCTTTTGCATTTTGTTTAAAAACATGACATTTTCTAACCATCAAGCTTTTTTTTCCAGCAACGTTTGGACCAATTTGTTCCATTTATATCTTCACAACCTGCTATGGTCCAGCATATCGTGAGTTCATTCTGCTGCTATGAGATTATATGAGTGGGTGTTTGGGTTTTTGAAAACTCCATGTATAACCACCTAAGCATGAGCTTTGAGAAAACGTAGATATTCTTGACCATGGGGCAATTGTTCAGTTGAATTTTGACCCATATGAATTTACTTTCATTCACCTACAGTCAGTTTTCAGCAAATTTAAATACCCTTGCCTTGAAATTTCGAACGAAAAAAAAACAATTACATTGTTTCATCCGTGCAGCCTATGAAAATAGTTGAATCTTGTCAGCCCTGAGCCAGTTTCTAACTGTGAGTGAGTTAACGTTGATAGTCACAGCGGAAGTATTACAGTCATATCGAAATTGTGTCGTCTGACATGTAATCTCGGTATATCCTACACACGAAAGTGTTTGGGGTCGGAATGCTAGGGAACATATCATATCATGATATATCATATCATATCAGAACTCAAATGTCTTATAACACACATGTACATAAACCACAGTAACAATAACGCTGTTTAGTATTCAACTGTCCTCCATGTGAATGATATAATGTTTACTTCAGTTTATAATTACTCCCCTGAGAATCATATACGTATTTTTGTCAGAACAATTTATGCAAAATGCGACGATTCAGAAATCCTGCGGTTGTCAAGTTCCATGTTCATTCGAGACGTACGATGTCAAGGTATCAACATCGAGATACCCATCCAATGTGTCAATGGCGCTCATTCTGAAACTTGGGTTTGCACCAGATGAGGCATTTATCAGGTACCTCTGCGAATCATATGATAATAAAGCCTAAGGCGCACAAAATATCCACAAGTAACTGGGACCGATCACATTTCCCAGATGAGTTCACAATGTCTTGATCCTGAATGAAACATTTCCTACGTGAACCCATGGCTTTAGTTGTCAAGTGTTCTCACTTAAAAGCTGACATTAGTATAATTGCAATGTAGTGACTGTACTTTATTTCCCAGTCCTTGTACAATAACTGGTAGTAATGCGAACTACATATTTTCAGGGAAAACTTTCTCGAAATAAGGTTGTTTTATAACAACCTGATCGTTCAGTCGACATCACAAACTCCACAGTATACAACTGAGACCATGATAGGTGAGTGACCGATTCACTTCCAGAGCTTTCATTTATCCCTTCAATGTTATCGACTGTCTTGAACAGGTGTAAACATCATTTATGATGTAATATGCAAAGTCTGTCGTCACATTCAATCTAATGTTAGATTGGTTTTAACATTTCAGCATTCATTTTCACACTGCAATGGACATCTCCTAACGGGTCCATATATTGTGTTGCCAGGTAACCTTGGAGGTCAGATGGGCATCTGTCTGGGAGCCAGTATCCTGACACTTACAGAACTCGGAGAGTTCCTCCTCGTTCTCATTCTCACGATCTTCAAGAGATGGAAATATGGCAGAGAAGTCAAGCATATCAAACCTATTCAGCACTGAAGCAAACTGTTGTCCACAGCTGATTAAGCACAGTTTTAAGTAGTACTTAATATAATTTGAAACTAACATTATGACAATTTTGACATCTCCAGTGACTTAAGCGGAGCAATTTATGTTTCAAATATCTTGATTGATCTTTAATGTGATAAATGAAATATTTTTCTTAACTGGTAATCGAAGTTATTTGTTGTATCACAAAAAGGCGCTGAAATTGAAATTTTGAATCTGTTCAAATAAATAGAAAAAATAGTCACACTCGTCAGATGGCCTGTGATTTTTCCACGTGACTTCAGCTAATAAGTCATTCACAACATTCGTATTGTCTTGTTCACAGTATTAACAATTGTCACAAGCATTTGTATCTTCATTATTTATTTGGTCGGGAAGGCTTGAGATTTTCCTACAACAAAGGATATTTCCGAACATTCGGATGAGAAGAGTTGCCTGAAATTCAATTTCGTTAGCTTCCATTAGTAGTCACGTGAGAGAGAGGCGAATACGAATGAGTTCGTTTTTATGTCCTGAAGGCTTTCATGCTTTGCGAGATAGTGATTTGCTTGCTATGGATTCTTCAAGAGTTTGGTAGCGTGAGTAAGAGGATTCGTACTTCAAGATCCCAAGTTGAAATTAGCGAATCTTTTTCAAGATCCTGAAGCCGGGATAGCCATTGTTTTAGCAGAAATCCATCTCGACGGAAGTGTTTCCGATCATCGCAGACCCAGATGGCGTCGGAAAGCAAGGCCTGATGATCAGAAGACAGTGTCCAGTCGTGACCCACAGCAGAAGAGCTCACTCAAGTCGAAAGCTAATGGACCCAGAGATTAGGGTAAGCGGCTTAGTTGAGTGAAAAACACTAAAATCAGACAGCGAGTGAGATGACTGATCGGGTTGCCATCCATGAACGATATGAAACAATATTCCTAAATTGCTATTACCCATTACCCTGACACGTCAGTCTCGTTTAATCGTGTAAATCTACTCGGTGTCACAGCCATGCCTTTTCCACTAGATTAATATCGCAGGTACAGCATCAAGGTCCAGTCTCCTTCTACAGGTGGTTGGCTTGTTTTGTACCTACTCATTCACCAGTATTCAAGATGTATGGCGGGGAGTTGTGAATATACTCTTTAAAAAAGTAGGGGATCGTCACTTTTTTTAAATACGATTAAAATTATTTGGGAGGCTATCTGAGTCAATCAATGTTGAAATGATATTACTGAATGTTTTGAGAGGGCATCGCCATTTGCACTTCCTCACAACCATACGTATTTGGAATGTAGTCGCTTTTGAAAGATGATTGGTGTATGGCACGGAAGTTTCATGCATACGATTTTCATTTCAAAACAAACGACTACAAACAAACACTAACAAATTTGTGATGCAAGATGAGTGTCAAAATTAATGTTCTAAGTGATTTATTGAATAAAACGTCAAAATCAAGAATGCACCCCATGCACGTGTCTGGGGCTACGTGTGTGCGCACGTGCTGATCATGCGTTGTGTTTAGGTGTGGTAATAGAGGGAAATGGTGGTGCTTTAATACGATGTCTGTCCTTGAAACTTTTGTTAACGATTTCACTTCCCATCCAAATTGAAAATTTATGATCCCCTACCTTTTTGGAAGAGTAGAGTAACATCTGGACCAGACAATCCAATGATCAACATCGTGAACATTTCTCTACGTAAATGGTCTACATTGAGATGTGTCAGCGAGTCTGACCACCCGATCCCGTAACTCTCGAGTTACGAGAAACTGATGATCAACTCTAACCTGGATCTCTATGGGTATCCATGTATTGTATCGTACCTGAAACACCTCTTTGTAATTCAAGTACTTCTGCAGAGGATGGACATAGATTCGCATAAACCTATATACAATGTCCTTGCAAACATCAATGCAGGTAAACAAAAAGGTACACTGATAATGTAAACAAGAACGTAAGGTTCTTTATGGATACGAACGTCTATATTATGTATTATGCGAGCTGTGGGTTGTCAAGCAATCTTGACTGAAGAACTACACCACAGAACTGACTTATACACATCAACAAAGATTAAGTAAAAACAACATTTAAGATTCTCAAGCTCTGTGACGGCCATCTCTCATGGCAGGCACAAACACGTCCGTTTATCCACAAGCATACATACATGCACGTATAATATGAATGTGACTTGTAAACAGCTTACATATCAATTGATATATCCCTTCATAATGAATCGTATTCATTATCCAAAATATATTTATCACAGTATGAGTGAATGAATTTAGTTTTACGCCGCACTCAGCAATATCCCAGCCACATGGCGACGGTCCTTCGAATAAACGAGTCTGGACAAAACAATCTAGTGATCAACATCATGAGCATCGTTGTACGCAAGTGAGAAGAGAAGACGCTTGTCAACCAAGTCAGTGAGGCTGACCACCCGACCCAGTTAGTCTCCTCCTAAGACAGGCCTAGGCATGGGTTACTGAAGATCAATTCTAACCCGGATCTTCACGGGTTGATCACAGTAAATGTTTTTTCCCAAGCCAACAGGAGGAATTTCAATATTATTTCTTCTTAGAATTCTTCCGAATAACTGTGGGTTGCCACCAGTAGTGGTGTGTCATCGAATCATTGTGTTGCACAATTGAAAATAACATCATAGTACATGATCTAAGATACTTAATGACGGCAGATATTGTGTCAGTATAGGCTGCACTGTGAAGGCTTCTGATAATATTCTTAACACTCATTGTTGAAGTCAAAACAAAATTTTACATTGATGTCAGTTGCTGATCCAGGAGTTGTAACTGAGACGTGTCCAAATGGGTACAGACGCTAATTTGCGCTAATTTGCATCAATGCATCCTTTAGTATTTCTAGTAGTAGTAGGAAACTGTCATTCTTCTGGTGCTGGATTATCTATCCCCGTTGCACCGCAGGGTGATGAGGCCACGATAGGCTGTACGTCTGACAGCTGAGCTATCTCACAGTATGGAGGTGGATCATCCTTCACGACTTCACTGTAAGCAGGGGGTGGTATAAACACAGCCGCAGTTCCTTGGTGATTGGAAAGAGGAACAGAGTAGACGCTGCTGCCACCTGATCTGTCACGCTGAGGGCCGTTAGTTGTTGGTTTTTTCCTGGAGCAGACTCCACAGCAACAGCACGCTAACACCGCCACAACGACAATACTAGCGATTACACCTCCAATTACTGCACTGGTGTTCACTTTATAGGCAGCTGTACAAAAACACAAAAAGCCCCAGGTTTTTACTTTGAGACAACCATTATTTCGACACTTGAAAGTTCGACACAAGGGTGAGTGAATGTATCAGATTTCGAATTATCCATGTATTGAAAATGATGAAGGACAATTACAATGATTCTGGTGCCCCCGTTCCAGTGATACACACAATGATACGCACGTACCACTGACAAGGGCTCTTGGTTTGTTTGATATGGGATGGTGGGATAGGGTTCACAAGTGAGTGAATGAGTGAGTGAGTTTAGTTTTCCGCCGCACTCAGCAATATTTCAGCTATATGGGGGTGGTCTGTAAATAATCGAGTCTGGACCAGACAGTCCAGTGATCAACAACATGAGCATCGATCTGCAAAATTGGAAACTGATGACATGTGTCAACCAAGTCAGCGAGCCTGACCACACGATCCCGTTAGGAGCCTCTTACGACAAGCACAGTCGCCTTTTATGGCAAGGATGGATTGCTGGAGGCGTATTCTACCCCGGGACCTTCACGGGTCGGGTTCGCAAGTCATTCCAAAGACACGGGTAATCATGTTCTAACCACAAGGTACAATGCCCATTTCTGTTGCTCCCATCCGTGATATCGCTGAACTATTGCTTAAAGCGGTGTAAACCCATACATATATACCGTCTGGAACATCACGCTGGACCATTGAACGTAGGATGTTAGTTAAGGGGACTTTATTTTGTTCTCTTATTTTCTTTGTTACACACAGTATACGAGGATCGATCGAAATGCACCGAGCCTCGCTATAATTTCGATGTCTAATGTTTCAAAAGCTTTAACTTAACTCATGAAGGAGTCATTAACAAGACATATCCAAAATTGTACTTATGTGGGTAACGTGGTTAAAATGATATTAGTCATCACAATCCGTTGGGGTATAATGTTTCTACCAAAATTGCAGAAAATGAAAAACGACTTGTGATTTTACCTCTTGGATAATAGTATGTCCCCAGATAGGAACCCTGGAGATCAAATTTGTCAAGCGGGCTATCTGTTCTACATTCTTGGTATTTGAAACGGAACACTTACGATCAGATTCTGGATAAACGGCGGTGACAGCCAACTTAAATCCTGAGGAAGACCTCGAACCATCGGCGTGGAATCGAATTTTCAAGGTTGACCCTACACTCTGTGTGTCTGGTCCACTTGATCCGCACCACTGACCGAGCCAGTATTCATTTGCTCCGTCAACTGATAAAACAGCACACAATTCAAATCGATGTATTATTGTAAGACGAGTGTGGAACGATTCAAGTCAACCAATCTTTGACAAGATATAAAATATATCTTAATTTCTATGGGTTCAAGAACATAAAGGCAGTGCACCGTAATTCACACATATTGTAGGAATATAAAAATAACTAATATGATTAATATTTCCGGGAAAATCTGGATTTTCTAATGTCTCTCGGTATAACCGTGTACAAATGTGTGGTACAAAAACACAGATGGATGTAAAAGTCAATACAAGAGAAATTTCACATCAGGTCAATATGGATATTTGTTTAATTTTATCAAAGTACTCGGAAAAGAAGGCCTCATGAATGATTGAAATGTTCTATTTTATTTATTATTTTTTGCATGTGTGGTTTTCTACAAAGAATATTTCTTTAAGGTTTTTTTTAATAAGTAACGTGGTGCATATTCCTAATGTGTATGCGTTTTGTGCTGAAATGATGGTGTGATTTAGTAATATATTTTGATGTAGAACATCAAACCAAACCAAAAGCTTTGATGATAGCAATGCATGAGGGTATACATTGTTAATTGTATAATTTTTTTTTTCAAACTGTTTGTGTCACCCGACATTCTCAGTATACATGCCAAACGCTCTCATTTAGATGATTGCAGAAACAACATATTATACTGACGTTTCAGAGAAAATGTAGCGCTTAATCTGGATGACTGAACACACGTGCCAGTTAAGACCTATGGCAGGGCAGCTTATATAAGTGATGTCATAACATTACAGCTAAACGCGGGAGGTCATCATAGCGGTGTGCAACTTTATTGACAAAGGGGGAAAGAACCCATTGGACTTCAGGTCATTGTGCCAAACGTTTAGATGCAGAAATATAACCGAACCAGTATACAAATACGTATTTAGGAAGGGCATTTTACAACAATTCACATTGGCACGTCCCTCTTCCTGAAAGGACCTCCACCCCACAGTGTGCTATACGTCTATTCTACTTTGTTAGACAACATCAAACCAGCTATTCTAGTTTTCCGACAATATATCATCTGCCTTCCTTTACGGTTGGAAGAACGCCAAAGAGCTTATTTACGTGATTTGGTTTATATTTGCTCTAAGTGAACGATATTCATATCATTCCCTACAAATTCAATTTTGACTGAGTGAACTGCTCAACTTCCACACCTTAAACATATGATTAAAATTATCATAGCTCATTGATTTCTTCGACTAAAATAATATGTGTTGCGTAAGTGGGAATAATTTTAATCTTGTGCCATCCAAACACATGTGTGGTAGCGAGATACATCATGACGGAGAGGATTATCTCCTACAGAAGATAACATTACCTTCTTGAAGAATTACATAGTCCCCGCTGTAGCACGCCATGTCGTACGGAAGGTCGAAAGTCACCACTTTGACATTGATTGAAGATCCTTCAACATCTGTGCTGACCGTCCAAGCACAATCAGTATTCCTAAAATTGAAGCAATATTCTTATATTTGTACAGGAATGCATCTTGCATGAATGTATGTATGTATGTATGTATGTATGTATGTATGTATGTATGTATGTATGTATGTATGTATGTATGTATGTATGTATGTATGTATGTATGTATGTATGTATGTATGTATGTGCGTCCGTGCGACCGTGCGTGCGTGTGTGTTATACGTATGTAATACATTTTGCGGCCTTGTCAAACACAATATAGATTGTCAGTGTGTGGGCATACAGCGTGTATAGCAAAACCAAATTTTGACTCGGACTAGGACATGCCACCCGCCATTCATTAAAGCGTCTTAAGTCCCTCATCGTCGCTCTATGCCCTCAGCTGCAACGATGTGGGAGACAAGGGGTAATGCAGTCAAACACTGGTGTATCGAAGTTGAACTTCAAGTTATCCGAGGTAACGACAATGAATAAGGAATACGCAGGGGCTCTGTGTTTACTTCGAGACAATCATACGTTCGACACATGAAATTTAGATTTAAAACTCGGATATATCGTACATCAGGACAGCTACACTATCACATACACTGGCTCATGACCTGCTGGTCATGCAGACTGTACACGTGTGTACTTACGCAGGATAGTCAAAAGGATAGTTGGGCGATTCAACATATTTTGTCTCAGACCCGCTGAGTTGTACATCTTGACCACACCCTGGAACACAGAAAGTGTCACATTAAACAGGTGCCTTGCATTGATTGGTGACCTCTTCGGTCCGTCGTTATGAGTGATCCAGTATGATTATACTCCACTTTCAGCAATATTCCTCCATACATATCTCGGCATCATCGAGGGGAATCGATCGGGTCTTCGGCGTGATGCGCGAACGCTATAACATCTACGCTACCCAACAGAATCCCGTGGTTATGAAGAGGGCCTGGCAAATCACAGGACTATTCACCTCTTGATAACAACAAATGAAGACATTCTCTGTATGTTCTACTGACTTTGTGATTTGTGTAGTACACCAGTGATGGCCACGGTTACTAGAGTGGCGATCTGCCTTTAGTTGTTGGCGACCCTCAGCCTTTTTGTATATCGTATTGTCCTAATTTGAAATCCTATTTAAGACTTATACTAGTTTAGTTTCTTATTACTGTGAAATACTAGTTGTTTTTTGCTATCCTTCATCGACAGGTTTTTTAAACTATGCGTATTTATCATGAATTTAAGTCACGATATGGCTGAAATACTGAAATACTGTGACTATGAACTTTAACTCTCTCACTCACTGATATACATGGATGACGGACACGAGCTAACAATACGGATGCTGTGTTCACAATTTCTGAATGTAGTAGTAGTATTTCATTTGTATATTCACCCAGCTGCTTATCATTTATAATACGTAATGCTAGGAAGTTTGTACCAGTATTCCCAGTGAATTATCCATGTCAGAACTGATCTTCCATATCCCATACGTGTTGTCACAGACGACTAACGGGATCGGGTGGTCATTCTCTCTTTGGCCACACATGTCATTGTGGTCCAGTTGAGCAGATCGATACTCATGCTGTTGATCACTGGATGGTTAGGTCCAGATTCCATGGTTTACAGATCGCCTCCATGTACCTGAAATATTGCTTAGTACCAAACCCGAACGATATTGCACCGTGTTGTATGTTTCACTGCTCACACAAGCGTATAAACTATCCAGAGTCCGTCGTTCTACAGACCATTTTTTCCCATTCTGAAGACTAGCTTGATACGATTTGGTCGAAGATATTTCAGTTATAGTGCTGCAGTTCTATGGAACAAAATCTCAACTAAACTCAAGGAACTCAAAACACTTAAGTCTCAGCTAAAACATATCTCTGCCGACTGTCATACCTAGACTAAAATCTGCTGCCTCGTGTTTTGTGCCCCATTGACAAAGTTAATATTGTAGCATATTTGTAAGGCTATGAGTCTACAGGTAGAGCATGGAGTCGGAGACATTTAAATGGACTCATAACATAACGCAAGCAATCGGACTGGTCCATACAAACTGTCTTGTGCGTGTGCATTATTGGCCTGTCCAGGGAATGTACGTTTATACGTGTATAATTCCCTGTGCAGGTTTCACTCACATACCATCCTTTCCTGATAAATCGCAGGCTGCTGTGTAACAGATGGGCTTGACTTAGCTGTTGCATACAGGAGTAAGTTACCATCGTTATATGATAGCCGCACATATTTGTGATTACTGACAAGAATTATTCATGGGATATCTGACGTCTCAGCCAAAATATATATCCACCACCATCTGTTACAGGTTTCAGTGTGGTGTGTCTGTGGAAACACAGTATAATCGAGAATGGCTCAAATCCTGTACTACTGAATGTCCAGCCCATGGATGTATATATAGTAAGTCTAGAAAAGCGAAAAGTACATGCTCGATGATTCAGAGTATAGTGGTTTATCCAGGTAGAAAGACATTGAAGGCTCATCAGGGCTCACTTGTATGGAACAATCCAAGTTACAATCAATCTTAGGCCATACAATCAACTTTACATTCACCTTGTAAATGCCCTAATTCATTTACGCAAAGTCGATCTTTGCAAGATTGCAAGAGGGCGTGGATTTAAGTTAGCAATCGTAGCTAAGATGGACCTCTTCACCGTTGAAGGTACGAATGTTCCCAATCTCGACTCCTGTCTACAGCTGTCTGCAACACACACGAAAAGTGGAACCACTCATGGCACACGACACATACCTCCCGCTATTGCACCTTGTACAGGTTTCATGAAAGGCAAATCCCAGACTCATAAATATTTGAAGAAAACGATTGCAGGGGCGTAGAGTCTTTGAATTCTCATTTAGAAGTGATACACATAAAGTCACGAGTTTTTATGGATGACAACTTCTTTATTGTGAACAGTCACGTTTCGAAGTATATAATGGACAAGGGAAGCCAGGGAGTGTTTTCCATTATACCCCACCCAATCTGACTTCCTATTGTTTGTCTTACCAATAATGCCTGGGTACACAACCCTCCTGGCTTCCACTCCTGTCCATCCACCTATCAACTACTGGCTTACTTTGTCATACTGTTGTCGTTCCTACATGTACATAAATAACTCGTTGCATTCCATTGTTTCATTCACCCGATGAAGAAGTAAGAATATACTTCGAAACAACGAGACTCTTCACAATAAAGAAGTTGTCATCCATAAAAGAACTCGTGTCTTTATGCAGGGGCGTACATTCTACATTCAAACTGTCGTGATTCAGGAACTGACAATCTGACATTACAACCAGAGAAATACCTACCATTATTTTATGAAAATGTGAAAATACGAATAAATACGTTGCGAAATTTTGGTCTAAATGTAGCGGGATGGTATTCATGGAAATTAGAAAATAATATGTAAATAGTATTTCCTTATGATGTAGCACTTAAACGTATGATCCACCAATTGTTATCAATGAAACTGTTTCATAGTATTACGCATTTGCCCGGGTGAATTTTTGGAAGTCTTCCTAGTAGAAGTATTGTTATTCTCACTACAAGAAAATGTGATATGGCTGAAAATGTGATGCTAGATACGAAAGTGATATTAGAAATGCATGGCAGGGAAAAACAAATATTAAACAACATTTCGGGATAAGGGTGGGTAAATGCGTGTTCACAGAAATATATTATTTAACCCTGTTACTTTGATAAATGTTTTTTTCCTAATGTGCTTTTTTAAAAAAAAAATGAATTCTAAATACACTGAAAATTCACAGAAATATATCATTTAACCCAATTACGTTGATAATTGGTTTTTTCCTAATGTGCAGTTTTTTAAAAACAAAGAATTCTAAAAACTTGTGCAAAAGTCGCTACTAGAATACTTAATGATAAAGACACGTGAAGGCCCGGGGTAGAATAGGCCTTCAGCAACCCATACTTGCCTCAAAAGGCGACTATGCTTGTCCTAAGAGGCGACTAACGGGATCGGGTGGTCAGACTCGCGGCCTGGATTTACACATGTCATCGGTTCCCAATTGAGCAGATCGATGCTCATGCTGTTGCTCACTGGGTCGCCTGACCCAGGCTCGATTATTTACAGACCGCCGCCATATTGCAGGAATATTGCTGGATGCGACTCACTCCCCCGCTCACTCACTTAATTCTTAAAAAGCAGAAATATTACTCAGTTTTAGATTTAAGGATGAGAAAGAAACTTGTTTTTGCACGTATACTTAACTGCAAATTATCTTAATGAAAAGCCAAGACAAAATCAGTGACACAAATGTCACTGAAGACTAAATGTATGGGGAAAACTACGATGCTAAACCATTGCAATATTGGGTATGCTATACTCAGTAACAAAGGTATAATAAAAGGGAAAGGGAAACCGCTCCCATACTGTGTTTGAACTAAAAGCAGTTGCTCTTGAATTACTGAAGAGGCCACTGCCATTGTTATTAGCATGCACACACAGTTCGCTAGTGTCCTCAAAACGGTATGTTTCACAATCTTCAAACGTGAAGCTGATTATGTAAGTAAAATAGCACTTGACCTACGTGTCACAGACTACAACGTACTTAGCTACTTATAATACTGGTCCGGACCAATTGTAAGTTTTGATTGTAACTTATCTTGACCTTAGCCTTCAATCGCTTTGTGCAAGTGGATGGCGATTGCAGTCGAAGCTTTAGATTTTTTGAGGATTTTGAGGATTTCTTTTTATTTTGAGGATTAGAGTAGTTGTTGGGTTGAGACTTCAATGCTCACGTGGAACCTGGGGTAGATGAGATAATCCCTCAGTCTGATTGTCCAATCAAAAAGTGTCCAGGTAGTGAAATTAGTTTGTTTTGTTATGGATTCTAATTCTGTCTCAACTCTAAGAGTTATATGATTTCTTTGAAAGAAAAATTGTGACTTAAGGTAAAGCATGTGATACATTTTTTAAAACGATGCCAATTAGAAAGTTGTCAAATGCAACATATGTCATATTTGAGATTTCGATTTCTTAGTATTTGACCACTTTCTAAATGGCAGTGTGTTATCATAGCTCCCGGTCGTGGGAGCCGTGTCAGAGGGGTACACAAAGTACGCAGTCTAGACTACCAGTTGTCCAACGCTCATATTTGTGGAATTCGCGGCTGCTGAACGGGCTAGGCGGCTGATTTTGTGTGCTGGCGACTAGGTGCCTGACTCTGAGGGTGCGGGTTCGAATCCCGGATGGGACGCAACCAAAAAAGTACTAGAATTTGTACTTTACTAAGAAAATGAAATCCCAAATATCACATATTTTGCATTGTTTTTAATTAAACGACTCAACGATGCGGCGTACCTGACGTTGTCGACTTGTATCTCAAGGTAAACCCTTTTCTGTTGACAGAGCTGTCGGTATGGAAGGTGATGGTTACGTAGTTGCTGGAGCTGAAGACGCTCCCGGTGTTAAAACCGCAGTACTTGCCTAACTGAGTGGCGTAAGACGATGAACCTTAAATAAATATTTGACTAGTCATCGTCACTGCTCATTTGAATTCTGTGAAGTCATAAGCTTTGACGTGTTTAGTTGACATGTCCAAATGGATTTAGCTGAGACTAAGACATTCTCAACTTGGATCTGTTTAATGTGACAATTATCGACTGACTCCCAGTGTATTTCCACTACAAATAGTATTTGTGACCATACAATCTTATATTTACCCTCACTGACTAAGAGATAGTCATCTGCACATGAAACCGCATACTCAATAGATGACTCAGCAATTTCAACAATTACTTTTCGTCCAACAGGGGCGGTTATTGTCCACCGACAATGCAAGTTGCTACAAACAGGAAATAGGAACATGAGTAAAGATATATTCAAATAAGACCCGTTTCAAAGACTGAACATGGTTTTGTGCCTCTTCAAAGATATTCACCAATATCACGGCATTGTTGCCAGACAATTTGCTTTGGTCTTTAACAACTTTTCCTTATCGTAAGAGGCAACTAACGGGATCGAGTGATCAGGCTTGCTCACTTGGTTGACACGCGTCGTCGTAACCTAATTGCATAGATCGATGCTCATGCTGGTGATCACTAGATTGTCTGATCCAGACTCGACTATTTACAGACCGCAGCTATATACCTGATACATTGAGGAGTGTAGCTTTGAACAACAAACCAATCAAAGAGGTAAATATGATAGACATAGTCAAATATATGTATACATGTCAATAACATGTTCTAATACGAACAAAGATCATGCATCGTTGAAATATCAAATGAAGTTCCATATTATATATAGACATATTACAATTTGACTTGACCATACTTTATGCATTCTTCAAGCACTCAGTTGGTATGCGAGGGATTGGAAATGGGTGGGGTGAGTAAGTTCAAACGTAATGTGAGAGTATCACAGGCTGGCTTCCATAATTGTGTAGATTTTAGTTTCCTTGCTGGAACAGTTATACATAATATATCTGATTATGTCAGAAGCGAATACAGCTGTTTGATTATAGAAGGGTGGGGTTGAGTGGGAGTGGAGGGTCTGATCTAATGCAGACCTTTACCATGAGGCAACACTAACGGCAGTGAATGTCATAAAATAGGTTTGCATTATTTTTGACGAGGCGAGTATAGAATCATAGGATCACAACAGACAACTTGACAACCAATGTGAACGGCAAATTGGGGTCAGTGCTTAACTTTCCGATGAGTGAATGGGCAATATTACATCAATAACACAAATGGGGACACCAGACATAGGTTTCACACATTGTACCCATGGGGGAATCGAACGTGGTTCTTCGATGAGTGAAAGCTTAAAATATAGGCTACACCACAGACCAGACACTTCGCATAAGGAATGGTACTCAATTTATCACATGATAACCACATATGGGAAAGCCGGTGATTCATCTGATACTCCAAACATCAACATATGTTAAAGCAGTACTGTTGTCATTCAGTAATGATATCTTCTGTACTTACTTAGCATAGTTGTTGGGGTACCCGGGGGACGCCAAACGTTTCCATGTGTGCGTGGATGCACTGAGCCATGAACTGGTACAATTCCTCGCACTTGCTGTTTCTACGTTAAAGGGAACCAATGAAGACTTTCGTCACAGTTATAAGAGCATCCACAATCCGACAATCCAGGATAAATAAATTCAGAGATAATTACAGTTGGTAAATCTGTCCAGTGTTGGAACTAGCCTTATTCGCTATGCACAATTTACTTATATCAAGACAGTAAATATTATAAAGAGGATATTTTAAAATCACGTTGAGGTCACGATATAGAAAGATCACCTATGATATCGACGAAATCTAAATTAGAAAAAGGAACGTGAGTTTCCTTGACAACGTAATTCAGAATAAATACCAGAGGAATGGTATTCCTCAAGATATTCAAAAAGGTAACCGCTTCATCCAGTATTAAAATCAACAATGATATTTTCCTGCAGATGTAGGTGAACACGTTGCAAAAACATGACTACTTGCACACTTGCACTTGCAATTCCATTTGAAGTATTTCTAAACTCTCCTGTTGGTCCCCAAAACATAATACATTAAAAGTGAAGAAAAACAAGGTATAATGTAGACATCCGAACAGCGATAACAGTTTTCAGTTATGATATCAGATTTAACGCTTTTCTTCTGGTTTCGTGGAGGCGAACATGAAGCTGGTTTTTGAATGTCAATCCACTAACATATACGTTCTCTATTTGTTGTTTATTTGCAAAGGATACATGTATGCCATCTGTCCATGATCATCTGTTCGCATAATTTGGTTGCATATAGCATATACAGCTCAAAATGATTTTATAATGTTAACATTACTATACATATAACATTGTCAACAGAGTTTCGATAATTGCTCGCACGTAACACAGCCAGAGTAACAAGTTTCATAATGTTAACATTCGTATACACACTTCTAAGATGCTTCAGTGAATGATCAAAGGCGCCGACATTTATTAGACGATAATGTGCACTTTGGCATGACGCCACAATGTGTTGACGTTACTGCGCCATTCCAGTGTGCCCCTCGTAATCGAACTTTTTTTGCGGTACGTCATAATGAAACCGACGTCACGATGGATGTCAGTTGCCATCGCGTCGTGCAGCCTCCCACATTAAACTGCTTCGTAATGTTTGCAGTGTTTACATTCCCACAATGCAATCGTGGAATGTCACATGACTAGTCAGCTTCAGCTGAATGTTCTGATCTAAATTTCCGTTGGTAGTAGAAATGAGACGGTCGTATTGCCTTGTATGGTTTAAGAGAATCACAGATGTAATAAAAATGATCTAGCGAAGATATTTAACCCTAACATAAACCATCACCAAAAAGGTCATCATTTGTTTTTCTAGTAACGTTTGTCTTAACGTAGGGGGCTGATACGTCAAGAGAACAGCGCGTCAGTTAGCCCTTTGCGAGGATTCTTGATTTAGCTCACAGACACCGTCGTTTGTTTTCTGTCATAGAATAATCGAAATTATGCTTAGAAATTATTAAATACGGCATCAACCGTATATGGTTCTCGTGCTTTAGCTATAGTAGTTCAGGGCGAACGTGTGCTTTATTACACTATACATGGTGGTATAACGAACTGTATTTCTTAAATCATTGCCCACACTATTTCAACACTTGCTCGCACAAACGTGTAGTACGCCCTGTGCAACAGATTTCATAACTTTAACAACAATATACATACATCTTTGATCCACAGATATTTGCTCGCACACAACACAAACATTGCAGCACATTCAATAATTAAACATTAGTATTGGGCACGCACGGTACATACATCATAGACCAGAGTTTTTATATGTGTTCGCACATGGTACAATCATTACATCACATACATACCAGCTGTGTATTTCAACTTGAACCCTCTGCCTGAGCTGTTGGTGTGGAAGACAATATTCATGTGGTTGCCTGAGCTGACGACGGTGCCGTCCCTAGGGTTGTTACCACAATATCTCCCCAACTGAGTAGCATAAGGCGAGGAACCTTAAAAACATACCCAACAGTAATCATCACTCCAGAATAAGTCAGTTCTGAGTCCTTAATTTCTTACCAATACACATCCACAAAAATTATTAACATTGACTGGGTGGGTTAAGATTTATAGTCATATCGGTAATATTGCAGCCATATCGTGACTTATAATACTGTAGACTTATAATAAATGGAACCAAATTACAAAAGAAAATAGATTATCACACATAGAGACGTAAAACCAACAATTCAATCTAAAACGTTTTAATTATTAGAGGACAACATAATACATTAGCAGGCTATAGATTGGCAACATCGTTGAGTAAGTTATACGTGGGCCTTAATGCGCAAATAGTCCCAACTTCAGTGTGTTATATTCGGGACTGATATTCCGACATATGGTAATATTCACAAGATATAAAGAGAATGCTAAACGACCTTCCTTTTTTTATGAAACGAGATAATGATTTGGTATCAAACGAGCGAAAGAGTAAATCTTTTACGGAAGCGAGTTTAGTATTCTGTTTATTACTCAGTCTTCAATCTATTTTGACAGAAACTGTAGCGAAACTGTCTACAGTGTGATGACTCTCAGCTTTCTGTGAGTTAAGCAAGGACTAGTACCACTACGACAAGGGCATTATCAATGTGACGTCAAAACTGTGCACCATTATCACGTCATACGTATAGCTGTATTACACTAGTGTAATATTGCCGTAAAAATATTAAAATGCAATTATCTTCCAAGAGCAAGTAATAATACTCAAAACGTTTCGAATAGGAAGGCGTTTATGTCAGTACGTTTTTGCACAAAACATTTATAAAGGCACCTTAAAATTGGATTGATAATCTTTACATGTTGTAAATAATGAAATTGTCTGTTGTAGGTGTACACTTACCGTCACTGAAGAGAAGGTAGTCACTGCTACATGATGTGCCGAGAGAAAGATTCACAATTTTTACTTTTATGATATATCCAACCATTGCAGATAGTGTCCATGTGCAGTGCATGTTGCTGCAATGAGAATTTGCTACATAAGTCCGAATGTACAGGGACATATGTATAAAAGGACATAAACACACTCTCACAGAATATAACGAGTGTGACTCTCTATGACACATGTCAACGCAATCAACTGAATCATACGGCCTTATGACAGGTTATCAACTAAATCACACAGTCTGATGAGAGACAATAACTAGGTCACCCAGCCTGTTGACAATCAAGTAAGTCACCCAAATTAATGCCAAACAATTAACTATGTCACACAATCTGATGACAGGCAAGAAACTAATGCACCCGATCTCATGACAGACAATTAACTGTCACATGCTCTCATGACAGGCAGTCAACCATAGCACACAGTGTGTTGACATGCAGTCAAGTAAAAGCACTCGATCTGATGACAAGCAATCAATTATGTCACACGGTCTGATGAAAGGCAATGAACTATGTCACAGTCTGATGACAAACAATCAAATTGAATTATGTTCACAGTTTGATGATGGACAATCAACTAGGTAACCAAACTTTATGACAGACAATCAGCTAAATCACCCAAATCATGGCACTGACTTTGTCACATGGTCTGATGACAGGCAATCGACTAAGTCACAAAGTCTGATGACATGCAATCACCACGTCACACAGTCTAATGGCAAACGATCAGCTAAGTCACATAATCTGATGACAGATGATCAACTAAGTTGATCTAAAGGGATGGTAGTTTGTAGATATGGACGTCAACGCCTGAAATTAGGCAACATTGTGATTTCTCAATTCACAGAAAGTCATATCCATACTATGTTTTACCTTTTATTACCATGGTTATTCCTTTTCAATTTAACATTGTAGTGCTAAATTTGTGACAATCGCTCTCCTTGTTTTGTATTGCTGGCCACGTGTTATCTACCTATCACGTGTCTATTGCCTCGAAACAGATTTTTGTCACGTGCTAATGTTGTTTACTTTTCTTCTATTATGTGTAGTGCTGCCGTCACTGTGAATAGCTGTTCATGTGTGTGAGTGATTATGTTAGTGTTTATCACGTGTTTAGTGTCCCTCGCCTTGCCAGTGATTATGAATGTTTCGCTGCTTACCGTGAGAATAGATATTAGGCGTCTCAGTCAGACAGTGCTTACGGCGTTTCAGTGAGACAGTTCTGTTTACGCCGGAGAAAGAAACATGACAAAGAGGGACACGAGTGACGAACGAGGGCGTTTCCAAGAAGGCTCTTTTCACACTCTTAATGCTTTTGGAGTATTCGGTTTTACTTGTAATGTGTAGCGCTATGGACTGTCACGTGGTACGTGCTACGTGTCATGTCAGCTGTGACGTCAAATACTTCAAGATTCAAGAGATTTGTATTCAGTATCCAAGGCCTCTAACCCAGAGTACATGTGCATGAGTATGTCAAGTCAAGTATAAAAAATGTATGTGCATTTGTACTTTTCAACGTACACAGATACTTTTCAGATTCTAGGAGTGATTTGATTATGAAATAGTTGCTAACCTTCCTGGTTTTACTTGCAATGTGTAGTGCTACGGACCGTCGCGTGTTATGTGCTACGCATCATGTCAGTTGTGAGATTGACGCAATGCAGTATTGACTTGACACGTATGTGGTTCTACTCACTTTGCCTTGGATGACGGATAACCAGGAGACGTCAAATACTTCTCTGTGTACTGACTGGCCGCAAGGCGAGAGGAACCTGCCAAAATGCCACACACAGAATAATTTCATTTCATACATTAAATAAAAAATTACAAGATCAAGACTGGTACATTTAAAATTCTCGATAACATGACGTTCCGATTTATACCAATGTATATACATGGGTGCATACCTGAATTTTCAATAACGTTAAACCAAACGCTTACAACTATCGCTTTGGTATAAGTTGACCCAAATAGGACGAAATATCCCTGAACGTAGTACACGATCTTGCTGTGGACATTTGGTTTGAAAATTACAAAGTCACTCACCAATTGTGAAATCTCTGGTTCTCACACATTATTCTTTTACAAACGAAGATGCAACCGAGAATGAAGCACAAAACAACATTAGAATACTTGCAGGAATTATCTGCCGCTGAGTACTTCAAACGAAAGCCTTTCCCTGTGACAGAGCTGTCTGAGTGAAATGTGATTGACATAAGGTTACTGGAGCTGACGATGGGAGATGAGGTAACGTTACAGATCTTTATCTGGCCATCAACGGTAGAAGAACCTTAAATGTAAAAAGTATGATATCACTAACTGGTGTAGAAGAATCTTAAATGTAAAAAGTATGATATCACTAACTGATGTAGAAGAACCTTAAATGTTAAAAGTATGATATCACTAACTGATGTAGAAGAACTTTAAATGTAAAAAGTATGATATCACTAACTAATGAATATATTCCTAGTGTTCCACTTACACGGTACAATTGATGAAGTTATGATAACTGATTTGCCAAATACTATGCAACGGTTGTTTTTAAAGTTGTATTGGTGTACAATCAGAACCTTTTCTGTAAACTGGCAAGTACTTGTGATATTTTTTGGACAATGACGCTGAATGAAGGTTTGAGGCCGTGGAACAATACAAAGACTAGTTTGTGTACAACAGTATAAATACAAGGACTGGTTCGTGTACAACAGTAGATGTCAACTTTAAAAATTTAGATTTAAATAATGTTCGTGTATATCGTCACTGTCACTAAATAGCTAGATTGCTTATCAGAGTGCGTCACAGTAAGTGATATAATTTCACTTTCGAACATATTTTTTCCTTCAAACACACCCTTCATATCTTGCTGCTTGTCTCAGCTGTGTGTTGTTACAAGTATAAGAAACGCAGGTGACGAGTCATATGAAACGGTGCATTCCTACGGATGTTACATTTGTTTTCTTTATTTAAACAGCACAATGACATTTAAAAATTGCTCAAAAGTCACAACAAAATAACCCTAAAACAAAACAACAGACACGTCGCACTGTCTCCTTCTTACCACATATTCACCTTATATCAGCGATTGATTGATTGATTGATGTGTGGTTTAACGTCGCAGGCGGCAATCTTTCAGCCACTGAACATTGAGAATCCAGACAATATTCTGCCAACAAAGGGCAGTAAAAAGTTACTCAGTATCATAATATTAAAAGGCAATACAATAATCTGCCAATGAAAGGCCGCAAAATGTAAGTCAGTATCATAATATTAAAAAGCAAAACACTAATCTACCAACAAAGGGCAGTAAAACGTTAGTCAATATCACAACTGTTGTAAAAAACTAACAACTACAGATAAGAAATAGCGTTTTGATTACCTGGAAGACCAATGAAATGATAGGAGTAAAAGCATGCTGTATGTCAAAAGACAAATTATAACTTATTTAACAGATTTATTTCTTTCAGGTAACCTATAATTAGGTGATAACTCACATTGTTAAAAAGATCTTTTAAACTATTAGACGAATAAAAATTACTTCTTGCAGGAGCAAAATCCACACAGTCAAGTAGTGTATGCTTGACTGTTATTTGCTCCTGGCAAGGAATACAGAAAGGGGCGTCTTCACCCTTCAAAAGGAACTCGTGCGTGTACCGAGAATGGCCTATACGGCAACGTCTAAGGATAACCTCATCAAATCGAGTAACGCAATTTAGATGAGTATATCCAATGGCTGGCTTAATTTGAAATAATTTATTATTGATCTGTGTATCCCACAGCGCCTGAAAGAGTTGGCGTACATATGAACGGATACAGGGCCTAAAATCTCTATACGAGATACTAAAAGGAGAGATTTCCTTGTCCAAGGCTGCCTTGGCCTCTGCATCAGCCTTGGAATTGCCTCTAATGCCCATGTGGCTGGGCAGCCAGCAAAAGTCGATGATGTACGAGTTCATGCATAACCTTATATCAGCGAACTTAAAGCATCAACTACTACAAACAACGAATTGCAGAACTGTATTCCATACAGTTAGTTTTACATACCATCATCGAACAAAAGATAATCATTCGCGCAAAACGGCGCTATTTCCATATCGGCAAAGATAACTTCAATCCTGATCCTGTTTCCAGCCGGTGCATGAATGGTCCACTGGCAGTCTAATCCACTACAACATACAAAAATGAAAACTATACTCCAGAACATAAACCTCCTGTTCGAAAACGTATCGTAGAGTTGGAATTATGACTTGTCTTTGTATCAATTACTGTTTCCGAAAATTATCGTGTTTGCGTCTGAACATGACTGAAACTCGTGAACAAAATATAACATCACGCATACATTGGTAAATCTTCACACAACTTTTATTTTTTATTTCGACCATAGGTTAACTTGTCCAAAGCATGTGTAACGAAAACTTGGTTCCTGATACTTTCCAAGCAAGTGTAATTCACCTTGGGTAGTTGTTAGGATAGCCAGGGGAGACAATCTGTATCGGACTTTTCCCTGCTGGAACCGTAGCGCTGCAACTCGTTGCTGACATTACAGACAAAATAATGCATATAGCAGACTGCAATTCTACTAATTGACTGTAATTGACATATTTGGTATCGCCCATAAATATTGAACCCATTGAGGATTTTTTCGTAGCATTCTCTGGACTGATTGAGTCTCTGGACACTTTTAAGTCCAAACATCACAACCTTCCTTTTTTCCTAAAATAATATTGCAAGAGAGATGGGTCCCTTGATGAGATTGTAATACTTTAAACACACTAAAACACAACTGTGACCCTTCGACATGGCTTCGTGTGGCATTCATAAACGCACAAATATTGGTAAGAATCCATTCCCAATCAGCGGACACCTACCAAACGTTAAAGAAAATAATAACATTAAGTAAATCACAACTTCGACTTGATTTCAAACATATTAATCGATATCAAAGTGAATGGACAACTGCTAAGTTACATTTAAGATGATGAATTCTAACACACCAGGTACTGCTTGGTACACCATTTTGAATCCCTTGTAGATTTCCGTGCTATCGGTGTGTAGATAAATTCTCAAAGAGTTCCCTCCACTGGCAAATACGGGTTTTTGGTCGCCGCAGAAGGTGCCGAGTGTGTCAGAACCTAGATTGGTATAGAAAGCAACAGTTTCATGTACAGTCATATGGATAAACAAAAAGAGATATGTCATAATAAGCTACAATGTATAATCGTAAGCCACACGGCACAGCAGGCAAGAAATGGAAGCGTCATGATGCTACACACCTATTTCTTGCCAGCAAACCATTCAGCCTATTTCTTGCCAGCAAACCATCGTATGGAAACAAGACACCACAGTCACCAGTTTATGGCCAACGTTACACTGACCTCCTCAACAGTGGTGATTCACAATGGATTTTTGCCAGTACCTTGCTTCGTTAGAGCTTCACAGAACAAACGGTCTCAAATGAAGCGTTAACATTATATCTTACAATGGTAGAACCAGGCTTGTCATTCCATTTGCACCGATACAGACATCAGTGAGCAATCATCATTTGATCATTATTCGTATTTTGTTTATATTCTATATGAACTGTCCCGTCAGAAAAGAATGAATATGAATGTGAGGACTGTAAGATTGATCCCGACTTACTGTTGTGTCCGTTATATACTGTCACATAGTCTCTGTCACAGACCATAGGCGTGCGGCCGTCTTGAATTTCCGAGTCGATTGTGTACAATACAACAGATGTGTTTGGGTGTTCTGTTGTGATGGTCCAGGTGCATGACTGGAGCCTGAAAACTGACGCATGTGTCTGAACTGTTTGGCTATCAAGGATGACGCATGTGTCTGAACTGTTTGGCCATCAAGGATGACGCATGTGTCTGAACTGTTTGGCTATCAAGGATGACGCATGTGTCTGAACTGTTTGGCCATCAAGGATGACGCATGTGTCTGAACTGTTTGGCCATCAAGGATGACGCATGTGTCTGAACTGTTTGGCCATCAAGGATGACGCATGTTTCTGACCCGTTAGGTCATCAAGGATGACGCATGTTTCTGAACTCTTGAGCCATCAAGGATGACGTACAGTTAACGGAATCAGCTCAGGGAGGTACGCTTACAGTTTGAGTCAATCGGTTTTGTAGACGATATGTTACTAAAGTTACTCACTGGAAGTAGGCGTTTGGATATCCAGGCGAGGTAAATGTCTTGCCGACGGAAGTTGCTACGAGAGGTACACCGCAGATTGCCCTCTCTGAATGTGATAACATATATAAATCGAGTTTTGAATTTATCAGAAACAGATTCATGTGGGGTTAAAAGGAAAGAGGAGTGGAGTTATAGTTTGACCACGTCCACCGTCGTCCATTCTGCCGACAATAGCTCCTGTTTCGGACGAGGCCTCAGTGAAGAACTCAGAGTCAGTTGGGTTCCTTCACAGAAACTAATATTGTGGGACAAAATGTTTACAGACAGCATCACTTCCTATCAGAAGTGTCCGTAAGACGTCAGAGTCGCAATTATCACTTTGTTTTATACACTGATGAAGGGGTATTGAGCTGGATCATTTAATGCTTTTATGGTTTAAACAGTATAAGTCAAGGAGTACATCAGTTCCCTGAAACTGAAAATATCAGACTTGGCCCATACCCCGCACTGTATGTCTATAATATGCTCACGTCTATAGTGTTAAACGAAGTGTTTGTTTATATTTTAAAGGTTTATGGGGTTTTGGCGATTACGAAGAACGTCACAGCTTTACTAACCTTTTGATTCATAAAATCTAATCAGGAAACCACTTTTCGTGCCCCAGGCATCAGTGCCGAACACAATGTGGAAGTGTTGGTCGTTTTCGACAACGATATTCCATCTGGATGAACCACAAATTCTTTTTACATCTGCAGAAGTATGATCAGCTGGGAAGATAGAAAATGTAATTGTCAGCGATATATTTGTTGCTCGTTCAATTGGATTGGTACATATTACAAAGATAAGTTGTAAATTTTATGATAGCATCAGTAATAGTCAGGGGAAAAAATCCAACTGAGCATATGATTCCAGATGAAAACAACTAAGGCTGCCATTGAATCAACATATTTCTGCAAACGTTCTACTCTCGTTGTTCAATTTCCGTCATAAACAGATTCGAGTGTTGTTTTTTTCCTCTGATTTGTGAGCATAGCTATTTTACCGTTATTTATGACGTATATGGAAAGAGCGTCATAGTGACAGGTGGGGGGTGAGCCATCGATGTTACTGTACACCATGTCGAGTACAACACTGTAGCCGCTTGTTTGAGGGTAGATGTCCCAAAAGCAGAATTCATTGCTGAAGAAACCAAGGTTACATGGGCGTCACACCAATATTACCTTTGAAACCATATCACCATTTTAATATTCATATTTTGCCATGTTTTCCCTTTCACTAAATGCGTTAAAGAAAATAATATAAAGGATAACACTTCAGTCACATTAAAGATAACAATGGTACGATGATCATCCATAAAAAAGGAACACCGTTTATGTTTGAGTTTATGTCTATATGAGCAGTATGAGTGTAGGATTTTATGTACCCAGCATTTCGTCATGGCAATTAGCAAAGGCAAAATAAACGTTTTCGATTTGGGAGAGAATATATATCTTGAATGATTAAAATATATGTTCTTGGACTCACTTATTATAATTGTTGGGGTAGTTAGGAGATGTGAAGTTCAGTGGTTCTCTTTCAGCATAGAGTGTAACGTTGCACGCACCTGTAAATAACAAGCTCATAACAGTGTAAACTTAAAGTATCTATATAATAGATCATGACTTATGTAATCCAACACTACGTTACGTCGAATGTCAGTGGTGAATGCATGGGAGGTTATGGGATGATACATTTGTCTGATGTCTTTTTATGGTGACTTTAAAACAATTGTATTATGTGTAGGAAGGGATTTATTTATATTCATTTATTATTCATTGGTCAATCAGTTAATTTAAACTTTCTAAACTGAGCGAATCTGCCTTAAAATGTCAGCCAGGAAAAATATCTAGGTGGATCCCTGAAAAGAAAACGACATAAATATATATTTCAAATCAGGATAGTTTAAACGAGTTGTATCGATGTCAAACACACACACACACACACACACACACACACACACACACACACACACACACACACACACAAACGCAAACACACACAAATACAACACATACATACAACCATACAGAGATGTATACATACACGCACGCACACATACCATTAGGTTTTTGGTACTGTCCACTTATTTCATATATTCTTCAGGTAGATGAATATAATACCACGTAAACGACATGTATCAAATTCAATGTAGGACAGCGATGTCACAGTTCAGTCGGCATAATTATGTTCATTTTCATGTCAACATCTGTTTTCAGAATGTGTAGGGTGCTAAATTCTACAGATTTGATGTAACGTTTCATAAGTGTAAAAAGACATATCCTTTGAAATTAATCTTTTTTTCTTCAGACTAAAATATCACAAACCATATTAAAATCCTACAATGATAAATTTATAAATAGTTCATAAATTTATGTTTATGAAAACAACTAAAGAAAAAACTAACTACGTGGATAAAAGAAAACAACTGTTACTTGAAACCATCAAAGCAGCACCAGACTACAGTGCACTCTGGATATAATGGCCCTTGTTATCATGACCTGGTTATAATGGCCCTTGTTATCATGCTCTGGTTGTAATGGCCCTTGTTACAAGGTACCTTGTTATGATGACCCTTGTTGTAATGATCCTCTTTTATAACGACCCTTGTTATAAGGTCCCTGGTTATAATGGCCCATGTTAAAATGGCCCTTGTTATAATCCCCTGAGTATAATGGCCCTTGTTATAAGGCACCTGGTTATAATGCCCTGGTTGCAATGGCCCTTGTTATAAGGTCCCTGGTTATAATGACCCTTGTTATAATGCCATGGTTATAATGGCCCTTGTTATAATGGGCTTTGTTATAATGCCCTGGTTATAATGGCCCTTGTTATAATGCCCCTTTTTAAAATTCGCCCTGAGTATAATGGTCCTTGTTATAAGATACCTGGTGATAATGACCCTTGTTTTTATGGACCTTGTTATAGTGACCCTTGTTATAATGCCCTGGTTATAATGGCCCTTGTTATAATGCCCTGGGTATAGTGACCCTTGTTATAAGGTCCCTGGTTATCATGGCCCTTGTGATATATGCGCTGGTTATAATGATTCTTGTTATAACGTCCCTGGTTATGATGCAATGTTTTTGCCGGAACGGATTTCCTGCCTATACATTCGCAGGTCAACAAAACGTGTGTTTTCAAATCCAGAAACATGTAGTGTTCTGGGTTAGTTCAAGCAAACGAAATGTGATAAGGATTTTTATTACTTTCTGGTGGCTGTTGAGAGTAGCAGAATAGTGTGAGTTGACTGACAAAATAGTGTGAGAAGCGTACACGATAGAAAAATATGTTCTTCTTTTTCACATTTTAAAACAGAATCGTTATGTTAATGAATTAATATCAATGTTCGAAAACATATGGGTTTTTTTTACTCAACTGATTGAATATATGTTTTCCTCCAGAATATTCACAACAACGTATTCACAAGGCGGGTAAAAACTTATACAAGGCAAAGGCAAGAGGAAGTAAAAAATACACACTTCAGTGAAGATACTATGGATTACAGCTAATTTACAAATTAGGATAATTATACATCTCGATGACACTGCATCTAAGCGTTCAACAACCAGTATTTCATCCTCTTGCAGTAATTGTATTTGTGAAGGTACATTGACATGAAAAAGATCTGTAAGTTTGGAAAGAACTAATTCCTGTTGTACATATATTGTGTAGAATTATACAACAGTCATACTTTTTACAATGTCTTTCACACTATTCACAATATTTTGAAATTTTGATCCATACACAAAATGACAAGTTGTCTCTAGATTGTAGATAAACAACACAGTCTATGTTCACCGAAGTGTGTTAGATATCCTGTCTCCCACAGACATGAGTAGCCCATCGTACAGTTCCAGTTTCATGTACGTAGTTAATGACTAGCCTGAGCCATGAGGATTCACATGGGGACTTCACTGTTTCAAGATAGTTACTCACAAATTTAAAGAGATTGTTATTTCGAATGGTTTGAAGAAGCGTGCCATATATACTGTGTAACGCTGTTGTTCTATTGTGAAATGCTGTTAACTGTGACAGAATAAATCCTTAAGGGAGAAGTGACATTGGCTTTTTATATTGTGCAGCAATCCATACTCCAAGACTATGAACAACATCCTACGGTATATACTTGGTTACACTCCATAAAACAATTATTTGACAATTATTTGACAATATATATTATACGGATATACATACAGCCTTTTCTGTTTATTTGGATACTAATTTAGTTGGTGAAGATATCAACTATCTTTTTAAACGAATATGACTTTTATTGGGCCATTTTATCAACGTTTAACAAAGTCATGTCGCCTGTCAATTTTAAGCTTAGCCAATGTTTATCATCATTTAACTCTCACTGGTGCAAATTGTTACGTCAATATCGTCATGGAGCATGTTTTTATTTATGTGCATTTGTTAATAATTGTATATTCTTTGCTCTTATACCATCGATGGTGATTTATGAGAATAAAGAAGTTAAAGTTGAAGTATAAAGTTCTAACGAAGGGAAGATTATAACTATGTTTTCAAAAGAATTCTCTCTACTCCCGACATGGATTATTCTTCCCGGCACCTTATCGTTAGATTTGGCGGTACTTCCCTAATTAGCTCCCCCAGGAAAACAGAACTATACATTTTAGCCCTCCCGGGACATCTGAAAAATAAATTTTAGCCTTCCGGGTAGGACACCCTTAGAGATTTGCCAAAGCCTTGAATACACCTGGCGAGACATCTTTGCGTGCTTTCGGTCATTTCATAGAGTTTTAGTAAAAACGAGATTTCTCATGAAATATGGAAAGGATTTTGTCGCGCCTGTTCCCACAGAATTCAAACCTTCGAAGTGTATGTATGCTTGTGAAGTATTTGAATTTATCAAAGATAGCGTTGAAGAAGAGGAACATGTGTTTTACAATTTATTTAGAAAAGTACTTAAACACTGTTTAAGAGTATATTCCAAAGAAATGCATCAGGAGTGTAAAATAACATACTCATCTAAAAACACATTTGTAACAAACGATATAAAACAAAGGGGATTGTTTTCTTGTGAGTCCTCTCTTCTGCCAGTCAATATATATCTATTAAGCTGGTGAAGGTCTCTATCGTTGACTTACACCAAGCCATTTTCCTCTTTACTGTTATCTTGACTGGACCTGCTGAGTGTGTAAACAGGGTTTGGCCATTTTGTTTCAACAAACGACCGGACGGATGTATGCTTACGATACGAAACTATGCCCTATTTGTACTACACGTATCATATTTCTTGAGACAATTATGAAAATTGAAGATATATCCCCAACTACATATCAATTTTACACTATATTCCCTACAAGTGTAGATACAGTGTCCGATATATATTATAGCTGTGTGGTGGACGCGACTGTGGTTTGTGATCTTAGAGTCGAGAGAAACAAATACAGCAATGCTCACCTGAACTACAGGCCACTTGCCACAACAACAGCGCCCATACTCCAACAAAATAAAATATATTCATAATAGCGTCCCTTCGTCCCTTCCCGACAACTCTTCCTCGAAAAAAACAGTATCAAATGTTTTTCCACAATGTATTCAAACACCGTCTGTGTACACACTTGTTTATCAGGAGTTAAAGCTAGGCAAAAGAAGTATTACATTACAACATAACTATTCCTATATGGTCCATTTCAACATCGAGGTAAAGTCCGTAGTGATCACCGAATGGGACCAAGATGTGACACATGACCTTATCAGATAACAACCGTCTGATAAATGAGTGTTACATTAACTCGCAGCGGCAAACCTTCTATAATGCAAGTTATACAGCATTGTCCACACATTTACGCGTTGTATTACACAGTTTTGTGTCTTGCTCAAGCGCTGTTCATAAATATGCGCTACGTAGGTAAATACCTCAGCAACTACGTTAGCTGGTACAAGTACTTTGAGGTGACGGTACTTCAGCAAATTTTCCAGCTACAAAATATTGAAATCCATACCATCGCCAAGTGCAGGACTTACTTCACTAAACGTTAAGCAACCTTTTACATTCGAGCTGCATTATAAATGTTACTATCGTCGCGATTTCACACGTTCATTGTTTGAGGATATCGACGCATTATTGCTAAAACTACACACATGAAATGTTCAGTATATACGGAGCACAGTTACATAGTGACAAACATATCATCAACATTAGGGAAGGTGGAAGACATCAGCAAAGCTTGAGAACTACCAACACTGCGACAGGTTTCTCAAATCATTTCCGTGCTTGTCAGGTTCACAGGTCTCTTAGTAACTGTGTTTCACCACATAACTGATAAGAGAATACAAAGGCCTTCACTACAAACCCCGGGCCCAGCACGTTACATAATCGTTAGGTGTGTTAACTTCATAATCGCTGCCTACACAACACATATATTCCGTCTACAGTTCAACCAAATTGCAGTTAGCTCTTGACGTACATTATTGTCCACTTGGAGATGTATATTTATAGTGCTTTTATACTGTGAGATAACAGGTTTACATTCATCTTACATGTCTCACATCCGAGGTCTTGTATATTTCTGCGAAGTTGTGCCAATTTAGCAGGTCATGTCAGCCATCAGGACGCACAGTTTCGTCACAAGTAGTGTGTGTGTGTGTGTGTGTGTGTGTGTGTGTGTGTGTGTGTGTGTGTGTGTTTGTTTATTTTAGAAAAGCACTGCGCTATTCAAGTTAAATTGGGGTGGCTTCGTAATATCCCAGGCTGATCCAGACAATCCAGTGATTGACATCAGGAGCATTGACGTTTCCATTTGGAATAAACTGGCATGCGTTAAACACTGCAGCGAACTTCAATCTGTTAGTTGCCTCTTTCGACAAACTTGCTGAAGAATAGTTGTAATATGTATCCCAACTGCCACAGTACGAGCAAATAGAACATATGGAAAGTTTGTTGACAGCTTCTACAAAACGGCGAGTAGTACCTCACCTTCACGGTGAAAAGATGCATCAGAGAGGAGAAACGAGAAAATTTTAATGGATTATTGCAATTTTTGTATTACGGGATATTTATATAGCACACATATTCAGACAAGTAGTGCATGCTAAAGCCGCTGGTATTTTATCCTGCTTTCATAGGATGTCAATCTCATCCATTCTGCTACATACTAGTGGTTAGGATGAGACGGTAAAGCTGAGGATTAAAGTACCATCTATACCATGGAATCATGTGTCCCAAAAGGATGTACTTGTGTGACCAACACCAGAGTATATCGACCACGAGTGGTTAGGATGGGACGGGCGGTAATATTCACCTCAACCGGACAATGGATAAATTAGAGGATAGATTTGTTTGCTTGTTTAACGCAGCACTCATATATATGTCAGATGTATTTCGACCGTAAATAATCGCGTCTGGACCAGACAGTCATGTGGTCAACAACTTGGACATCGTTATACCCAACTGGGATACGATGACATGTTCCACTGAAGGCAGCGAACCTTACCACCCGACACGTAAGCCGTCCCTTCCGGGAGGCAAAGTATTGCAGAATAATTCTAACACCTAACTGGTTCTAGGGATACAATGATCTCCACACAACTGCTGGTCGTCTTCCAACTTAAGATGAAATGTGAGATGAGACTCTGAGGCAATAGTTATATGCCTAAAAAGACCTGAAGATTGTCCTATTCCCTTTGATTATAGAGGACCGGGGCGTTTTTTAGCCCACTGTAGTAACTTCTAGAACTCTGTTTAATTACAGCACAAGAATAAGTATGAATAGAGCACACCTGTCACACCTGTCACTCCTCCCCTCTCCCACTGTACAATATTACACATGTGAACCCGGCTACACCATGAATAACACTCCAACGTGAAATATTTGTATCTATCTTTTCACATGTTTTTCCGTATTAATATAATAGTAGGAATACTGACTTTAAATGGTGCTAGATTCGTTGGTCCCTATAGGGATGCTTCGTAGAAAATGGCGGATTAATCAATTCACGCTTCTGATGACTCTAACGTGTACACTGTTCCACAAGTTTTTCAACGTATAACTAACGAAGCAATTCTTCATTTCCGGTATACAAGATAACAAATAAATAAATAAATAAATAAAAATAAAAATAGAAAATAACAGAAAACGGGTGCGTATTATACAGAGCATACGAAGCAGTTAGTGGAAACGTTGTATTATGGAGGATACCATGTCTTTTCTAGGCATTTTCATTTTATTTCGAATGGTTCGAATCGATGATAACCTCGTTATCATAAATAGTTATTTGCAATCCTATATTGATTTTTCTTCACAAACCAACCGCTGCTTACTTTCGTGCGCATCATGTCACACTCTCAGTGATTTTCTTTAGTCTTGTCCCTCACGTTTTTTATCAATATCAGGCAATAGACAGGTCAGTGTTGACTTTGCAATTATAGTATATATGGGAAGACAATCTGTGATCTGTGTTTGTTTTGTCCGGGTGTCGGAGGGGACTACCAGAGACGAGGTCGTGCAGTTACAGTCAGCCGTGGCAGTAATATTCAGTCTGTCTCACAGTCCCTGAACCACATTATTTTCCCTAACGCCAAGGCCTCCCTGCAGTGCTAAGGCTCCAAATAAAGCAAGTCTAGATTTGCATGAGAACCCTCAACGGTGACAGGATGCTATCATGAACATGCCATGTGTCATTGGAATTTGGGTGTTGTTGTTGTTTGGACCGCTAGTCTCTGGCGAACATGATATATTTCGTAATGATATATTATAAGTGATAACATGTGGGCTTTGCAACTGGTATGCGTGTACTCGTATGAGCTGTTGTAGATCCTGAAACCGGAAGTGACTTTCTTGGATTCATTCAAGGTCCGTCTTGGTTATCCGCCATGTTTTTATTGTCCAGGTCAAAGTCGTTCATTAGGAACGCTCTGATTGGAGAAGTGTCAGTATTGCTGACCAATCACTGATAACTTCACGTCTACAATCCCAGTGTTCCCATTCGTGACTAACTTGTGTTTTTCCTGCACCATCCGAACAGGTTACGGAATGAGGTGACACTGGTGGCAGGGTATACGGGCGATAAGCGCATATCAAGCATAAGTCACCATGACCAGCAGGGGTCTGTTCTGTTTCATCGTGTGGTGCTTGCAGTGATAAAGATTAGAACTGGCCTTCAGCATCTGACAGATGCAGTGTTTAACAGATGTTGTTTTGATCCAATTGCAAAGATCGATGCCCATGATGTCAGTCACTGAAGTGTGAGGATCAGACTTGGAAATTACCGCTCGGCGACACAGCTTGAATAATGCAATGCGAATCCGCGAAGCCCTGTTATAACCTCGCACGAACTATCCATTACGTCGGATGTGAGATATGATATGGAAACCTACTTACTCACACATAAAACTACTGTTAGATGTAACGCCCCCAATAGACACTGACATAGGTCAAATGCACGTTGCAAGTTGGTTTGACTACATTCGGAAGATTTGGGTTGAACTGTATGTAGGTTTTAAGGTCATCATGGCCTTTTTGTTGTGTATCCATTGCGTAAAGGTGTTGAGATTTTAAAGTGAAAGACTTTGAATGCATTGTATGGACATAAAGTGTATAGAAAGTGTTATCCAGGGAAATGGAAGCCTGGTATGCAGGGGAGTCACTTTAGAGACATTTTTGCCGAGTTTTGAAGACATTTCACAATTTCCTAGCGTTGGTAATATCTTTGTCACTCTTTTCATACCGAAGTTCAATTTGTACATGTCATTTCGTGCGTGTATGCTTTGTATAGTATGGTAAATGCAGCTTTCGCACATGTAACGAAATACACACCAAGTAGATCAACATAGCTCATATGTAAATTAACCACCAACATCGAAGTACGCAATGTGAAGTATAAATCATTTAGCAATTATTATTCGTTGTTAAATATTGTCATTTGTGACATTGTGAGAACAATTAATGATTGTAATGTAGGGTATGTTGAAGGTTATTCGTATGTTTAATATGTTACCTGAAAACAGATCAAGTTACTGACTACTTGGACACTGTCTAACGAGACAATACAATTCTGTCGCACAAAAGAATTTGGCGGGAATTGCATCTTTTGACCATTACTCTCATCCTCACGTGTCCCGAAATCGTTGCATATGAGTTAACGCACAGGATTTACAGCTCTCTTAGACTTGTTTGTGGCACTTGAACTTGGTGATACATGTGCAAGGGTATACAGGGGTATACACAGGGGTATACACACAGGGGTTACACACAAAGGCATACATACAAGGGTATACATACAAGGGCATACATACAAGGGTATACATACAAGGGTATACATACAAGGGTATGCATACAGGGGCATGCATACAAGGGTATACATACAATGGCATACATACACGGACATACATACAAGGGTATACACACAAGGGCATACGAACAAGGGCATATACAAACAAGGGTATACATACAAGGGTATACATACAAGGGCATACATACAAGGGTATACACACAAGGGCATACACACAAAGGCATACATACAAGGGCATACACACAAGGGCATACATACGAGGGCATACATACGAGGGTTTGCATACAAGGGTATACATACAAGGGTATACACACAAGGGTATACATACAAGGGTATGCACACAAGGGCATACATACAATGGTATGCATACAAGGGTATACATACAAGGGTATACGTACGAGGGTTTGCATACAAGGGTATACATACAAGGGTATACACACAAGGGTATACATACAAGGGTATACACACAAGGGCATACATACAATGGTATGCATACAAGGGTATACATACAAGGGTATACGTACAAGGGTATACACACATGGGTATACATACAATGGTATACATACAAGGGCATACACACAAGGGTATACATACAATGGTATACATACAAGGGCATACATACAAGGGTATACATAAAAGGGTATACATACAATGGTATACATACAAGGGTATACATACAAGGGTATACATACAAGGGTATACACACATGGGTATACATACAATGGTATACATACAAAGGCATACATACAAGGACATACATACAAGGGTATACATACAATGGTATACATACAAGGGCATACATACTAGGGCATACATAGAAGGGTATACATACAAGGGTATACATACAATGGTATACATACAAGGGTATACATACAAGGGTTTGCATACAAGAGTATACATACAAGGGTATACACACAAGGGTATACATACAAGGGTATACACACAAGGGCATACATACAATGGTATACATACAAGGGTATACGTACAAGGGTATACACACATGGGTATACATACAATTGTATACATACAAGGGTATACATACAATGGTATACATACAAGGGCATACATACAAGGGTATACATAGAAGGGTATACATACAATGGTATACATACAAGGGTATACACACAAGGGCATACATACAAGGGTATACATACAAGGGTATACATACAAGGGTATACATACAAGGGTATACACACATGGGTATACATACAATGGTATACATACAATGGCATACATACAAGGGCATACATACAAGGGTATACATACAATGGTATACATACAAGAGCATACATACAAGGGCATACATAGAAGGGTATACATACAATGGTATGCATACAAGGGTATACATACAAGGGTATACATACAATGGTATACATACAAGGGTATACATCCTAAAGCGGTTTGTGAGAAGCTCGATGGTTAACATGTTCGATCCCTTTCGAATAGGAGTTCATTTACTGCTCGGTGAACGGAGGCAGATATGGATAAAATGCTCGACAACATAAAATGCTTAATTTGTCCTTCATTGAAGAGTGCCTTGCATTTGCTTATGATTGTGATGATCTTTATTGAATATCGATCAGTTTTGAAATATCTGTTATTTTTAAAGTCTGTCTATATATAAACATGGGTAATCCACCATTTGTTGAAATTAGGGCACTGACTCATAAAAGTAATACTTCTGTGATTTCTGAACAATTGCAGATTCAATTTATCGTGACTGGGTGTACTCACTTCAACTAAAGATATTAATTTTGTTCGTAGAAAACACGTGAATGTGACATTATGTATTTGCCCAGGAGTACAAGACATGTACATTATGAACACTTTTGTGTCACTCAGTTTAAGCATGCTGGGTTATCTATCCCTTGAAGTGCAGATGGACCTCTAGGGGATAACGTCACAAGAGGCTGACCACCTGGCACAGGCTGGCAGTACATTCCATGATCAACCTGCAAGCTGTCTGTGGATGGAGCAGAACTGGCCGGAAGAGTAGTAGATGTAGTTGCTGTGTATGAGTGGCCAGGGACGAAATGGGCGTTGGTCACTGATTTGATCGACTGGTCGTTGGTAGTCGACTTTTTCTTGATGCAAATTCCACAGCAGCAGATTATAATTACAACCAGAGCCACCGTGAAGCCAAGAGTGTATCCGAGTACGGTTCCGGTGTTTGGGAGCAAAAAAGCTGTAACAAGGGCGAAAAGATAAAGTCAAAGTTTAAGGTCAGATCACAGTCAGGTTTAGACTGGGACTACGCATCAATAAACGGTCTACAACAAATGGTCCTTAATCCAAGGGGTTCATTGTTTGACTTGTGAAGCACTTTGGGCAATGTATTGTTATTTCAACTTGTTCACGTATTAACCGGAACACCCGTTTTGAACGCTGTTAGTTATTTCAGTTCTAACAATGTCGTCCATAATCAGAGATAATTTGAAATAAAAGAATTACTTGAAAGCGTAGAGCGAGAGTTTGATCAGCCAGGCCACCCATCCCCAACACCTCACTTTCGCCTAGTGCTTAATATCTAGAAAAAACTTTGTTCTGTTCATGAATAATAACATGGCTTCGAAACTCCATTTGCTCTGTTAGAAGAATGGCACTGAACTAAGAAAACCGCGTTCTTACGAACACATTTCAGTTCGTTGTAACCATAATTCGCTGTACACATAACGGCTAGATAATACATGAAAACAAGTGGTCGAGATAAAAAACAGTTCGTAACATCCGTCAATTCGTTGTAAACGTGGTTTACTGTAAAATCAACACAATGTCAGTCAACGTGAAAAGCACGGATGTGATCTTGACGTGAGTAAGGTTATACCTGATGATCTCAATGACATTCAATCTTCACTCTGTTCCCAATAACAAAATATTAACATACTTACGCGCTGTTCTTGGCTTGGCAGCAATGAAAGCCAACTTAAATCCAATGTATGTAGTGTAACTCTCGGAGTGGAATCGAACCCTCACGGCCATCTCTGTACTCCGTATATTTGGTCCACCATATCCACACCACTGACCGATTAAGTATTCATTTGGACCATCGACTGTGACAGGAATATAGAATATATTTAAACAAAACTGCCCATTCAAAATTAAGACACAAGAGCTTCCAAAGGCGAACATTGTTTTGGTAACTGATTCCCCTTCACCTACAACAAAATCATTAGTTATTCCTAATGACAATTTCCATAGTCGGGGAGGGAGGGGGGTTGACCCTACCCTCCCCCTCCACCATTTTGAAAATGACTCATAACAACAAAGTTCATGGTCCAGTGCACTAACGATCTCCTACGTTTTAGCCGTTTCATACATTGTATCAACCCCCAACACCTAAGAAATTAAGAGCAAGGTTTTCATGAACAATCAGAAAACTAAGAAATTTAACAAAACATTTGAACATAAGTTCGATTACTTCTTTGCATATCATAATATCATTACACATTAACTATCAGTTTCCATCCAAATGCATTATTTCACTGTATCTTATTTTAACAATTCGAGCTTAAGAGTAAGTGTTTCACTGTCTCTATCCAAGTTTGAGCAGATGGCCCGCAGCGTTTTACGTCCAAAATCAAACTGCTCTTTGCACGCCACATGCGATCTCTCTGGTTTAAGCTAGCATTTTTGACAATAATGAAGAACAATTCTGGAACGTGTCTGGAACGTCTCTGTTAACACGGTTTTGTTTGTTTGTTTGTTTGTTGATTAATACCGCACTCAGCAACATTACAGCTACATGGTAGCGGTTTGTACCAGTCTGGACCAGCGTGGCCATCGACCCATACAACTAGGATACGATAAACATGCGTAAACCAAGTCAGCGAGCCTGACCATCCCACTCCTTAGACATCTCTTTCGACAAGCATGGTTGCTGAAGAAGGCTCTAACCTGATCTTGAAGGTTGGGTTAACAAGGTCAATTTCTCGTAGAAGACTACATGCTTAACAAGAGCATATGTCCAATCGTCGAACATGGAGTAACTATCTTTAACCCAGTGGCTGAGGTATCACATTGTCGCCGTTACACCACATATCTTATGAAAACTCATTACCATTGTAGAGTTTTAGATAATCCGTACACATGGCGTCAGAAATAAGGTTGAACTCCACTGTCACAACATAGATCACATATCCCCGAATATCAGTGCTGATTGTCCAGGCACAGTTCGAATGTCTAAAATGGAAAAAAAGCGAAATTATTGCTATCAATGCCTAATGAGTATTCAAGGGAATATGGACATATTTCACTGCATTGGTGAGCATCGAAACCTAACATAGTTTCACATGAAACAAACTGTCGCGTTTTATAACTCGAGATACTTATTATTGTCAGTTCGATAAAATTTGTTAAGGAGTGTACAAACAGTTACCACGATTGGAAAAGTCGATGTGTGTCGATGACACACTGACTACCGAGATACGAGAGACATAATTGTAACCATCGAATATTTTTATTTTTTGGTCTTGTTTTGCTTTGTTGTTATTTATTTATTTATTTATTTATTTATTTTTTTTTTTTGGGGGGGGGGGGTTGTTTTTGTTTTTTTGTTTTGTTTTGTTTTGTTTTGTTTTGTTTTTTTGTTTTTTTTGGGTTTTTTTACTTTTTTGGTTTTTTTAGGTTTATATCATGATAGTTCATGTGTTTGACCGATGAAGACTGTGTCGAAAACATAGCGAAAAGAATGACATCCTGAATATAGGCTTCAACATTTCCCACAAGAAAATAATAAATAAATCATATCAAATCTGTTGAATCCCAGATACAATATTTACAATATTGATACAATGCCAATGATGTGCGAAGGAGGAAACAATACTGAATAATTTTCAAAATTAAATACAAAAAATACAAACAGGGTATGACAGACAAAAACAGAGTAAAGACATTTCATAGGCCACCAAGACTGATGATATATATTATTAATTTTTCGAAAGGTAAATAAGGTTGACAAGTAGGGATTTCGCTGGTGTTGACCGGAAATGCGCCGATCTTGTCTAGGGGTGGTTACCCTTGGACAAAAACTCCGAGGAAACTCATATCTATTGTCTGTGTAGCGTTGCATCGAGGTTGAAACGGTAAATCGTGCACATGTTAACGTCGAAATGAGAGACCACATTTTGAAGAGACACTCCATCCTCCAAACGTACGATAGCCTGGTTTCTTTTAATTTGGCTAAAACGTGGTGGCATTGTTGAACAAAGAGCAATAGACCCAACTTTTGTGCAGCCTTATACCCACCAATGTTGGTGAAAATGAGTGTATGTTCGAGTTCATGAGAAGTTAGCGCAGGATACCCACATGTTCATTGGTATGATGCGCTATGGTGATTCCTCTTTTAGATGGGCTTTTTCTTGGGGCCTTCCAAAACGCGACCAAAATTACTAATAACACCATCAGGCTTGACCATATGCCAACAACGTGCATTTATTATGCGTGTGAGTATGTATTTCCTTTTGGCATGTGCACTGGCATAGGCAAGTGTTATGTTCGCAGTATGAAATATCCCCTACTTTCTTAATGATGCATCTTCGTTTACAGTTTTCAAGATAATTCAGAACAACATAGATGCAACTGTTACGTGACGATAAATGTTACAGAAAGGGAAATGCTGAACTTCCTCGTAGATCACAATCTGGCGACAGGACATTTAGGCTAAGACGTACATTAAGAATCAGGTGGAAACCAGACACCTTTTTTCACTTGTTTGCCTTTTCTCCCATTGGAATCATCAGGCTGAATAATCGAGTGTTGTTAGAATCGTCTGGACCAGAACAATAAATGCTAAAGACGTCCTCACCCGGATCTTTCACAGATCAATGAATGTTCATAATTATTCAGAAGAGTAATAACAGGATTGTATGACACGTAGACTTTATCTGCATGAACAGGAATAGTTCAACAATTTATGCCAGAGAACAAACACTTCCAAATATGGCGTACCGGGTACAAAACTGATGACACATTAGGATCCCAACATTAACGTGAATATTACGTCACTTGCTCTTTTAAATGAACAAACGGCTTTGAGGTAACACGCGTTTTCACCTGGTACCATCGCTTGGCAGGATACACTCACATGTTTATTACAACGAGAATCACACAAGAGGCTTTACTTTGAGTAAGTATGGATAATTGTTTATGATCATGCTATTTTTTATCTTAAACAGGTAGTGTTTACTTACCGTGGATAGTACAATGGATAGTTCGGTGATTGAACATATACTGTTTCGAAATGGTCTATCACTTTATCTTCACCGCATCCTGAAACACGTGAAGTTTAGATTTCTTTATTTCAATACAGACGTGGGCCGACGGCCCCTGGTACAACACTGACTGGTCCATTACATACAAGTATATACATACTGGTACTTGCATATATGTGTTCCAGAAAATGTACACGACTATAACATATTTCAGTTGCGAGGCATGGTATGTATAACAGGCTGTGTTTTTTATCAATCGATGTTTTCAGATGACATAAGCATATTAAATTCTATCACATAACAATATTTGTGGTATTTTTTGCCATATTTCGATTATCCAACACTGTATAGATCAGTAGAAAGTGATATTCTGTTGTTAGAGTTGAGAAAAAAAATGCATGCATGTATATGCAGATATATCACTCATTGAAGTGTCTGATGATAGAAAAGTGTCATAGAATTGGTAAGAACATTGTAGGTTCACCATGTCATTTTGTTTTGATGGAACTGGCAGAATTCCCTTGGAAATTGGGAAAGTGTCACAGATAACTCCGTCACGATTTATATTTTTGTGTGAGGGAAAGGGTAAAGCAGTTGTGTTTTTTCTTCCGAACACGTCCAACAAACGGTGGATATTTTGGTCAGTTTTGTGTACAAAATGTTCATCTCGAATATTCTGTGAAGATATTGCAGTTATTCAACACATTCAAATTTTGTTTACGATTTTACTGCACTATTGGTGTAACAGGCACTCTTCGAGATGCATACCTGACGGTATCGCCTTGTATCGCAAAGTGAATTCTGCTCGCCCGATTGTGTGGAAGGTGACGGTCACATCTTTGTTGGAGCTCATGACGTTCCCGGTGGTAGAGCCACAATATCTTGCTAATTTAGCTGCATTAGCCCGTGAACCTTGAATAAATACATTTCATGATAACCATCACTCGTCAGCTGGTGAGTTATGGCGGGTGTGCTTTTATAATACCAATGATTCTGTAGCCATTGCATGTCAAATCACAACTTTGAAAATTCCAAGATTACTCCATTGATCAGTGTTATCCAAACACATTTCAAGACGAAGAACAAATGTTTGCGGAATATAGTCATTACGCTTACCGTCACTGAGGAGAAGATAGTTCACTGCACAAGAAGTTGATGCTCCCATAGACAGTTCCTCGAGTTGAACGGATACGACATTTCCAACAAGAGCAGAAATTGTCCAGCTGCAGTTTATTTTGCTAAACAGAGGATATTACAGCATCACCTCTCATTCATTGACAGATTGCACCAAACGCACGTGCACCAATTCATATATACTGAAACTCCTATAACATTGTGTGACTTCCCGTTATGAGCACCACAAAGACAATGAGTGAATACAGTTTGTTTTCGCACTATTCCATCAATATCGCGGTTTTTCATGTTACTTATCAGGGAGCAACAGGGAGCCTGTACACTTTTAAACAAGCAGGCGAACTTCATTAAAATTGAGAGATATATCGGGGTCAATCAAAATTAATGTGATGAAAATAAAGGGTGTTAAGCGAGTGCATCACCACTTCTTCCCTAAACGATGATGGGTGTATGACGTGAAATCGGCACGTGTACAATTTACGTTTTCAAACAAACAAAAACACCACCTAGAAACAGACACTAACAACTTTGTGATGCATGCTGATTGTCAAGAAAATGGTCTACAATGGTTTACCGACCCTCTTAAAAACCCATGCACGTGTATGGGGCTATTACGTTGAGGGCTGTGATGCTGAGAAATGGTGGTGCGTTCATAAGATGTCTGTCGTTGAAAAGTTTGTTAGGCGTAAGCTTCATATCGAATTTGAAAGTTCAGGTTCCCTTACTTAATTAGTACATAATGAATGCACAGTTTCCACCTATGTCTAACGATGCTGAACCGATATAGAGTTTGGTCTACCGAGTGGATGTCTAGACCAAATATAATAGAAATGGACACCAGGTTAATAAATTAGCGATATTCGTAGAGAGTTCAGCTGATTGTCTGGTTTGTACAGTGCGTCTACCGTCATGTAGTTCTCAACAGATCCTCCTACATCTTTACATCATATTTTAAGGTGCTTAAATGTCATGGTGCACTTCGGGATGCTCGACAAAATCGTGGAAAGGGCTGACATATTCCTATAACTTAGCATCTTCATGTTTTCTATAACAAGAGGCTTATTCAATTGTGGATATCTCTTGCATGCATCCACTTACCTCGTGTAGCCGCCTGGGGGGCTAGGAGACAACTGGGTCCACTTAGAACTGGCACTGAGCTTTGTAGTTCCACAACTAGGCACATATGGTGTCACTACATGAACAATATAGAAACCCAAAACTACTTTAGTCACAGCAAACCTATCCTAGTTACTTTAAACACATTGTTTTAAACAATCAGTCACGTACCATAACCGATATAATTACAGCTTCAACAAACATGATTCATTTTAGTATTAGCAATATTCACATGTAAAAACAGTTGTCAGATACAATATCAAATACTTAAAAATATTTTAAGGTTGAGATATACTAAGATCCTTACGGGACGTGCATCATTAGTCGCTGGCTCTCAAATCCATTCATTTAAAAACAGATTTTGATTAGACAACACCGACGTAGAAGAGTTAAAAATACCCAGAAAATGCTAATTTTAGTGATGCTGGAAAATCTGAAATAGTGAGTGAGTTTAGTTTTACACCGCATTTAGCAATATTCCAACAACATCACGACGAGGGACATCAGAAATCGGCTTCACATATTATAATCATTTTGGAAATTCAACCCAGATCTTGGGTGTGACAGGTGAATGCTTTAACCACTAGGTTACTCAAGCGTCCCTATGTGGAAATACGCAAGACCAGCACTGATTATTCCAGTGCATGTGAAAGCCTCAGAATGGTGTTGGGCATTATGATGTTTTGGCTATATTGCGTTGTTTCATAGTTCCCGTGGTTTTAGTGGTTGCATGCTTGCATGACGGATGCCACTGGTGGAGCCGGATACTATGGAATCACCTGGTACCGTCACTATTTGATACTGATTCAAGCACACATCTTCATGTTGTCATATAGTTTCTTGTGAATGTGAACTTTTGTCGTCTGTCAAACGCCCAAATTCCAGAAGAACCCTATCAATAGAGCATTTATGTTCAATTCAGTATTAGGATTTTAGGTCTAATTATTCAGGTTTCGTTAAAGTCACCAAAACACATTTCTTCAGGTTTATAGGAATTCTGGAGTCTCAATTGTTTTTATACCTGTGGTTGTTGTTAGGAATCTTCCACTTGTGTATTTCAAAGAAAAGCCTCTCCTTCTTGCAGAGCCGTCGGTGTGAAAGGTGACGGTCATGAGGTTGCTGGAGGCAATGACGTCCCTCCCCGTAGAATCACAATATTTACCTAGAGCAGCAGCCTTAGACGACGACCCTTTAATGCAAATATTTCGTGAAAATCATTCCTGCGTTAGTGAGCTCTGAATTCCTATTATATAAGACCAAGATGCGCTTCAGGTGTCAACAACAATCATGACACATTCACCTCTTCAGTTGTGACACATAAGTATAAATGAAGGGAACGTGAATGTCATTTCAATTACATTCGCCTAAAAGGTTAAGCATTAATCGATTTCAAGATATCGTAACACGTAAGGCAATAGGAATGTCTTCATTTGAAGCACACTTGCAATGGTTTAGAACGGACTTACCATCACTGAAGAGAATATACTCAGTGTCACAGGACGTCGACTTTTTCACATCAAGAGATTCAATGCTGACTTTTACGTTATACCCAGTGGATGCAGATATTGTCCATGTGCATTGTAGGTTGCTACAAATAGAATCAGAATCAAAATCAGCTTTACATCAACACACAGCATCATGCATTCATGTGTAAAAAGAACTTTCACTGGACAAAATATGTACGATTTTAATGAACGTCTCGGTCATTGACTAACGCTGTGGGATTTGTTCGTCTCACTTCCAGCATTTTCCCGGGTATATTATGGCTGCTTTTACCTGACTAAACCTGCTATTAGACAAAGTATTCACCAACTTCCACATGTATTCTTAAACACCACGTATATACATGACGTGACACACAACATATCTAGAGACAGTCCTTTCAACCATAACATAAATTCTCCTCAACTACATTCAGTCTTCAATACACACAGTAAAACCTATATGTCTACATTCGGATTCAAGATTCAAATAATTCCAATTAACCTTGCTCACAGGCGCCTGTACTGTGATGTTACTTGGATGTTACTTTGATAGGTGCCAGTAGGATAGGTCTACTGGATTGTAGTAAATGTAATTGTGTGGTGTCCTTGTCTTGTTTTACAGGACCCGTGAAGGTCCCGGGCTAGAATAGGCCTTTCGCAACCCATGCTTGCCATAAAAGGCGAGTGTGTTTGTCGTAAGATGCGAGTAAAGGGATCGGGTGGTCAGGCTCGCTGACCTGGTTGACACATGTCATCGGCTCCCAATTGCGCAGATCGATGCTCATGTTGTTGATAACTGGACTGTCTGGTTCAGACTCGATTATTTACAGACCACCACCATATATCTGGAATATTGCTGAGTGTGGCGTAAACCTATACTCACTCACTCACTCACTTGTTTTACAGGTGAAATGTTGTATTAATTCTACTCAGTTGACACTTACTAGTAATAGGATGAAGGAAAGCCGGGTGAGGTCAGATACCTCTCTGTATCGGGTGAGGCGCGGAGATCTGTTGTTCCACAAGTGAAATCTGTGACAACATTGAACAAAAGTGAAAATGTACAATGACGAAAATTAATATACTACTTCCGAAATGGACGCTTAGAACATTAAAGAAATATTAGTTAATGTTAGTAGTGTCTAAGCCTGTAACACAGATAAGGCAGAGCATGAAATGCCCAATAATGTCCAACACGGTTCCTCACGAGCTGATGCAGCTTGAATTCATGTTAATAATTAATTTTATCACAAAGTTAATATATAATTAAGCACGAGAGACTGATTTCTCAGTTTGAGTTTTTCGCTGCTGCAAAAATATCATTTTGACGGGACTATTACATAATTCAACAAAGTTTTCCCTCTCGTATCTTGATCAACAGCAAATTATACGGGTGTGTCAATACATACATTTTATGAAATATATTTGATCATTCAAAAACAACTACCAGGGATCGAATTTTCCGAATGAAATAATGTTTACATTTGATTAAACAAAATTGGAAGCATATAACGAACAGGATACTGTGTATATGTTATCTCGTGTCAGAGAATATGCCCTCTACATATATATACTGTAAAAAAACACTAAGGGATCACATAAAAGCGCAAGTGTTCCTGTATTTTGTTCCAGGTGTCTCCAGATGCTATGTGATACAATGCTTGTTAAGAAACATTGTAGAAAAAATAAAGGAACAATTGTGCTTTCATGTGATCCCTTATTTCCCCCCTCAGTATATATCAGACGACAGCTAATTAGCAACAGTGAGACACTAAATGCCAAACTGTGTGACCTTTAACACAGAAAAAGACTTGAAGAATATTTAATTTACCATTCGAGTACTGCAAACGAAAGCCTTGTCCTGTGACGGAACTCTCTGTGTGAAATATAATGGTCATATAGTTGTCCATGCTGATAATCGGAATGAACGGGTCTTCACAGATCTTTGCCAGTTGTGTGTCATCAGTCGCAGGGCCTTAAATATGATATTTATTAAATAAGGAATGGAATATTTGTGAATACGGTGTGAAAGTAGATTCAGTAGTACATTGAGATGGTGCGTTCAGTCAGATGATGATCACTACACGATGTAACTAATAAACCTAGCATTTTTCTTTTGATTTTGCAGCTTATATCTAAGTGAAGAATGTGATAACTGGGGTGCATTTCATTTAGAAATCAACAATAGCTATGCACATATGACGTTTCTACAAACCGTTTGCAATTGTCAGAGCAATTATCTAGATACCTCCGTTGATGATAACTGATCTTTGTGCTTAAAATTACGTAGTCAGTTTCGTAGTCATGGCCATGGCAATTTGTGAAACATCGCAAGATTACGTAAGCGTTATAATAACGTTTTCACGTAGCCAAGAAACAAGGTTTATCCGAATTGCTCCACAGCAAACCACCCTAACCACAAGAGACAACGGGCACAATGACTGGATTGTAAATCAAGTGCTCGGGACAGTGCTTCTTACATCCTTCACTGGTTTGAGTATTTATGAAAAGAGTATTTATAGCTTGAATAATGCAGATTGCTATGCTAAACATGCCTATACATAATATACACAATTATAAGACTGATAGGAAAGGATTGTCATATATTCAGAAATATTTACATATTACGGCTCCAACTATCTAAGTTTGAATGAATTTAATTGAGTGAAAAGTTACCTTCTGAAACAACACATTGTGTAACATATCCAAACCATGCATGTTATGAAAATGGAAATGATTTATCACTACAAAGGGATTTCAATCATATTATGTATCAAATTTGACTGTTTACGAAACAACAGTTCTCGACTCTCTTCGATTCTCTTCGCTATTGCCTAATCACATTACAGACAGATGTCATTGCCTCACACCAAGAAATATGTGCAATGAATCACTGTAACATTTACCTACCGTCTGTAAACAGTAGATAATCATTCAGACATGATGGCGTTGTGACCATACTAATATACAAAACGTCAACATTAACGTTTGTTCTAAACGGCGCAGTGATAGTCCATTTGCAATCCAGTCCACTGCAAATACATCAAGAAAACCAGCGTGGATGATCCTGCCCATACAGTAGTAAGATTTCTGTAAGAAAACTTGTCGAATATCAATGGCAAAGTCATGATAATCTGTGTAAACACTGACCAGCAACCAAACAGGTGTCACAGTGGCTTGGTAATATGGTTGATGGATACCGTGGTATCCCCGTTGATAGATGCTTGTTATTACAATCGCAGAATAGTCTGGATAAAAACTCTACCATGCCAACTACTGCCAACAGCGTTAAACAGCCCACTGGTATGTCTTTGTCCATAGGTATAACATAGGTATTTGAAAGATGGGGACGACATTAGGGACTAAGGGGATGAGCACTGTTGTTAACTCGTTCAGCCAACACAGTCAGTTTTCATACACAGATCAAGGCATGGTTCAGATTCTCACATTTGGAAAATATCAACAGTTGTGAAAAGCAAGCAACAGGAGCGTGTGCGTGGCTTGAATCTGTATTTCGACTAATCTCTCTACAGTTATTTTGAAACACTTTCTCGTTGACTTCTATTTCTTTGCCTTAATTATTCATATCAACACTTTTTGTTTCTATTTCTAGTCCGAATAGCACCAACATTTTCTTCCATAGTTAGTATAACAAGTAACGCATGGCATTGTGGCTTACGGTGTATTATTGTCTTTGTGAACGGTGGTATAACAGATCATTGTGACAAAGGAAACTGTGTTAACTACTCTACTGTAACCCAAACACAGCTTTTCCCCATGCAAAATAATTTGGATACACATGTATGCATGTGTTCTTTATAAAAGGGTTACCAAGAGAACCAGAGTATATATTCAAGAGAATGCATAATGTAATTTGTTGGGCTTTTTTATTTCGATGGTGTACTAATAACTATGTTCTTTACCTGTGGTGGTTTGAAGGATAACCAGGGGAGACAAGCTGTATTGGACTCGGACCTGCTGGCAGCGTCACATTGCACGTCGTTTCTGACATAGAAGACAAGGCATTAAATATACAGTGATAATACCATCTGGAAGGATGGGTGGATGGGCCATTAGCTGTATGCTTGGGTGGATGAGTGGATGGATGAGTAGATTTCAGAGCTGGTACTGGCAATCTTCAATCAAGAGTTGTTATAGACTGATCAATACGGGGACATTCACAGTCTCTGTATATCGTATTGTATTTACCAACGCACAAGTAGCAGTCTGGTCTAGCCTGTACAGTGTATTTCTCCCCTGATGGGATTAGAGTCCATTCTGAGGAGGAATTATTTAATATTTTAGAGAATGACATCATATGTTTAAAATCACATTTTCCAAGCTGTGAGGATGTTATTGAGGTCGACTTTAATGCTCGCACTGGTGATGGTAAACTACCAGATTTTATCGAAAACGATGATATACCCTACCTGACCATCGATAATGACATGGAGTATAATCAAGACGATAATCTACTACGCACGTCGCAAGACAGAGCTCTCAACAAGTGTGGTTTCTCTCTGTTAAGTTTTTGTCAATCAACTTCACAACGGATTTGTAAAGGTCGGATGTGTTCAGATGCTGGTGTTGGTAAAATACCTTGCTTCTCTAATGTCGATTATGGTTTATGTAACTTAAAGCTTTTCTGTTTATTCATACAATTTGATGTATCAAATGAAAAAGAATGTACCCATTTGGCTATAATCTATTCGTGAGCCTTCAGCAGTTTATGTGACTGTCGTCGTGATAATATCACAGACCGTCACAACCATGTTTGGTACGACCGCTTCCATGGTGAATATGTAAACTTGTGGAACATTCTTGAGGACTCAGTTAAGAATGATTTTATCAACCAAATTAACTGCAATGACGTTGAAAGTGCATTAAAATGTTTTCAGAATTTGCTTGAAAAGGCTCTGGGAAACCCAGAAACTCGTGCGACAGAACTAGAACTACGCACAAGCACAGTGATTGGTTCGATGATGACTGTTTACATGCGAGACTGGCACCTCGTCAATTGTTGCGTGCATTTCATGGAAGCAACGACGAATGCAACGAATGCGACCGACTGAATTTCATCTTAGCACGGACACACTACAAGGAACTCTGCCTTCGAAACACTCGGTCCAGAGCAATACTAGTAAACGTTTCTGTTCTTTATTGAGACCGAAGATACAATCACAGCCAGGAACCATTACACCACATGCGTGGGTCGCACTTAGAAGAGCTGTTTAATGACACAAACTATGGTCGAGGTGAACTCTGCATTCATTCTGCAAATGATTTGGAATAACTGACATGCCCATTGATGAAACTATTGATATTGACAATGGCCTTGATCATGTCATCTCTGTATCCGAAATTCAAGATGCAATTTCAAGTCTGCATTGTGGGAAAGCCCAAGGCTGCAGAGGCGTCCCGATGGATTTTTTAAAGTATGCTCCTGTGCAATGTTTGAACATTTTAGGAGTACTTTATAACATGATACGTATTGTCCACTGGTGTTTATCCTCCTCAGTGGACACTTGGAGTCATCATTCCTAGTGCGAGTAATAATCCAGCAAATTTTAGGCCAAACACTTTACTTGAGGTTTCGCGTAAAATCTTTCCTAAAATCTTATGTAACATACTGCTGAAGTGGACTCATATTCAAAAGTGTATTATTCCTGAACAGGCAGCTTTAGTAAAGGCTTTCAAACGTTTGATAATATTTTTTTGTGATTGACACCCTTAGTAATAACTATTTACCACTTTGTAAAGGTAGACTTGACTGCGCTTTCGTAGATCTGAAATCAGCTTTGATCCCGAAAGATACTGTTTCAACAGGCTCTGAAATTAAGGCTTTTTCCTCAACCAAATGTGCATAATGTTCATAAATTCCCTATGAAAATGTTACTTCATATCCTTGATGCTAAACTACTGCCTATACTATTAAATGGCTCAGAAATATGCGACTTCCATCCTTCCAAAGATACTTTGAATGTCCATGATAAATTCTGCAAACTCATATTAACGTTCTGTATCTAATGTAGTTGCGAGAGATGAACTGGGAAGATACTTATTAAAAGTAAACCAACATTTGAAAAATAAATAAGTAACTGTATTAGTTACGTTTATTATGTCAGAATGGAAACAGTATGGTACATACCACCTACCTATATTAGTATAACCGAGCTGAAACGGGTCTGGGGTCTTGGACACTTATAGTTCTAAATTTCTTATGTTCCTATGGATTTGGTGACATTTGGAACTTGCAATCTTGCACTCATTCTATCAGCTTTCAGAACACGATGTAACGATATTGATAATCCGTTTCTCTTTGAATCGCTTGACAAACTATCTTCACAGTATCTTTATAAAAGCAATTATGTTATCCCATGAATACGAAACTACTTACATGCTGTGAACACTGATGCATGTAGGATTACCCTTTCAAAGTTTCGTGCATCCATAAGGGATCATATGATATCACAGGGTAGGACATTAGGCATACCTAAAAGTGAAATACTTTGCCCATTTTGTATCATCCCAAGTGTAGAAACAGAATATCATGTCTGTTTGGTTGTGTCCATTCTATAATGGCCTTAAAAGAAATTTCTTGTCAAGTTATTGTTACCAGTCTCCATCAGAGTGTAAATGTACACTCTTTTATTACCACCCAGAATACTTCTATTCTGTCACAGCATCTGCAACATACTGGTTAATATTTTGTAAAATGGGCCTGTTGTCTGAAAAATAAACTACTATAAATAGTAGGAGTCTAGAGGCTGTTCACGTTATACAAACCTGGTACAGCTTTGTACATCATTTTGAATCCTTTATGGTTGGTTCCGCCATCGGTTTGTAGACTGACGCGCATTGTATTCCCACTGCTGGCAAAGACGGGTTGCTGGTGACCACAGAAGGTACCGAGCTCATCGGAACCTGGACAAAACGTATGGCTAAATCCTAACTAGATATGGACTAGATTTGTGTTTAAATACAAAACTAGTTAAAACTATTCTAATAACAAAACATTAACTGCCACAGAGAAAATTCAGATATGAAGCAACACGCGAACCAAGTGTTGCTGGTATGTTTTGCTACAGTAACTCATTAAAAATATCTGAAAAGAAACTATTCCGCTATATTCAGGTGAATTTGGAATATGAATATAAAATTTACTGCTTTATATATTTGACATCATTTACTATATGTGAAATCCCCACGTCCGTCTGCATTTCACAGTGTGCACAGAATTCCACACATACACACGGACACGTGTCTCCATAACAGACAAGGCATGGCAACATGGAGTAGCTGAGGGAACCTAATATTAGAATTAAACACGATGCTCCGTTACTGCTCTATCTTACTGCTTTTGTAACAGACTCAAGCGGAGGCTGCTGGTCATAATAATATAGAGTCACGTGTTAGTGTTAAAGTGTTCATTCATGCGACATTGAGGTTAAACACAGCGTTATGAACCATATTTTACAAACGTTGTGAACAAATGGGATTTACATTACAAGAGTATGCCGACTGTAGAAGCATTACGTGAATGGAGATATGGTAAGCTACGGTTGTAAGGAACTCAAGACGTCCTCGAATTTAAGTCGTTACAAGCGTAGTTGGTTTTACACATTTCAGTTAAAAATATACAGTGAACAATTCGACATATTTTTACGGGAACGCAGTATATTGCACACTATTCCATACATCATTAAATGCAGGTTTTCTCAAATTTTCGACAGTATTTGTGCCCATGTTATAAATGGCATGTGTAGTCACTCTAGCCTCTTATTCATGTAATAAAGGACGTGTTATCCCTTCCGACCTGCCTGAAATCGATAACTGAAACTTCGACGCGAACAAACTTTGACTTCCAAACAGAAAACACTTGCCCCCATTTGAAATGTAATCAACTGCTCTGTACATCGAAAACTGTCCCACGCGGTTTTGCCGGTGTTTGCCAAACTGTTTTCAATCACAAATTGCTTGTATGATTTGGTCTACGACTGATGTCTGTCTCCAAAGAGGGACATAACTCGCTTGAAATACTGTTGGAAGTGGCGAAAGTCAATTTAATGCATCGTGGTATTCATTCATTCGAACTTTTAAATTTTATATTCTTTCTTCTAAATAGGTTTTATGGTAGCTGATAGTATATTGAGAGAAATGCATTACGTCTTTTTAGAGAAGTAGAGTGTGAAATAGTGCCTTTAAGCCGTCATAATGTAGGATGTTGTATTCCTCAACTGATAAAACATGTATATTTATAATTACCTACCGAAAATGAAATATGATTATGACAATGAGATCAATCTTTACTTACCGTCCTGACTGTTACAAACAGTCACATAATCTCTGTCACAAGTTCCAAATGAGTTGTAGTTCTCAAGTACCGAATCTATTGTGGACAATAGAATAGTATGGTTTCGTTCTGCTGTAATAGTCCAGATACGTGCCAGTGCCCTGAAACAATAACAGTTTGTTGAGGAGAGTTGGGGAAATCAAACACAACCAACACGATGAAATCGACCTCTGTGAAAGAATGCAGCTTGATGGTTGACTTGTTGTTTAACTCTGCATTCACCAATAATCCATCACTAAGGTGGCGGTGAGTAAATGCTTGAATGTGGACCCTATAATCTAGTGATTACCATGATGAACATCGATCTACCCAATACTGGTATATGATCACACGTGCCAACCAAGTCAGCCATCCCGATCCCGTCAATCGCCTTTGTACAAAACATGGGATGCTGAAGACCAGTTCTAACTCGGATCTTCAAGGCCGAGAGAGTGCAGAAGGAGCTCTGCTACGGTGTTCTTTCGTCTAACTAACGGCACAGCTTCAGTGCGTTATTTGGACACAATGCATAATTCCAATTTCCTTTGTCACTCGGTGTAGCTGCCATATTTCTTAAAGCGGTCCAGTGGACATCAGGTTGATCGTAAGTAGCTCACGCTTGCCGTAAGAAGCGACTACTAGGATCAGGTAATCAGGCTCGCTGACTTGGTTGCCTCATATCACCGTATCCCAATAGTGTAAATCGATGCCCATTGCTGTTGATCACTGGACTGTCTCGTCCAAGCTTGATTATTTACAGACCAATGCCATATAGTTGAAATATTGGTGAGTGCGGCGTAAAACTAAACTCACGCACTTATACACTTGCTTAAAGCAGCATAGAACCCAAATCATCACGCACTCGTGCATGTACATGTACTTATTTTGCAACATACTTAAGAAGCATTGTTCATTGTGCATCATTTGGCAGGCTACACAAAATGATATATATATATATGTTTATATGTAACAGCTGGTGTTGTTACTATCGGAATAGGAGATATGGGTGTTGTAGACTAAGTACTAGACAACAGACTCAGAAGTTGAGTCCAGTACCGAGTCGTACAATCAGGTAGACGGGTCAAGCCGGTCTGACCAAGTGGTGTCACATACTTTTCTGTCAGGGTGTGAGTGAGTGTGTGTATGTGTATGTGTATGTGCATGTGTATGTGTATGTGTATGTGTATGTGTATGTGCATGTGCATGAGCATGTGCATGTGCATGTGCATATGTATGTGCATGTGCATGTGCATGTGTATGTGTATGTGTATGTGTGTGTGTATGTACATGTGTATGTGTGTATGTGTATGTGTATGTGTGTGTGTATGTACATGTGTATGTGTGTATGTGTATGTGTATGTGTGTGTATGTGTATGTGCATGTGTATGTGTATGTGTGTGTGCATGTGCATGTGCATGAGCACGTGCATGTGCGTATATGTGTACGTGTATGTGCATGTGCATGTGCATGTGCATCCGCATGTGCAAGTGCAAGTGCATGTGCACGTGCATGTGCGTGTATGTGTACATGTATGTGTATGTACCTGTGTATATATATATATGTATGTGCATGTGCATGTGCATGTGCATGTGTATGTGCGTGTGCATGTGCATGTGCAGGTGCACGTGCAGGTGCACGTATGTGTATGTGTATGTGTATGTGCATGTGTATGTGTATGTGTGTGTGCATGTGCATGTGCATGTGCATGAGCACGTGCATGTGCGTATATGTGTACGTGTATGTGCATGTGTATGTGTATGTGTATGTGTATGTGCATGTGCATGTGTATGTGTATGTGCATGTGTATGTGTATGTGTATGTGTAGGGTGTGTGCCCACCACCCTCCAGCTGTAAATCATGAATCTATATGATATTCGAGTTAGACAACGTTAGTGGTACACATGTCGGCGAAGTGCTACAACAGTGAAGTTCATATGCCATTTTAGATAAACCTATGTTAACCGCTGTAATAAGCAAACACGCCCGCCCAACCTCGGATCTGTCAATGATCGTCTCCTGCCGTACCGAAGGATCGCATAGCAAGTCTGCACGGTCAACTGCTATGCCAGAAAGTCGTGGAATGTGCACGCTTACGTAGAAAACAACCACGATCAGATAGATCAGACTCCAGTCTGTATTTCTACTCGAATATACAGATGATATTCTTATCAAAACTATAATACTGTAATTAAATAGAATCGGATCATTTGGATAGGTCCTTGAAATCTACTCACGGGAGGTCAGTGTTCGGGTATCCAGGGGACGTAAATGTCTTCCCGACAGATGTTGCCACGAGACAACCGCCACAGCTTGAATCCCCTGTGTGTGATAAGGACATTATTCGAAAGTTTCAAAGACCTTAAGGCTAGTTGTAGTCTTTAATGATTACTCATTCAAACGTGTCATTTAGGAATCCAGAGTACTGATTTTTAATGTGACCTCAAATTAGTAGACAAACATTCTGTAATGTAAATCCAACATTTTCAGTAAAATTTCAGACCTTTTTTTTCTGTAAAATATAAATTAATGCCGAAACATATACATGCAACCTAGTACTTCATGGAGAGCATTAAGTGTATTTCCACAGATATTGTATCTCGACTGAAAATAGTAGTGAACAGAATGCGTCTGAGTATTTATGTTGGGAATCGAACCCGTGTCTTCAGCGTGACGAGCTGACGAGTTCACCATTCATTAAGGTATCCTACCGCTCCATGTAAGCATGAAGGAACACCGCGCTCAGCCACCTTACACATAAAGCTGGTCATGTCTTCTATAATCCGTTGGTCACTGTCATTGGATTCAGAACAATATCTTCTAGATTAACGGATAATAGCTCTATTTTCACAGCTGAAGCTAACACCATATTAACGGCTCTTAAATATATTCAAAGATACCCTAAACATAAACAGTACATAATCTTTTCAGACTCTCTTTCTTGCCTTCAGAGCATTCAAAATATTTCTTGTAAACATCCATGACTTTTAATTGAAATTATAGAATTGTATAATAATCTTGCTACTGGCCATACGACATCGTCTTCTGCTGGTTACCCAGCCATGTAGGTATTTCTGGTAACACAATGGCCGAAGCACTCAACAAATCTGTGACACCTCTTCTTAATCCATACTCTGATTACAGAGCTAGCATTAGAACTTACATCCGTGATCTGATGCAGAAGAAGTGGGACACCTAAGTAGGTATAAATAGATCACATGAAATATAACCGTATATTGGTTACACCTACTTGGGCTGTCAGTCCAGAATTGGAGAGGTTATTTTAAGACGATGCCGTATTGGCCATACTAGATATACTCATGCATACCTTTTAAAAGGTGAGGATCCTCCATTTTGTATCCCTTGTGATGAGAGAGTCACGGTCAAGCATATTCTGCTAGACTGTGTTGAGTTCTCCATCATAAGGGATAAGTATTTTACTATAAAAACCGTTAAGGGTCTTTTTAACATAGGCAGTGCTCATTTACTTATTGTTTTTGTTTAAAGGAAATTGATTTCGTGGTTGAATTATGAGTAACATGTTCTGTAAATAGATGTATTTTAATGATTGGTAGTTTGGATTAGTAACTTGAATTGGTGGCTGTACCCTCAAAGGGGGTTGAAGGATTGTAAAATTATTGTCCTCCTGAGAGGGTACGTAAGTACAAAAACTTTCAGGTCTATGTGAACTTACCAGGCTTTTTAAACGTAGAATTCTTGTTGTTTTAATTTTGGCTAACTTTTCCGACACTCGCCAACAGCTGAAGGGATGGTGTAAATCCAACTGGGTCCATGTAGGAAGCAACGGTACTGTAAGTCCTCATGGTCTCTAGTGTGGGGATGTACCTTCTATTGTTGGCGATCTATGGCCTGGTATTATATTGTATTGTCTAAATAGTGATATTAGTTTTTACTCTGCATGCTAGTTTTATTTCAAATTGTGATCTTCTAGTTCTTTTACTGTCCTTCGTTGATTTTTACAACATGCATAGATTTCATTTAAATGTTAAATGTTCTCGTCACGATATAGCTGAGATATTGCCGATGTGACGTTAAATATTAACTCACTCACTCACTCTATAACCTTTGCAAACACTCTACAAAACACGGGGACCTGAACAAGAAATTCGCAGACAAATTCAAGGCACACAACAATTCCATTGTCTTATTCCATTCATAGAAGTAGTTTTATCAATCGTCAGTGTAAAGTAGACTTTGCCTAGGTATCACACTGTAGTGACAGAACTATGACTGACATGCTCACAATGTTATGTGATCATTTTGCTTTAGGTTTGATTTGAACAAAAACATGATTGTACAGATATATCTACAAATACTCTGAACTTTTATAAGCATGAACATTAGAGTCTACCAACGTCTCTATTTTATAGGTTTCGTGGCCACCAACTGTGCCATTATTTAAACATATCCTTGTAACATATGAAATGACCTCGATGCTAACTCGAGGCTATTTCAGATTAGGGATGAACAAGATACCTAATGGCATGTTATATTGTTGTGGGACTGGGGGCGTACGATTCCTCATTAAAGTATTTATTCTAGTTAGTACGTTATTTATCGGGTTGAATTCCACCCACGATTCGGAACAACCCCGTTGGAGGCTACTGCCAGAACAGCTATTCAACCCAATAAACGAACTAGATTCTGATATTTACTGAAAAATGTTAATATCAACTTTTAAAGTATATTACACTTCACCCCTTTCTAAATGGTGTTGTGTATTCAAGGCAGCTGTCGGGAGGAGATTGTCAGCTACGTGTGTTTATTACCCAGTGGAACTTCGTCAGTTTAGTCCATAACACTCATGTTGCGGTGGGTGGCCTAGTGGTTAAAGCGTTCGGTCATCACGCCGAAAGCCCGGGTTCGATTCCATACATGGGTACAATGCAATATGTGTACCCATTTCTGGTGCCTCACGTCTACCCACCCCCGGCAAGCAGCGAAAGAAAACCCATTCATGAACTTTCTGACGTGTACAGCAACAAGCACTAAACCTAACGAACCCTTCGGGATCAATAACATGTGTTTGTGAAGATAAAAATAATTCGCAGTGCGTTCTCCTCATCAGATATTTAGAAAATGATATTGTAACTTAAAGGTTTTCGAGAATGTAAAGCATCTTCATATACTCCGAACAGCAAAAGAAACGCAACATTGTCTTTTTGTCAAGTTTCTATGTAGAAGACATTGACGCTTACTTTCATGCGATTACATTTTTCGAAACTTGTTTTTCCTTCCATGTCCACCATATGTACAAGTTTTCAAACTTTAGCGGTTCCTATTTATCGAAAATTAATAACACCCACAGTATATAACACCCACCTGAGCATGAGACGAGCGATCCCAACAACAAGGCACACACTGAAAGGAAACAATTCATATTCATAATGGCTTGTCTCCGCCTATTTGAGCTGTTATTGTAAATACACACGTCAGTATATATATTGAGTGTCAAGATGAAATCCGAGCTTTGCCCTGATTAGATCCCATGTGAGAAATAGGGCTATCAGATATCATTACTATTTGAGTGATAAACAGGTATTGCCTCAACACACAGCAATATCCCTACATTAGATACCGATGACGTTCAACGACCTTTGAGACATTTTATAGCTCACTCCCACATATAGCTGATGTGCAAATACATGTACCATCCCGCGAGCTCACGTTTGTGATTCATGAGAGCAATGACTTGATAATCTGTGAGTGAGTATTGGAGCGAGTTTAGTTTCACGTCACGCGTAGCAATACTCTAATGATCGAGTCTGGCCCAGACAATCCAGTGATCAACAGCATTGATCTACGCGAATGGGATACGGTGACATACATACTGTGATGTTCCAATCATTTTTAGTGCCTTTACCATCTGTTCAATAGAATCTTCAATGACTTAACAATTTGAATGTGACAGGTTTGCATATCGTGCATGGACGTTTGAGATGGATTTGGAATGTGCACTGCTGCTGATCTGAACAGCCACACTGTGAAGTTCGTGTTCTCGGATCAAAATTGATCTTCCTCATGGTATCTGATATTACGGGTGCAGTTATTGGGAAAGTACTTCATGCCAAGGCTTGAAAAGATGCATCATCTGTATGTGTGTTTCTGGTGCAAAATGCCTAAATCGCTGGCAAGGACGGTTCATTCCCTTAGGTTCCCGAGTGGTGAATCGATTTCCAGTAGTAATGTTTCTTGGTGCCTAGGTCATGTTTCTATATCAATATTGAAACTACATTCACGCATTCTGACCCGTGAAGGTCCCGGAGTAGAATAGGCCTTTCGCAACCCATGCTTGCCATAAAAGGCGACTGTGCTTGTCGTAAGGGGCGACTAAAGGGATCGGGTGGTCAGACTCGCTGACTTGGTTGACACATGTCATCGGTTCCCAATTGCGCAGATCGATGCTCATGCTGTTGAATTCTGGATTGTCTGGTCCAGACTTAATTATTTACAGATCGCCGCCATATAGCTGGAATGTTGATGAGTGCGGCGTAAAACTAAACTCACTCACTCACTTCATGCATTCTATCTTTTAAACTCACATGAATGTATACCTGTAGCTATGTCATATAACGTTACCTTTCGTAAACGTGCTGAACGTTCTGACATGAGTTCCTTTCAATGAAAAGAGATTGGATTTTGGCATTTCTACCTCCTAGACGAGCTCCAGCAACACTGGATGGCGAGTCCAAACATAATTGTGATGGTCGTACAAATGCGAAATGTGAAATTCTTATGAAATGATATCAAACTAAGTCTTAAAACTGGCAAATCAGGTTATCTAGAACGAAATAACTTGTTATAACTCAGCCTCGAGTGTATTGTTAACATAATACGCCATCCATATTGCCGTACAAGAGCTGCGGTTCATTTTGGCATAGTGGGCGAGCTGTCTAAGGATCCAGGCTAGGGATCTAGCGAGCTTGAGGTGCTGGGATTTAGACTACCTGTGACCGGGTGTACAAGCAACCTTGGACTCAATTTTGTGTGTAGACTCTTTCAGTGTTGTCACAACCCGTACTGCACAGTCCACCATCCTGTGTATTTCGAAGAACCCACGAACCCGTTGGTAAATGACCAGATGGTGGCCACATGGAAACACCTTGTTGCGGTTACAGTAATGTGCAGTAAACCTGGACAAAGTACTGTGACTAGGTGTCTCAACCCACCCAGTTGTGCCTTGAATTGGCACCTCGTAAGTATGGGAAACCCGCAATAACTTGGTGTACCTAGCAGCTGCAAGAATTGTATGAATTGAGTTGAGATGGATAATATGATGTGTCGTTGTGACTGACATCCATTAATGGTCGAGGGGAAATATCCCAGCGCCATGAACATGTACTAATTGCGTGAATATGTGCGCTATGAAATATCCTGTAATAAAAGTAAAGTTCTGTTAGAGATACCCCTGCCATCCTCAGTTACGTTTCTCTGATTCATGAACTTTGCTGTTTAAATAGGTCCACGTAAGGAGACAGTGGACAAAAAGCATGAATACGAAGCATGTGTAATGTAACAGATGTCGTCGTCATAAAAAGAAATACAAACACACAAAATAATTTCATATATGAAATAGGTATTCCAACAAGGCCATATCCGTACAACGGGGTGTTATATGAAATGTTCTTTCCAGATGAAATTCCTGTAACCCATAACGTGTACCGTTTCTTCGTGTAGAGATATGTCAGCGTTCAATGCCACATGTATACCTTTTACGCAATACAGGAACTGACACTTACTATAATTAGAAACCAAGATAAAACAGTTCTTCTTGGAGGTCTTTATGATTAAATAGGTTTTATATCAAATCGTGCACGTATAAATAAGACTCGGTTACTGACTATTTGGATATCTAGTGTCACCTTGCCAATTTGTTGGAAGGCACACATGGATATATCTTTCACGCCTGGGTAAATGCCCACCTACAGAATCCATTCGTTGATGTTCACTAATAATGAGTAAATAACTGGAATTATGATGTATACGAATATTTGCAAAAAATATCCAATGCTTAAATCTCTCTCTCTCTCTCAATCTCTCTCTCTGTCTCTCTCTGCCTCTCTCTCTCCCTCTCTCTGTCTCTCTCTCAGTCTTTGTTTCTCTGTCTCTCTCTTCCCTCTCCCTCTCTCTCTCAGTCTCTCTCTCTGTCTCTCTCTCTGTCTGTCTGTCTCTCTCTCTCTCTCTCTCTCTCTCTCTTTCTACACTTCAGTAACAACTGCTGAGTGTGTCCTGTGATAGGTAGGGGGTGGCGTGTCATGTGGCTGTGAGAGGATGAGCGAAGCTATCTGACTGTATGGAGGAGGATCATTCTTCACAACTTCATGGTAACTTGGGGGCGCTTCAAACCCGGCCGTTGGAGTAGTTGTAACTGCTGGTAGATTGTGAAGAGGGAGGGAGAAGACGGTGTTCACGTTGGCGTCACGTGAACTATTTCTTTGCAACTGGCTGTTGGTTCTGGATTTTGTCCTTTTATAAATTGCACAACAGCAAACTGTTAGAACTACCACAGCCAGCGTGCCACCGACTACTCCTCCAATTATGCTTCCAGTGTCTGTATGCGTACCTGTGCAAAACATAATATATATAGGAAAACTACTGAACATACATGCAAAGTGTCAATAGTATTCCATTTGTCGACGCATGCACTTAGCTGAAGCATTTAGTTTGTTGGAATGCGTATTGAATATTCTATGAGACTGTTTATGTACAAATAACTAAAAAACCTAAATCGTATATAATGAGTGAGTGAATTTACTTTGACGCTGTGTTCAGCAATGTTCAAGCTATATGGTGGCAGTCTATAAATAGTCGAGTCTGGACCAGACAATCCAGTGATCAACAGTATGAGCATCGATCTGCGCAACTGGGATCGATGACATTTGTCAACCAAGTAAGCGAGTCTGACCAACCGATCCCGTTAATCGCATCTTACGACAAGCATAGTCACCATTTATGGCAAGCATGGATTGCTGAAGGCCTGTTCTACCTCGGACCCTCACGAGTCTTGTATATAATGAGGTCGGTTACCGAAGGTGATGCTGGTATTATATTTTATAAGTCAACTGACAACGGCGAGTGACTTTAGTTGTTCGCCGTCTTTAGCAGTATCCCATCTAAATCTGAGAGACACCATAAATGGGTTTCACACATTGTATCCAAGTGGGGAAGCGAGCTCGTTTCTTCAGTGTGAATCAGATAACCACGAAGTTGCCCCACTGTCCATAATTGACACCGCCAGAGTGAAGTTATTTATCTTGTCCGTATGAGAGACCATCCGTATCATAGTCGTCTATGTGTAGTATGGTTACTGAGGAGGAGATTACAAGTCCTGGTGTTGACAAATGCACCAAACATCCTTGTAGTGAAATGAGGTTAGTTTTAACGCCATATTTAGCTATATTCCTGCAATGCGACGTCGGGGGACACCTGAAAGGGGCATCACACGCTGCAGCCGCAAGGGGCATCACACCCTGGTCTTCGTAGTGAACAACACTACTACCCCACCGCCCCAAAAGTTCTTGCAAATCCACTAATCACATGCGGGTGAATCTCCCTTTGTTGACTTGTCACCTTAACGATTCTACGATGAGTATCTGAGGCATGCAGTCTTCAGAAACGGCATTACGATTATCTAAAAACTATCAATGCGTAACTATACGAATATTCCTTTAGTTGCATATATATAGGCATTAAATAGGTAAAAAATAGTAAAAAACAGTATTAAAAGTGTTATTGAATACATGTGTTTTAGTCAGTGCATGAGTGAATGAATAAGCAGATGGAAAAAGTATTACAAGTGTTAATGAATACATGCGCTTTCGTGATTGACAGAATGAGTGTACACCCTTATTGCATTTTCATGCTCAAATACATCTAAGGAAACATACCCGTCAACGGTGTTTTCTCGCCGGCGGTGAAAGCTAACTCAAATCCCCGGTTGGACCAGGCGTCGTCAGTGTGAAATCGAACCTTCATGAGTGCCTCTGTACTCTGTGTGTCTGGCCCATCCGATCCACACCATCGACCAAGCGAATATTCATATACTCCCACGACTGGCACAAAACATAAAACGGACAATTACGCAGACAGAAACAGCTGAAATTGGAAACGTTGGTGACATACACAATGCTGTGGCTTGAAAAGATTAAGCTCACTTGGAACAGTAAACCTTACTTTCTATGACTATTGTACTTATAGTTTGCCATGTAACTTGCATGGAACACCAAATGTGGAAAGAAACTGCTTTGAACCTGGGTAATCCGGACACATTTGTATAACCACAACCGTTGACGTTGGCAGTTTTAGTGTAACGGAACAGTTAAGGGAGAATTAACGGGGTTGCACAGCAGTATATGCAGTAACAATTACTGATCTTAAATTTACTTGTTCAAACTGTATGAAATCACACTCTCATTATAACACTATTCAACAAAACGCTTTGGGAGGCACTTACCATTGTAGAGTTGTAAGTAGTCAGAGGAACACTGAAGAGAATATTCAAGGTCGAAATACGTCGCTTTAACATGGATTACATATCCTTCTATGTCAGTGCTGACAGTCCACTCACAATCCGCATTTCTGAAATGTGCATGAAACAATAAATGGAAAAAACAACTTTGACACTTGGTTTATACACATTTGTTAGTCCGCCAGTCCGTCAATGAGTCTATGCGCGAGTGAGTGGTACAAGGAAACGGTTACATAATAACAGAATGCATGGTTTACAATTAAAACTCCTTACAGCGAGTGATTACATTTGGATGTGTTTGATTACAGTGTCTAAAAACATTGTCGGGATCTCACCTTTAGTTCATGTGGCAAACACAAACTTCGCATCTATTCTTTCTAAGTAGTAGCAATAAACATTCTCTCTTACAACCAACTTATACCGTAATAATAATAGTCTACTTATATAGCGCCTTCCAGGATGAATATCTTGCTTCAAGCGCTAAAAAGGAACGGAAAGGTTCACGCAAATGCTTGGTGGAAGAGGTGAATCTTGAGAGATGTCCGGACAGAAGAGCAGGTAAAGAGGTACGAAGATGTAGAGGGAGACTGTTCCACTGATAGGCTGCTACATGGGAAAAGGCCCTTTTGTCCATAACTACACAGTTTGACTTAAGGCACAGCGATCTCGGGGGAATGTAGGGCTGGAGGAGGTCACAGAGATAAGACGGAGCAAGACGAGAATGACACTGATAAGCCAGACAGAGAAGTTTGAAATTGGTTCTCTGTTAAGCAGGAAGCCGTTGAAGTTCTTTGAGGAACGGAGTGATATGGTCTGATTTGGGGGAGAGTGTAACATGTCTGGATGCTCTGTTCTAGATTGATTGCAGGCTTTTGATGACATTTTTGAAGAGCCGGCTAGGAGACTTTTGAATTTATTCATCCTTGAAATTATTAGTGTAAGGGTCAGTGTTTTTGTAGCATCCCTACTCAGGCATGCTCTAAGTTTCCCATTGTTTCTTAGCTGTAGGTGGCAAGACCGACACAACTGGATCACTTGTTTGTTCAAGTCAAGGTATGAGTCTATAAGAATGACAAGGCCCTTTACGCCGACGGAGAGAGGAACTGACGCGTCTCCAAATTTGATGGAATCAAGCCGACATTTGATACATCTGTTGGTAGGGTCTATGACCACAGCTTCAGTCTTGTCAACACTGAGGTGAAGTTTGCTCTGATTCATCCATGACTATATATCTAGGCAACAATTAGAGGTTTCTTGGGCTGACCTTGGACAACATGGGGGCTTGGTGTGAATGAATTCACAACCTGTACATCATCAGCATACGTATGGTGTGACAGTTGGTGTCTCTCAGTAATACCGCCGAGGGACTTGGTATACAGGGCATGAAGGTTCTATAAGTCCTTAAGATACCTTCTCAATGCACCTTTATGAAGGCGTTCATGTGCCCTTATGTCTGCATGATCATATGGATGGTGGCTTTCAGGACGTGACAACCCAAATCAGTCTTCTAGGAAATTAGATTGAAAGTGAGTGAGTATAGTTTCACGCCGCATTCAGCAACATTCCTGCTATATGGCTGAGGTCTGTGCAGAGGTCTGTAAATAATCGAGTCTGGACCGGACAATCCAATGACCAACAACATGTGTAATGCAACTGGGAGCTGATGACACGACGTGTCAGCCAAATCAGCGAGCCTGACCACCCTGGTCGATTAGTTGATTGAACTGAATTGATTTACTGAACTTGCGTTTTTGTGTGACAGTAAATTTAAACTGACAGTAATTTTCTGTTATGTATACAATTAGGGCAACGTATACTGACGAGCTACTGTTGCAGAATTATGAAAAACACTGACAAGGCACTGATACAGGAAGAGACCCCGTTCTATTTTTTTGTCGTTGCGGGGTACTTACAGAGGGTAGTGGAACGGGTAATTCGGTGACTGAATCAATGTTGTGTCAGAAGATCCAAGCATGTGATGTTCCCCACATCCTGAAACAAATCGAACATAGTAGTCTTGATCATGCTGTAATCAGAATCATGATGTCCATTGTGCGATTCGTGGTATATTGCCAACGTTGACTTAAGACCACCCAAAACTCAGGCTTTTGTGAAGAGAACACACAACCGGTTACAATCTCACAAACACATGCAAATACAAGTCCCAATACATTTTTCACCTGAAAATCACTTTAATACATGATAGAATTCAAACTGCAGAAAACGTTTTGAGTAAATTTGGTCACAGTCATAGGGACCTTTACCGCTTAGAAACAGTGTTAGGAAGACACATAGGTGTACAGACAATACCCAATTTTATGTAAATGGAAAGGGAGGTAACGAGGAAACCACCCTTCCTCACTCAAAGTGGGTTTAGTTTCACACCGCCTTTACCAATATTTCAACAATATCACGGTGGAGGACACCCGATATAAGCTTCGCATATTGCACCCGAGTGGGGAATCGAATGCAGATTACCGGCGTAACGAGTGAACGCTTTACACATCATGCTACCCCACAGCCTTGTGGCGTGACATAAATTAAACATGCCCTTCAAACAATTCTTGTTTTTTGTAAGACAATGCCCAGAAGTATAACTTTTCAGTTTCATTCGCCATTTCAAATAATATATGTGTGGTTTTTTTCTGAAAGAAGAAACGTGAAAGTGAGTACCTCGGGTAGCCGTGTATTTCAAAGAAAATCCTTCTCCTGTAACCGAGTTGTCGGTGTGGAAGGTGATGATCATGTAGTTACTGGAGCTGACGACGTTCTTGGCGGAGACATTACAGTATTTACCCAATGGAGAGGCGTTAGACGTGGAATCTAGAAAAAATGTTTTTCCTTGCATGGCGAAATGGAAACATTGCAACCAAGGCACAAAACCTTAAACTTTCTTTGTAAGTGACTCGCCTGTGACTCTCCTATATCGTCAGTTAAGGAGAACCTTTACTCAACCAGAGACCACGTAATCACACTAAAGATAACAAAGTATATAAACAGTTTTCTTGATGCTACTTAAAACAGTTCAGTATGTATGTTAAGCAGTTGTCCAAAAGATTCTTGTACTTACCGTCAACAAAGCGAAGATAGTCACGTGTACATCGTTTCGAGTATTGCAAAGAAAGAAACATAATTTCAACTTTTATCTTATTTCCAGTTGTTGTAGATATTGTCCATGTGCAAGACACGTCGCTGCAAAGAAAATGTCAACACAAACATTAAAGGAGCACACAAAATCAAATCCTGTTCATGTTACATGCAATATGAACATGAGAATGACTTACTAAGTTAGGCAGTTTACAAATTACGCTAATATTACAGTCATGTCACAAATTGACTGAAAAATCCTAGTTTACAGATTCACTCAAGAAGTGTCAAAATATCTTTAACACATAATACCTGACTGGTTATGCTAGAAAGAGAACGTTCTTTGACTTTGAGAATATTTCACCTCTGTAATCAGTCTCCGGATGTTATTCAGCATCAGAATGCTTGGATTTTGATATCATAACTGAGTCGTAATTGTGGATTTTCATTTGTACTCAAATGTTTACCAGTATTGCCTGTCATTTTACACGTTAAGGCATACATTTTGTTGCAGATTTCGATAAATGTGAAACGCTTTCAAATTTTCGTATATCGATGATCTATTTCAAATACAGTAATTACGTACATTTATTTGTGATGCAAAGGTATATAACATGCATTCATAGTTCATTAATGACTGAACTTCCAAAACACAGAAAAAAGATTGAATAAGTTCAGTAACACAACTTAGGACACACGTTAATATGTGTTTAGTAAGAAACCGTTATGAGTGTTCAGTGACAGATGAGATCTAGATTTGGCATATTTCAGCACATTTACTTCAGCATATTTCTTGATCTCAGGTACATAATGTCCATGTCAGGCGTTATGCACTAAAATTAATTTTTAGCAAATGTTTGATCCCAGAATGTTCGTCTTTGGAATTTGGTCACGAATAAGAATTACAGTTAGCTTTTTGTTCCAATGTCTTTTCTCCATAAATGGCTACTAATCGGATCGGGTGGTCATGCTAGCAGACTTGGTTGACACATGTCATTGTATATCATTTGCGTAGAACGATGGCTATAATCAATGAACTGTAATATTTACTGACTATTTATGATCTGGCGCCATTTTCCAGGAATATTGCAGAGTGTGGCGTTAAACATGCAGCCAATCAACATAAAACATTAAGACTCTTTTCAACTTGCCACCGCACAGACACGACAGACAGTTACACAATCGCGTACCAAAACTCTTTTTGAGTTTCCAGTTCTTTCCCAGGTATTTATTTTACAAATAAAAGGATACTCTACTTTGTAACTATGTCTGGTGCGTACAAACTCTGCTGTTAAGCAATACTGTAATATCCTTATCGGAACAGAAAATACGATAAGCACCACCAACTTTGATGTTTTATACAGCTGTTCGCTGGGCGGAAACATACATGACGGTGGATAATTGTCTCTCATATTGTTGGACTATTTCTGTGGTCTTAAGTAGAGTAAACAGACAGAGAGAGACATCAGGTCTTTTAAAAAGGTACCTCACCAACAAACTAAAACCATATGATACAGGATCGTAGGATCGTGGCATGCTTTGTGGTGGCAACTTTGCAATACAACTTCCGTATCTCATGACGGCTGGATCAAGAACTACCCGAGACGACCCGGGTGTGAATTGATATTCAGTTACCCACGCTTGTCAGAAGAGGTGACTGACGAGAGGTGGACAGACTCTCTGACTTAGATGATACATGTCATCGCATCAAAATTGCGTAGATCGATCGTCATGTTGTTGATCACTGGATTGTTTGGTCAAGACTAGATTATTTTCAGATAATATTGCAGGAATATTGCTGACTGCAGCTTAAAACGTAACACACTCACTAACTCGCTCGAGCATTTGATTCCTCTTGGTAGAAAGGGACTTTGAGTTCTGTACCACCTGTACCAGATGTTTCTGACTCATTTAAGTTCTATATCTGACTTAAGTTTGCGAGTTTTGTGGCTGTGCCACATGGTCCACACTTTAGCGTCCAGTAGATTTAGATTTTGCTTTCTTAACATGAGTATCTACCGGGTTTTGCGGTAATAAGTCACGTTTCTGATACATTGGCATGGACATTTTCTTTATATTAACGTAATCGTCACTACACAAATCTTCCCTGACTTGCACGCATCTCCTTACTTGGCATAGTTGCCGGGGTAACCAGGAGACGTCAAATAGTACGTTGTGGAGACTTCTGCGCTGCGTCTTCCACTTCCACAAACACGCTCTGCTGGTATCACTACAATCACAGTCAAGTTGACATGACATCAGGTAAATAATTTCAATGTTGAACTTATAATTCAACATTATTCGCAATACGACAATTCATCTAATGTGGTGGAAATCATTACATTTGAATGATGATAGATATATTCTAAAAGCCATAAATCCACGATCTAACAGATCTCCATAAATCACCAAAGTGAAAGGTTCACATATAGTGAACATAGTTATCCGGAACATTCACACTGACGACAATGTGATTCTATCTTGGAAAATATCTCACGACCAAACGTCAACAGAGAGACAGGTCGTTGCGAAAACATGTTGCAAGATGTTAAAGAAAGTTATAAATTTATGTTAATGAGTTGTTAACCTGCCTTGTGCTTACCACTTAGAGGATGAAAAAGGGCCTCTCGGCTTGCGATCAGTATGCATTGCCTAAATGGAATACTCTTCGCAAGAACCAATTTGAATATTTACAAACTTATATTTACAAATATTTACAGTTTACAAAGATTATAGAAATTGTGTAAATTTAGCCGTACTATTTCAGTTTCACCTTTTTCAGTGGAAACCCTTTCTAATATCACTCGCATGCCAATATCAGGAGGAGTGTATAAACAACTATTTCAATTATATATTTTGCTCTATTAATCTATACACATATATCTCCCTACCTCAGACGACACTTGGGCACACTAACACGTACGGACTTTCGCACACATACAAGAGTTCCGCCCTCCTTTGCAGTGTACCTGATTTGTAATTCAGATTAAACAGTATTCCTCTGAAAGAACCATCGTTGTGATAGGTTATGGTGATGTAGTTGCTGGAGCTGACGACGTCCCTGATGGAAATGGCACCACAGTAAATTTCCAGCTGAGCGTCTTGAGCTGAGGGACCTTCAACAAATGTATTTTATACTGCGCGTCATTGTTGATTGCATGAAAGGTTTCATGGTGCTGATAAAATCCTGAATCAATGTATATACAGCCAAGACCAACACCCAGGAAAATACCGTAAACACAAATCATTTCTGTTGAAGTGAAAACGAATAATTCAGAAATGACTGGAAACTACTATATTATCCGAAGATGTTTTTTTCTAAATTTCAAAGACAGTTATTGTACTTACCGTCACTTAGAAGCAGATAGTTATTCTCACAATATCGGTCCATAAAAATATCCGTAATTTTGACTTCTATTTTATATCCAATTGGGGCGGAAATTGTCCACGTGCAATTGAGCTTCCTGCAAATGCAAGTGCTGAATGAATTTTCACAGCATCAAATCCATAATCATACAGTGTCGTGTTTATACAAAATATTTGCCAGTTATAAGTTGTTTCAAAGGCATTTAGAAGTTGGTGGAATCAAACTAAAAATGCTTTATGGTTCAACTTCTTTATTATACAAGGTCACAACGTTTCGAGACAGTTCCTAGTCGAAATCTATAGTCGAAATCCCAGCATCAAATCTATAATCATGCAATATCGTGGTTATACAAATTATTTGCCACTTGCTGTATACACTGTTATGTGTTGATACTTCTGTCCTGCTTGACCACAGTTTAATGTTATGTATAACCTAAGCGTGCGTTGCTATTTGCCACTTGTGGAGTGGTATACACTGGTATGTGTTGATACTACTTGCTTGACCACAGTTTAATGCTATGTATAACCTAAGCGTGCGTTGCTATTTGCCACTTGTGGAGTGGTATACACTGGTATGTGTTGATACTACTTGCTTGACCACAGTTTAATGCTATGTATAACCTAAGCGTGCGTTGCTATTTGCCACTTGTGGAGTGGTATACACTGGTATGTGTTGATACTACTTGCTTGACCACAGTTTAATTCTATGTATAACCTAAGAGTGCGTTGCTATTTGCCACTTATGGAGTGGTATACACTGGTATGTGTTGATACTACTTGCTTGACCACAGTTTAATTCTATGTATAACCTAAGTGTGTGTTGCTATTTGCCACTTGTGGAGTGGTATACACTGGTATGTGTTGATACTACTTGCTTGACCACAGTTTAATTCTATGTATAACCTAAGTGTGTGTTGCTATTTGCCACTTGTGGAGTGGTATACACTGGTATATGTTGATACTACTTGCTTGACCACAGTTTAATGCTCTATATGTTACATTCAGATTGTCAAATCGGTCATTCAGTGAAATGACTTACAGGATCCGCCATTAAACAACAACCACTATATTTCAGCCATTTCAGGAAATTCACTTAATGACTTAATCTACAAACCTGGATCACAGTTTCAACAACACATATTGTCACTGACAGTTACAAGCTTTATGGTAGCAACTATTGCACTTCATCGTGGCTTTGAAAACATTTACACCTGTTTGTCTGACCATTGCTGTTTCCAGAGCAGCCACACATCACAAACCCTTGTCCACCACATATACATGACATGACTTTTCATTTAATCGCTGAAGTATATTGATGGATGTTAACAAAATGACACGAAATGGATGGCTCTCTTAGTCGCTTTACGAAATGACTGATACAGCAATATGACTCTAACATATCTAACCTACAATGCACGTGTGTGTTGCGTTTTGCCTCGTGTTGACTGCTACAGACTGATATGTTTTGATACTTCTTCCTTGTCCCATTTGTATTGCTACTGTGTAACATATATCTTTAGTGTGTGTTGCTATTTGCCAGTTGTGGAGTGCTGTTATGATCCGTGTTTAGTGCTAAGTCTCTGGTGGTATTTGTTCGTACAAAATGTGTATTGACTAATTAATCCATTTTCTTTGGGGGCGTGCGTTGGCGAAACACACGCATCTGTGTATAGTGAATGGGTGAGTTTAGTTTTACTAAGCTCTCAGCAACATTCAAGCACTATGGCGGTGATGGGTAAAATACAGAAATATCATAATATTATGTTAAAGTACGGAATGTGAAAACGTTTTTCAATATGCAAGACAGTGCTCACATAGACAACGACTTACACACGGTCTTGTGGAAATTAGTTAAAAGATTTGCGAACAGGCACTCTCGATTCGTAATTATCTTCTGAATGGTTTTCTGTTAACTGTCTACTGTCTGGCCCTTTAATTTACCTTTGGTAGCTTTTAGGATAACCTGGGGAGACAAGCTGCACTGGACTTTCGTCTGCAGGCATCGTAAGTACACATCTTCCAGCTGCAGTATAGAGGCGAAAGTTATAAAGTGAAAACTGATATAATTACAAAGGCTTTTGAGAGATAGGGAGAGAGACAAACATATTGAGAGTGACAATGATGCGTAGAAACACTAATAGTGTTTATATGAGTGCTATGCATATATCTAAGCGATGGTAATCAGTATTCACTCTGCATTCTCTACAGGTGAGGCTTCATAAATCGGTGTTAAAAGTAAAACCTCTTTTGCACAATTTGAACGTTTAACAATGGTGTTAATTCGGACTTAGCTCGGAATACGTCATAGTTTGGGAGACCCATACCAGGGCTCATGAGCGTCACTAAAACGATAAACCTCGGCGAGCTACATTAAGCTGCCAAAAGAAATAATGTTACAACGGCGTTAAAACCAGCGTACTCTCTCAAAACATGTATGCACAACGTAACGTTTGAACGTATAAGTAATTAATCAAGCAGGTGCATAGTGTAACTATGTTAGCCGAACGCACCTGCTACCTCAGGTTCCTTTACATTAATGTGGTTGATTAGATCTCTCTATCGTATCTACGTTGTTCAACTGTATATTATCCTTTAATGGGCGATGGGGTAGCCGAGTGGCTAAAGCGCTGGCTCAACACGCCTATGACTCGGGATCGATTTCAGGCATGGGGACAATATGTGAAGCCCATTATGATGTCCTCCTCCGTGCTATTGCTGGAATATTGCTAGAATATTGCTGAGTGAGTGAGTGAGTTTATATTTAACGTCACATCGACAATATTTCAGCCATATCGTGACGGGAACATAGCACTTAAACGGAATATATGTGTATTATAAACACCTGTCGACAAAGGACAGTAAATCAGCTAGAATATCACAGAAACGAATGTAAAACCAGTAATTATACCAAAACCAATTTATCTATAGAGGACAATACAATATGAAAATGGGCTATAGATGAGGGTAGATCACCATACTAGGGACCATGGGGACTTACAGTACGTTTGCTACCTGCATGGACCCTAGCTGGATTTACATCATCCACTCAGCCGCCAGCAATTCAGGAAATCTAGCCATACAGTAAAAAGACACTTATTCTAAGGTTAACAACGTGGAAAGTTTGAATTTACTATGAATGTTTGTGGACTTACGTACCGGAATATTGCTGAAAGCTTCGTAAACCTATGCTCACTCGCTCAGTCACTCACTCATACCCTTTTATACGTTTCGGTGTGATGTATGTAACTGAGTACCGTTTGATCAATGCGAACAGGGTTAATCGTAACAATCAGACCATTAATAACAATTCTTAAAACATTATTCTGTAGTCGACAGATCAGTTAAGACAACCGATCAAATTGTAACTTTCTTACAAACCATCTACTGCTTTGTATCGCATTTTGAATCCTTTGAAGTTCTTTCCGTGATTTGTTTGTAGGTGGACACGCAGTGAATTCCCACCGCTGGCGAAAACGGGTTGTTGGTCACCACAGAACGTTCCGAGTTCATCTGAACCTAGAAGAACATAGCAAATACGTGATGATCAAGGTAGAATTGTGAACCTCACCCTTTATATGTGAGGCACGACAAGAAGGTATAACCAGGAACTGCTCATAATATGCCAACAAACGAATACCTTGTGCTGTAGAGCAACGACCAGTTGAAGTTATTGAGGAATATTTCTGATTAAAACAGATTATTGTTTTATTGACGAACGACGTAATTCATTTGTCGATTGACACCATTAGTCATTGTCAAGAGTGAAATTAAACATCCCGTGCTACCAGTGATGAGGATGATTCATCTCACCGAGTGCCCATATTGTGTTGGATGAACAGAAGAAATATTGACCATACTCGCTAGTCTAAGGTGAGACTACTTGCATAACTTATGCTTCGTTGTGAGACATGAGTGAAATCCTAGAAACTATATAGGAGTCAAGCTGTCAAACACTGTCACCCATCCAAGTACTGTCCGCTCTGATTGGACCACACACCACCAAACATATATCAGATCTTTACACTACATGAAATACCCACAGTCTGGGATTAGTTTTCAGGTTCTCTGAATTCTGACGTTTTAATATGATATTACTTTTGTGACATGATTATCATCTTTTTAACATACTGTATCGACCGTTATATACAGTGACGTAGTCCGAGTCACAAGTGCCGCGTGGGGAGATGTTCTCAAGTTCCGAGTCCTCAGTATCCAGTACAATTGTTTGGTTCTCGTGTTCGGCTGTAATTGTCCAGGTACAAGACTGCCTCCTGCAATAAATATAAGCACGAGTAAGTAGATGTGCCTGAAGTATGTTGAGAAGGATTGGCGCAGTCCTCTTGAAAAAGGTATCACATCATTATCACAATCTCTGTTCAGTCTATAATCTGCGTTTCTCATCGTCCGATCGACCCTTCTAATGTCTGAACATTGTTCAGATAATTGTGCCCGTATTAATGTCTTTTATGCTTGTTTGTTTTGTTTTCGGTTGGTTGGATGGTTTTGGGTTTTTATGTAAAACATGAGCCAATGTTTATTTGGCATGGAGAACGAATACCATTGTCTTTTAGTATGCTCCATAAGGATACACTTGATTCCCGTCTGTAACATGACCCCTGAACATCGCATTGATTGTAGGATAAAAACAATATTCGCTGATGGTCAGTACGTTCATAAGAGAATCCATATTAGGCCGATAAACAGTCCGGTCGCATGAGTTAGAAGTCATTTAAAGTTTGAATCCGCCTGTCCGATCAATATCGCGGACAACTGCACAATTTACATTGGTAATAAAGTTGATGTTAATCAAGGATAGGAAACTGCATGGCCTCGTCAATCCTATAATACCTTTTTGACAAGCTTTGATATATATGGTGTTTATAGCCCGTATAACATGAGAGTAACTTACGAGGGGTAAGTGTTTGGGTATCCAGGTGAAGTTATGGTATTGCCTGCAGATGTTGCCACGAGAGGTCCGCCACAGCTTGAGTCCCCTTAGATTGATAAGATTATATCTTAAAAGACTCATATGATGCATATAGGTTATCACGAGAGTGTTTTGGGATCATAAATATCCTACATTAGGAATACGCATTGTATTGACCTAGCCTTGGCGAGCTTTATACATATGTTTATTCCTAATGCAGGATATTAACCATCCCAAAACACACTAGTGAGATAATCAATTTATAATGCCATGTCGCCATTATATTATAATTTTCATTTGCCACAGATTATGAAACCAGTTATAAATTTCATAGGATTTGCCCGCATATCCATGACGTCAAATACGTGCGTAGTAATACATGATGTCACAAGCCCGGTGACATATACTTTCTCCTGATCACTCAGCTGAATGCATTAGGTCACTACTTCAGTTTTCATGTTAAAGCACAAAGTGTTGTCAACAAATCTTAGTCTACGTTTGACAAATAACAACTTACTCGCGTGGAACTTCAGAAACCTCCAGTTAACCCTGTTAATAACAAATGCACTTTAATGTTCGTGGATCCTGTGCCGATCTCACTAGCACTGACAGTCGGTCGGTAAACTGATGTTGGTATCTTCCTTAGCCTGTGGATTTCTATCTTCGATTTGTAGTCTACTCCATCAGTCAAAACCAGGCATGACTTTTCTGCGATCAAAGCATTGATACGACCCCGACCCTTGACGCCATGTTTGTGTACACTTTACAAGTAGTCCCTAAAATTTGCATATAATCTCTTTAATTTGTATCGATATCCGCATATGACCCCAAATGATACCGAAAATATCCGTTGGCATTATCCTGCCGAAGACACTATCCATTGTTTGATAAATGAAGACATGACTTTACATCCACTCATGAAATTGTTTTGGGTATCATCTACTCATATTGACAACTGATAATATAACATCGTGCAATTTGGGGACTTTGAATCTGTCGGAGAATGTTTATTGAGAGATGAGTCTTTCTCCTGTTTTACTGTAATTGTTACAAAAATAGTTTGGGTTCATAGCCGTTGCAAAATTATTTTAACGATTCCAACACAATTTAGGTGTTTTCATAAATTGAGGAGCAACAACGGTTGTGTTGTTTATCTGTCCCCATCCGTGAAAGCTAATACATCCTCTTGGTGGTTACGAAAAGGAGTGAATTGTGACAAATGATCTGCTGTAGGTGAATGATTGTGGCATTTCAGTTGGTTTCAGTAACAGCTTCAAGGTTATCGTATATTGGTATGGCATAATTATGAACACCTGGACAATTGAAAGATAACTTTGAAGCTATTATTTACTGTTTTGTATATTTCTGATAAAATGCATACAGCTAATGCTGTACACTTCTCATGTAGTACAAATCAGGTACAATCATTACTTATATCTCTACCTGTGGTTACATAAAGAAATACAGATAAGACTGTAAAACGGTAACAGGATTTGCTGCACAACACTTATCATTGTGACAACTATCTCCTGCATAAACCATCATGGTGAGGCGTGTGCAATGAAATCACAAATTTACCGTTAATTCACTTACCTTGCGTTTCATAATACCTGATTAAGAAACCCCTTTCGGTGACACTGCTGTCGGTCTTGAACACGACGTGAAAATGTTGGTCGTTACCGATAATAACACTCCGTCTCGTTTCCCCACAAATGTCGTTTAACTTGACTGTATCTGCATTATCTGTGATGGAGAAAGCGGTCGACTCTAAATATGCTTATGCTATGAGACGGTTTTCAAGAAGGCACTCTCAGAAACATTCATTATTTAATTTATCATATCAACATTGACTGACTCCGATATGTTTCTAAACTGTATTAATCGTAAAGTAAACATGGAATTCCCCCTAACGTTTTTATGAGAGTACTTGCTGAAATTTTACATAACTGATAACTTAAAATTTAAGGAGTATTTTAAGGTATGCGCTAATTGTTTTACCGTTGCTTTTTGTGTATAAAGTAAGGGCGTCCACAGTACAGAAGCTGGAGTCTTCGATATTGACGTAGACCATGTCGAGGACAACCCGATAGCCGCTTGTTTGAGGGTAGATGTCCCAAAAACAGTTTTCATTACTGTAAAAGAATCGTAGTGAGTGAGTGAGTTGGATTTTACGAGGCTTGTATAGAGCACTTGAGTGTTACAAATCCATACTGAATAACCTCAATACTGTTTGACAGATTATGTAAATATAATAACACATATAAGAAACCCAATGCTAGTGTACAGTATAGCGCAGTACATAATCCTGTGTACCCAGGAATCCGTTGGTAAATATCCAGATGTTGAAACATGAAAGCGGATGATCAACGTGCAGTAAACAGGAACAAAGAACTGTGACTATGTGTCTACCTAGCAGTGAATGGGTTCTGGATGGGAAAGTCACATTAACCTGGTCAACCAACCCTGCGACTGATTTGGTCCTCAGTAAGACGAGCTTGACATGCAATGAATGAGGGAAAAACAGTGAGCAGCTGAGCTGCATATTGGCTTTATATGAATGAATGAATGAATGAATGAATGAATGAATGAATGAATGAATGAATGAATGAATGAATGAATGAATGAACATAGATGACGGAGATCACATTTATACTGGATTACGACTATCATTTTACATACTTTCCATAGTCACGTGGGTAGTTAGGAGATGTGAAATTCAGGGCTTCCTTCTGGGCATGAAGCGTGACGTTACAATCACCTGCGAAGGATACGTTCATTGTATAACACGTCAGCAAATATTAAAGTTTTTATTTAATCAACATGATTCTACACAAACTCTTTAAGCACCTTCAATGTCCATTTGTTGATGTTCAGAAACCTGAAACGGGATGTTCTGTGGCCTTCAAAATCTTCACACACTGACAAATATTTTTACGCCGCACTCAGCGATATTCAAACTAAATGGCGGCGATCTGTAAATAATCAAGTCTCTACCAGACAACCCAGTGACCAACAACATGAGCATCGTTCCGCGCAATTGGGAACCGATGACATGTGTCAACCAGGTCAGCGAGCCTGATCACCCGAACCCGTTAGTCGCCTCTTACGACAAACTGAGTCGCCTTTTATGGCAAGCATGGGTTGCTGAAGGCCTATTCTACCCCGAGACCTTCACCGGTCTGATTTACTGCTAACAGAAGGCTGCATGTATATCATTAATTCCAAGTTGTATCGATGAACTGACATAAACGTGCTACTCTGTATGACGACCATACAAATTAGTTGTTTGTTTGATGCCCTCGTCAGTTTTGAGTTATATTATAAGAGTCTTTAAAAAACTGTAGTGTGACAAGACAGTCCAGTGATTGACGTCATTACTATTAATCTGATACATTAATAATTGATATCGATGCAGCTAAGTCAGCGAACCTGACCACTCGATCTCTCCCTTCTTGCGAAAAGCACAGGATGCAGAAGACCAAATCTTCACGCTTCATGTACACAGCAAGGACAGTCTATCTTTCTGACGTTCTGTCCTCAGCATTATGCCAACAGTCACATTTTCACTCAGATTTCGCATGCTTTATGTTACTAAAAAGCTGGCATGTCCATTATGACATTTGCCGATGTCCAGTTCAACTGCTTAAAGGCGAAAAGGAAAACCAAAACCTTGGTGTGATTGGAAAAGAGAAAATGCTTAAATATAAATGGAATAATTTAAATTAAGACGTATAGAAGTCTCTCTCTCTCTTTGTCTCTCTCTCTTTCTCTCTCTCTTTCTCTCTCTCTCTCTCTGTTTCTGTCAAATTTTAACTGAGATTGTCACCGCTGGCTGTCGTCAACTCAAATATAAACGATGTTGAGTCTGCTGTCGTAAATTATTACCATCACACATACATCACACTCCGATGTATGATGCATTTTACCTGAAGTTGTATTACTTCAAGAAAGGTACGTCAGTACTTGTTGATTATGTGCGAACGCACACGTACACACATATGAAATTGTAATGTATTTATCTCATGAGTGCATCGTGTGCCTTTTTTAGTTGGTGTTTTCCTAGGCAAGTTCAGCTGATATATTCCCCTGCTCTGGTTGTTTATTTAGACATTTGCCTGTTTGGTCTTTCGCTTGAGGTCATCTTGACATATCCCAGCATGCCTCTCGCATAAGGTCACAACTAACAATGGCGACCTCCGCTTACTGGTGCAAACAACCGACTAACCTTATGTCCTCCATTCATGTCAAACATTAGCGGACGGAGGAGCACCTATGTATGTTTATAACATATAATCCACGCAATACAGATTCAATACATGTGAACTACCATCATTTCACTGTATATATGTCACCGGTAGTATTCTTACCTGTTGTGCTAAAGATAGACATTGCAATAACAAACATCACCGATTTAGTACGATATAAATCGTTTACATGTTTCAGCATGTGAGAACTGTTCGAATGTCATTATACATAAACATTCTTGTATAGAATATGAAGAATATGCGTCACACCCACCTGAGACCAGATGGCCAAACAACAGTACACATGCTCCAACAAAACAAAGTAACTTCATTATGGACACATCGTCGCTGACAGTCCCGCTCAATATTTAGAACGTTAACGTTGTGTGATTAAACCAGGAAGACGACTGTAAGTTACAGTACTTAGTCCTGTGACGGGTATCTCGTTCGAAGCTAAGCTTACATCACCACACCCAGATGTTATGAGCTGTGTCGACATCAAGAGTAGGTCTCTCTCTTGGTAGTTACCCTGAGATTGGGATAGATATCTTTTTGATAAATGAATGTTAGGTCAACGCAAGCCGCCGTGCCAGTGGCAACAGGAATGCATCACTAGTAGTATATTATGGGTCACTACATACACATTGTGTTTGAGGAAACTTGTGGGAATTAATTAGATACGATACCTTATTAATTTCTAAAAGTATGCATGATGTCACAGGTCACAAGGGTTAATGGACGAGTGTTACTTATGCAATCAAGTAGTTAACAACCCGAACCATTATCAGTGCATAGTTATTAATCCTAGCAGTTTATGCATGCTGACCAAAGGAAGTGAAGCTATGTTTGTAAATGCAGCTGGAAAAGCGTACCTGTCAAGCTCTATCTTATCACGAGAAGGTTATCGGTGTCTTCAGCAACCCACGTTTGCTATAAAAGGCAACTATGCTTGTCGTTAGAGGATCGGATGGTCAGGCTCGCTGACATGTTATCGGTTCCCAATTGCACAGATCGATGCTCATGTTGTTGATCACTGAATTGTCTGGTCCAGACTCGATTATTTACAGGCCGCCATGCAGCTGGAATATTGCTGAGTGCGGCGTAAAACTCATCTCACCCACTCACTCATTTTGTTATTTTGAGAACTGAGTGGCATATATATATATATATATATATATATATATATATATATATATATATATATATATATATATATATATATATGAATCATGGCTACCTACTCCAAAGGCAGTTAGGATAATTGGTACTTGGTCGGGGATGGGGGATGGGGGGTAGTGTCTCATACCACCATACCGGACGCTTCTCATTCATAAATTGGGTGGCCAAGTGTAGGTAGTGTTAGGGATGATGTGTTGTTTTTAAAGAGAGTTGTTTCAGACAGGTAATGGGGATGACTGTTTGAATGTCCACAGTTCAATCACTCTATACATATGCTTCTGCATCAAGGTACCAGTGTTCAAACAACAGGTCCATGTCTTGAAATACATTTTAGAGTGTTGAATGTTCAGTTCACCTTTCCTATGCTCTTTTAGGGTTGAATGGTTATTTATAGTTACAAGTGTGCTGTGAAGGAAATAATGTCCTCCAAGATTCTCTCCTGCACGTGTATGACAATATACCCAGTAAATGTACCGGGATACCGAACCAAGTGAGCGGGTGGGCGTGCTCTTATGCATAACGAAGTCTTTCATTTGCTGGTTCATTTGCCAATTCGCCCAGGTCTCTTTGAGTGTGTATAGAGATATACATAGCCAGGTAGGTGTTAAGTCCAAGTTACATGTGGCCAGTGATTTAAGTTATGTATTGCACTCTGTCATTAGCAGCAGACAAGCAGGCAATAAAACAGATATTCAGCTTTTTTGCTGTTACAGAGTTTCCTAATCATAGTCAACATTTTTTTCGGTTTCCATAGACATGAATTAATATTTTCAGTTTGCAAACTGAGCATTTCGTAACAATGAAACTTGTATTTCTAATGCTACATTCCTTGCAAATTGCTTTAAAAATCTGCCACTCACCAAACAGCAAGAAGTGGAAAAATAAATCAGAAAATAGTATGGAACCAGTGTATTTTTATTACTGCAGACCCTAAATGCTTGTAATCACAAGAAATATCTTTTGTTCTCCAACTTCGACAACCGTGATGATCCTGCAAGCATCACTTCTTGGAGGTAACCATCCAGGGTTCCCGGTTCAAGGCGAGCAAACCTAATCATTCCGCATGAGCTATGTGTCCAGCGCAGCAGAGCAGTTGAAATTAGTGAATTAGCTTCGCGGGGTATATTTTCATTGCTTTATGTTTCAGTTTTATAAGCTGTATTATTGGTGGCGCTGCTCGTCGGCGACGCACGTCGTAAACTGTGTCGATTTGTGTCATTTGTGAGTGTTTGTGTTGTCTGATGACTTTTTCCAACTCCAAAGAGCATCTGAGATGTCTTGCAAGATAATGCTGAGGAATGTTTGTGTTATTTTAACACTTTTGCTGATATTTCAACACTTCACTGGTGTGTGTTCAAAATGTACTGTCATGGACGCCAGCAATGGCGGACCAAGCCCGACGCAAGTTCATCACTACGAGCGGGCAGAACTACTGAAGCTCCGGAACTACACGAATATCAGCTCTCTCAAAATGGATATACCACCGGAATGTGAGAACGACAAAGCCCAGAGGACACGTAAGAGAGGTAAGAGGGGTGGAGTGAGACGCCGGGTGAGAGCCAGACAGAACAGACCCCCTCTACCCACACTACTTCTGGCCAATGTACGCAGCTTACGGAAACAGTTCTCGGAGCTTGAAACGTGCGTGAAATTTCTCCACCAATTTAAGGACAGTTGCCTCCTATGTTTCTCGGAAACCTGGTTAACAGAGAGTATTGACAGTGCTAACCTTTGCCTCGATGGATTTAGTGCCCCGATTCGACAGGACAGAGATGAAGCAAGATCTAGTAAATCTAGTGGAGGCGGTGTATGCATGTATGTCAACTCTAAACGGTGCACAAATTATGTGGTACGGGATACCCTCTGTACGCCTGATATAGAACTGTTATGTGTGTCTTTCAGACCGTTATATCTCCCCCGGGAATTCGGACAGGTATTTGTAACAGTGGTTTTTATTCCACCCGATGGAAATAACAAACGTGCTACAGGTGCATTGTGTGAGCCTGTGAACAAAATGGATATGCTATCAGCGGATGCTCCCAAACGTATCCTCGGGGACTTTAATGGCTGTAGTCTAAAGTCATCGCTACCACACCTATATCAGTATGTGAACTGTAAAACACGAGGTGAGAAAACGATTGACCTTTGTTATGGGACTATCAAGAACGCCTATAAATCGTGTTGTCAGCCACCTATAGGAACATCGGACCACCACGCTGTTTATTTAATCCCAGCTTACAAACAGAAACTTAAATCAGAAAAACCAGTGGTGAAATCAGTGAAAATATATTCCCCTGAAGTTGAAAGCGTGCTTTGACAGTACAACTTGGGATGTATTCGAGCAGGACTCTGATAGTGTTGACGAACTGTTGTAACCTCTTACATAAACTTCAGCGTGGACTCTATTATACCATCTAAAACAATCAAGATCTACCCCAACAACAAACCATGGGTGACAAAAGAACTGAAATCTTTCTTGTGTGAGAAGAAACGTGCGTTCTGTGCTGGAGACAAACTTGGAGTTAAATCAGTGCAAAAGGATATTGTACGCTGTTCCAAGGAGTGTAAGATTCGTTATAAGGAAAAACTAGAATCTAAATTCCGAGGAAACAATCTTCGGGACGGATGGAAATGTCTCAAAACCATTCTGGGAACTAATAAGAAACAATCGGAGATCAATGTGAGTGACAGTTTTGCTTTTGCTAACGAGCTTAATAACTTTTATTCGCGTTTCGATGTTAATGATTTCTCGGATGAAAGAAGTGTTATTCTGGATAACCTGGCTGTCAGTGATCATCTTGACATTTCTGCTGATGACGTGAGAGAAACATTCAGAAACTTGAACAGTCGCAAAAGTGCCGGTCCAGATTAATTAGCTCCTGTGATTCTTAAGGAATGTTATGATCAGCTATGCGACATATTTCAATGTATTTTCAAAAAAACTCTTCTCCAACATCAGATACCTGTCATATGGAAAACATCTCACATTGTTCCGAAGATACAAAATCCCAGAGTGTGTAATGACTATCGTCCAGTTGCCCTTACGTCTGTTGCCATGAAGAGTCTTGAACGGATTATCAAAAAGCTACTAATGCGAGAAGTAGAAGACCAACTCGACCCACTCCAGTTTGCCTACAGACGGGGTACAGACGACGCTACGCTTACTCTCCTGAACCTCATCTACAAACATCTGGAAACCAGTGGTACATACGTTAGAATCCTCTTCGCGGACTTCTCATCTGCTTTTAACACTATTCAACCCCATTTGCTTCTGTCAAAACTTTCGAATTTGTGTGTAAACAGTAACTTAGTCAAATGGATAAACGCCTTTATGATTGACAGACCTCAGTGTGTTACTGTGAACGGAATGAAGTCTTCCACTGCCAACCTGTCTACTGGAGCACCACAAGGATGTGTTTTATCACCCATTCTGTTTATAATTTACACCAACGATTGTGTTACTAAAGCAACAAACTGTTTTAACATCAAATTTGCTGATGATGCAGCTATTGTTTCACTTCTTAAATCTGCTGACCTTGACTACAAAAACGAAGTATCTAACTTTACAAATTGGTGTAAAGACAACTTTTTGATCTTAAATACTTAAAACAAAAGAAATGATTATTGATTTCAGAAAAACTTGTGATCCTTTGGCCCAGATTTCAATCAACAACGAAGATATTGAAATTGTAAACACATACAAGTATTTGGGCACTGTCCTTGATTCAAGATTATCCTGGAATGATAACGTTGATTATGTTTACAAGAAAGGTCAGCGGAGGTTGTACTTCCTTCGTCGTTTAAACACTTTTAGAATTGATTGTTCACTCATGGTTCTTTTCTACAAAACTTTTATACAAAGTATTTTAATTTTCAATCTTCTTTGTTGGTTTGGTAACCTGTCTGTTCAAAACAAAGTTAAATTCAACAAAATTGTTGACACAGCACGCAAAATCATTGGTTCAGAATCAGTAACTCCTATCGGCCAAATTTACGAGCAGCAAATTGTTAAAAAAAAGTGCAAAAAATTGTAAATGACAGCTCTCACATTCTCTATTATGATTTTGAATTTCTTCCACCAGGACGCCGTCTGCGCATGCCGGCAGCCAGAACAAACAGGTTCCGTCATTCTTTTGTACCAGCTGGTATTCGCTATTTTAACAACAGTTAATATTTTTTTATAACTCTTTTACCATCTTATCCCATGAGGCTTCTTTTTTACAAACTGTTTTCACCTTTTATCGCAGCATGTTAGTCCTATCTTACTGCAACATCTTAGTGCTCTTTATATGGTATTTATCTATATGTGCATGATTTTAGCGTTCTTGTAAAGTACGTTGTGATTCAGTGTTTTGTTTACGATGTAACCAAAATTTCCCTCGGGATAATAAAGTATTATCTTATCTATCTTATCTTATCTTTTTATTATTTGATACTGTACGTTCATACTAAAGGGTATCAGAGTCTGCATAGTTCTATTTTACGTTGCCTGTAAGCTTTAAGTTATTTATTCTCCCTTTCATCGATGTTTTCAGACACGTGTCCTCAAACAAGTGCTGGCAATTGGTAATCATAAAGAGACACATATGCAGGTTGCTGGAGGTTTGTCGTCTTGGGGACTGTGGCGTAGCCTGGTGGTTAAAGCGTCCACTCGTCGCGCCAAAGTCCCGGTACCCGGGTACCCGGGGTTCCACTCCCACATGGGTATAACGTGTGAAGTTCATTTCAGGTGTCCAGCCATTATACTGCTGGAGCATAACTAAAAGCGCTCAGTTACTGCCGTCTCAACCTATTTCATATGTTCAACACATGAACGACACAATTTCACTCTAGTGCGTGTAAATATCTGTCATGCTGTGAGGAATTGAAAAGCATGGATTTTAAAATGCTCTTCTGAAACCATGTATCTGTTCATACTAAAGGCTGGTTTAGTTATTCATATGCAAACTAAAACAAATCAGACACATGTTAAACTGTGAAAGGGTAGATAACTTCAACGTTTATACGTCTTGCGGGTAATCACGTTTTGTGCATATGACTGTGGTCCACGTGGATCATGGTTAGGTCGGAGAATATGATTCAAGGCAGAGCATTTGTTGAGGACTGGCAGGGATTAACCTTCTGCTAAAGCATGTACATTTGTTCACAAACTACCTTTTTCACACCTGTGAAGATCAGGCTCAGAACCGATCTTGAGCAATCCATGCTTGTCGTAAGAGGCAACTAACAGGATCAGATTTAGTTGACATTACATCGCACCCACTATTGCTGTGTGCGGCGGCGTTAAACAACAAAACAGGAAAACATTTTACATTGGTGATACTGAACTTAAACGGGCATGTAAATATAAATGACGTGTGGTGTAAGTAATTGACTCTTGCTTCATTTTTTTCAGATTCCATTCAAATTATCAACAAGAGATGTGGAAGCAGGGATTTGAGGTGTAGTCTTGTTGAATATTACACTGGTAAAATAGTGTGAAATAGCACCAATCTGATATTTACTTGTATATAAATACTGTCACTGCGAACATGTTGATCGCGTTTAGTAGTGTGTCTTATTTTTGGGTCAGAGGTATCTCCCTTTACAAAGGAGGTTTGGTCATAGAGGTTAACGGAGTAGCACATCAGCTCATTGTGGTCTTATGGTGTTATGTAATGGTGCATCAAACTTCTAGAACAACAGAGATATTAGCATTTCAAGAACCAACAGAACACGAGTGACAAAAGTAACACTGTGTAAATATGTAATCACATGGTCAGAGTGCAAATAGTTCCGGCAGTACGCGATGGTCCTCGTATGATAACATTGTAGACGTAATTTAATAAATGGTGATATGTTCAAAGGATGAATAACAAAGTCGATTACCTAATGTTATGAATGTGGTTTCTGTACATGTGTCAAGGTCACAGGTTCTTACGCAAGTTATATGGTTTAGACTTCCAGGTGTATATTGATCTGTAAGTCTAACAAAATGATGGGGTAACCATTCGAGGTCTGAAAACAAGCATAGTTACTTTTCAAAAGTTGGACAATCCAGAGAGATAAATAAGAAGTACCATCGTCTTTGATCGTCCCAAGACGAATGCGAATGTTTCCATGTGTGTTGCTGAAGTCTGATAAGAATTATTAACCCTGTGAAAACAGGTTTGCACGTGCTGTTTTCAGGACTTGCAGTATTGCTCAACTGGCTGAATATCCCACTAATCAAGATGATGACGTTATTTGCTGGTCGTCTATAAACCGTGAACTCCGCGGACTATTTCTGACGCGATGTCTTTGTAGGTCAGAGCATGCACACTGCAGCACCACAAGTGCTAACAAGCTATATAAATATCACTGTATTTTCAGCTGTAGTTAAAGCACTGGCACATACGTCGTTTCAATTTTATCACATCTTCGCGTGTCTCTTCCACGTCAATTTCACAAATCATACACGCAACAGGATGTCGTAGCGCTAAACTTCTGAGCTACGAAATGTCGGACTATCTGCCCCTTGATTTGCAGACGCGCCACCAGAGCATGACGTCACGACGGGTTGCGAGACTAACTGTGCCATCACTTCAAAGTACGACGGGGGCTCATTTTTAACGACATCATCATAAGATGGAGGTGATGTAGGCACAGCTGGTTCATCCACAGGCACAGAAGGTTGGTTGGAAAATGCGATAGAGTAAATGTTGTTGGTGACGGTATCATGGGAAGTGTTATTTGTCATGGTAACCACCAAGTTCCTTTGTGGCTGGTTGTTGGGAGGGGGCTTCTTTCTCCGGCACCACACACACCAAACCACTAGTATAGACACGACCACGACAACTGCAATTGTCCCACCAACTAAACCCACAAGACTGGGGTCGAACGAATCTGAAACGAAAGTTTGAATTTCATGAATGATATGAATGGTGTGATATTTTGATACATTTTTATGAAGTATAAATCGATTACACCTGTATTATGCCTTCACAATAGTTAAAACGGCAATTCTTCTGTTGAATATCCGAGTATCATTTGAATATAGCGTCTGAATGATTAATGAATTTGAAAAGATTTTTTTCATATCCAGCTAAAGAGGACAATGCATTTCAAACTCAGCTTTTTCTGGATTTGAGAAATGTTGATATACACTTCGGAGAAAAGCAAGACTTTACATACATTTACTCTCAGGTAGTGGTGTGCCAGCAGAAAAGGACAATGAAAATCCAGAGAAGGAGACTGAAAGATCCGATCGAAACACAACGCACACAGCCTGCCCAGAACTCTCCACTGTCGGTCCCTTCCTGCCACGCCACCGGCCGAGAGACACAGCGGATCGATCCGGGCCTGGTTCAGGGGGATGACAGAAAAATATTCATGAGTCTAAACATTGGAACACAAAATGCTGCCTATTCATGTTTTAAGTCCTATGTATCCATAAATGTTATTTTGAAAATGTGAGCAACATAAGGTCCAAACACATTACATCTTTATTTTTCTGCCTTGCTATATTACCCACTGTGCTCGAATGGTAAAGACTCTTCAAAACTAGTGAATGAGTTAAGTTTCACGCCGCTTTGTGCAATGTTCCTGCAATTCCACGGCCGGGGACACCGGATACTGGCTTCACACATTGTACCCATGTGGGGAATAGAACCCGGGTCTTCAGCGTTACGAGCGAACGCTTTAACCATTAGGCTACCCCATCTACCCTCCATCAAAAGAACTGACGATGTAAAGTATGGTGTGCTCATGACAACTACACCCGAGGTGATTTACGTTACCTAACGGCAACATACGTAATTCTTGAACTCATGTGCTAAGGCCTATTTTGCTGAAGACAGTTTTCGAAAAACAGAAATGTAAGTGTAGGAGGTTTTATTATATATGTAAATAATGTGTTATGTTTCGAAAGAAAATGTGATTTAGAAATTATGCGTGGTCATAAGTTCATATAAGATGCACTTCACTGTCAACAATATATGAAAATGAACATATTCGTTGAGCCTGATGTCATACATAATTACCATCATAAATCTGTAGATAATCCATGGTGCAACTGGGGTCCAATTCAAGTTCGAAATAGGATACTCTGGTATGGATCACCTGCCCCTCTAAAGACGAAAAGAGTTTCCACGTGCAGTCCGCCTCGCTGAAACAGTGTGATAAGCAAGATCTCTGAAACTTGCTCAGAGACGATAATTCATACATTTGGAAAATTAGTCATAAATAGCTCAGGATATGTTGATGAGGCGGGTAGGTTACGGCATTTCTCATTCATCCATAACTGTGTGCCCACTATTTCAGACAGAACCATGCCTGTGTATGGATAACGAGATCCAAATATTGCTTTTGTGCCAAGCAAGCATGCATTTGTGTATTGTGAATGTGATAAATAGAAATTAAATAAAAAATATTCTAACTTTGTGTGCAGGTACTCTCAGTGTTGTCACAATCCTTAATGTACAATACACAACCCTGTGTACCTAAAGGTATATGACCAGATGGTGACCAGATGGTGACATGCAACCACCTAGTTGCGGGTACAGCAATGTGTAGTAAACCGTCGACAAAGTACAGTGACTGTGACTATGTGTCCCAGTCCACCAATCTGCCAATGGGTACCTCGTAAGGCTGGGAAAGCCACATTAACTTGCTGCGTCTAGTGGCTGCAAGGAGCGTATGGTCCCAAGTGAGTTGAGATTGATAGTATTATGTGTCACTGAGATTGGCATCTAAGAAGCGCATTGAGCATGTATGTGGGGTGGACTATAGCGCCATGTAAATACCCACATATATGGAATGGTAATGCTTCGAAAATTCATATCCATGAAAATAATTCGGTGTTAGTAGTTAGATGAACACCTGACCATGTTGATCAAACAGTGTTTTCTAATCTCACACATCAGTGTCGTTTTCTGAGTGGGTGTGCGCTTCTCTACTATTTCAAAGTGCAAGCTTACAACCGAGTAACAGTACATTTTCTATGGGGAATTTATTTTGTTCTTCGTGTTCTGCGCATGCATTTCTTCATCTTGAACGACTCTAGTATTGGCTAATTGCCTAACTCTGGTACTTCTGATCCGATTCTCGAGCCATAAACAGCTCAAAATTAACATTGAGCTGTGCGGTTAGATAATATGTTGTTCACTGGTCCCTTTCCATCCCTGGGCTCAGAGAACATAAAAAAAACCAAAACAGTATATCAACCCATGTCCCACTCATGACCAGTGGATATCCTATAGTTTTGACTGTCAATATGGTCTTATATAGTAATGATCCCCTGCTCTGTGTGTTTGACATGACTAAAACTGTGTTTGCAAATATATTGGAGGTAAACTTACTTTGGATACTTCAGGGGATATTTAGGGAAGTCTATACTGGCGTCCAAATACGTTACGTCTTTGTCACCCCCACAGTCTGAAAAAATACCACAAGAATGTACACAGTTTAAATCTTTGATGATGTGGAATACGTTCTCTTTGTTTTGTTATTGTTCTCTTTTGCATGTCCTCTGTCCCTATAAGTGGCCGTTTAGTCAGTGGATTGTCTGGTCCAGGCTTGATTAGTTACAGATCGCCGTCCTATAGCTGGAATCTTGTTGAGTGTTACGCCACGTTAAATACCAACCCATTATATGTGACGCTATCAATATATGTATGTTATATATGTACCTGATATTTGGAATCGGATGTAAATCCGCCTAAATTAGGGCAAAGTGGTTGATGCCATTGTGTTGTACCCCGAAGATATAGCTTAGTGGTTAAAGCGTTAGCTGGACACGCTGACGAACCGGGTTTTGTTCTCCACATGGGTACAATGTGTGAAGCCCATTTCTGGTGTACCCCGCAGTAGTATTGCAGGAACATTGTTAAAAGCGGCGTTAACATGGTTTAACTGTGCCACTGTGTGCATTTTCATTTCATTGGAATCTTAAGATTGACAGGATTACAATCATGCTTGTTTCGTCCTTTAAATAATGCTGTATATGATAAGGCCGCGAATTACGGGTGGCAAGTCCTTTCTTATTTTGGAAAGCATGCTTGCTCCTTCATCAGGTGAATGGTGCCATCGTGCCACCGAATCAGCGAAATAATATGGCAATTGACTGTAATGCCAATCACGAATAACGATATCAAGGCACTATACATCCCTGGTTGTATAGGCCCTAAGTTCAGTCTGTCCACATCGGCGGCTGGGATCTGTTGACGCTGCAGTTACTTGAAACAACAGCAGTAATTTCATAAGGTAAATTCATTCTGTTACTATTCGTCCGTGGTATGTGTAGGGGGTAGGGTGGGGGGACACGAGAGGTCGGTGGTGGATCGGGTCAAGGAATGATGTTTCAATGCACGCCCTCAACAGTGTAATGACTAGAGGGGATGCAACAACGACTGGAATGCTCGAAGTAGGCAAACTGTCGACAAACCGACACCGATAAAGAGCTGTAAACTCAGCACATTCCGGACACATACGAATATGTACATCGCAAGTAACTTAATGGTTGGCTTGTTGTTTAACTCTGCATTCACCAATAATCCATCACTAGGGTGGCGGTGAGTAAATGTTTGAATGTAGACCTTATAATCTAGTAATTACCATGATGAACATCGATCTACCCGATATTGGGATATGATCACAAGTGTCAACCAAGTCAGCCATCCCGATCCCGTCAATCGCCTTTTATACCAAACATGGGATGCTGAAGACCGATTCTAACTCGGATCTTCAAGGGCGAGAGAGTGCAGAAGGAGCTCCCCTGGGGTGTTCTTTCGTCTAAAATTTCGTCAAAATTGAGCTTCCTCATGGTATCTGATATTACGGGTGCAGTTATTGGGAAAGTACTTCATGCCAAGGCTTGAAAAGATGCATCATCTGTATGTGTGTTTCTGGTGCAAAATGCCTAAATCGCTGGCAAGGACGGTTCATTCCCTTAGGTTCCTGATTGGTGAATCGATTTCCAGTAGTAATGCTTCTTGGTGCCTAGGTCATGTTTCTACATCAATATTGAAAATACATTCACGCATTCTGACCCGTAAAGGTCCCGGGGTAGAATAGGCCTTCAGCAACCCACGCTTGCCATAAAAGGCGACTGAGCTTGCCGTAAGGGGCGACTAACGGGATCGGGTGGTCAGACTCGCTGACTTGGTTGACACATGTCATCGGTTCCCAATTGCGCAGATCGATGCTCATGCTGTTGAATTCTGGATTGTCTGGTCCAGACTTGATTATTTACAGACCGTCCCCATATAGCTGGAATATTGCTGAGTGCGGCGTAAAACTAAACTCACTCACTCACCTTACGCATTCTAGCTTTTAAACTCACATGAATGTTTACCTGTAGCTATGTCATATAACGTTACCTTTCGTAAACGTGCTGAACGTTCTGGCATGAGTTCCTCTGAAAAGAGATTGGATTTTGGCATGTCTACCTCCTAGACGAGTTGACCATATAAGGGCGAGATTGCCAATGCCAAAAGAAATTCACGTGCCAGTACATTCACCGAAGCATTGAGATCGTGAAAATAAGGAGGAGATAATCTCTCTAAAGGATGTGTCGCTGCGAAATATTATTCACAATTTTGATGTTTACTTATAGCCTGATCACAGCAAGAAAAGCTCTAGTAACACTGGATGGCGAGTCCAAACATAATTGTGATTGTCGTACACATGCGAAATGTGAAATTCTTATGAAATGATATCAAACTAAGTCTTAAAACTGGCAAATCAGGTTATCTAGAACGAAATAACTTGTTATAACTCAGCCTCAAGTGTACTGTGAACATAATACGCCATCCATATTGCCGTATAAGAGCTACGGTTCATTTTGGCATAGTGGGCGAGCTGTCTAAGGCTCAAGGCTAGGGATTTAGCGAGCTTGAGGTGCTGGGATTCAGCCCACCTGTGACCGGGTGTACAAGCAACCTTGGACTCTACTTTGTGTGTAGACTCAGTGTTGTCGTAACCCCTATTGTACGGTCCACCATCCTGTGTATTTCGAAGAACCCATGAACCCGTTGGTACATGACAAGATGGTGGCCACATGGAAACACATTGTTGCGGTTACAGTAATGTGCAGTAAACCTGGACAAAGTACTGTGACTAGGTGTCTCAGCCACCCAGTTGTGCCTTGAATTGGCACCTCGTAAGTATGGGAAAACCCGCAATAACTTGGTGTACCTAGCAGCTGCAAGAATTGTATGATCCCCACGGAGTTGAGATGGATAATATGATGTGTCGTTGTGACTGACATCCATTAATGGTTGAGGGGAAATATCCCAGCGCCATGAACATGTACTAATTGCGTGAATATGTGCGCTATAAAAATATCCTGTAATAAAAGTTCTGTTAGAGATACCCCTGCCATCCTCAGTTACGTTCCTCTGATTCATGAACTTCACTGTTTAAATAGGTCCACGTAAGGAGAATACGAGTATGAAGCATGAATACGAAACATGTGTAACAGATGTCGTCGTCATAAAAAGAAATACAAACACATAAAATAATTTCATATATAACAGTTATTCTTGGAGGTCTTTATGATTAAATAGGTTTTATAATATTATCAAATCTCGTGCACGTATAAATAAGACTCGGCTACTGACTATTTGGATATCTAGTGTCACCTTGCCAATTTGTTGGAAGGCACACATGGATATATCTTTCACGCCTGGGTAAATGCCCACCTACAGAATCCATTCGTTGATGTTCACTAATAATGAGTAAATAACTGGAATTGTGATGCATGCGAATATTTGCAAAAAATATCCAATGTTTAAATCTCTCTCTCTCTCTCTCTTTCTCTCTCTCTCTCTCAGTCTCTCTGTTTTCTCTCTCTGCCTCTCTCTCGATCTCTCTGTTTCTCTCTGTCTCTCTCTCCCCTCTCGATCTCTCTCTCCCTCTCTCTAAGTTTCTCTGTTCCTGTCTCTCTGCCTCCCTCTCTCAGTCTCTCTGTTTCTGTCTGTCTCTCACTCCCTCTCTCCCTCTCTTTCTCAGTCCCACTATCTCAGACACTCTCTCTCTCTCAGTCTCTGTTTTTCTCTCTCTGCCTCTCTCTCAGTCTCTCTGTTTCTCTCTGTCTCTCTCTCCCCTCTCCTTCTCTCTCAGTCTCACTCTCTCAGTTTCTCTCTATCTCTCTCTGCCTCCCTCTCTCAGTCTCTCTGTGTCTCTCTGTCTCTCACTCCCTCTCTCCCTCTCTCTCTCAGTCCCACTATCTCGGTCACTCTCTCTATCTCTATCTCTCTGTCTCTCTCTCTGTTTCTCTCTGTCTCTGTCTCCCCTCTCCCTCTCTCTCTCTCAGTCTCTCTCCCTCCGTCTCTCTCTCTCTCTCTTGCTACACTTCAGTAACAACTGCTGCGCGTGCCCTGTGATAGGTAGGGGGTGGCGTGTCATGTGGCTGTGGGAGGATGAGCGAAGCTATCTGACTGTATGGAGGAGGATCATTCTTCACAGCTTCATGCTAACTTGGGGGCGCTTCAAACTCGGCCCTTGGAGTAGTTGCAACTGCTGGCATATTGTGAAGGGGGAGGGAGAAGACGGTGTTCACGTTTGCGTCACGTGAACTGTTTCTTTCCAACTGGCTGTTGGTTCTGGATTTTGTCCTTTTATAAATTGCACAACAACAAACTGTCACAACTACCACAGCCAGCGTGCCACCGACTACTCCTCCAATTATGCTTCCAGTGTCTGTATGTCTACCTGTGCAAAAAATAATATATATAAGAAAACTACTGAACATACATGCAAAGTGTCAATAGTATTCCATTTGTCGTTGCATGCAATTAGCTGAAGCATTTAGTTTGTTTGAATGTGTATTGAATACTCTATGAGACTGTTAGTGTATAAATAACTAAAAAACCTAAATCGTATATAATGAGTGAGTGAATTTACTTTGACGCTGTATTCAGCAATGTTCAAGCTATGGCGGCAGTCTATAAATAATCAAGTCTGGACCAGACAATCCAGGGATTAACAGCATGAGCATCGATCTGCGCAAATGGGACCGATGACATTTGTCAACCAAGTTAGCGATCCTGACCATCCGATCCCGTTAGTCGCATCTTACGACAAGCATAGTCACCATTTATGGCAAGCATGGATTGCTGAAGGCCTATTCTACCCCAGACCCTCACGAGTCTTGTATATAATGAGGTCGGTTACCGAAGGTGATGCTGGTATTAGATTTTATAAGTCAACTGACAACGGCGAGTGACTTTAGTTGCACGCCGTCTTTAGCAATTTCCCAGCTATATGTGAGAGACACCAGAAATGGGTTTCACACATTGTATCCAAGTGGGGAATCGAGCTCGTTTCTTCAGTGTGAAGCAGATAACCACGAGGTTGCCCCACTGTCCATAATTGACACCTCCAGAGTGAAGTTATTTATCTTGTCCATGTGAGAGACGAGTCCGTATCATAGTCGTCTATGTGTAGTATGGTTACTGAGGAGGAAATTACAAGTCATGGTGTTGACAAATGCACCAAACATCCTTGTAGTGAAATGAGGTTAGTTTAACGCCATTTTGGTAATATTCCTGCAATGTGACGTCGGTTGGGACACACCTGAAATGGGTTTCACACCTTGCAGTCGCAAGGGGCATCAAACCCTGGTCTTCGCAGTGAACAACACTTCTACCCCACCGCCCCAAAAGTTCTTGCAAATCCACTAATGACATGCGGATGAATCTCCCTTTGTTGAATTGTCACCTTAACGATTCTACGATGAATAACTGAGGCATGCAGTCTTAAGAAACGGTATTACGATTATCTAAAAAATATCAATGCGAAACTATACGAATATCCCTTCAGTTGCATGAGCTGATGGTAAAGATGTATATATATAGGCATTAAATAGGTAAAAAAGTATCAAAAGTGTTATTGAATACATGTGTTTTAGTCAGTGCATGTGTGAGTGAATAAACAGATGGAAAAAAACATTACAAGTGTTAATGAATACATGCGCTTTCGTGAGTGAGAGAATGAGAGTACAGCCTTATTGCATTTTCATGGAAACATACCCGTCAATGGGGTTTTTTCGCCGACGGTGAAAGCTAACTCAAATCCCCGGTTGGACCAGGCGTCGTCAGTGTGGAATCGAACCTTCATAAGTGCCTCTGTACTCTGTGTGTCTGGCCCATTCGATCCACACCATCGACCAAGCGAATATTCATATACTCCCACAACTGGCATAAAACATAAAACGGACAATTGCGCAGACGGAAACAGCAGGATTTGGAAACGTTGGTGACATATCCTTCTACGTCAGTGTTGACAGTCCACTCACAATCCGCATTTCTGAAATGTGCATGAAACAATAAATGGAAAAAACAACTTTGACACTTGGTTTATACTCATTTGAGTGTCACAAGGAAAAGGCGTACATAATAGCAGAACGCATAATTTAAAATTAAACCTTACAGCGAAACAATATCGTGATTACATTTGGATGTGTTTGATTACAGTGTCTATAAAAACATTGTCGGGATCTCACCTTCAGTTCATGTGGCAAACATAAACTTCGCATTCTTTCACAAGTGGTAGTAATAAATATTCTATCTTTCAAGCAACTTAATGAAATAATATTAGTCCACTTATATACCACCTTCCAGGATGAATATTTTGCTAGAAGCTCTACGAAGGAAAGGAAATTTTCAAGCAAATGCTTGGTGGAAGAAGTGAATCTTGAGAGATGTCCGGAAAGAAGAGCAGGTAAAGAGGTACGAAGTTGTAGAGGGAGACTGTTCCACTGATAGGCTGCTACATGGCCCTTTTGTCCATAACTACACAGTTTGACAGTGAATAGCTTTTGAGATTCTGTGCGAAGCGGTCTCGGTGGAATGTAGGGCTAGAGGAGGTCACAGGGATAAATCGAGCAATACTAGAATGACACTGATAAGCTAGTTGGAGAAGTTTAAAACTGATGCTCTGCTGAACAGGAATCCTGTGAAGTTCCTTGGGGATCGGAGTGATATGATCTGATTTTGGGGAGAGTGAAACAAGCCTGGCTGCTTTGTTCTGGATTGATTGCAGGCTTTTGATGACAGCGTTTCTGAAAACCGGCTAGGATGCTGTTGCAATAATCCATCCTTGAAATTATCAGTGAAAGGATCAGTGTTTTTTGTAGCATCCCTAGTCAGGCATGCTCTAATTTGCTCATTGTTTCTTAGCTGTAGGTGGCAAGACCGAGACAACTGGATCACTGGATCAACTGGATTGTTCAAGTCAAGGTATGAGTCTACAACAATGCCAAGGCCCTTTACGCCGGCGGAGATAGGAACTGACGCGTCTCCATATTTGATGGAATCAAGCCGACATATGATCCGTCTGTTAGTAGGGTCTATGACCATAGCTTCAGTCTTCTCAACACTGAGGTGAAGTTTGCTCTCATTCATCCATGACTATATATCTTGGCAGCAATTAGAGGTTTGTTTGGCTGATTCAAGGACAGTCTTCTCAACACTGAGATGAAGTTTGCTCTGATTCATCCATGACTATATATCTTGACAACAATTAGAGTTTGTTTGGTTGATTCAAGGACAACATAAGGGCTTGGTTTGAATGAATTCACATCCTGTACATCATCACCATACGTATGGTTTGACAGTTGGTGTCTCTCAGTAATACCGCCGAGGTTCTTGGTATACAGTGCGTGAAGGTTCTATAAGTCCTCAACATACCTTCTCAGTGCAACTTTATGAAGGCGTTCATGTGCCCTTATATCTGTATGATCATATGGATGGTGGCTTTCAGGACGTGACAACCCAAATTAGTCTTCTAGGAAATTAGAGTGAATGTGACTGACTGTAAGTTTAAACTGACAGTAATTTTCTGTTATGTGTACAATTAGTACAACGTATACTGACTAGCTACTGTTGCAGAATTATGAAAAACACTGACAAGCCACTGACACAGGAAGAGGCCCTGTTCTACTCTTTCGTCGTTGCGGTGTACTTACAGAGGGTAGTGGAACGGGTAATTCGGTGACTGAATCAATGTTGTGTCAGAAGATCCAAGCATGTGATGTTCCCCACATCCTGAAACAAATCGAACATAGCAGTCTTGATCATGCTGTAATCAGAATCATGATGTCCATTGTGCGATTCGTGGTATATTGCCAACGTTGACTTAAGACCACCCAAAACTCAGGCTTTTGTGAAGAGAACACACAACCGGTTACAACCTCACAAACACATGCAAATACAAGTCCCAATACATTTTTCACCTGAAAATCACTGGAACACATGATAGAATTCAAACCAGAAAAGGTTTTGAGTAAATTTGGTCGCAATCATAGGGACCTTTACCGCTTAGAAACAGTGTTAGGAAGACACAGAGGTGTACAGACAATACCCAAGTTCTATGTAAATGGAAAGCGAGGTAACGAGGAAACCACCCTTCCTCACTCAAAGTGGGTTTAGGTTCACACCGCCGTTACAAATATTTCAACAATATCACGGTGGAGGACACCCGATATAAGCTTCGCATATTGCACTCGATTTGGGAATCGAATACAGGTTACCGGCGTGACGAGCGAACGCTTTACACATCATGCTACCCCACAGCCTTGTGGCGTGACATAAATTAAACATGCCCTTCAAATAATTCTTGTTTTTTGTAAGACAATGCCCAGAAGTATAACTTTTCAGTTTCATTCGCCATTTCAAATAATATATGTGTGGTTTTTTTTCTGAAAGAAGAAACGTGAAAGTGAGTACCTCGGGTAGCCGTGTATTTCAAAGAAAATCCTTCTCCTGTAACCGAGTTGTCGGTGTGGAAGGTGATGATCATGTAGTTACTGGAGCTGACGACGTTCTTGGCGGAGACATTACAGTATTTACCCAATGGAGAGGCGTTAGACGTGGAATCTAGAATAAATAGTTTTTTTATTACATGGCGAAATGGGAACATTGCTACCAAGACACGAAACCTTAAACTTGTTTGTAAGTGACTCGTCTGTGACTCTCCTAAATCGTCAGTTAAGAAGTACCTTTACTCAACCAGAGACCACGTATTCACATTATGGATAATATATATAATACACACACACACACACACACACACACACACATACACACACACACACATGTGTGTGTGTGTGTATATATACACATAAACACATATATACATACACACACACATAAATACATACATACACACTTATATTATATATATATATAAGTTTTGTTGATCCTACTTAAAACAGTTGAGCATATATTTCAAGCAGTTGTCCAAAAGATGCATCTGCTTACCGTCAACAAAGCGAAGATAGTCTCGTGTACATCGTTTCGAGTATTGCAAAGAAAGAAACATAATTTCAACTTTTATCCTATTTCCAGTTGATGTAGATATTGTCCATGTGCAAGACACGTCGCTGCAAAGAAAATTTCGACACAAACATTAAAGGATCACACAAAGAGAATGACTTAGGCAGTTTACAAATTACGCTAATATTACAGTTATGTAACAGACTGACTGAGAAGTCCTAGTTTACAGATTCACTCAAGAAGTGTCAAAATATCTTTAACACATAATAACTGACTGATTAAGTTAGAAAGAGAACGTTCTTTGACTTTGAGAAAGTTTCACCTCTGTGTTCAGTCTCCGGGTGATATTCAGCATCAAAATGCTTGGAATTCGATATCATAACTGAGCAGAAATTGTGGATTTTCATTTGTACTCAAATGTTTACCAGTATTGCCTGTCATTTTACACGTTAAGGCATACATTTTGTTGCAGATTTCGATAAATGTGAAACGCTTTCAAATTTTCGTATATCGATGATCTATTTCAAATACAGTAATTACGTACATTTATTTGTGATGCAAAGGTATATAACATGCATTCATAGTTCATTAATGACTGAACTTCCAAAACACAGAAAAAAGATTGAATAAGTTCAGTACCACAACTTAGGACACACGTTAATATGTGTTTAGTAAGAAACCGTTATGAGTGTTCAGTGACAGATGAGATCTAGATTTGGCATATTTCAGCACATTTACTTCAGCATATTTCTTGATCTCAGGTACATAATGTCCATGTCAGGCGTTATGCACTAAAATTAATTTTTAGCAAATGTTTGATCCCAGAATGATCGTCTTTGGAATTTGGTCACGAATAAGAATTACAGTTAGCTTTTTGTTCCAATGTCTTTTCTCCACAAATGGCTACTAATCGGATCGGGTGGTCATGCTAGCAGACTTGGTTGACACATGTCATTGTATATCATTTGCGTAGAACGATGACTATAATCAATGAACTGTAATATTTACTGACTATTTATGATCTGGCGCCATTTTCCAGGAATATTGCAGAGTGTGGCGTTAAACATGCAGCCAATCAACATAAAACATTAAGAATCTTTTCAACTTGCCACCGCACAGACACGACAGACAGTTACACAATCGCGTACCAAAACTCTTTTTGAGTTTCCAATTCTTTCCCAGGTATCTATTTTACAAATAAAAGGATACTCTACTTTGTAACTATGTCTGGTGCGTACAAACTCTGCTGTTAAACAATACTGTAATATCCTTATCGGAACAGAAAATACGATAAGCATCACCAACTTTGATGTTTTATACAGCTGTTCGTTGGGCGGAAACATACATGACGGTGGATAATTGTCTCTCATATTGTTGGACTATTTCTGTGGTCTTAAGTAGAGTAAACAGACAGAGAGAGACATCAGGTCTTTTAAAAAGGTACCTCACCAACAAACTAAAACCATATGATACAGGATCGTAGGATCGTGGCATGCTTTGTGGTGGCAACTTTGCAATACAACTTCCGTATCTCATGACGGCTGGATCAAGAACTACCCGAGACGACCCGGGTGTGAATTGATATTCAGTTACCCACGCTTGTCAGAAGAGGTGACTGACGAGAGGTGGACAGACTCTCTGACTTAGATGATACATGTCATCGCATCAAAATTGTGTAGATCGATCGTCATGTTGTTGATCACTGGATTGTTTGCTCAAGACTAGATTATTTTCAGATAATATTGCAGGAATATTGCTGACTGCAGCTTAAAGCTTAACACACTCACTAACTCGCTCGAGAATTTGATTCCTCTTGGTAGAAAGGGACTTTGAGTTCTGTACCACCTGTACCAGATGTTCCTGACTCATTTAAGTTCTATATCTGACTTAAGTTTGCGAGTTTTGTGACTGTGCCACATGGTCCACACTTTAGCGTCCAGTAGATTTAGATTTTGCTTTCTTAACATGAGTATCTACCGGGTTTTGCGGTAATAAGTCACGTTTCTGATACATTGGCATGGACATTTTCTTTATATTAACGTAATCGTCACTACACAAATCCTCCCTGACTTGCACGCATCTCCTTACTTGGCATAGTTGCCGGGGTAACCAGGAGACGTCAAATAGTACGTTGTGGAGACTTCTGCGCTGCGTCTTCCACTTCCACAAACACGCTCTACTGGTATCACTACAATCACAGTCAAGTTGACATGACATCAGGTAAATAATTTCAATGTTGAACTTAAAATTCAACAATTCATCTAATGTGTTGGAAATCATTACATTTATATGATGGTCGATATATTCTAAAAGCCATAAATCTAAGATCCAACAGATCTCCATAAATCAGCAACGCAAAAGGTTCACATATTGTCAACATAGTTATCAGGAATATTCACACTGACGAAAATGTGATTCTATCTTGGAAAATATCTCACGATCAAACGGCAACAGAGAGACATAGGTCCTTGCGAAAACATGTGGCAAGATGTTAAAGAAAGTTAGAGGATGAAAAAAGGGCCTCTCGGCTTGCGATCAGTATTCATAGCCTAAATGGAATAACCATCGTAAGAAACAATTTGAATATTTGCAAACTTATATTTACAAATATTTACAGTTTACAAAGACTATAGAAATTGTGTAAACTTAGCCACACTAAGGATTTTAGTCGTACTATTTCCGTTTCACCTTTTTGAGTGGATACCCTTACTAATATCAATCCCACGCCAATATCAGGAGGAGTGTATAAACAACTATTTCAATTATATATTGTTCTATTAATCTATACACATATTATTTCTCCCTACCTCAGACGACACTTGGGCACACTAACACGTACGGACTTTCGCACACATACAAGAGTTCCGCCCTCCTTTGCAGTGTACCTGATTTGTAATTCAGACTAAACAGTATTCCTCTGAAAGAACCATCGTTGTGATAGGTTATAGTAATGTAGTTGCTGGAGCTGACGACGTCCCTGATGGAAATGACACCACAGTAAATTTCCAGCTGAGCATCTCGAGCTGAGGGACCTTCAACAAATGTATTTTATACTGCGCGTCATTGTTGATTTCATGGAAGGTTTCATGGTGCTGATACAATCATGAATCAATGTATATACAGCCAAGACCAACACCCAGGAAAATACCGTAAACATAAATCATTTCTGTTGAAGTGAAAACGAATAATTCAGAAATGACTGGAAACTACTATATTATCCGAAGTACTTTCTTAAATTTCAAAGACAGTTATTGTACTTACCGTCACTTAGAAGCAGATAGTTTTTCTTACAATATCGGTCCATAAAAATATCCGTAATTTTGACTTCTATTTTATATCCAGTTGGGGCGGAAATTGTCCACGTGCAATTGAGCTTCCTGCAAATGCAAGTGCTGAATGAATTTTCACAGCATCAAATCCATAATCATACAGTGTCGTGTTTATACAAAATATTTGCCAGTTATAAGTTGTTTCAAAGGCATTTAGAAGTTGGTGGAATCAAACTAAAAATGCTTTATGGTTCAACTACTTTATTATACAAGGTCACAAGGTTTCGAAACAGTTCCTAGTCTCTTCTTCAGGTGAAGTGAGGGTAAAACTAAAGGGATGTAGCATATATACACATAACAGTAGACAGATAACAATGGGTAACAAGATATACAGGTTTCTAATAACTGATGTACAGGCTTCGATTGGTTGGTGTGCAGGCTTCAACTTATGTACAGGCTTCAACTGATTGGCGTGCAGGCTTGTATTGATTAGGCTAACGAGTTACAGGTAAAGATGTTTCTGCCACTCGCTGATGCCATCTCTGTAGAAGGTGCCATTTTGGTCCTCAAACCAAGCCTCAGCAATAAGCTCATTATCATCCTGAAATCTACGACCACGCAAGTGTTTCTTGAGATTTGGGAACAGATGGTAATCACTTGGTGCCAGGTCCGGAGAGTAGAGGGGATGCGGCAAGATTTCGTACCCGCATTCCTGGACAGCAGCGGCTGCAACGCGAGAGGTGTGTACTGGAGCATTGTCTTGATGTAGAAGAAGACAACGTCTGAACTTGCCCCGGTGCTTCTCCTTGATTGACTGTCGCTCTTGCCTCAACAAGTTAGCGTAATATTCCCCATTCATTGTTCTTCCTTTTGATAACTAATCTATGTGGATGACGCCTTTGCTATCCCAGAAGACTGTCGTCATTACATTCTGCACTGATCTGGAGGCTTTGAACTTTTTGGTCCTGGGAGAAGTGACATGTTTCCATTTCATGGGTTCTTGTTTGCTCTCAGGATCATAGTGGTGGATCCAGGTTTCATCACAGGTTACTAGCCTAAAGTGAAAATCTCCTGGATTCCTGTTGTATCTGATTAGCATGGAGTTGCTTATGGTGACCCTTGTTTGCTTCATTTCTGTAAGCATTCTTGGCACCCATCTTACGTACATCTTAGACATGACGAGATGTTCATGAAGAATTGTCTCGATGGATCCGTATGAAATGCCTGTGGTCTTTCTAACTCGTGGAGTGTGATTCGAGGATTTTCCAGCACAAGTCTATACACTCTGTCAATGTTTTCCTGACTAGTGCTTGTTGTTGGGCGACCTGGACGGGGGTCATCTTCAAGAATCTCTCTACCATGCTTAAATTCATTGACCCATCGTTTGATGGTAGTAGATGAAGGGGAAGACTGCTGAAAGCCTTTCTTGAATGTTCTTCGCCGGGTTTCCTTCAAGAACTAAATTCTTAATTACTGCTCTATACTCAATTTCATTCATTTTCACTGCCGTGAGGGGGGGGGGGGGGGGGGGGGGGGAGGGGGGGCTGGGGTCTCTTTCTGTCAATGTGAGCTGTTCAATAACTTCTGAGAGTAGGATACCAAAACTTATATATCACTTCAGCTACACCCCAAGGTCCAATGTAGTACCATAGGCTGTGAGACCTGGGTATGAAAAATGCTCAAGAATCAAAACTTATTGACATCCCCTGTAAATAATAAATAGTGCTATACTTTTGTCAAATAATAAAGTTGGTACTTACATTTCTTAACAAGATATGTAATTAACATTTAAAGTTGGTGCTTACATTATTTATAAAGATTGTGATGTAAAATCATCAAATCACCATATTTTGCATTTGGTAATTTGATATGTAAAAAATAAAAGAGCAAAGGTTATTAAAACTTTCATGGGACTAAGTTTTTATTGTTGTGGTCTGTTCCATTTTACTGAAAGCTAAACAGGTAACTATTGCTTGACTAACCCACCATGACTAATCTGATAATTACCCGTTTGACAGTCGACACGTCTGCCATTTGGGAAGATACCGTGCTAAGTCTGTGGTGGTAATTGTTCGTACAAATTGTGTATTGACGAATTAATCCATTTTCTTTGGGGGCGTGCGTTGGCAAAAACACATGGATCTGTGTATAGTGAATGGGTGAGTTTAGTTGTATTACGCTCTCAGCAACATTCCAGCACTATGGCGGTGATGGGTAAAATACAGAAATATCATATGTTAAATTACGGAATGCTCACATAGAAACGACTTACACACGGTCTTGTGGAAATTACTTAGATCATTTGCGAGCAGGCACTCCCGATTCGTAATTATCTTCATCTGAATGGTTTTCTGTTAACTGTCTACTGTCTTGCCTTTGAATTTACCTTTGGTAGCTTTTAGGATAACCTGGGGAGACAAGCTGCACTGGACTTACGTCTGCAGGCATCGAAAGTACACATCTTCCAGCTGCAGTATAGAGGCGAAAGGTATAAAGTGAAAACTGATATAATTACAAAGGTAGTTGAGAGACAGGGAGAGAGACAGACAGATTGAGAGTGGGAAAGACAGTGATGCGTAGAAACACTAACAATGTTTATATGAGTGCTATGCATATATCTGAGCGATGGTAATCAGTATTCACTCTGCAATCTCTACAGGTGAGGCTTCATAAATCGCTGTTAAAAGTAATAAACATATTAAACCTTTAACAATGGTGTTGATTCTCAGTTACGAGGGTTGACTGAAAAGTTCTCAGCCTGAGTGTTTTTTTACCACCAGGTAGAGATAGGTGTTTGCCACCAATGAGGACAATCATTTAGTGAATCATAGACACAAGAACTACAAACGTACTAATAGTTTTATCTCAACTACTGCTCTTTTGGTAAACCTACCCTCTGAAATCATCAGGAATTGACAAAACTGAATACTGGGCAGTCATCAAGTACTTGCAAAGGAAAGGGATGTCCCCAACACAGATACATGCTGACATGGTCTCCACTCTAGGGGATGATGCTCCTTCATTTTCTACAGTAAAGAAGTGGGCTGCAGAATTTAAGCGTGGCAGACAAAGCCTTGATGATGACCCACGCTCAGGAAGGCCTTCAACAGCAAACACTCTAGAAAACATCACGCGAGTGCCCGATATGTTGATGGATGATCGACGATTGACTACTCGACATATTGCTAGTGTAGTGGGCATCTCTCATGAGAGGGTTGAGCATATTATCACCAACGAATTAGGAATGACTAAAGTTTCTGCAAGATGGGTGCCAAAGCTCTTGACAGCAGAACAGAAACGTGTCAGGTTCCAGACGTCCCTTGACAATTTGCGTCGTTTTGAAGCAGATCCCGATGATTTTGTGGCACGATTTGTAACCATGAATGAGACCTGGATACATCACTTTCAACCAGAAACAAAATTACAGTCAAAACAGTGGAAGCATCCTGATTCACCAGCTTCGAATAAAGCCAAGTCTGTTCCTTCACCTTCAAATGTGATGGCATCAGTCTTTTGGGGTTCCAGGGGTATTCTGCTCATTGATTATCTTGAAAAAGGTCAAACTATCAACGGCAGATACTCTGCTGATCTACTGAACCAGTTGCGAGAAGCAATCAAAGCCAAACGACGAGGGATGATCGCTAAAGGTGTCCTCTTCCGCCTGTTCACAAATCGGTGGTGGCCATGTCAACAATCCGCGATTGTGGCTTTGAACTCATTGACCACCCTCCTTATTCACCTGATTTGGCTCCTTCTGACTTCCACCTGTTCCCCAAAATGAAAAAGGAACTCGCCGGTCGCCATTTTGCAAGTAATGATGACGTCATTTCCGCTGTGACTGATTTTTTTAGGGTAGCTGAAGAAGATTTCTTCCTGACCGGGATTCGGGCCTTGCAGCATCGCTGGCAAAAGTGTGTGAACTTGCAAGGGGACTATGTAGAAAAATAAATTACAAACGTGGACTTTGTAACTTTTTTTCACAGTGAGGCATAGAACTTTTCAGACAACCCTCGTAGCTCAGAATATGTCATAGTTTGGGAGACCCATACCAGGGCTCATGAGCGTCACTAAAACGATAAACCTCGGCGAGCTACATTAAGCTGCCAAAAGAAATAATGTTACAACGGCGTTAAAACCAGCGTACTCTCTCAAAACATGTATGCACAACGTAACGTTTGAACGTATAAGTAACTAATCAAGCATGTGTATAGTGTCTCTCTCTATCTCTGTCGTATCTATGTTGTTCAACTGTATCTTATCCTTTTATGGGCGATGGGGTAGCTGAGTGGCTAAAGCGTTGGCTCAACACGCCTAAGACTCGGGATCGATTTCAGGCATGGGGACACTATGTGAAGCCCATTCTGATGTCCTCCTCCGTGCTATTGCTGGAATAGTGCTGAATGAGTGAGTGAGTGAGTGAGTGAGTGAGTGAGTGAGTTTATATTTAACGTCACATCGGCAATATTTCAGCCATGTCGTGACGGGAACATAGCACTTTTATGGAATGTATGTGTATTATAAAAACCTATTGACAAAGGACAGTAAAACGGCTAGAATATCACAGAAACGAATGTAAAGCCAGTAATTATACCAAATAACAGTTTATCTATAGAGGGCAACACAATATCAAAATGGGCTATAGATTGCTAAAAACTTAAGGTAGATCACCATACTAGGGACCATGGGGACTTACAGTACTTTTGCCACCTGTATGGACTCTAGTTGGATTTACATCATCCCCTCAGCCGTCAGCAATTTAGGAAATCTAGCCACACAGTAAACAGACACTTATTCTACGGTTAAAAACGTGGAAAATTTGAATTTACTTTGAATCTTTGTGGACTTACGTACTTACGAATATTGCTGAGCGCTTTCTAAACCTATGCTCACTCACTCACTCATACCCTTTATATATGTTTCGTTGTGATGCGTGTGACTCAATGCCGTTTGATCAATGCGAACTAGGGTAATCTTAACAATCAGACCATTAATAACAATTCTTAAAACATTGTTCTGTAGTCGACAGATCAGTTAAAACAACTGGTCAGATTATAACTTTCTTACAAACCATCTACTGCTTTGTATCGCATTTTGAATCCTTTGAAGTTCTTTCCGTGATTTGTTTGTAGGTGGACACGCAGGGAATTCCCACCGCTGGCGAAAACGGGTTGTTGGTCGCCACAGAACGTTCCGAGTTCATATGAACCTAGAAGAACATAGCAAATACGTGATGATCAAGGTAGAATTGTTAACCTCACCCTTTACATGTGAGGCACGACAAGAAGGTATAACCAGGAACTGTGCATAATATGCCAACAAACGAGTACCTTGTGCTGTAGAGCAATGACCAGTTGAAGTTATTGAGGAATATTTCTGATTAAAACAGATTATTGTTTTATTGACGAACGACGTAATTCATTTGTCGATTGACACCATTAGTCATTGTCAAGAGTGAAAGTAAACATCCCGTGCTACCAGTGATGAGGATGATTCACCTCACCGAGTGCCCATATTGTGTTGGATGAACAGAGGAAATATTGACCATATTCGCTAGTCTAAGGTGAGATTACTTGCATAACTTATGCTTCGTTGTGAGACACGAGTGAAATCCTAGAAAGTATATAGGAGTCAAGCTGTCAAACACTGTCACCCATCCAAGTACTGTCCGCTCTGATTGGACCACACACCACCAAACATATATCAGATCTTTACACTACATGAAATACCCACAGTCTGGGATTAGTTTTCAGGTTCTCTGAATTCTGACGTTTTAATATGATATTGCTTTTGTGACATGATTATCATCTTTTTAACATACTGTATCGACCGTTATATACAGTGACGTAGTCCGAGTCACAAGTGCCGCGTGGGGAGATGTTCTCAAGTTCCGAGTCCTCAGTATCTAGTACAATTGTTTGGTTTTCGTGTTCGGCTGTAATTGTCCAGGTACAAGACTGCCTCCTGTAATAAATATAAGCACGAGTAAGTAGACGTGCCTGAAGTATGTTGAGCAGGATTGGCACAGTCCTCTTGAAAAAGGTATCACATCATTATCACAATCTCTGTTCAATCTGTAATCTGTGTTTCTCATCGCACGACCGACCCTTCTTGTGCCTGAACATTGTTCTGATAATTTTGCCTTTATTAATGTTTTTGTTTGTTTGTTTGTTTTGGGCGTTTGGTTTTTTGGATAATTGGTTTGGTTTTTTATATAAAAACACGAGGCAATGGTTATGTGGCATGGAGAACGAACACCATTGTCTTTTAGTCAGCTCCATTCATAAAACGTTATATAAAAGGATACAATTGATTCCTGTAAATCTGTAACATGACCTCTGAACATCGCATTGATTGTAGGATAAAAAATATTCGCTGATGGTCAATACTTTCAAAAGAGAATCCATATCCGGCCGATAAGTAGTCCGGTCGCATGAGCTAGAAGTCCTCTAATAGTTTGAATCCGCCTGTCCGATCCATATCGCGGACAACTGCACTATTTTCATTGGTAATAAAGTTGATCGTAATCAAGGATAGGAAACTGCATGGCTCGGTCAATCCTACAACATCCTTTTTGACAAGCGTTGATATATATGGTGTTTATAGCCTGTATAGCATGGGAGTTACTCACGAGGGGTACGTGTTTGGGTATCCAGGTGAAGTTATGGTATTGCCGGCAGATGTTGCCACGAGAGGTCCGCCACAGCTTGAGTCCCCTGAGAGTGATAAGGGTATATCATATGATGCCTATAGGTTATCACGCGAGAGTGGTTTGGGACCATAAATATCCTACATTAGCAATAAGCATTGTATTACGATAGCCTTGGAAAGTTTAATACATAGTGTTTATTCCTAATGCAGGATATTAACCATATCAAAACACACTTGTGTGATGATCTATTTATTATGCAATGTTGCCATTACTTTATAAATTAAAAATGCGCTTTCATTTGCCACAGATCATGAAACTAATTATAAATTTAATGGGAGGTGTCCGCATATCCATGACGTCAAATACGTGCGTAGTAATACATGATGTCACAAGCCCCGTGACATCCTTTCTCCTGATAACTCACCTGAATGCATTAGGTCACGACTTCCCAGTTTTTATGTTAAAGCACAAAGTGTTGTCAGCAAATCTTAGTCTACGTTTGAAAATAACAAGTAACTCGCGTGGAACTTCAGAAACTTTCGGTTAACCCTTTTAACAACAAACGCACTTTAAAGTTCGAATGAGATTGTGCGCACTGATTTCTGTTCCGATCTCTCGATAACACAGACAGTCGGTCGGTAAACTGATGTTGTATCTTCCAAAGCCTATGAAATTCTATCTTCGATTTGTAATCTACCCCATCTGTCAAAAACCAGGCTCGACTTTTCTGCGATCAAACCATTGATACGACCGCCGACCTTTGACGCCATGTTTGTGTACACTGTAAAAGTAGTCCTTAAAATTTGCATATGATCTCTCTAATTTGTATCGATATCCGAATACGACCCCAACGGATACCGAAAATATCCGTTGGCTTTATCCTGCCGAAGACACTATCCATTGTATGACAAATGACGACATGACTTTACATCCACTCATGAAATTGTTTTGGGTATCATCTACTGATATTGACAGCTGATAATATAACATCGTGCAATTTGGGGACTTTGAATCTGTCGGAGAAGAATGTTTATTGAGAACCTTCCACCTGTTTTACTGTAATTGTTACAAAAATAATTTTGGTTCATAGCCGTTGCAAAATGATTTTTAACGATTCCAACACAATTGAGGCGTTTTCATAAATTGAGCAGAGGAGCAACTACGAATGTGTTGTTTATCTGGCCCCGTCCGTGAAAGCTAATACATCCTCTTGGTGGATACGAAAAGGAGTGAATTGTGACAAATAATCTGCGCTAGGTGAATTATTGTGGCATTGCAGTTGGTTTCAATAACAGTTCCAAGGTTATCTTTCTGATGAAGGGGTAATAATTGGATGTATATTTTGTATGGTTATGACATAAATATTAACACCTGGAAAATTATTTACTGTTTTATATGTTTCTGATAAAATCCATACAGCGAATGCTATACACTTGGTGTCTCAGGTAGTACATAGAGAAATACAGTACGTAAAGACTGTAACACGGTAACATGATTTACTGCACAGCACGTATCATTGTGACAACTATCTACTGCAAACCCCGTCATGGTGAGGCTTGTGTAATGAAACACTTTACCGTTCACTTACCTTGTGTTTCATAATACCTGATTAGGAAACCCCTTTCGGTGACACTGCTGTCGGTCTTGAACACGACGTGAAAATGTTGGTCGTTATCGATAATAACACTCCGTCTCCTTTCCCCACAAATGTCGTATAACTTCACTGTATCCGCATTATCTGTGATGGAGAAAGCGGTCGACTCTAAATATGCTTATGCTTATGGGTGCTTTTCCTGATTTTGACGGTTTTCAAGAAGGTAGAGACCATACATGTTGATAATCATGCTGCATCGCACAGATGCGTTAGTTTCTAGCGGATGTTCTCTTTCTTTGAAAATGAATACCATACACACGGAAATTTCACTGCATACCCAATTCATGTTTCAAGAGCGATTACTGTACCACTGTACCACCAGCATTACGATGCACTCTCAAAAACATTCATTATTATCATATCAATATTAACTGACTCCGATATGTCTCTCAGTTGCTTCAATCGTAAACTAAACATGAAATTCGCCCAAACTTTTTTAAGAGTTTACTTGCTGGAAATTGAAATAACTGATGATTTAAAATTTAAGGACTTAAAGTATTTTACTGAATAAGCTAGTTGTTTTACCAGTGCGTTTTGCGTATAAAGTAAGGGCGTCCACAGTACAGAAGCTGGAGTCTTCGATATTGACGTAGACCATGTCGAGGACAACCCGATAGCCGCTTGTTTGAGGGTAGATGTCCCAAAAACAGTTTTCATTACTGTAAATGAAACGTAGTGAGTGAGTGAGTTGGAGTCTACGAGGCTTGTATAGAGCACTTGAGTGTTACAAATTCATACTGATTAAACTCAATAGTTTTACTATTTCACAGAATATGTAAATATAATAATACATATCAGAAACCTAATTATAGTGCACAGTATAGCGCAGTACACAGTCCTGCGTACTTAAAAGAACCCAGGAATCCGTTGGTAAGTGTTCAGATGTTGAGACATGAATGCGGATACATCAACGTGCAGTAAACGTGGACAAAAAAATTGTGGCTAAGTGTACACCTGGCAGTGAAAGGGTTCTGTTTATGAAAGTCACATTAACCCGGCCAACCGACCCTGTGACTGATATGGTGCTCAGGGAGACGAACTTGACATGCAATGAATGAGGGAAAAACAATGCTCCTTTAAACAGCTGAGCTGCATATTGGCTTTATATGAATGACCGAACGAACGAACGAAGGAACAAACGAAGGAACGAACGGACGGACGGACGAATGAATGAACATAGATGACGGAGATCTCGTTTCTACTGGATTACTCTCATCATTTTACATACTTTCCATAGTCACGTGGGTAGTTAGGAGATGTGAAATTCAGGGCTTCCTTCTGGGCATGAAGCGTGACGTTACAATCACCTGCAAAGGACACATTCATTGTATAATACGTCAGCAAATATTTATGTTTTTATTTAATCAATATGATTCTACACAAACTGTTCAAGCACCTTCAATGCCCATTTGTTGATGTCCAGAAACCTGGAACGGGATGTTTTGTGGCCTTCAAAATCTTCACACACTGACAAATGCATGAAACTCTCATGCGCCAGCTAATGAGGCTCCCGATGTGATTTACTGCTAACAGAAGCCACCATGTATGTCATTTAATTAATTTCAAGTTGTATCGATGAACTGACATGAACGTGCTAATCTGTTTGACGACCATACCAATTATTTGTTTGTTTGATGCCCTCGTTTTGAGTTATATTACAAAAGTCTTTAAATAATTGAGTCTTTAAATACAGACACGAAAATCCAGTGTCCAAATAGTCATGACTATTAATCCAATACATTAATGATTTTCGATACGATATCGATGACATGCAGCTAAGTCAGCGAACCTGACCACTCGATCATTCTTACGAAAAGCACAGGATGCTGAAAACCAAATCTTCACGCTTCATTTAGACAGCAAAGACATTCTATCTTTCTGACGTTCTGTCCTCAGCATCATACCAACAGTCACATTTTCACTCAGATTTTGCATGCGTGATGTTACTAAAACAAAAGCTGGTATGTCCATTATTACTATTACTCTAGCATCTGTATAGCGCCGATATCCAGTTTGCCGATACCCAGTTCAACTGCTCAAAGGCGCTTTGTTTTCCCTCCATCACTTGATGTCCATCACAACGGCACATCATATTTTCAATCTCAACTTTCTGGGGATCGTACCACTCTTGCTGACTTGCTCACTCCCTCTCTGTCCCTCCTACTCCTTTCTCTCTCTCAAAAATAGTAACTATGCCGAAAAGGAAAGCCAAAAGAGAAAGTGCTTAACAATGAATGGAATAAATTATATTATGACGTATAAAAGCCTGTATCCTGTATATATCTCTCTTTCTTTCTCTCTCTCTCTCTCTCTGTTTCTGTCTGTCTGTCTCTCCCTCATTATCAAATTTTAACTGAGATTGTCACCGCTCACTGTCATCAACTCAAATATAAAGGACGTTGAGTCCGATGTCGTACATTATTACCATCACACATACATCACATTCAGATGTATTACTTCAAGAAAGTACTTGTTAATTATGTGCGAACGCACGCGTGCACATATATCAAATTGTAATTTATCTTATGAGTGTGCATCTTGTGCCTTTTCTGGTTGGTGTTTTCCTGGGCAAAACGTTCAGCTGATATATTCCCCTGCTATGGCTGTTTATTTAGACAGTTGCCTGTTTGGCCATTCGTTTGAGGTCATCTTGACATATCTCAGCATGCCTCTCGCATAAGGTCACAACTAAAAATGGCGACCTCCGTCACCTTGTGCAAACAATCGACAGCCTGTATGTCCTCCATTCAAATCAAACATCATATAATCAGCGCAACACAGATTCAATACATGTGAACTACCACCATTTCGTATATAAGTATTCATACCTGTTGTGCTCAGGATACATACATACACATTACTGTATAGGATATGAAGAATAGGTGTCACACCCACCTGAGACCAGATCGCCAAACAACAGCACACATGCTCCAACGAAACAAAGGAAATTCATTATGAACACATATCGTCGTTCACAGTCCCGCTGTCGTGTGATAAAACCAGTAAGACGACTGTAAGTGACAGTTCTTAGTTCTGTGACGGGTATCTCCTTCGAAGATAAGCTTACATCACCACATTCAGACGTTATGAGCTATGTTGACATACAAAGTAGGCCTCACTCTTGGTAGTTACCCGGAGATACGGATGGATGATAAATGAGTGTTAGGTCAACGCAAGCCACCGTGCCAGTGGCAACAGGAATAAATCACTAGTAGTATATTATGGGTCGCCACATACATATTTTGCATGAGGAAATTAAATATATACAATACCTTATTAATATTTAAATGTATGCATGATGTCACAGGTCACAAGGGTTAATGAACGGGTGTTTGTAATTATGCAATCAAGTAGTTAACAACCCGAACTATTATCAGTGCATAGTTATTAATCCTAGCAGTTTATGCATGCTGACCAAACGAAGTGACGCTATGTTTATAAATTCAGCTGGAAAAGCGTGTCTTTCTTATCACGAGAAGGTTATCGGTGACCTTTTGTTATTTTGGACATGGTTCAGCAACCCATGCTTGCTATAAAAGGCAACTATGCTTGTCGTTTAAGGCAACTAACGGGATCGGGTGTTCAGGCTCGCTGACATGTTATCGGTTCACAATTGCGCAGATCGATACTCATGTTGTTGGCCACCGAATTGTCTGGTCCACACTCGATTATGTACAGACCGCCAAACAGCTGGAATATTGCTGAGTGCGGCGTAAAACTCACCCACTCACTCATTTTGTTATTTTGAGAACTGAGTGGCCAAGTGTACCATATTTGTTATAATTATGTTAGGGACGATGTGTTGTTTTTAAAGAGAGTTGCTTCAGAGAGGTAATGGGTATGAATGTTTGAATGTCAACAGTTCAGTTACTCTATACATATGCCTCTGTATCAAGGTACCAGTGTTTAAACAACAGGTCCATTTTTTCAAAAACATTTTAGGGTGCTGAATGTTTCAGTTCACCTTTCCTATGCTCTTTTAGGGTTGAATGGTTATTTATAGTCACAAGTGTGCTGTGAAGGAAAGAATGTCCTCCAAGATTCTCTCCTGCACGTGTATGACAGTATAAACAGTAAGTGTACCTGAATACCGAACTGAGTGAGAGCGGTTGTGCGTGCACTTATGCATAACGAAGTCTTTCTTTGGCTGGTTCATTTGTCGATTCGTCCAGGCCTCTTTGAGTGTGTATAGAGATATACATAGCCAGATAGGTGTTGAGTCCAAGTTGCATGTGGTCAGTGATTGAAGTTATGTATTGCAAGCTGTCATTAGCAACAGACAAGCAGGCAATAAAACAGACATTGGGCTTTTTTTAGCTGTGACAGAGGTTCCTATTCATAGTCAACAATTTTTTTTCGGTTTCCATAGACATCAATTAAAATTTTCAGTTTTCAAACTGAGCATTACGTAACAATGAAACTTGAATTTCTAATGCTACATTTCCAAGAAAACATGCCTTGAAAATCTGCCAACCACCAAAAAGAAAGAAGTGGAAAAATAAATCAGAAAATAGTATGGAGCCAATGTATTTTTATTACTGCAGACCCTACATGCTTGTAATCACAAGAAATATCTTTTGTTTTCCAACTTCGACCATCTTCGGATTTGAGGTGTATTCTTGTTGAATTGTAGACTGGTAAAATCATCGTGTGAAATAGCACCATTCTGATGTTTATTTGTATATAAATACTGTCACTGCGAACATGTTGATCGCATTTAGTATTGTGTCCTATTACTGGGTCAGAGGTATCTCCCTTTACAAAGGAGGTTTGGTCATAGAGGTCAGCGGACTAGCACATCAGTTCATTGTGGTCTTATGGTATAATGTAATGGTGTTTCAAACTCCGAGAACAACAGAGATATTAGCTTTCAAGAACCAACAGAACACGAGTGATCAAAGTAACAATGTGTAAATATGTATGCACATGGTCAGAGTGCAAATAGTTCCGGCAGTATGCGATTTATTTAATGAATGGTGATATGTTCAAAGGATGAATAACAAAGTCGATTACCTAATGTTATGACTATGTTTTCCTAGGTTCACAGGTTCTTACGCAAGTTATGTGGTTTAGACTTCCAGGTGTGTATTGATCTGACGCACAGGGAACGTAACCATTTGAGGTCTGAAAACAGGCATAGTTACTTTTCAAAAGCTGGACAATCCAGAGAGATAAATAAGAAGTACCATCGTCTTTGATCATCCCAAGACGAATGCGAATATTTTTCATTTCCATGTCTGTTGCTGAAGTCTGATAAGAATTATTAACCCATCAGGTGAAAACAGGTTTGCATGTGCTGTTTTCAGGACTTGCAATACTGCTCAACTGACTGAATATCCCACTAATCAAGATGATGACGTTATTTGCTGGTCGTCTATAAATCGTAAACCCCGCGGACTATTTCTCAGGTGATGTCTTTGTAGATCAGAGCATGCACACTGCAGCACCACAAGTACTAATCAGCTATGTAAATATCACTGTATTTTCAGCTGAAGTTAAAGCACTGGCACATACGTCGTTTCAAGGTTATCACATCTTCGCGTGTCTCTTCCACGTCAATTTCACAAATCATACACGCAACAGGATGTCGTAGCTCTAAACTTCTGAGCTACGGAATGTCGGACTATCTGCCCCTTGATTTGCAGACGCGCCACCAGAGCATGACGTCACAACGGGTTGCGAGTCTAACTGTGCCACCACTTCGAAGTACGACGGGGGGTCATTTTTAACGACATCATCATAAGATGGAGGTGATGTAGGCACAGCTGGTTCATCCACAGGCACAGAAGGTTGGTTGGAAAATGCGATAGAGTAAATGTTGTTGGTGACGGTATCGTGGGAAGTGTTATTTGTCATGGTAACCACCAAGTTCCTTTGTAGCTGGTTGTTGGGAGGGGGCTTCTTTCTCCGGCACCACACACAACAAACCACTAGTATAGACACGACCACGACAACTGCAATTGTCCCACCAACTAAACCCACAAGACTGGGGTCGAACGAATCTGAAACGGAAGTTTGAATTTCATGAATGATATGAATGGTGTGATATTTTGATACATTTTTATGAAGTATAAATCGATTACACCTGTATTATGCCTACACAACAGTTAAAACGGCAGTTGTTCTGTTGAATATCCGAGTATCATTTGAATATAGCGTCTGAATAATTAATGAATTTGAAAGGATTTTGTTCATATCCAACTAAAGACGACAATGCATTTCAAAGTGAGCTTTTTCTGGATTTGAGAAATGTTGATATACACTTAGGAGAAAAGCAAGACTTTACATACATTTACTCTTAGGTAGTGGTGTGCCAGCAGAAAAGGACAATGAAAATCCAGTGAAGGAGACTGAAAGATCCGATCGAAACACAACGCACACAGCCTGCCCAGAACTCTCCACTGTCGGTCCCTTCCTGCCACACCACCGGCCGAGAGACACAGCGGATCGATCCGGGCCTGGTTCAAGGGGATGACAGAAAAACATTCATGAGTCTAAACTTTGGAACACAAAATGCTGCCTATTCATGTTTTAAGTCCTATGCATCCATAAATGTTATTTTGAAAATGTGAGCAACATAAGGTCCAAACACATTACATCTTTATTTTTCCTGCCTTGCTACATTACCCACTGTGCTCGAATGGTAAAGACTCTTCAAACCTAGTGAATGAGTTACGTTTTACGCCGCTTTGAGCAACGTTCCTGCAATACCACGGCCGGGGACACCGGATACTGGCTTCACACATTGTACCCATGTGGGGAATAGAACCCGGATCTTCAGCGTTACGAGCGAACGCTTTAACCATTAGGATACCCCATCTACCCTCCATCAAAACAATTGACGATGTAAAGTATGGTGTGCTCGTGACAACGACGCCAGAGGTGATTTACGTTACCCAACGGCAACATACGTAATTCTTGAAATTCGTATGCTGACGCCTATTTTGCTGAAGACAATTTTCGAAAAACAGAAATATAAATGTAGGAGGTTTTATTATATATGTAAATAATGTGTTATATTTCAACAGAAAATGTGATTTAGAAATTATGCGTGGTCATAAGTTCATATAAGATGCACCTCACTGTCAAAAATATATGAAAATGAACATATTCGTTGAGCCTGATGTCAAACATAATTACCATCATAAATCTGTACATAATCCATGGTGCAACTGGGGTCCAATTCAAGTTCGAAATAGGATACTCTGGTATGGATCACATGACCCTCTAGAGACGAAAAGATTTTCCACGTGCATTCCGCCTCGCTGAAACAGTGTGATAAACAAGATCTCTGAAACTTGCTCAGAGACGATAATTCATACATTTGGAAAATTAGTCATAAATAGCTCCGAATGTGTTGATGAGGCGGGTATGTTTCGGTATTTCTCATTCATCCATAAGTGTGTGCCTACTATTTCAGACAGAGCCATGCCTGTGTATGGATAACGAGATCCAAATATTGCTTTTGTGCCAAGCAAGCATGCATTTGTGTATTGTGAATGTGATAAATAGAAATTAAATAAGAAATATTTTAACTTTGTGTGCAGGTACTCTCAGTGTTGTCACAATCCTTAGTGTACAATACACAACCCTGTGTACCTAAAGGTATATGACCAGATGGTGACCAGATGGTGACATGCAACCACCTAGTTGCGGGTATAGCAATGTGCAGTAAACCGTCGACTAAGTACAGTGACTGTGACTATGTGTCCCAGTCTACCAATCTGCCAATGGGTACCTCGTAAGGCTGGGAAAGCCACATTAACGTGTTGCGTGTAGTGGCTGCAAGGAGCGTATGGTCCCAAGTGAGTTGAGATTGATAGTATTATGTGTCACTGAGATTGGCATATCTAAGAAGCGCATTGAGCATGTATGTGGGGTGGACTATAGCGCCATGTAAATACCCACATACAAGAATGGTAATGCTTCGAAATTCATAACCATGAAAATAATTCGGTGTTAGTAGTTAGATGAACACCTGACCATGTTGATCAAGCAGTGTTCTCTAATCTCACACATCAGTGTCCTTTTCTGAGTGGGTGTGCGCTTTTCTACTATTTTCAAAGTGCAAGCTTACAAGCGAGTAATACTACATTTTCTATGGGGAATTTATTTTGTTCTTCGTGTTCTGCGCATGCATTTCTTTATCTTGAACGACTAGTATGATGTACCGATGCCTTGAGAATGCAAACCGATGGAAGGGAGTTAACGTTAAGCTTGCTCTTCTAGAAAGTCTAGTGTTGGCTAATTGCCTAACTCTGGTACTTCTGATCCGATTCTCGAGCCATAAACAGCTCAGAATTAACATTGAGCTGTGCGGTAAGATAATGCGTTGTTCGCTGGTCCTTTTCCATCCCTGGGCTCAGGGAACATAACAAAAAACCAACAAAGTATATCAACCCATGTCCCACTCATGACCAGTGGATATCCTATAGTTTTGACTGTCAATATGGTCTTATAGGGTAATGATCCCCTACTCTGTGTGTGTGACATAACTAAAAATGTGTTTGCAAGTATGCTGGAGGTAAACTTACTTTGGATAGTTCAGGGGATATTTAGGGGAGTCTATACTGGCTTCCAAATACGTTACGTCTTTGTCACCCCCACAGTCTGAAAAAAAATACCAGAAGAATGTACACAGTTTAACTCTTTGATGATGTGGAATACGTTCTCCTTGTTTTCTAAAGATATTGTTCTCTTTTGCATGTCCTCTGTCGCTATATGTGGGCGTTTAGTCACTGGATCGTCTGATCCAGGCTTGATTAGTTACAGATCGCCGCCATATAGGTGGAATCCTGTTGAGTGTTACGTCACGTTAAATACCAACCCATTATATGTGACGCTATCAATGCCAAACGCAAACACACATATACAGATTATATATATGTATATTATATATGTACCTGCTATTTGGAATCGGATGTAAATCCGCCTAAATTAGGGGAAAGTGGTTGATGCCATTGTGTTGTACCCTGAAGATATAGCTTAGTGGTTAAAGCGTTAGCTGGACACGCTGACGAACCGGATTTTGTTCTCCACATGGGTACAATGTGTGAAGCCCATTTCTGGTGTACACCGCCGTAGTATTGCAGGAACATTGTTAAAAGCGGCGTTAACATGGTTTAACTGTGCCACTGTGTGCATTTTCATTTCATTGGAATCTTAAGATTGACAGGATTACAATCATGCTTGTTTCGTCCTTTAAATAATGCTGTATATATGATAAGGCCGCGACTCTGGTTTTCCGAATGGGCGAACCACATGACTATCATCCCACGAGCCTTGTAGGAATGAATTTTAGCTTAATGAATCGTGGCTTTATTGTATTCCATACACCAACATGCACATTCCTCATAAAGGACATGTGGCGATATGTTCCACCAAAACATATATCGGCGGTATACCTCTTGTTGCTGTGGAGAATTTCCCTGCGGTGAACTTCACTTTAAATCCCCTCGATACCGTCGAACCGTCCGTATGGAAGGTGATGGTCATGCTGATGCCGCTACTGAAGATGTACCTAGATGATGCATTACAGAGCTTTTCCAACTGCTCCCCATCAGCTGATACACCTAAAATGATTATATCCACGTTGCCATTTTACCACACTAATTTACGAATCAAACATATTCGATATACGTAGTATGTAATTAATGTAGATTAATGTTTAAACAAGTTATATCTAATTGATAAAAACACAAATTTGAATCATTAGGTTCAGTGGACAGATCGGCGAACTGTTAATTATATAAAACCATTGAAAACAAAATTAGTGTTGTTTCTATATCAAAGTTACGATACCATGTATATACTTAAGAACGAATACCAGCTGTATAGGGACCTCCCTATATAACAATCGCCGTAATATTAATGCATGCATGCAGAAAGGCGTGTCTCTTTATGGTACTGACCGTCCCTGAATAGAAGATAGTCACTCGCACAACCTGTTGACGTTTCCATTTGAATGTTCACAATTTCGACCCTTATTATATTTCCCAGGGGCGCGGAAATGGTCCAAATACATTCTAAGTTGCTGAAACAGAATAATTCGAGTATGAACGTTAAAGAAAAGCAAGAATAATGGGTGGCAAGTCCTTTATATTTTGGAAAGCATGCTTGCTCCTTCATCAGGTGAATGGTGCCATCGCGCCACCGAATAAGCGAAATAACATGACAACTGATTGTAATGCCAATCACGAATAACGATATCAAGGCACTTAAAACATTTCCTGGGTAATGCATTACACATGCTAACTTACTTTGCATAAAGTGACGGGTATCCCGGGGAGGTCAGGTACACATCCCTGGTTGTATAGGCCGTAAGTTCAGTCCGTCCACATCGGCGGCTGGGATCTGTTGACGCTGCAGTTACTTGAAACAACAGCAGTAATTTCATAAGGTAAATTCATTCTGTTACTATTCGTCCGTGGTATGTGTAGGGGATAGGGAGGAGGTGGGGGGGGGGGGGGGGGGAGACACGGGAGGTCGGTGGTGGATCGGGTCAACAAATGATGTTTCAATGCACGCCCTCAACAGTGTAGTGACTAGAGGGGGTGGAACAACAACTGGAATGGTCGAAGTAGGCAAACTCTCGACAAACCGACACCGATAAGGAGTTGTAAACTCAGCACATTCCGGACACATACGAGCATGTACATCACAAGTAACTTAATCATGAACTTCACGCTAGTTCATCGTCTGTCTATTTCACCTCCCCTCACCTGAACATAACAATGCATATCGTTTGTTCCCTATGTATGTGTATTTTACCTGAAGAGTACTGCAGACTGAATCCACGGCCAGTGACGGAGCTGTCGGTATGGAATGTGATGAACATACTGTTGCTGGTGCTGAAGATGTCCATAGTCGAAGACCGACAAACTTTACCTATTGTGGTATTTCGAGCCCCTGCAATGTACAAATAGCGGTCACCTTTAAAAAGAAAAACAATATGGCTTTGCAAGTTGCTTTGTTGATCATGATCATTTTGTTGATGCACCGGATGCTTCAGACTTGATTATTTACAGACCGCAGCCATATAGCGGGTATACTGCTTAGTGCGCCGTAGAAGACACCTCATTCAATCTTGCTGGCGTCATTGAGAACATTAGGTCACGTTGAACCTACACGAAGTTACATATTTTGATGAATAAACATGCCTTTAAACTACAATGTACCTACCGTCACTAAAGAGCAGGTAATCCCTCGTGCACATATCTGAAGACTCCATGTCAATATACATCATGTCAATTTTGACACTGTATCCATAATCTGCAACAATCTTCCACTGGCAGTCCAACCCACTGCAATGAAACAAAACTTCATGCAACCATTTCGTTAGTAATCATGTCACAACAGATTGAGTAATAATGATGAAGGATAAACTGAGTCTGAAAGCGTCCATTCTTGAGAATCAGCTCTATAGAAAATATGTATTATATTCCAGACAAGAAATTGAAATTAATACTTGCGACGAAGTTATAACTAAATTGATCAAAAAATTTTTTTTTGGTGAACATATTGGAAGATAAAGAAAACATGCCGGTTCATGGGACAGGTATGTGTAATGAACCGAATAAACCCATTGCTTCAAACAAAATCTCAAACCCATGAAAACTTATTCACAGTGGACCCTTCGTTTCAATTATGTAACCTTGAACTTTACAAATTATCACAAATTATTAATTTGGGGGGAATTCCACTGTACTGGTTTGAGGTACATGAGAGAGAAAGTGTAGTAAGCCTTTAACAGCACAGGTAGTAAATAACGTAACGGTTGAACATTTACACTGACCTAATGAGTGAGTGAGTTTAGCTTTACGCCGCACTCAGCAATATCCCAGCTATATGACGGCGGTCTGTAAATATCCGAGTCTGAACCAGACAATCCAGTGGTCAACATCATGAGCATCCATCTGCGCAATTTGATAATCTTATATAAAGAGTGAGTGAGTTTAGTTTTTGTGCCGCACTCAGCAATGTAAATGGGAACCGATCATATGTGCCAACCAGGTCAGCAAGCCTGATCACTCGATCTCGTTAGTCACCTCGTACGATAAAAATGGGTTCCTGGAGATCAGTTCTAAACCTAACGGGTCCACTGACTTAATACCCCAGAACACTCAGAACCAAACAAATTGAAATATTTAAGAACGAACAATATTAGAAAGACCTGATTTGTTGGATGATATGTAACATTTTTATACGTTCTGGAATATAATTACATGCTTCTATTCGACATTGGGTAAACATGGTACTCGGAGCTTTTCAGTGAATGTCTCATTTGAATCTAATGTCCAGTGTCGTACTCACTTAAGGTACTGTGATGGGTAACCGGGGGATGTCAGATATTGGCGCCAGGTGTGGGCGGTGAGGCGCATATTTCCACAGGCAGACCCCACTGTGGTCAAAACAAATTAATACATTTAAATTAAAGAACAAACAAATTGTAAAATTCTAGGGCGTTGATGGGAAGGAAACATTATTTGTGAATGTATCCTTTTGAAAATATAATTTGCATTTTGCTTAGCCAAGCTTTTTAAGATTTTCGACATTGAGTTGTCTACAATACGACGTACTGAGGCATCTAACATTAGCACGATGTTTGTGTACTGAGGCATGTATCTTTAGCACGATGTTTGGGTACTGAGGCATGTATCATTAGCACGATGTTTGTGTACTGAGGCATGTATCATTAGCACGATGTTTGTGTACTGAGGCATGTAACTTTAGCACGATGTTTGTGTACTGAGGCATGTATCTTTAGCACGATGTTTGTGTACTGAGGCAAGTGTCTTTAGCACGATGTTTGTGTACTGAGGCATGTATCTTTAGCACGATGCTTGTGTACTGATGTATGTATCTTTAGCACGATGTTTGTGTACTGAGGCATGTGTCTTTAGCACGATGTTTGTGTACTGAGGCATGTATCTTTAGCACGATGCTTGTGAACTGATGTATGTATCTTCAGTATTATGTAAATATGCTTGATTATTTATTTCCAACATTACGCCAGTATAAAGAAGAAAGTACTATGATATTTATTACATCAACATCACGTAAATGTACTGACGTATGTATCTTCAACATGACGTACGTGTACTTTGGTAAGTATCGTCTCAGATAATCACACAAAACAGAGTACGGGTGCAACATATGTCATATTTGGGATTTCACTTTCTTAGTAAAGTACAAATTCTAGTACTTTTTTTCGGTTGAGTCCCATCCTGCATTCGAACCCGCACCCTCAGAGTCAGGCACCTAATCGCCAGCACACAAAGTCGGCCGCCTAGCCCGCTCAGCCACCGCGACTTCCAGAGTACGGGTGGTCAGTTTACAACACTAAACTGTAAGGTTACAACACCAGCTGCCTTATCACTCTGATATATGAATATATACTGAGAGAAACCAATAGACGCACACAGTAAAATTCAAGTATTAATATTTTCCAGTTTTCACCAACAGCTTTGAAAAGCGCTATGGAGGAAATCTGAGAATAAAGAAAAAAAACTCAGCATGAAGTGGTGCTCCTTTTTTGTGTTTCGCCCAGTATATATACAAATACATACCGGCTGAGTACTTCAAGCGAAATCCTCTGAGTGAGATGCCTAGATCTGATTGAAAAGTAATTCGCATTTGATTGTCGGAGCTGTATATATCATCACTTCCTGGACCACATATCCGGGTGATGATGTCAGCATTAGAACCAGTACCTGCATTTGAAAGAAATGTTGGTGTTTAAACAAAGCTTTTATCATCAATAATGTTGAGCTCTTCTTTGTGGCAGGGCGAAGCACGCTTGTGCCGTCAAACCAAAGAGTGAGTATGGTTTTGCGCCGCCTTTAGCAATGACCCAGCAATTACAAGTCGAGAAGCACCAAAAATGGGTTTCACACATTGTAACCATGATGGGAAACGAACCCGGGTGTCGGCGTGACGGGAGAACGCTTCAACCGATCCTCCATCAGTGGATCCTGCCTCGGCCTTGGGACGCATCTTGATCATTGGTAAACTGGATCACCGTTATTTGAAGCGCATCCAGAGGAGAATGATCGCTGTACAATGTGTTTGAGCCGCTATTATGTTCGGATGAAAACAACACGTTCTCTTCATTGGCCAATTGCATCACCTTGTTTACTAGCATCGCCATTTGCATTACTACCGATATATCGCAAAAGTACTGCTGGGAAGATGCACCAGACTGCTACATCCACAGGGCAATGGGAACGGTGGGTGCTACCGATACGGCATGATATGCCTACCCGAACACCCGGTGTCGTCACAAGTTTCCAACACATGTTTCTCGACCTCGTACCTTTACAAGGATTAGGATATACTCAAAAAGCATAAACTAGATTGTTATTGTCCAATTAATTTTTGGAGACCCATTTATCTCGAAAAAGTTTGTTTTTTTTAAATTCATCATGAAAATATACCAACGTCATTGACGTATTTTCGAAACAACATATTAGAGGCCTCACATTATGTCACTAACGTTACAGTAGAAACTGTTAAGCACAGTACCATAGGAATGTATTTGATCTGAAGGACAAATGCGACTGGTGTGTGAGCTACACTTACCGTCTTGGAACACTAGGTAATCCATTTGACAGAAGCCATTCGATTCAAGTGCAATGTCCATAACTTCAACTTTAATTTGTCTTCCAGATGGACCATAGATCTCCCAAACACAGTACAAGTCACTATAACGAAGACAGCAACATATTAGTATTCATTGTCATATCGAATAATATTGAATGTATTCATGTTACTACTTGATACAAATTTATCCTTCATGATGGGTTGTTAGTGTTTACCCTTTGGTTTAGTAAAAACAACTAAGAAGAAACTTTAAAAAATAGCCCCAAACAATTTGTTTATGCAATTTAACTCCAAATACTAGCATAACGGTGTGAGGATTTGCATAATGAATGAGAACAACAGCAAAATTTACAATGGACGCTTTCTTGAGACATGCAATTCTCGTTTTAGTCTGCTTACTTGGGGTAACTGTCTGGATAGCCAGGTGATGTCAGATAGTTGTCTCTGAAGCTCGAAGCCGTCAGACTTGTACTTCCGCAAACAGCTTGAAAATATAGATATGTACATGAAGCTTCTTCTGACACCGGGTTTTAACGACATTAATAGCCTCATTCTAGGTATATAACACGCATCAACCAAGTCAGCAAGCCCAACCTCCTCATCCGGTTTGCCGCCTGTTGACGATAATCAAGGGTTGTTTCAAAAATATTCCTACCGGGTTCTCCTTCTAGTGGAAACATGTTTTTCTACAACACCAAAAGTAGTGTAGAAATAATGAGGCTTAAAATCTACCATTATTAGCAACAAAGCACATTCTCAGCTATATATAACCTTGAGTACACAAACAATGCACCTGTTTAGATACAGAATACCTGTAATAAACTGATGGTAAATGGGTTTATCGACATGTATACTGGCATACAAAAGAAAATACATACGACTTTTTGGGAGATTATTTTGAAGCAGTATACATATTTCGAAAGGTCACAAAAACATTGTGTAAGTTAAGCCAAACCGCCACGGACACCATTATCTGTGTTAAGCGTGCTGGGATATCATGAAAATCATGTTGTTTTTTATCTCAAACATACGAAATGAAACAGCTGTTCATAACGCAGCAGCCGACTGATTTTGTTTGTGATACACCTGTTAAAGGCACACGCCTTTGGAAAGTCACAGACGGGAGCTTCGAACAGTGACACTGTCCGAACGTTCGGCGATACAAGACATCCTACAGTCCATGAACAAGAAAACCCAGGACTGACTACTCTACATGATGACCATCACTTGTTCATTCTGTGTCTGAACAACCTGGTGTTTACTGTGACGTCATCACCATCGGTAGTGTTTGATAGTACTACAGCAGGATCAACGATCGCTTCACTCACATGACCCGGAATCCCAATACGCAGAAAGAAAATACAGAAGTTTATGGTGATTAGACAACAGTCACTGATCTAAAAGCCTTGTCTGAGCTCAACGCCACCGTCATGTGGCTGGCTCATGTTTTCCTTAAACTACCTTATAACTGTTAAAAGATCGAAGCATCTCCAGTATCGTTCGATTGTACCTTGTTAAGGAAATCAGAATATGGTATTTTACAGAAAGGAGCCCTAAGCAGTTCTGGATGGATATCTTTACTCCAAGAGCAAGGACAAGAAGCGGAACATTGGGAGCAGGTGACTCTTACAGCGTCATACGATATATGTGGTGTTTATACTTAATAGAGAGTTATCTGGATGATTAAGTGTGAGGACAGATTCTGGTAAGGTTGTCAAGCAGTTACACACACAAAATATGTGTTTCGAGGATATACATGTATGAATTCGGGAATTGTTTATCGGACCCCGCTCAAGTGCTAATGATACGTACATTGTATTTCTTTGTAGGATATCCTCACAGGTCTCTGGTCACCTGACCGCAGAAGGACCGTCATAGAGTTACTCCTACTCGTATATTGCCCGTCAGATGAACCACACCATCTCCCAATCAGGTCCGACTCATCGGTGCTTCTCCCTGCAAATACATCAGAATAAAATGCTCAACAAAATAAGAAACTTGACACATGCGTAATCCATAATGATTGTGTGTGTGTGTGTGTGGGGGGGGGGGTAATTCTTGTCACTCTCAAACGGTGAAGACGTAGGTTGACTTAAGATAACGTTGGTGATCAACGTGGAACATATGCAGGTTCATGTGAGATGAAAAAAGCTAAACATACACTAGTAATCACCGCAAGCAGCAAATAAAATCATCACTTTAGGCGTCGCACGTTTATTAGGATGCAAACACACAGACATCGATGAACAGGAAAAGGTATCAATTTGCAGGTTTATTTTTCAAACGACTAAGCAGCGAGAGACAAATCAATAAGGTGAACAGATCATTGTCTGTGTGTGCTAGCAGTTTCAAAAAACCTCGGCTGCAGTCGTCTGAGACAATCCCGACTGTCTATTTCCCAAATTGAATGCTTTTGGCGCCGTGTGTGGTGCACACTGCTATAACGTTCAAGCAGATTTGTGACTGCAACCTCCACCTACAGTCAGTTTGTCAGAAGTAAGACAGATCATCAGCATTCGACCTCTCTCCACCGAACATACACATGGTCTAAACTCAAATACAAACGTTAGGAACAACCACAAAATTCAGTATTTCAATATAACATGGATAAAGATGCTAAAATATTGATTTTCGGGTAGGTCCCTGACTTTTTCCCCCTGAGTATATATTGATGAAATGCCATTACGCTCAACATTTAAGATATGACTGATATGAATAAGAGACTTAGTGCCTGTAACATCGTTGGGAGCGTAAAAGAACATACCATCATATATGTACAGCTCTGCACAGGTTCCATTGGGAGACTGATCCATATCTGACGCAAGTAGTTGGATGCCAACTCGTCCGCGTGATGCAGGGGATTTGATGTACCACTCACATTTCCAACTGAGAAAGATGCAGAAGAGTAATATAATAAAAGATAACAATATACATTTTATATTTTATAACTGTACTGTTATCGGTTTCAAACATGTGTCTTTAAACCCAGACATCGTCCCACAATGCGTTCTCAACATTAAGACTGTTGTAACTGTACATTACTGAGAAATAACAGCCGTAGCACCAATGTCACTCTGTGAAACGAACCCCAATATTTAACCCGGTGTTACCACGGGGTCAGGTATATCACTTCCTGTTTATCAAGTGAGGTCATAATGTATTTTAGTCAAGTTTGTGAGCAGACTCAAATTTGAGCACTTTAATGAACCCAAGAAAGGCATATGACCATTTTGTGACCACAGGAAAACGTGCAAACACCTAGTTGCGGGTACAGCAACGTACAGTGAACTTGGAGAAAGTACTATAACTGTATGTACCAGTCCACGCAGCTGTGAACAGGTAGTTGGTGCGCCTAGTGGCTGCATGAGGTGTACAGTCCCCAGGGTGTTGAGATTGACATCCAGTGATCGAGGAAAAAAGCGCTTTGACCGTGCTCGTAGATCTGATGGACAATAGCGCTAAACAGAAACCCAAATATGTATGATAAGATAACGTATTTACTGCATGCAATATAAGATTTATCACAATGTAAAGGACTAACGTTACCTTTTGCCGGTAGAGACAATCTTCAGCGAGTACTGTGCTGCCGTCAGCGTCACTTTGCACATCGTTGCTAATAATAAAGACAACAGTAAGTAAATGTTAACTCCGCCAGTATTGTCATTGGGTAAAAGGAATCACTGTTCGGTAAGAAACTTACCACAGATCTCTTGTTTAGATTTGCGGTTCTTTTCGTGGGTGCTTTTAGGTTGGGAAAGCAAAGGAGACGGAATATTTGCGCCTTAGGTATTGCGAGGTAAGGGCATGACAGGTAAGTCGGCATGAGAAACAGAAGCGAATAATCTGACATTAACACGATTAAAACAACAGCTGAAAACACATGCATCACACACCAGCGATGTCATTTACGGCACAAAAGAGTTCAAGGTCACATACAGTTAACGAATCAAACATGTCATCAAGATGGCGTCACATTCGAACCACTTAAAAGTGTCTTTAACACGAGCAGAGACCCCATAGTGCCCATGTGGTTAATCGAACCCGTATCTTCAGCATGACAAGCGAAAACTTTAACAACTAGGCAACTCCACTGCCCTTACGCAGTTACGTCAATAGTCTAACTGTGTCTCTGCCACACGGATTAACACGCTTTTTGAGATTATACCTTATGTATTTCATTATTAATGTTACAAACTGCAACATCCAAGATGAGGAATTATGATCAGAATATGACGGATTACTTTCCTGCTGGAATTTTATTGACAAGGAGGACGTGTTGCGGTTGAGATGTTATCTAGATCACCAGCTACAAATATGGTCTAAACATTTGGAAGAACGGAAATCTCCAACGTCACCAATGAATTAATACGCCGCTGTGATCTTAAAGATCAACAATATATATATATATATATATATATTCTGCGAACGATTTAGTGATAAAGCGACGCGGTTTTGAAGTAACCTCACAAATGTGGGATCAAAAGCAAACATGAGTCATCACACAAAGCATACAAACCTGGAACTGCTCTGTATCTCATTTGAAATCCTTTGTAGTTGTTTGTGTTATCCGTGTGGAAGAAAATCCGCATTGACGCAACACTGCTGATAAAAACGGGCTTATCTGTCCCACAGAACGTTCCAAGGAGATCCGAACCTAGAAGTGATCATTACAACCATTGCAAATTAATAAACCAACCCGTCTTGTTCCTTTAATGGTCGGCTATGTACACTTGCTCATATCCGTACATTGGCATTCCCATAAAGCTACATGTTTGATTTACAAGTGTAGCATTGACGTATATTTCACGTAATGGATTGACAATGGAACTCACGAGTTTGGCCGTTATATACGTTGACGTAATCGCCGTAACAAATTCCCCCAGAAGAGGGGTTCTGAAACACAGCATCAATGGTTTCCAGGAAAACAATCTGATTTTGTTGTTCTGTCGTAATCGTCCACTCATGTGTCTGCGTTCTGAAAAACAGATACCTTATTCAGAATCTGCTTTCAGTGCTTTGATAAATTCTGTCGAATAGCAAAATCACAATTCTAAGTCCAGTGAACAAGTTATGACCATACCACACTAACCTATGTAAAGACACAATACACACTCACAAAAAGGAATTCGTTTTGGCTTGCTTAAAATAAAGCAATCATTAGACCTCATTGTAGTCACATACATTTTGCTTCTAAAGTAATCTACAAATTTCCAGTGGTTGTTTATATCGTTAATTAAGCATCAAGTAAGGATGGTATTAGAAATGTACAAATTGTCTCACGAAATTTTCTTAAACGATTTTTCTTGTCCCTCTCATGATCATTAAACGTACGCGCAAGTTCGATTTATCATGATTAATTAACTGGAATTATGACATATTAAGTTAAGTATTACCAGACTGTCACCGTATTTAGTGTGTGAGTGTTAATATCGGTTCAGATAGTTAGGTACTTACAACAGCGATTAGTAGATAATAACGTGAAGTATCTACTTATTTATTCTTACAACTCTCAACCATATACAAGTGATAAATTAGTGGAAAGTCCTGTAAATGATAACTGTATAGCGTGCTTCTACTGTTGTCATAACTGTGGATATTTTACAACAAACAAGCTGAAAACATTTTCCTTTCCCAGAGCCGATGAAAGGTCATTCTAAAAATCAGGACACGAATGCTCATATACTGAATTTTGAATACATTGTTTTTACAACTTACGCTAATGATTCTAGCAGGGATAAATCATGCATCACATGTGTTCCATACAATCAGTTACTTTTAACATGGGTAACAGTTAAGTATATTCAAAGGTATTCTCACCATAACACTTGTTTGAAACATGTTAAATGGAAAAACAACAACAACTTACGGGTAGTACGCATTGGGGTACCCGGGACTGATGAATGTTTTACTCGCTACTGTCGCCTCCAGTCGCTTCATTTCGGTTCCCCCTGTCAAGAAGTTCAGAATATTGCCTATTTGACACAAACTGTATCGCGACAGTTGTATATTCATTTGACCAATATCATTTTGGTTGTTGTTTAAGGTCACTCTTAGCTATATTTCAGCTACACGGCCGTACAAACGTCAATGGAATAATTAATAGTAAATATGTCCCAAAACTGAAAAGTATGATGATGTCATCACGTTTTCAATGGAACACCGTTCACCCAGTTTTCATTTTCAACTCACTGAGAAAAGTACGGATTCTTTACGAATGTTATTAGTACTGCCAACACATATGAAGGAGGACCATTTAAATTTTATATTTTCATTTAAGTAACACAACATATACCGGAATGAAATACTGATTGTTGAAGCAAGGTATAGTGATACGGAGCTGTATTATTATTCTCACATTTACCTTCACTTTCGTAAAATCGAATAAGAAAACCGCTTTCAGTGATGCTGTTATCCGTCTTGAAAACAACGTAAAAGTATTGACCGCGGGGAGCAGAAATACTTTTTCTCGCTTTACCACATATCTTGTGAGAACTGTCAGTCCTCCAGTCCCCTGCCAAACAAACACAACTATTGTGTAAAAATATTATTTTTATCATTTTTCAGTATATTTGACTATATTTGGCCACTCAGATTTCTATTTTCCATCGTTCTTGGTTTGCTGCAGTTGGGAAAGATCCAACAGAAAAAGGTCACATGAAAAAATGTTATTTGATAAACTATTGGGGGTGTCACCTTCTTTATTGTATGCACAACGTTTTTCAGAGTGTAGGGCAAGGAAATGTTCAGACACGTTGTGCATACAATAAAAAAGAAGTTGACAGTCATAATATGTTGTCTCTTATTTGAATACCGACATCTATATGCCTCTCCAAAACCTCCTGAAAAAAAAGTATGTAAGACTACCCGCATACGAATATACTTGTTTATTGTTTATAGATGTAGTATACGGAACATGTCTAAGCAGAGTAACAGCCATATAGGAAATAGTGCTGGTGCAGGAAGCTACATGAACAGATGCGGTGTAAGTCTGAATTAAAATTTACAGTGAAAAACGTTTATAACTTACCAGAATATTTCATGTTCAGGGTCAGACTGTCCAAGCAGGAATACGATGAGCCAGCGATATTGCTGTACACCATGTCGAGTACAACTCTATAGCCGGTTGTTTGGGGGTAGATGTTCCAGTAACAATAGTCATTGCTGTTGACAAAAGTATACGTATACACACACTCTCACACACACACACACTCGCGCGCGCACGCACGTGTATGTGTGTGTGTGTTAGAAGCAAAATCAATAATTTTATCTATTTTAATATGATTATACTTAATACTCTCCAAAGGGTGGCTGATCATGAAACATTTTGTTTTTATCTGAGGTTAGGATATCGGCCTGGGACGAATGATGAACTATAACCTCATGCTCGAGCGTACCTAGACATTGCAAGGAGAGCAACCAGTGAAATGTCATCAAATCAAATCTCTACTTTGAGGAACAGCTTTGTTTGTGTGATCGCACAGCTAATGCCGAGCGTGAAACGTATGTACATGTAACCAAAGGGTTAGTGGCGTTTTTGCAGCTGCTAGAACTAGTCTTGAGGTAGTTGCATGTCACGCTTGCTTAACTAAAGCTGCAGACACAAATGTTTGGCCAAACACAGAACGCCCTAGGGCAAGGAAATCCCAGGATCAAATAATTGGAAACCGAAAACCGAAGCCAGTCAGCAATTGAACCCAAGGATCAGTTGTTGACGCGAGCAGATATACTTTGCTGACCAGTCTTGTCAACATGCAGCTATTCCGCATGTCCGGGAGCCAGTATTTGAACGACTTTTAAGAAGTAGACGAATTTCTAATCTGACACTGGCTCTGACAGTGATCACGTTTCTGTAACGCAGAAAATGAGTACATGTAATGTGTTTTCATTTGATCTCAGATTCAGTTTCTGGATATGCATGGACATGTCAGGTGACATCCTTACAAACATCAGATATCGCCAGCAGTGCATGAGTACCCAGTAGGGCAGATGTTAGTGTGGCCGTAAATATATCTCACAGATCATTGTGAGATAGGGGTGGGATGCAGACATCCCTGGGAGGTAAGGATGAAATTATTGTACAGAATCGTTTCCCTTGGGTTATTAGTAATCTGGAACCCGAAGTATTCACTGGGTTTGTTTGCTTGTAGCTTAACACCGTATGTAGCAATATTCCAGCTATATGGTGACGAGCAGTAAATAATCGCGTCTGGACCAGACAATCCAGTGATTAACATCATAAGCCACACATCGACGATGACGTCATGAATCAACCACAACCAAATTGCTACTCACTCAAAAGGAATTAGTCTCAAACAGATAGAACAAAGAATATAAATCAATGTACATACTTTCTGTAGTTGTGAGGGTAGTTTGGAGATGTGAAGTTCAGCGGTTCCCTCTGAGCATACAGCGTCATGTTGCATGCATCTGTAATGAACATACTCAATGTATATGCATGTATAGGGAAGAAATTATGCCCAAAATAGAAGCCCCGCATCGTCTTAAATCTTCTTAGAAAAACATATTAGTCATGAGATTTATAGAACAGGCTGACCATCTTCTTCATCTTCTCCTTTCACATCCGATTCGAACATTCTATCAATAATAGTATCAGTGTATTTGATATGATACTAATTGGCGCATTCAAAAGCAGGGAGCTGTCCTAAAAGCAATCAGTGTAATAACATAATTACATATCTGATTTATAAAGACGGTTGACACATGTCATCAGTTTCCAACTGAGCAGATCGACGCTCATGCTGTTGATCACTGGGTTGTCTGGTGCAGACTCGATCATTTGCATACCGCCGCCATAAAGCGGAGTGCGGCGTAAAAGTAAACTCGCTTAGTCACTGATTTACGTATAGCCGACCATTATTTTTATCTGTTAATCTCATATTTTACTTTCTAATAACAGGCCAGACTTGCCCAATTTTTCGGATTTGTAATGTCGCCTTTGTGCAACATGCTGACATAATGTCGTATTATAACGGTCGATGTGCCCTGAAAGAATCTAGCCAGTTAGGAATGTACCGTAATAGTTTTAGAATTTGTCTTGGTGTCTAGATGAACTTATTATTTGTCAGCTGTTGACATGCGGCGTTTGGAACGAAGCCAGAAATAAGCTGTTTCGTCTTTTCATAAGGCTGACAAAAGCCCTGATGCCTAACTAACATAGGTGTTCTTAACAACGTCATTTACAACTGACGTAGATATATCAAACATAATCTGATCATAATATTTATCTATTATAATTATTGTAATGCCCAGATACTGCGGTACTGATGTTAAAAGTGTCGTAAACCAGGATGCTGACAGAGGACTTGAATACACATGTCTAAGATAAAAACACCGTTGCTATGCTCGCTACAAATGTAAATATAACCGTTGCTATCCATTTCACAAATGTAATAGAGAAAACACCAACTAGTCAGGACACAGCCTTCACGAAAACGGTTCGTGCCCTTAAAAATGAACAATCAATGTAACGAGTATCAGGTAGATTAGAAAAAGACACATCCTATTTTTCAAAATGTGTTCCTACGGAGGCTGTAATGAGTCAAACGTGTTTTCTGCCATCGAATGTGAGTGAGTCCTGTGGTATATTCACAGTGTCTTTCACCAGCGTGTAAACATTACCCAAACCTTCATCCATCATTTTGTTTGCGCGATAAGCAGAACACACACCTTCATCACACAAACAGTGTTTATCCTCATACCATTTAACACAATGTTTGCCATTGGACTTTTACTTTACTTCAAGAATAACTGGTAGCAAATAGTATCTTCTATGCATTCAGCCTTCATGAACAGGTGTTTGTGTTGCTTTATTGATTTCTGAATGTACCGTCGGTCGATATAGTGCCTGACAAAACATAAACATAGTCCGAACTAGGTCGTTTGATATTTCAGAATCACTTCCATATCCAGGTCCGAATGGACGACGACTCGTGATACTACGATCAATACCCACCTGAACTAGTGATTAATGCTCCCAACAGTACAACACACACTCCATGGAGAAGAACACATATGCCCATTATTTCAAGCTATTGTCCACTGTCACTAGCTTACAGTTACAACGCTGACATGGCAAAGTCAGTGAGCTGGGAGAGGTATTCTCCACTGTATGTCGGCATCAGGGTACATCCTTGTTTGCGTGAGTCCTCACCTCGTCCGGGTGTGCTGTACAGGACGCTCAGTTCAGGCTGATAAGCGCCATTTAAGTCAACACACATGCTCAGGGAACTGTGACACAGTATATACGCAAGCTGGCGTGATTCAGGTTGGCGAATAACAATTAGGTCAGACCGTGGAGTGTCAGCTTAATCTGGGTTGAAAGCGACGCAGGTTGTAAATAAAGAATGAAAACCATTCGGACGAACCGTGTTTGCCAACCCAACGACGAATAAATGTAAGCTAAGGGACATAACTCTGGGCGTCTGAGTCCAACAAAATGACTGGCATGTTTGTTTGTATCATTGTTAGATTATGTTCATAGCAAAAAAATGTTACCATACATTCATTTGATTTAGATCGGATATTGATCACTTTATAATGTAATATTTTAAGATCCATGTCGGTACTCGGCATATTTTGAAAGTGTGCACACTACTGCTCTGTACAAAAGAATGGTGATGAATCTGTAGGTTAACAAATGGTATATTTTATACGACGATTTTCAGTTTACATCATAACGTTCTTCCATAACTATATAACTATATGTTTGATCTTTCCTGAAAAATATATAACTTTACAACAAGGGTCTCGCTGTTTTTCGGATAAGAAATATAAAAGGATCTGGACTAAACATACAACCTCGTCCAACATAAGATGTCTTTGTTGTTTTCCAATCATGTTCAAACTGTATAGAACACTTGAGTGGTGTAACTACTAGGACGACGTTTGCATATGCTTCAATGCACTAATCACTCAGCCAGACCTATACCTGTTAAATATACCTTCAAGTTGACCCGGAGAATCTCAAGGGTGACTCCATGTAACACAGCAAATTTATTGATTGAGTTCGTGTCTACTTTTCGTTGCTATAACGTAACGTCTAAAATTCATAATTTATGTTATATTTAATTATTTGTGTGTGTGTGTGTGTGTGTGTGTGTGTGTGTGTGATTACATTCCTGTAGTAATGTACAGAGTATCGTGTAACACGCAAAAAGAGCATTACTTTGGAACAACAAGAACATGAACACGAATTATATACTTAGAGGAACATTAAGAAAATTACGTACTAAATAGCAGTCAAAGCTGATGATTTTGTGTGATTTGAAACAATTCACTTATGGTTAAGGAAGTCTATACTCTTATTCAGTGTAGCCATGCGCGTTTGTTTCGTTATTATATAAAGAGACAACTTTCTTTCGCAGAAATATTATGAATGCCTCGAACCTAGAGCGTATCGCCTATCATATATAATGTTTGTCTTTTAATCAGTCGTTGCCACATGCCCAAGGAAATTTTGTGTGGCAGTGACAGATTTTGTATATTTTAACACGCTGTGTATTGGTTAGAATTCATGTAAATAAGTTCTTCAAAATTCATTGCATAGTTTTAGTCAAATTATTTATCCTATTACTCAGCCTGCCTTAACTATCACTCACAGACAGTTCACTGAGCATGTTAACAGTATGTCCACCACAAAACACAATAACATAAGCCCTTTTCCACTTAGGTCGGCTCCTTTTGTCTTCATAGCTAGCTTGGGCAATCAGCTAAACTTTACACTTTTACACATTACATTGTCAAGGTTTGTGGTCACTCCGCATTCAATCGTCAGTGTGTTGATATGACACGTTGATTTGCTGGGACATATCTTTGGACAAAGCCTTTGGATCGCATTCTGAGATAATTTGGCTATTTTATTTACTTATTGCTCATGCGATATCATATTTGGACATATCTGGTAGTTGTAATAGTGTTTGCTATTCTCAAATGCATAGTACTGTGTATTTGATGTTCCTATTGGTGTAAATGGCCCAATAGTCTGTATTCATTATAATGTAATATCAATAACATGATTAGTATGAGGCAAAGTGTGTGATAAACAGATGAACACAAGTATAGCTTTGTAACCATGAATGAATGAATGAATGAGATCTTATTCTTGCTCAGTTACAGCCAGTATGTTAGAATACTGTATCATTGCTGAGGATTCTTTGTATATGTTCGTTATTAGCACGTCTGTACATATTAGTATTATTATTTCCTCTACAGACAAGCATTTGATACAGAGACAACAGCGTCCCCTAAACCTAGGCCCACACACCTGGTAGGTTTATGTATTGTTTATATACTAGTATGATATAACACAAATGGAAGACATTTTGTACACAGTAATTGGTTACTGAAACAACTATTTTATAACTTTACAGTTATTATGTTGTAACCTGATTGTCTCAGGGTTATTGTTTTCACCAATACGCATCTCTAATAAAACGTCGGGCATTGAAGAACAGCAAAAGCAGTTTCTGCTGTCTGTGTGTGCCTGACGCAGCCCTGCTATATTTGTAATAAGAATTACAATAAATAAGGAATCAAGAACATTTTTCAGATAGTTTTGGGGGTGGGGTGTTACAGAAAGGTTTCGATTATATCTGACCCGAGAATCAAATAATTCAGAGCAAAACCGGGAAGGGAAGGGGCGTAACTCGTCTGTGCTTAAATCGTATGAAGCGTATGATCTGCCAGCGAAGACAGACAGATGTGGGGAAAGTTTCCCTTTATGTTTGACTAATATGGGTCTGTGCACTGCTACACGTTCATCTTCCGTAATTAATAATATTTTGTATTGTAACATTACCATTTAAATATACATTACGATCAGCTGTAATGCTTTGGCGAATCAATAGCGCGTGTATTGACAGTGATAGGAGGAATAATGATATGCTGAATGTATTTGAAGACTCGTCTAAAGGAGTATGCCGGTAGTGGTTAAATTGCAATCTCGTCAGCCCCCGGTTCGATTCCCCTATATGATTCCCCCATTTGTCATCCGCAGTGATACTGCATGAATAATAATAAACGCCACGTAAAAGTAGAATCACCCACTCAATCTGGGGACTTTCTTCTAAACATTGCGTCAAATGTACAAACACAATGTCCTGCCTCAAAACGATTTGAACTCGTTTTCTCATATGCCAATTAAACTTGTATTAACACTTTTAACTGCTGACCGAAGCTCCGTCGTAACAAAATTCAGCCCACGTTCTTTGCCTCGAGACATTACAACACCTGCTGGTGAGGTTTAGTTAGTGAGAAAAGGCGACTCGTTGTTTCTTGAACAGCAGAAATAGGCTTTGTCAGTTTGTGACATCCATGTGTTCTGAAGAACTGAATATATAAAATACAGAATGTACAAAATAGAGAATGTATAAAATATAGAATGCATAAAATGCAGATGTCCCAGGGGCAGCGCAAAGGTGAAAAGGCCAGCACGAGTAAAGTTCTAGGTATTTCATAACCCTTGTGAGACAGTCATGTCATAATTATACCTGTACCAAAACAAGGTAAATACTCCACACTTTCACCATCTAGCTGTGAACTCCATGGACATTTCCCGCCAGACTTCGGACGGAAAATCGATGGTTCGAATACATAGAAAAAAAATATCGGTTAAGTGACAGGACTTGAAAACATGACGCTTTCGGAAAATAACCTTCGTTCGATAAAAAAGACTTTTAAAAAAACATGATGCCAGTCAGTATGAAGCTCATTGGCTTGTACTGGAACATTCATAACGCCTTTCTGAAATTTCATTCCGAGCAATCAGCTGTCGTTCAGTTTCATACATTTAATATCAGTGTCATCTAAAAATTGACTGCGCATCGATTTAATCACTTGAAATGCCGAGAGACAATTTTACTCAAGGAACAAATATTCTGCAACCGCCTTCTTAATTGTGCTTAACAACATCGAAATAGGACCAGATCGAAATGTGAACCCAGGGGGATCATCTTGTATACTTCCGCAGGCACTATTACTGAAATAATGCCATGAAATAGCTGCCTCGTAACTTATTGGCGTCAATCGTATGCTTAGGCCAATGCTTTATATACAGTCAGTATTGTTTGATTACAGAAAGGGTCTCTTCTTCATATTTTATCACCAGGCATTTCCATGACAATAGTCATAATATACCTGACTCTACGATGAATACAAACTTTGATATGTGTACACATCTTTATCAATTGCCGTGCCTGCTGTATTAGAAACTTTGTCGTAGCCAAGTATTTGTCACGGTCACAGATGTTGCGTAAGGTGGTTTACCTCTTTGTTTGGTTTACAATGAAGGATGAACGCCATTTCCTAAAGGATTCAATAGGATGTGGGCTTATGTCAAATCTTCTTCGTACACAGTCATCTCTGAAAAGTCATCTCAGGAAAACCATCCCTGCAAAATGCCAATGGAGAAGCGTAAGTATATGGTCTTAAAGTCGAATGGTTGGATGCTTTGTGAAAAAAACTGATACATTTACATTGAATCTCCCATACATGACTGTTGATACCTATGGTAAACGTGATCATGTCTATTTCAGCTACATCACGTCGCCGTGCACTGGCACTGCGCTGGGTGTTGATGACCATTGTCGTTACCTTGATGCCGGCTGTGATGAGCAGACCAGGGATAATTTCAATGACACTCCAACCTGAACTATATGGTAAACAGAATGAACACAATTTGCGACCACAACATTTGTGATATTTTCACGTTTAACTGTGCACTGTATTTTCAACACATGGTATTTATGCATCTGACTGGAAGAACTACAGCCATGGTGCAGCGAGAAGATGCTGATTCAACTTGTGATGCTTGTTATATCTGACGTAAATCATGATATTTGACATCCACTTACATAAGCGTTGTTATAACAACAAATTATGAATTCCTGTTAGAACAAATAGGACGATATAGGATGGTCAAACATGATGCCTGTAGATAGACGAAAGCTCAGCAGTGCTCTGTCTATATGAGGTCAGTTGATGAATCAGGTACTCCAGTGATCGATATTGTTGACATTATCATGAAAAAAGTAAAGCCAAATATGTGATTCCATGGAACCGTGTGACACAACAAAGTCATGGGCAGAATAAGACTGATGTTCGTGCGGGTTATTGTTTTTCATTTCCTGTCTTTTTTGGCGCGCGCGTGTCTGAATTTTTTCTTTTCTTCTTAACTATGGGACATGCATTTCATGGGACAATGGGTGGTATTTATAATTATACAGATAACTTCACACTAGAGTACTTACCGAAGATGAAACAATAGTATTTTTTCAGCTGAAATCGTGTACACTCTGAACGGAGAGGGATGCGATATAAACGGAACGACGAAAAGCTATGGTGGCGAGTTTAGTTTGGATATCACAGGGCCTTGTGTCACCTACCTCTGTACCCAAACCGGTGTCAGTCTTCAAGAAGGTTCAGGTGAGGTTCTGTAGCAGCCCGTTGCCTGGTAAGATGTGTTCTGTGTTTTATTTATGACAACAGACTTTTTTTCTTACACTTATGGTTAAATACACTTACGTGAAATGAACCTGATTGATAGATATGTAGATGGATGGATGGAATGATGGATTGAACTCCATTTGATATCAAATGTCTTCCATTTATATTGAACTCTGTATTGAAAGGCGACATAAATTGGACACAAGGTTAATATTACTCCTCTCTTTAGTCACCATGTTCTTGAAGTTGCATGCCGGTATGATAATGCCGAGGATAACGCTACTGTGATTCCGTGACACATCACAGAACACCCACATGATCCAACAGCTACCTACATATATAACACGCAAATCACTCTCCTGCATATTCTACCCGTTAACAGGCTGCATGGGAAACGGTGGCTGTGTACCGGGACTGGAACGGTATGGTTGCCAAGCATTTGTGTGCAAAAATTCGGACTACACTTTCAACGGAAAGAAATACATGTGGCTCGTCAACTCCGGTGCTAAAGGTACGCTTTGTAATTATGTTCCTTGAACTGGTCTTTATGCCATGGTCTTACATTATGTATCTTTATATTATGTATCTTTATTTCCAGAATTTCATTCCACGATATGTGACTTTAACACATACATTACCTGTTACTAGTTGTTACAAAGAATAATCTGCCGTGACAATAGGTGTAAGAAATCCCATATGATCCCGCAAAATTTAACACCAACAAGTCTAAAATATTAAATAATATGCATTGACCAAAGATCGAGATACAATGATTTTAAATTACAATAGACGTTTCTAGTACAATGCAACTGAGTCAAATCTAATGTAATGGGTCACAAAATATGATATCAAACCAAAGTCTTGGCTTTCAGAGAGAAACAGTTACAGTAAATGTTACTCAGCGAACTGTCTTGAATGTAGGTCAGGCGTTGACGAAGGGGCAAAAAGATGTAGGTAGGCCGAATGATCACACAACACCAGTAACTCCGAGTGTAAGTCCATATGTGTGTGTCCCGTCCACACAACAACCATCCTTACATATACAATCACTGATTCTTGAGCATTCCAGCGAAACATGGAACATTCGCGATCGGACTCTTGTTTAACAGCAGTCAGAACACACTCATGCACAGAAGATTGCTCAAAGGGAGGCAACTCCCAAGCCCTACCTTAACAGGCGCGCCGCTAAAACACTGTCCCATAAAACACACACGAAACGTGATCCATAATCACTCAAAACTCTAAACATTGTGACCCAATGATAACTAATCCATGATAATAGAAATTACAGAAAATACACTCACATAACATAGTATGGATGTATTCTTGTACAAATGCATTATAAGGATTAGACGTGTTAGACGAGGTGTTGTACGTGCCAAACATGATGGTTGGTTAGTTGTTATTTAACGCTGCGCAGAGGAATGTCCCACCCATATGACGGCAGTCTGTAAATAATCGAGTCTTGTCGAGAGAATCTAGTGGTCTGCAGCATGAGCATCGATCTACAAACCCGAGATGAGATGACAAGTGTCAATCAAGCCAGCCAATTCCACTAGTTGCCTCTAACGACAATTATGGGTCAAATGACCAGTTGGTTTATAAAATATGTTTTTGCCCTGGACACAAATATTTCCTGACTGACAAGGTGAATGTTGTTGTCATTGTACACTTTTCAAGGGAGTATATTCCATTTTTGCAGAGCAATGTGGGATACTTGACGAAAAGAACTGCTTCGATGTAAACAAGTGGTACATGGTGCTCAACTTCCAGTGTATGTGTGAGTCAACTACTGAGGTGGTGTGCAGTTGGAACGAACAGGCCCCAACCGCTGCTGCCGCGAACACTAACGATGACATCGTCTCCACATCACGAACTAACGGCTAGGCAGCACTTTACCAGGATAACATTTCCCTAGGTTCCTAAAGTTACACAAACAATGTACCTTCGTGTCTGTTAAAGCCAAAATAGATTCAAGACATTTTTATTTGTTGTATTGTAGTCTGACAGAACACCCCCATTGTGTTATCAACTTTAGATATGTCTGTGTCAATACCAATTCATAAAACTGGGGTTTTTTTATCAAAAAGTATCAAGGTGACTCATCTTTGAAACAGATCCAAATGGAACCGATATCACAGACAGCCGACTTTGGAAAACCTCGCAACACAGATCGATTACTGAATATGCATTCATATTAAGCAATCCTAGCTTTCTCGTGGTTTGGAAGACCTATCTGACAAAGGATGACATCTCCTCTTTGTTTACTTCTATTTTGTAAACTCGGTCATTATCAGGGCAAATGATTTATTATCAATGGTCACCAACGCGTTTATAAACTCTCACACTGAAAGGGATCACGTGTTTTAAAATGAAGTGAAATATACATAATTTATAAACTTGTGAATTGTTTTTATTAGTTTTCATTTAAAAGGTAAATGGTGATGTAAAGATCGTGTCCTGCAATTTCAGTCTCATTTCTCACTGTGGTTACATTTAGTGTTTGATAAGTACATTTAGCCCAAATGATATTGTGTATGCATGAGGAGTGAAAACATGGGTGATGTCAGGGCACAGTGTGGGACTGCCTCGTGCACACTTCATCTTGACATATTCTTTGTACTACTTAGCAAAGCCAGTTGCCTCGACTTCAACAACTGGTGAACCCGAACATACACATATTAATAACAACAGTATCTACACTGTTCCTACAATGTCTTAGTACGTGCATATGGATTGTTTATGTCATAGGTCATTGTCTGGAAACAAAGGGACCTCATTCATTTTTAACCCTTTCAAAACATCTTTTTTGAAATTCGCCCAGGCAGCATATTCGTTATCCACTGAACTGTAAACATTTATGGCATTTTTAGAGTGCGCAATATGCGTTGCACCCTGCTGCAATTTCAGTTTCAAAATCCTAGTTCGGTTTATGTATCGACATTGTCATAATGTATAAGGCCTTGAGCATCACGTAGTAGTTAAAGTGACCGTTGAAAACTACTTGAATTAAAATCAATTGCCGCATCCGTGGATATATACGTTCATGTATTTACATTAAAATGGGAATGTCAATGATTGGATATCGGATCACTCTGTGTTCCAGTCCCATCCAATCTAACCTTTGTCGTTAATATTGACTTTGTATACTTTCTTTCAATTTCAAGCACATGCGTTAGGGTCGTAAAAATATGTCATGAGTAGTTGACACACGCCGCTTGTGTGAATATTGTCTGTAGCTGCAGCAAAGAATGAATGTCTTCAGGTTACACAAAACCAAATGTTTTCCCACAGACTTCCATGGGGACGGATTATTGTCTTGAAAATATCCTAGTCGTTTATAGTCTCTATATGTACACAGTGTGGCTTAGAAACACAATGTTTGGCTCGGTTAACAGTTCCTTTTCCTAGTACAGGAAGTCGACACACCAAATCCTGTTCCGCACCAAATGGCACGTACTTAAAGTGAGTGAGTTAATATTTAACGTCACACCGGCAATATTTCAGACATATCGTGACGAGAACATTTAACACTGAAATGGATGATATATATTTCATAAATAAACCTGTTAGCAAAGGACAGTAAAACAAGTAGAATATCACAGTTACAATTTAAAACTAGTCTGGAAAGTTAAAACTAAGATCACTATTAGGACAATACAATATAACACACGGGCTATATATCACCAACGACAGAAGGTAGATCACCATACTAGGGACCATGGGGACTTACAGTACATTTGCTTCCTGCATGGACCCTAGCTGGATTTACATCATCCCTTCAGCCGTTAGCAATTCAGGAAATCTAGCCATAAATTAAAAAGACAGGTATTCTACGATTAGAAACAGTGGAATGTTTTGATGTACTTTAAATGTTTTGGGACTTACGTACCCTCTCAGGAGGACAATAATTTTACAGTGCTTTAACCCCCCTCGAGGATACAGCCACTATCACTCTAAGTAACTAATTCAAACTTCCAAGAATAAAATATTTATCTATTTACAATTCATTTAGCAAATCTAAGTCTTTTAAAAATGCAATAATTAAATGAGAGCTAACATTATTTAAAAAATCCTTCAAAGTTCGTGAGTTAAAAAATATATCCCTTGTGATGGAATATTCAATACAGTCAAGCAGGACATACTTGACTGTGATTCTTTCATCACAAGGGATACAAAACGGAGGATCTTCACCTTTTAATAAATATTCGTGAGTATACCTCGTATGGTCAATGCGACATCGTCGCATAATGACCTCCTCAAATCTGGACTGACAACCCAAGTAACTGTAACCGATATAAGGTTTTATTGCATGTAATTTATTTATACCTACCTGGGTATCCCATTTCTTCTGCATCAGATAACATATAAAGGATCTTATTGTAGCTTTATAATCTGAGTATGGAATAAGAAGTGGTGTCACAGATTTTTTGAGTGCTGCCTTTGCAGCAAGATCGGCCATTGTGTTGCCAGAAATGCCAGAAAACGTGACTGGGTAACCAACAAAGGACTATGTCGCACTGGCCAGTAGCAAGATTACTAGACAATTCAATAATTTCAATTAGAAGTGGATGTTTACAAGAAATATTTTTAATAGCCTGAAGGCAAGAAAAAGAGTCGGAATAGATAATATACTATTTATGTTTAGGGTGTCTTTCAATATATTTAAGAGCTGTTAGTATCGCGTTAGCTTCTGCTGTAAAAATAGAACTATTATCTGGTAATCTAGAAGATATTGTTCTGGATCCAATGACAGTGGCACAAGCCACTGCGCCACCGTCCTTGGACCCATCTGTAAATTAGGGTTTATAATTGCTATATTTATGTTTTAATCGATTATATTCTTGTTCGTAATGTAATTCATTAGTTTCTGATTTTTTAATGATGTTAAAGTTAGGTCCACTTGGGGCCTAATCAACTGCCAAGGAGGAGAAGACAGAAGACGGGAAGGAGCTATGTATTCCAGCTCAATGCCGGCTGAAGAAGGAAATGGTTAAACCAATTCTTAAACCAAGAGGCGGAACAAAAGAAGATTTCATTTTGTATAAATCCTCATACAGAGAACTGAAAACACAGTTATATGCAGGGTTTGACTCACTGGAATATAATTTTGTTACATACTGTAAAGCTAGTTTTATACATCGCTGCTCAAGAGATGGCTCATCAGCCTCAACGTACAGGCTGTCAACAGGTGAAGTTCGAAACGAGCCAAGACAAAGTCTTAGACCTTGATGGTGAACAGAATCTAAACGTCTTAGGTTGCTTTTACAGGCTCCACCATATACAGTGGAGCCATAATCAAGTTTTGACGGGATCAGTGATCGATAAAGCTGCAGGAGGGTAGCTTAATCCCCTCCCGACTTAGAATTTGAAACGACTTTCAACAAGGCAAGTGCCTTTAGGCATTTAGTTTTGAGGGATTTGATATGTGGTAGAAACGTTAAATGTGAGTCAAACATTATTCCCAAGAACTTTGCCTCCTTTACAACTTTAATGGGAAATCCATTTAGAAAGAGTTCAGGATCTTTATAAGGTTTATATTTTCTACAAAAGTGTATACAATTAGTTTTGGATTTAGACAATTTAAAGCCGTTTTCAAGACACCATTTATTTATTTTATTTAAACACAGCTGCAGTTGCCGTTCAATGGTATGCATATTTTTACCACGACAAGAAATATTACAATCATCCACAAATAACGATCCATCAATTGAATCGTTTAAAACTTTTGACAATCTATTTATTTTGATACTAAAAAGTGTTACAGACACAATACTGCCTTGTGGAACACCCTGATCCTGATTGTAATGATCAGACAGGGTAGAACCCACGCGGACTTGAAATTGTCTGTTATTTAAAAAGTTTGCTATGAATTGAGGCAAACGACCTCGCAAACCGAAATCATGTAAATGTCTCATAATGCCATATTTCCAGGTTGTGTCATATGCTTTTTCTAGATCAAAAAAGATAGACACAGCATGTTGTTTATGAATTAGTGCGTTTTTTCACAAATGATTCCAGTCGCACTAGGTGATCGACACTACTTCTATTTGTTACGAAAACCACATTGTATATCTGTTATGAGGTTATTTGTTTCCAAGTACCAAACAAGTCGATTATTTATCATGCGTTCCATGGTCTTGCAAACACAGCTTGTTAATGACATCGGACGATAATTGGACGGATCCGTATGATCACGTCCAAGTTTAGGTATTGGTACTACTATAGCGTCACGCCATGAAGAAGGAAATTTCCCCGAAGTCCAAATACCATCAAAAATTGATAAGAGCGTCTCTAAACAAGATTCTGATAAGTGCTTCAGTAGTTGATAATGTATGTTATCAGCTCCTGGAGCAGTGTCATGAGCTTGATCAAGGGCAGTATTGAGTTCATGAATAGAAAACGTTTCATTATAATCTTCCCCATTATCAGAATTGAAATTGATAGTTTTCTGTTCTTGTTGTTTTTGATATTGCTGAAATTTAGGTATATAATTAGAAGAGGAAGAATGTTTAGCGAGAGTTTCGCCCAGTGTATTCGCAATATCTGATTTATCAGTAAGTAATTGATCTCCATGTTTAAGATGATGGACTGTAGATTTATTACCATTACCTTTAATTTTCTGGACCATGTTCCATACCTTGGACATGGGTGTCCGAGAATTTATTTTAGATACATAATTTTGCCAAGATCGGCGTTTGTTAAGTTTAAAAGTACGCCTTGCTTGAGCATTTAAAATTTTAAATTTATTTAAATTATGCACCATAGGATGGCGACGGAAATAATGTTCAGCTTTTTACCTTGCCTTCCTAGCTTGTTTGCATTCATCGCTGAACCATGGTTTTCGAATGTGTGGAACTGCAGAAGACTTTGGAATTAAGTTCATCAGAAAAGCATTTAATAGCATCAGAAACGTCAATAAAACGTTCAGGTTTAAGTTTTTCCGCACACAGTGTTTCACATAAAGCCCAGTTAGCCTTTTTAAAATTCCGCCTTGATGATGGAGGAACATCAGATGGAGTTACAGCTTTTAATATAGTAGGAAAATGGTCACTTCCACAGAGGTCATCGTGGACTGACCATTCGAAGTTGTCAGTACAGGGTTTGAAGATCAGTTTTGGCCAACGTCGAAGACGGCGAAATATTTAAGAGAGCATAGCGTAAACGCTACATGTAAAGTAATTCTCACAGCAACAGCCTGCATATTAGTATTAAGTGAAACAGGGCTTTGAATGACGTTTTGTCTGACTAGAACGGATGACCCGCCAGTGGCTCTATCACCCGGAGGTGAAAAAGAATGATATGCATTACATTGACGAAGGTCAAATGTATCTGTTTGTTTTACATATGTCTCTTGGAGACATATTGCTGAAGGTGTAAAATCTTGGATTAATAGCTGTAATTCATGTAAATTAGTCCTCAATCCTCTACAGTTCCACTGTACAATATTATTGGAATAAACTATCTTTTGGGGGGATTTATTGGGGATCTAGCCCGCACTCATTTGGAGGGCGACACGCTATGTGCCCTTGTTTGGATGTTTTCGGAAACGTCCATGTCTTCTAAGGATCCGAACTTATTAAATAGTTGGATTTTGTTACCTTTGAGGCTCTTCCACTTTGATCCTTTTGTGAAGATTCAGATCTAGATTTAAACTTGTTTTTCCAGTTTCTTTCATATTTGTTTGAGACGTCCGTTTTGCATTTGTCTGAGATAATTTCTCCTGTGAACAAGGTGCATCCTGAACACTTATGGGCTCCGGAAGTACGTCAACAGTTTGTGTGGATGATTCAGGAAGCAAAGTCTGAGGAGTGTCAGTATTAACCCATGTTAGGTTGGGTTAGGTTGACAGCACACAGATTTGATTACATTCACGGTTGGCGAAGGCGATGTTCTGGTAACAGAAGCATACGTTTCTGTTAAGTCTGATCTTTGGGCAAGTTTTTTTGCATCTGCAAAACTAATATTTTGAGTATATTTGATTTTGTTGATTTCCATGTTCCGTTTCCAAAGTGGACAGTCTTTTGAGAAAGACGAGTGACCTGCGGCGCAGTTAATGCATTTTTTAAAGTTGTTGGTACAATCTTCTGTATGAGTATGTGTCTGCTCACCACAGTGAGTACACGTAACAGACAATGTACAACTATTCACTCCATGTCCAAATTTTTGACACTTAAAACACCTTAATGGGTTAGGAATATAGGTATCAACTGCGATGTTACAGTATCCAGCTTTCACAGATTTTGGAGCAGTTGGCGATGAAAAAGAAAACAAATATGTGTTTGTTGGAACAGTTTCTTTATTTTTCCGGGTTGTAAACCTTTTGACATGCATGACACCTTGATCTTTCATCTCTGTCACAATATCTAAGTCCGTCATGTCCGCAAACAACTGATCACGATCTCGAATTATGCCTTTGCTAGTGTTTAGCGTCCTGTGAGCTGAGGCTGACACGGGAATTCCTACCAACAATTCAGTTGTCATCAGGTTTGTAGTTTGCTGTCGTTTACTACATTCAATGAGAAGAGCTCCTGAACGCAAGCGTCTAACATTTTTGACATCACCCGGAATGCCTTGAATAGCCTTCGATACTGCAAACGGGTTCAATTTTAGTGGTGTCTTATCACGAGTCTCTCGGTCTGTGTTCATTATCATCTTCATGTGTCTAGTGGACGTTTTGCTTTTTAATGGGGGTTTCGTAAGCCATAGTTGGTTTTAAATGGTTGATCATCCGAGCTCCCCACCAACCACGGAGTATCACAAGGACAATGCTAAAGCAAGCGGACCTCCAGCTTGCAGCACCAAGGATACCCGGATGATATACTCCAGCAACCTTCAGTGACGACTCTCTACTAAAAGTGGTTGTTAAACTACGGAAACTGATTTCTTGCTGAAAAAGCCTTTTTCAATTACCTGCTTGAACCTGCACTCGCGTTCCCACGATTATAACAAGGTTTATTATTTACAGTTTACAAGGATACGTTCACTGCCAAAAGTTCACGGTAGCGGTCCAATCAAAGTGCTCTCACGAGCGAGGAGAATGTTCTGCTAAGTTGGATAAAAAGAATACTGTAGTGGCCAATAGAATTATCACATCGTAATTCCCATATATTGCATTGATCATATACAATCGATGATGACTGACATCGTATCCATTACATAAAGTTATTGATATACATTGTTGACCATTGAAATATATTCATCTGCTTTTGTTTGTTTGCTTGTTGTTTTACGCCGAACTCTACAATAATCAAGCTACATGGCAGCGGCTTGTAAATAATCGATTCCACACAAGGCAACCCAGTGACCAACATTATGAGCATCGGTCTATGCAGTTGGGATGCGATGAAATGTGTTAACCCAGTCAGTAAGTCTTACTATGCGATACCGTAAGTACCTTCCTTGGACAGACCCATTCATCTACAGCGATAACGTATACCAGTATAATATCATCGACGATAGTCTCACTTCTCTGTTGAACAGAATAAAGACGGAAACTTGTAAATAACTACGATAGGGTCCAGGACATTGGGGGTCAATTCAAAATGTTTTGTGACGATCATCCACAATGTATTTTGTCATTTATAATTTACGACTGAAGTAAATTTAAAATCCATGACGTTTGATTGAATGGTCACAACAGTCCAAATATTTAACGCCAAGGGACACGATTTATCTGAATAACGTAAAGAATCAATATTGGTATATGAAGATCGTTTATAAAACCATGAAACTATTATAAGCTCCACTGAGTGTATTGACAGCATACACATAAAGATGTCAAGTAAATATCACCGAGAGTCTGTCAATGGCAATCATAAAAAACAACTTTGCTACCCAAGTGAATAAAACTGACTTGCCTGTATAGTTAAGAACTGGAAATGGTATAACATTAAAAGTATGTAAAGTCAGAATTTGTGCTTCAGTGGAACTTTGATTTGGTTTATGTATCTCCACATCGATGCAGAATTTACTCATCATCCATGTGTTACAATTCCTGTACAATGTGTGGCCTACAAGGTAGCTGTTGTCGCGGTTCATGAAACTGAGGTTGTAAAATGTCCAGGATTGCTATGCTGGTAACTCCTCCCACGCCGGGCTTCTAGTGTCATTTAAAAGCCGGGGTAAGTGGGACTTGTCCCAGACATACCAGGGTCGTCAACATCAGTTACCTCTGTAAGTATGACATTTTACAAGCAAATGTTTTGTAAAGTATTCAGTAAAGTATAACATATAAAGTATTCAGTTTTACAAGCAAAAGGATGGATTAGAACTCTCAAACAAATATATTGTTTTCGAATTCTTTGTCACCTTTGTGTCGTCAGAGACAGTATGCACAACTCAAACGTTAACAGTCTTCAAGACTGCTGTGAATATTTGTTGTTTAACGACTCACTCAGCAATATTCTAGATATCTGTCGATAATCTAGTCTGTACCAGACAATCCAGTGACCAATCACGAGCATCGACCTATGAAGTTGGGATACGATGCCATGTGTCAACCAAGTCAGCAAGCCGGACCACCCAGTCCCATTAGCCGCCACTTATGACAGGCATGGATTGCTGAAGATCAATTGTAACCTTCATCTTAATGGGTTGTTTTGGCTCTACATGGCTACATGGTTATATTGTTTGCAGAATTCACCATAAGATATTTCTTTGAATCCTAAAGGAAAGCTAATCCGTATTTGGTTTACGCAGTGAATCTCTCTTGTAAACTTCATAGTAATTGATACCGTGAACAATAAGGTATGCATCTTTATGAGTGAGTAGTGAGTGAGTGGGTACTGACAATATTCCTACAATATCACCTCGGGACCCAGAAATGGTACTTACACATTGCGGGGAATCGAACCCCGGTCTTCGACGTGACGAGCGGACGCTTTAATCACTTCCGACGTGTATAACAGGGAAAGTCTTTGTTCACGTGTTAGCATTCATGTTCATGTGAACAAGCAGTTGGTATCTCTACGGAAAGTAACCCACCTGATTGATCAGCCTCATTCTATGGCAAGCAAATCATGTCCTGTAATTCATCATATACGTTTTATGTATGCAGATGTCACCCGTTTTACATAAAATATATTTTGTAAATCACATATTACATACACCTTAAGCTGCCTCTTTGGTAAAGTGGATAGCGAATGATGTCAGGATAATGATTCCACAATGATCCGTAGAACGGTTTCGCAGTAGGAAAAAACGGATTCTTTTTTAATTTTTGGCAATCACATACATAAACATTCATACCCACAAGGACACACGCCGCTCTTAACAATTATCCCTCCATATTTCTGATCTGTATACTATATTTTGTAACTTGACCTTCCAGCAAGAATACGAAAAAGTCACCATGAAACTAAGACTTCTCCTTTTCTTGGGATTGTTCATCCACGTGGCCTACACTGAAACAACAGAGGATACGACTGAAGACACAACCGAAGACCACACCGAGGACACGACTGAGGACCACACCGAGGACACGACTGAAGACACAACTGAGGACCACACCGAGGACACAACCGAGGACACAACTGAGGACCACACCGAGGACACAACTGAAGACACCACTGAGGACCACACCGAGGACACGACGGAAGATACAACTGAGGACACTACTGAATCTGGTAACCTACATTTGCAACACAGATAATCAGCCATCATTCTTGTAATGCCCAACAAACGTTATGGTCTGGTGCTTATAACAGGTGACCCGACTCTGTCAAGGTGCTGTTCGACGTCGAGTGTACGTTCCCCAGAACTTGCTGATTGTCAGGTTCAGTCCAGTGGATTTACAGACCCATTATTTAACAGTAATAATGCTAAGTGTGGCGTTAAACAATACACAATTACAATATCTCTCTACGTTGAGAAAGTGTCTGTCGATTAACAGAAGGCAAGCCCTGCAGTCCAATGTTTTCAAAACCTCTATCTCTAATCTATAATATATGCTTGCAGCCTCATGCTGCATATAATAGGTAGTATCTTGTGGTTTAATTAGTTTAGATAAGATAGTTTTTATTGATTTTCGACAAGCTGAACAGCCGCCATAAAGCTGCAATATAACGGAGTGTGGAGTAAAACTAAACTCACTCAACTCAACAAATTGACGATTTATCGCTTTGAAATGTTCAGTTTTCTTTTTGTGCAGGTAGGTGCAGTGATCATTTACATGGACAAGGACTTCATCGCCTAAGAGAAAATTAATCCTTTAGTATGTAAACAGCTGAGACTACGTTTTAGAAATCTGCTAGAGTCTGTGATGTAGTATTTCTGGTGCTTATACTTTTAGGAAAATCTCACGATCAATTTTCCAAGACCACAGCATGACATATTCCGGGGTATGAGTATGTACGCCGAACTGTACAAGTTGTGCAATTAATTAGGAATATCGATGTCAAAAATATCAAATATCCGATAATGCTGACATTGCATTCTGACCCGAAATCTTCAGAGGAAGTCATAACAGTTGCTACTGCAGTAGGTAAATATGAGGAAGGATATATATCTCTCACACAGTACATTTTGTCGCTTATTTGCAGCAAAAACTTTGAAAGGGATGAACGTACATGCATCTTGTATCAGACGGGAATTAAGAGACAAAACAGTTATTACTAGAAGTTTACTTATAACACTCATCTGTAATTTGACAAGTTCGTATTAGCTCCATCATGCAGCTGGAATATTAGCTCAATGTCATTTCCATTTAAAGATGATGATGTCACCGACGACACCACGTTCCCAGCAGAGACAGAACCACACCCAGGTGACCCCGACCTCTCTGAAGAAGTGTATGAACTCGAGATGGAGTAACCTCAACATTCATCGATTGTGACAGCAACATATGTCACCGCCTACTGAAAATAGCTGTTATTTTTAATGCATGCTGCTTACTTTCTCAACATTGTCGATAAAGTTCACGTGTACAAAGCAGGAACAACCTGATGACTTGTGTAATACGTCTGTGTTAAACTTGAAGATTAGGGATAGAATAGGTCTGCAATAACGATACTACTATTCAGGAGCCCATTTCACAAAACTCTCGTAAGGAGATATGTCGTAACTTTCGTCGTGGCATTCGCACCTCGTGTATTTGAACATATGAGGTACGAGTGCTACGAGAAAGGTTACGAGACCTTAGTCCTATGAGAATTTTGTGAAACGGGGCCCAGGTTAGCTGAATTGGTTGAAACATGATACCATACACCAATGCGAGATTCATGTGGTTGATCGCTGGATTGTCTGGTATGGACAAGATTATTTTCAGTCGTCATATAATAAACAAACACAACATTTGGCATCTGTGACTCAATCTGAACTAAGAAGGTCAAGATACAATCATGTATGTGTATATGCGTAGGGGTTGGAAAATAGATCTTAGACAGGAAATGCATAGCTACTAACAACATGCATGTTTATTCAAGTTTATTAAACTCTGTTAATTGACTCTGTCAAGATTTCACATTACGCTGGTACCCTATGGTAGATCTGAATCGACCTGCGTCGTACTGACTCGACCATACTCGTTCTGAAAATCGACCAATTCGATCCCCAACTCGACCTTCAGGTCGAGATAGTCGAGCACCGTAAGATCGGCATTGGGACCGCACCATAAAATTGTAAAGCTGCAGCTCACGACACCCCGCATAAAACTTCACCGCGAAACACTACAGTTATTGATCTGTATTGATGCAAGTAACACCTGCGCGAATACATGTACCGACTGTAATCAATAACCATGGCTTCCACTTACCGATGCGGCCGTATAATATGAGGCCCGAGGCGTGCACATCCCACAAATACGATCATGCGTCTACAATGTATGGTGGCAGACAGGGGGCATTTCTTTCTCACTTGCCTTTTACCTAAACGAGAAGCTGCATGCGTTGCTGTAGATCATGATGCTGTGGTTTTAGTATCCAATACCTCGGGTGTATTTTCCGGTTAACCATTGTTGAACAAATATGTTTTCCTGTTTTCATTTCAAATAACAATTGTGTTATAACACAAGACAAGAAAGCGATAGCGCGTAAAATGAAGGAGATAGCAAGAAATGAGAAAGCTTTATCAGAAGACATTACCCCAGAACTGGTATGTTTCTCGTGGGCACATTTTCATGACGGTTGGCTTTTACATAATGTGCGTTATAACAAAACAAACAAATAGTCAAGGACTGGTCAGCTAAGAGTCAGTTTAATGAGTTCGGTATTCATGTTTACCTGCGGCACTGTGCCTCAGTGAGCTTACACTGCAACACCAACTTAAATCTGGGCTAGTATAAGCAGCCACACATGCATACACATGCACGTTGTGTTGTGAGTGAAAAATGCGACGGTTAACCACTTATTACCTCGTTTCATTTCTCGATGCAGACTACTTCACACAGATTCTTTTGTTTTTTGTCTTTTTGGTTGTTTTGTTTTTTTGTTTTTTTTTTGTTTTGTTTTTTTGTTTTTTTTGGTTTTTTTGTTTTGTTTTGTTTTTTATCTAAGATGATATGTAACAGATCGTTATGCATCATACATATTTAGGATAACAATGTATCCGGAGTTTAAACAGCTCGTGCGGACTAGGGCTGTCATTCTGACCAATAGTACTTCTTTTAGTAAAAAAGAAACTTGAATAATTATCTTTATCATGACATTTTCAAGACCCAAACGATTGAGGAGGGGAAGCATTTATAGGTTACTTAGGTGTACAAACAAAGTTACGAAAGTGTAAATTAACACAAAATTGTTGGAAGACCCGGAGAAATGCAGCCCAACAGTTGACTAAAACGTCAACGCGTTGCACACATTTGTCATTACTGATGTAAATGGCAATTCAGGCATTTCTATAGCATTAAATAATATTAGAATTTTTTTTACTTTTAACGTTTCCTCTGAAGACGAGGAAATGTGCGGGATTGTGCAAAAGTCATCACATTTACAGATATATCCAACAGTCTGTAACTTATCGAGTCTAGACATAACCTGTCGATAGTTGAAGACTGATCATCGATTACCTGTCAAGTATGATGGTACTAAAGCTGCACCATTCTATTGTATACATCTTCTATTGCCGGTTAGAAGCACAGGAGAGGGATCAATTCGATCTCTTGGTGAAGCTGCGGATTGATCACACATTGCTAGGACTCTCATTTGATTATTATTATAAGTAGAATATCAACATGCAGTTGTCTAGGCAACCTTTAAATAATAAATGCCTGGCTTGAACAACCCAGTGCGCTTCAAAGCAGTGATGTATCTGTGTAAAATGGCGCGCAATCAACCGTCCGACCGCGTCTGATCTCGATCCTTTTGCCACAAACCTTAGGTTGGAGAAGACCTATTCTAACCCATGTCCATTGTATACTAGTATATCTTGCAGAATTTGGTGGTATGTATGTACAATGTAGTCATGTGCGTGAAACTCAGGCTAAAATCACTCGAATTTAAGCACCGTCGAACGGAGAATACTTGAGTGGGTAGCCCTATTTGGCAACTTGACTCATGAGTGCTTCCAGAACTTTAGTCCTGCCCCACAACAACGCATATGTGCTACACGTGACCTCGTCTTAGACAAGCGAGTTTGTTCAACATTGCCCCTGTTCACCCATCTGAAAATGGGTACCCGGTGGGCTGAATCATGCGTCTATTAACCTAGCGCAGCTTGGGTTATCCGTCGTAATAATAACCACTTTCTGAGTTAGCGGCTTGTGACTTGTAAATGGAAAGGCACATTATACATTCGCAAAGATTGTCATATATATTATCAGTTTCGTCTGATCAAGTTAAAAGAATATGAATATACTTGCAATACTTTTAGCAACTATCGAGAGTCCACTGGAAAGACTGAACATGGAATGCAATGAACTTGCGTAAAAGTGAATGGATATTCATGGCTGCCACATAACGATGATAACTTATATGATACTTATCTGCTACACGGCTGAGGGCAGAAACAGAAGTGCTCTCCCTTTGATCATTCGACGTACCGAGAAAAATGTCGATAAACCTTTCTAAAACTAGACGAATCGTGTACAGGTCATACAGATCTGTTATACCGCGGAGTCCGTATTGGAACCACAACAACGGTAACAAACATGATTGTTTTTGTCAAAGTCCCAAATTCACCTCATGGCCTTATAAAAAAATTCGTAACCGATTCTGACGGTGCAGGAAGGAGGATCTGGACTATGCAATATTTACATCGTTTTTTGTGTGTTTAAGGTGATCATTAACCGTTAGATAGGTGTGTACATCGGAGACAACAATCTCGCTATTGTTTCAGCGAATCGAATCATGCTGATTTGGGCTGTAATTCTGACTGATCATAGGTTCACTCAATTGAGAACATGTGTTGATCATGGCGTCTTAAAAACCGATATGTTTGCTGATGGAATAATTTACACATCCGAAAACGAACACATGGTTCGAAAGATGTCTTCTGTCAACATTTGGCTACATAAACACTAACATTATATTTCAACATAAACTGTTGAAATCTTGAAATATATAGTGTTTAGAAAATCACCGGTTAGTTGTAACCTGACCTTACATGACAGTCCAGGTCTGTCTCTCTCTCTCTAGCTCTCTCTCTCTCTCTCTAGCTCGCTCTCTCTCTCTCTCTCTCTCTCTCTCTCTATATATATATATATATATATATTATATAATAAACAAAACAAAACGGACATAAACAAAACTGTTATTACTAACATTCCTCCTCGACATACCACCACTATTCGAAAACAGTTTATTAGTTGGATCATTTAGAGATCTCCCGTGTGCAAATGTTAGATAAGAATACTACTAGTATGGACAGATCTTTAGAACCCTATGTAGGTCAGGAGACGTGCATAATTTAAATCGACAACAGCACAATTTGCAACAGCTGGGACTATCATTTCATCACCGTCGACACGCGTCACCAAGTCGTTCCTCTTACAAGTCTGTTCACCTAGAATACAAGATTAGAGGACCGTTGGCATTATATAATGACCAGACTCCATACCATACCATGGTCCTGCAGGTTAGTACAACACAGATTGTTGTTCAGTGACTGCAAACATATTGAATATCTTTATTCATACTGATGGCCACAAGCCCATAGTATACAAGAACATATAACACACTCTGATAGAAAGGACTAATATATTCATATCCCAATATGACATGTCGCATCCAATGTATCACATGCATCAGATGTTATCCCAGCTTCCACGTGAGCAAGATATACATCCTCAGTGATGCTCCTTCTGGCCTAAACAGCACGGGACCCATTCTGTAGTTATGTTTAATAAATTGTCAATTGTTAATAAACATGATCCAGCAATAGCCCCGACACAAAACGGCAAGGGACAAAACGTACAGGGTTTACATTGTGCCATCTTATGATAATCGAACCAAGTAGCTCATGACTAGCAGACATCTGCCAATAGGTCTTAGTCTGAATTCCTATTTTGCGCTGTGAAAATGCTTAAGAAGCCTGCATGTAGTGTATATATTCGTGTATATGAAAATATATATAAAGCCATATATCCAAACACAGACCTTTGCTATTCGTCAAGAAAAATGTACCCATGGATGAGTATATACGCAGTCTATCAGTTCAGGTTTAATCAAATGCTTTTATGTCTTGGGTGTCACAATAAGGGTCCACTGCAGGGAGCCAGCCCAGCCCATGTATGGTTACAGCTTTTCATTGCCGCAGCAATACATCGATTTTATATAGATGGTTAGTGTTGTCTCCCTACCTTTCACTTTCAATAAAACTTAGATGCACAATTGCTGCTGACTGAATATAACTGACTATTAAAATACCGTTAACAATGACACTTTTGGTGCGCATTTCGTCTAACCTCCTACGTTCTAGTACAAAGAAATGAATAAAAGACAGGCCTAATCTGTTACCAGGTGCGTGGTCCGCATCGTAATTGTCGTTGAGAGAACATTTAGGTATATATACGGCTTTTATTACTCTCACTGGTCGTGAAACAGAAAGAAGTAATTTACAGCTCCTATACATCAGTAAGTAAACATTTACAATATACCCACATTCTGTTATCTCAATCTATATAACTCAAAACACCAGTTTTCATCTTGGCCAACGGGAGATCGACTAGCAACGTTCGGCGAGAACTACGCATGACACCACTATTTAGTTTGGTTTAGTTCACTTTGAGTTCACTACGTTAGAGATATGGAAAGTATTTCATGTTATATCTACAAAAATATCACATTTTATAAATCAGTTCGTTTTATGAAGTTATTTTCAGCATGGATCTTGTGTGACATGTTTCATAAAACGCACATATTTAAAAGTCTGTATTTCTGTCCACATCTGGCAAATCTATTCAACCTGGACAGCTATTGCCGAAGGTGATGTTGAAGGGGATGTTGTTCACATAGAGCTCTCTTTCTTCTGATAATACCTAAAGGAAACTCCTCCCGTATCAAGACTTGAAATCATAAAGCGACTGTATTATAAGTAATTAGGATATACTCACAAATGATGTACAGTCGATCATGCACTTAGCGGAGATTTCTTATAGATGTGTTGAGGGTTTTGTCACTTCTGTCCAGAGGAATTGTCTTCTGTCCACCCTGTAATGTATTTTTAATTTCCTGTTGTCACCGATTTTGTTTTGAATGTGCCATGCTGAAAGCATATGTCACTGGAAACTATTTTGTACAATTACAGGAAGATTTCGCAGAAACACAATGCACGGTCGTTGCCTTTTGCTTGTGGTTCTACTCGTGCAGTCAGTATGCTTCTACCAGTTAGGAACAGGTCAGTATATTTTCCTTAATTCATACAAAACTTTGCAGTCCGAGTATAAAACTGTAGGATCGCGTGTAATTGTGTAATTCGTGCCTATATGATGCTTAGTATCAGGTTAGTCGAGTCTCAGTGTTAATGTTCTGAGCCGCTTATCCGGCTCTTGTTTTAGTTGACCAACGTCATCCCCTTTCTGAATTACTGTGATTCCAACGGAGAGGATGACTTGACCAGTGATGGATCATATATGTTGCAGGAACTCTACCGAGCCATGATCACGTTGTTGAACACGAGACTACGACCACCGAGGCTGTTACTGAGCTCCTCACAACCACCACGGAACACGCCCCTGATGCTGATCTTATTCAGCAATTATGATGCGTTTCAATCAGCTGATGTTATCATACTTCACTGACATTTTCAACGACTTTCAAACAATGATTCATTAGATATCATGGGACAAGACAATATCATGCGATGATCGACATGAAAGCTGTAAAGTGATTTGGCAGATGCAAAAATGAACTGCAAATTACAGTCACTTTCAAATAATCGTTTATTTAATATATAGTTAAATGTGGATGGGTGTTGTGAAATCATCACTCTGACGTCATACACATATATATGTAAAGTGTATTTCCTATGACATAGAGGAAAGTAAGATAAACACGACTACCATTTGTCATTTGTGCATTACATTTGTAACACTGATAACTAATATTTGTAAATGTGAAGCAAAATACATGTATGGCTTCATTTATTCTGTAATAGTGTCTCTTGTTGTGATCCGGTTCGTCGGGTTAATGATAAACGCATCTCGTGGAACAGGGAGCCACCAGATTTGGTGTTGTAGATTATCCCTGCTTGGAATTACAAAAACAATCAGTCGATCGTTGTGGGGGTTAAGATTAAACATATGCATTTACAATGTTCTTTTACCTGTAATCAGTGACTCACAATTTGTTCATCATATATGACGCGATTCTTTTTGCCAGCAGTGCAGATATTACATCCCTTTCGTTTAGTCTGTTTGCCTTCCTTCTTAAAAACTAAAACAAAGCAACAAATGTCCAAATATGTTATGTCAGATCAGTGATTCGCGTAATGCACAGATACAGCACAGTGGGTTTTATTTTTCGCTTTGCACAGTTGCATATCCTACCCAAACGAAACAGATTGTCTTTGTAGAATCAAAGACGTAAAGTTCATAGGTGAACTCTAATTGTAGTTTGTTTGTAGCAGGCAGTTATAAACTCCTGATATAATTTCTTAACCAATTAATTTCTTTTTCACTCTTAAAACCATTCCGAAACACATTTCAACTAATTCGGTCCTGATAACATACATAAGCCAAGTTGAACTTGTTCACTCCAGACAGCAGTTACAGATGAATTCAACTTGTTCATCCCGCCCATAATGAATTGAACAATACACATGGTGTTAGTCTCAGGATTATATGCTCTACACAAGAATATTTACAAACCGCCATCAGAAAGTTTCAGCATTGATTACTGGAGTAAGGAGTTAAACAAGAAATAACAACAAAAAACAATACTAACTGTACGGACTATACCATTAACATGTGTTTATGTATGTATTACCAAACGTTGATGATACGATGATACCATATTTCTAAGAAATCTACTGAGCGTAAACATTAATTCCTTCTGGTGACACCCAAATGTGTGTCAAGTGTTCAGGTAGTTTCGTTACCAATACGGTCACACATGTTCAAATGTCTGCCATGAACGGCTTACAAAGAAGGCCAGTAATGTTCGCATAATGTTCATTTTGTCCATCACTCGATTCCTTGGTCCAGACTCGATTATATACAGACAGTCGACATATAATTAGAATATTGTTGAATGAGACGTTAAAGAACAAACATACAAAACATCCTAACACGATGCCTGATGTATATTGATTGCTGTTACTCAAAATGACGACGAGAAATGGCTGCCCGTCGTTTGACTGTAACCGTTACATAGATATCATTGCCGTTTGATGCACACGGTGGCGGCCATAAAAAGAACTGAATCGGACGCTATCAAATGACTGATGCTGTAATGTCCACCTTTGTCTATAGACGTGTGCATTTTCAGCTTTTTACATTTGAAATTACATAAAATTATTCCTTAAAGCAACCGATATATTCCTCTAATGTGGCTAATGTGCTGTACAGTGAGGCTTTTGGTTCTGTGACAGTGGAATTACTTTCGGTTTGCATATTTGTGTACCCAACGCAACCACCTCAAATGTATAATTTTGTAGTTTCCACCAATGAAGCAGACGTCATCCATCAACTCTACGTTTGGTTTGTTTGTGACACGTAATTATAACTTTGGTAGCTTCTTTGAAAGGCATGTTGACTGTAACTGTGGGCACTTGTATATCGGCGAAACATCCAGCTTTACTGTAACAGACTTTGAGGAATCAAAATGACGACTGCATAATACGGTTAGACAAATACGAATGTATCATTAAATATGATTTTCCCCGAATTCATGTACATGGATAAACGACTCACAATCTACTCGCCTACATGAATGAATGATAACAGTAAATGTGTGCGTCCCAGAATAAAACTCTTCATGAAACGTATCTGTGACAAGAACATACAATGACATTAAAAAAAAGAGTAGAATGTATTTTATCGCCTTAATGGACTGCATTTGCGTAAAAGGAGCTTCAGTGTGTAACACTTTCTTGGGGACGACAGACGTACAATGACCATTTTTGTTGTCTGAGCGAAACAAATATGGGAACACCATTTCAATTCAGTACTCCTTTATTTTCTCTCAGATTTCGTCGCACAGCCCTATTCAAAGCTTGTGGTGCAAACTGGAAATTCTGAAGGAACGCTTGAAATTAACATAAAAGTATTCAGCTGAAATTTAATACGATAGCGCGTTGCTAACATTGCATTAATGGCAGTTTCTCGTTCAAACTAAAGTCACACAGGTAAAGTGCGATACATTGATTGGAAAGGCTCGACAGCAATTTTTGTTGCACTCAGACGGTGTGCTGCTGAAGTCAAGTGCTGCTCTGTCCCTTAACAATAGTCCGATAAAGTCTCATCGATCTCACATTATCCATCAACGTTGCACAATAGTATGGGGACAATAGCGCAATGGTCTGCTGCACAGGTAATTGATGTTCGAATTTATTTGTGATAATGTTAATGATTATTCTTCAGTCTCCATCCACGACATTTCAAAGCTGAATAAACTATTAAACATACACATTTTAAGGAAACTGAGTCTTACACAAATTTAGACTGACAATGCATTATATTCAAACTGGAGTTTGTTATCTAAATAATTGTCAGTCTGTTTGAAAATGCAGAAAAAAAAACACACCTCTAGAATACGTCTGTTCCAAAAGAACACTTGCATTTCGTATTTTGTGAAAAAGAAATTTACACGAATAAAACGGAAACTGTGCACAAAGTTACCCGTATCAAATTAGGGCATAAAAGCTAACCAGGTCTACATCATTTTACAGACTGACAACCAGGAACATGCCTTGTTTAACAGAAGAGCAGAGGGAGAGAGCAATCGGTGTGTTACAGATGGAACAGACACAAGAGCATGTGGCTAGGACCATGGGGTGCTGCAAATCCACCGTCGGAAGGCTTGTCACACGTCTACGACAGTCAGTCAGTACTGCAGACAGTCCAAAGAGCCGTATGCTGAAAGTCACTACCCACAATGAGATCGGTATTAACGGCTGCTTCACTTGAGGAACCGATACGTCACTGTGGCGTCATCAAGCGCCAACAGCATTGGACATCTTGTCAGCAGGCAGACTGTGGCCAGACGACTCCGCATTCATGGTCTCAATACCAATCAAGGGCATGACGTTGACGTGCCTACGCCGACGTGGCAGATTGAGATGAACCAGGACTGTGCCACACTGGCAGCAGCGCAACTGGCAAAGAGTGGACTTGAGTGACGAAAGCTGGTTCCAACTCTTCAAAATCTGTCCATTTGAGCACCTTTGGGAATAACTGGGTCGTCGTATTCGGAAAGGCTTTGCCAGCTGTCCTGTTAAAGGAATGGCGTCGGATCCCTAATCAAGACGTCAGAAGGCACACCTACTCAGTTCGACGGCGGGGTGGGGCCTACATCGCTGCTAGGGGTGGTCACACCCGGTATTGAACAATATGTGCTGCCTTGTAAATTCACAAGCTCCCAGTCAATTCTGCATTGATGATCGAAAACTGGATTATGCACCCCAGTGTCATTTATGTGATATTAGATGACGAACTGCGTTGTTTTACTTCTTGTTATCCATTAAATACTGTTGCTGAATGATTGACTAGAAACATATTTGGTGGCGTTATTTCAAGTGGTTCACGGGTAAGCTAGACTGCCAGGGTAATGGAGTTAGTGAGTTACGGCCGGTTTAGATTTTATAGTACTGTGGCTCCATAACGGTGCTTAATAAAGGAGGAATCAAATAGATGAATTTGGAAATGCAGACAACAATACGTTGTAATGGTTCCAGTAATAGTCAGATGTGAAGACACATTTAAGATGTAGATCTTCCCATGATTGTCATAAGCGGAAGCCGTCGGGATGGGTGCCGACCGATTAGGCTGATTCGTGCTATTCCGTCCATAATCCATAACAAAATACTGGAGTAAATCAGACAAACAAAACACACTAAATATGCTAAAATTACTATCAACATTTTATTGATAAACCACAGCAAATGCGATTATCACAGCTGTTTGCGAAGAAATATGTGTAATTATCCTTATTATTTCCTATTTGCAACTAACTAATGTGTGTGTGTATGTATTATGTATATGTGTGTATGTATGTGTGTATATATATTTCACACACACACGTATACATACATACACACACGCATACATACATACATACATACATACATACATACATACATACATACACTTTCTTTAATTATGATGCGTATCTCTACAATGCGTATTACATCACAATATTTTGTTGTAATTACCATTTACATTTTTGCCTTTGTCCATCATGAAACTTCTGTACAGTTTTTTTCTTCTTTTTCCTTTTTTATAATTAAATATTGTGGCGTTTGTGAGTTATATAAAGAAACTGAAAGAACACAAAACAAACAGAATCATAATCTAAAGAATAGTAAAGATAAGTTAAGTTCATTTGCCTGTTATCGTAGCGTATAGACATGAATTGAAAACACAGATCTAGATGGTGTGTGTGTCGTGTGCGGATTGGAACAGTAATGTGGGGATCTAGTCAGTGGGTACTAGCTCGATCCAAACTGCACACTGCGCACCAACCACGTAAGTACACGTGGACATACTACTTGAGTTAATGATACTCATCAGATACTGATGACTAACCAGAACTTTAACAATAATGGCTACTTTGAACATTCATTTACGCCTTCTTAATGTATCAATTTGAGCACAATATGTTGCACAATCGATATTAACGAACATAAAACTACATGCAACAATTCTGTTTATATCAGTCATGATAATGAACCACAATTTGTATTCACTTCATTTCAGAAATCCAATATTACAAGTTCTCTACAATGAGTTAAATCGATATTGACTATGTAACATATACGTACGTGTATGCATTCCTATTTTACAATAGTTTAATTTATATGAGTGAATAGGTGCTGTTGGGCAAGTCCTAGTTCACGTGTATATGCAAAACAATTTTCAGTGCGCAGGTTCTTCACAAAATAGCATTGATTTAGTTGCTAAAGAAATACTTAGTTATTCCCAACCTTTCACGAAGAGTGAGTGAGTGAGTTTGGTTTTACGCCGCTTTTAGCAATATTCCAGCGATATCACGGCGGGGGACACCAGAAAATGGGCCTCACACGTTGTACCCATGTGGGGAATCGAACCCGGGTCTTCGGCGTGACGAGCGAATGCTTTAACCACTAGGCTACTACCCCACCGCCCCCTTTCACGAAGAACTTAAGGTATCTAAATTAATATCTTCTACAGTTATGTGTGTATCCAATTGCAACCGTGTTTAGCATAGTATTCATATGATGAACAATCCATAAATTGTACATCGCGGGTTCTGTTCTCAGTTCTAAGCCTTATTCCTGTGTTGGGTAATTCTCCACAATTGAATACGCATTATGGTATCCATATGTGTATTCCTCTTCGACTGGACTGCGAATCAAATCCATTAGAGAGGGTGGGTAGGGAATGAATGTGTGTGTAGTCAACGGAGCGATTGTCGGTTGGGAGCGAGGGTGGGTAGGGAACGATTGTTGGTGGTAAGTAGGGCTGGGTAGGGAGCGATTGTCAGTTGTGAGCGAGGGTGGGTAGGGAGCGATTGTCGGATGGGAGCGAGGGTGGGTAGGGAGCGATTGTTGGTGGTAAGTGGGGCTGGATAGGGAGCGATTGTCAGTTGTGAGCGAGGGTGGGTAGGGAGCGATTGTTGGTGGTAAGCGGAATGGGTAGGGAGCGATTATCATGAACTATAAATGGAAATTGTACATCCCAACTTCTCAGTGCTAAGCCTTATTCCAGTCTCGGGTAATCCTCGACAAGTGACTACACATTATGATACTCATATTTGTCTTCCTTTTTGAAGGCGGATCAAATCCATCATATTTAACTCACCTCATTACTGCATTGGAAATGTAAAGAAGGATGGTTACAGAACGGGGGTGAGTAGGGAGCGGTCCTTAGTGACCAGCGGATAGTGAGTGATTGTGAGTGGACATCGAGGGTGGGTAGAGAGCGAGGGTCAGTGGAGAGTCTTTGGAGCGAGGCTGGATCGTCTGTGGAGGACGAGGGTGGATGCAGACCGCAGGTTGGTGGAAAGCAAGGGTGGGTAAGGAACGGGGATAGGTAGGGATCGAGGGTGGGTAGGGAACGTGGGTCTGTGGGAAGGGAATTCGAACGGAGCGGGGATGGAACGATTATTGGTGGTAAGCGGTAGGCGGCGTAGATCGAAGATCGGCGGGGCGATCATGATAACGTTATGATTTTCCCATGAATATCATGCTATTATATATAGTCTTTTAGGTTTTGGCCTAATCAATGCTCTGTATGTCTGCCAATATAAATATGCCAGTGAAGGCAAGTTGGTGAAAGTAATCAGTAACAGTCCTTCTATATCCTGAGTGTTTGGATCACATATACAAATGATTGGAATCCCAATCACACACCACGCCAACGGAGCATGAACACCGACGGGTCACCAAACTTGGCTATCCAATTCTCTCTCACATGTGTGTGTGTGTGTGTGTGTGTGTGTGTGTGTGTGTGTGTGTGTGTGTGTGTGTGTGTGTTATAGGCAGAATGTGAATGTCAGAATGTCAGTTTCAGTCATTTCATGACATGACTAAGAGGCTCGGCCTGTTCTGGACGCAGCAAGTGTCTGTCAAACAGGTGTAAATGCTTCAAAGTCACGCTGAAGAGCAATGGCCGTTGGCATAATAGTTTAACAGTTCAAATAAGTGATGCTGAAATTGTGATCCACTTTTGATTAGATTATCAAATGAAATTACATGAAATGATAGATTTTGATTGTTGTTGCACATCACGCGAAATGACATACCGTCTTAATAATTTCACTCGCACATGCACACACACGTACACATGCACACACACGTACACATGCACACACATGTACACATGCACACACATGTACACATGCACACACATGTACACATGCACACACACGTACACATGCACACACACGTACACATGCACACACATGCACACACATGTACACATGCACACACACGTACACATGCACACACATGTACACATGCACACACATGTACACATGCACACACACGTACACATGCACACACACGTACACATGCACACACACGTACACATGCACACACATGTACACATGCACACACATGTACACATGCACACACACGTACACATGCACACACACGTACACATGCACACACATGTACACATGCACACACATGTACACATGCACACACACGTACACATGCACACACATGTACACATGCACACACACGTACACATGCACACACACGTACACATGCACACACACGTACACATGCACACACACGTACACATGCACACACACGTGCACATGCACACACATGTACACATGCACACACACGTACACATGCACACACACGTACACATGCACACACACGTACACATGCACACACACGTACACATGCACACACACGTACACATGCACACACACGTACACATGCACACACACGTACACATGCACACACACATACACATTTACTCGTAAGAGGCGACATAAGGTCGGGTGGTCAAGCTCGCTGACTTGGTTGATACATGTCATCGGTAATCAATTGCGCAGATGCTATTGATCACTGGAATGTCTGGTCCAGATTCGATTATTTACAGACCACCGCCATATAGCTAGAATATAGCGGAGTGCGGGGTAAAACTAAAGACACTCACTCACTCACACATGTACACATGGAGTCATGCACCTGGACTTGGTATGACTCATATACTTCTGTTGAACAAAAGGTTCTCTTTGGCACATGCTTGTATACAATAGTAAGTGCTACGCATGTTTAACACAGCGTGTTTGTTCACGTTTGGATACTACAGAATAGAAACTGTTCACAGAATACGTTGAGAGCTTATCGGTATTCAATAACATATAAATAGTGGAAACCTTGTCGCTCAGTGGAGGCAATGGGCTTGAAAATTTAGAGAAACAGTTTACATATTGCAGCACATGCGTTACCTTTAACGCGAGACTGGAGATCTATGAATCTGTTTCACGCTGACAAATTTTTCGTTAGTGCACAAACCCATCTCTTATATCACTGTACTGAAACTGGCGCCGTAGTTACATAAAGTTTACATAAATGTACGAAGTAGGAAATGTAAGGCAACTTTAAGCATAATATACTTAGTCTAGTTTATATTAATGTACAAATAGATAGACATATTGATACGCGTGTGCATCTTAAGTAGGGGTCTATAATGTGGAATGAAATATAAAAGATATGACGTTTATTGATAAAAATAATTTCTAGTCCTTTTGGTACAAATATCCGTTGGTCGATTCCAACCACATTATACGCATGTGTCCATGAATCTCTCTCAAAAAGTAAAGATGCCTGTTGACATTCGGGAACAGGTACGTGTGCCTAACATTACTGATGGCAGCTGACAGAATCACGTGCTCACCGGCACAACAAATGGAACACGTAACGCGAATACCAAATTAAGACAATGTTTTGGTCACTGAAAGTTGCTTCGTGATGGCAACTTCGTTGTTGTGTGTAGGAGATACGTCCTGCTTAGACCTACTGGTTTGTTTCAGAGATAATTCCTCTGAACCTTCCTCGGAAAAGACCCGTGAAGATATGCTCTAGAACCGATTTTCAATAAACCTATGTTTGTCCAAAGAGACGACTGATAGGATCGGGATCAGGTGGTCAGGCACTTGACACATGACATCGGTCCCAGTTGCGTAGATGGATGCACACGATGTTGATCACTGGATTGTCTGATCCAGACTGGAGTATTTACAGACTGCCGCCATATAGCTGGAACATTGCTGACTGCGGCGTAAAACTAAACCCATTTACTCACTTCCTCGGGTAAAGAAACATAACATTTTCTGTACTTTCGTAATTTTCACTAATCTGACGTTACTCTATCCGTACATTAGCCAACATGTAGGATGGAAAACTTACTATTCACAGAAAAACTCACTTAATTACACTCTTGCAACGGGACTAATGAAATATGTGATAATCACGTACTTGCATTTGTCAGTTGTGCGTTGTGTTGACGCTCGTATATTAGTATGAGGACTCATTCGGATGAAGGGTACAATGTCCACTAAAAAATGAGCTTTACCAACAGAAAGCAAGTAATAAAAGGATGTTTTATTGGAAGCTATCTTTTCAGTATTTTATGTTTGTACAAGTTTTATGCCAACGAATGCCTAGTGATGAACTAGACAATTTTACACGAATATTTTAACTTTTTCAACAGAAAACAAATGCAACAACAGATGAATATGTGCACTTTTATCTTTCCTATATTGTATTTATTTATTTATTTATTTATTTATTTATTTATTTATTTATTTATTTATTTATTTAACACGTTTTACAACATAATGAATATACACATATACACGATGAAGACGAAATTTTCTTTCACGACTAAAGACATCATGTTATTTCAGTGAGATTAATTTAACACACCAACTAAAAATTTCATATGATAATAAATGTAATTCACTTCCTAGTTTTGAATCATGGATCAAACGAGGCAACAGCTTGTAACTGAAAGAACACCCACCGAGTGTAGCTAATTCCCATTTATCGTGGATATCATGTTTCGTAGTTGGAGGTTATTTCACAGTTGCCAATTCTTGCTGCGCAGTTGTCGTTCCCTAACCACTTGTTAACACGTGTTCTAACATTAGTGGTGGACTGGGTTAATCGAAAAATTTAGAATTCGTTGTGTGCGAGTTCGAATCCCATATTGTCTCAAAGTTTGCGTCGATGCGTGATGATCCGGTTAGAATTGATCATCAGTAACCCATGCTTGTCGTAATAATGGGATCGGCAGGTCAAGCTAACTGGCTTGGTTAACACGTCATCGTATTCCACCTGGGTAAATCGATACTCATCCTGTCGATCCTGGATTGTCTGGTCCAAACGCGATTATTTACATTTACATAGCGAAAATAATGCTTAGCGTGGCGTAAACAGAAACGCCACTCTTGGTTTCACCCACTCTTGGCTTTACATCAGACATTATTCCTGTACACTGTTCAAACTACCTCTCAACAAATTCACAAATCTACGGATATCAGAAATCCCACTGGTTTTAATAGTTTTCTTACCTATCACGCTTGAGAAATACTCTAAGAGTATTCCTCCATGGTTTCAATTTTCTCAATCAAATTTGGACGGACAATTTTCGCAGGCTATATATCTACTGATAGTTACCATTGACACATGCGAAAGAATGAATATTCTTTCAGACACCAACATCAAACGTTACGAAGGTGGAGTGATTAGATGGTTGCAAACACCTTTCTTTCCATAGTCATCCATAAACTAAATAATGTTTACAACCCAGTTATTTTAAGTTGAATAACTTGTCTCCTATCCCTTTCACATTTGTGAATAAGATATGTTTTAATCAAAGAAGTGAGTCATAAACACATACCCTGTCATCGTATTTGCACTTCTACACCCATTGGAATGTCTGGTCAGGACTCGATTTGCTTGCAAACAACATCATTCAGCTGCAATACTGTTGAAGCAAATATCTACTCATGATAAATTCATGTACACGAATGTACAATTGACTCTACTCTAAGAAGAGAATTCTCATGGACGTTGGACATGATTCTGTAGTTTCACTCATGAATTTGAAACAGAATGAACCTTACTCCCTTACTCTGGCCCTGTGTTTGGCAATATGCTATTCTTTGCTCATTGGTGAACAACTACATTTTTTAAGGTCGGACAGATATATTTTGGATAACAGGAACAAAACGGGTTTTTTTCCAGTTCCGTTTCTTCCCTTTCATGTTGTTTAGTCTGCCAAAAGCAGATTCAAACAATCAGTCTACTCTCAAAGACGATGTGTCTCTTCCCCCTTCTGCCAATACTTGGCAAAATACTTTCCACAATCATATGTGGTGAGAGATTGCACACGGCATTCGGTTCCAGATGGAAGTATCTGTCTTGGTATAACTTATGCAGGTTGTTATTGTCATTGACAGAGAGGTCACTCCTCATTGCACAGCACACAGTTTGCTAACAGGTATGCGAGTCTTCGCAATCAAAGGAGTGGAATTACATTATGAACTTCCAAATCCACAGTCTCCATCTCGTTCCTGCTATTTTCATGGACATCACATCTCTTCCAAAGGTTTCAAACTGACCTGTGATTGGAATTTATGAACGTGTTCAAATGTAATCGTCAGTTTTGACTTATGAAGTTAATAATATCTGAAAAGGGAGAAACTGGATGAGGTTGGATCATGTGTTAACATCTAGCAACTATGATTATGCAACATTCTCACCATAGTGTTTCCCGATTTCTGCAGATATTCAAATAGGAAATAATTTTATATACTGTGCAAATATTAGAACATTTAACATCAACATCTGTAAAATCGATAGTTTGTGTTTTCATAAAAATATCATTTTTTTTCACACTTTTATTGGTCGTAGGTTCCAAATACGAAATTTCCATGTACACCAGTGAAAACAATAATATTTGAAAGGTCAGAAACTGGCGAAAGAATATGTGCTGACATGTGACCAACTGCAATTGTCCTTATCTTTCTCACATGTGTCGGTCGTAGGCCCATATTCTAATTTCCATTGATATGAAAACCTCCTATGAAACACATCTCTCATCTCGTTAGTATCTCAGATTTGCACTGTGTATTCCAGATTAACAGGTGGTTTATGTTGAGCCTGTTGACTCGTTCATACATGCACTTGTCAAAAAGAACATATTCTTGTATTTCTATAACTTTTCATAAAGTTCAAGCAGTTTTCGTCATTTCTACTAAGATATTATTTAAGGAAGAGAATATGCCACTTTAACATTGAAACATTATGTTTCCGAGAAAAGAGCAGAAAATAGCAGTAAGATTTTAACACAAGAAAGGCTGTTCTGCACAGTGTGGATTGTGCAGACGGGCATGTTACGAATGTAAAAATCATTACTTTCGGCCATGCGTATATATTCTGGAAAACATGTTTTAGTTTAGAAATATTATCTTATATTTATCCGTTTGTTATCCGATGAAGGGGCATATCTTGAGGCAGCGTACATTTTGAGTCATTCATACAGATCTTCGGTGTCTAAATCAACATGCATAATTATTAAAAAATGTTCCTCTCTCCCCACAAAATATTTCATTCCTTGGTGCCAGCGAGATGTTGCCACGTTTATGCACAAAAGTAACCCACCAATCACACTTAATATGTTGATGTTGTTGCGACACAAAGTACACGTGTTAACATGTATGTACTCCAACAATTGAATCGTCAGAGGTCATCTCGATTACGACCACCTTATTCAAATTTACACATGTCATAGAAACAGGTATAAATACGTGCGGCATATTGAAACATCACATTCCAGGAGTTGTTTACCTGTGAGAGTATTCTCTATCGTAAGTTGAACTTCATCGTTTCATTATTTAGATTCATCTACTCATTATTTGTGTTTTGTTCAGAAACGCTCTGCAAGGGGTGGTGTTTCAGAATGACTCAGATTGTCAACACGTGTATATTGTTTTCTTGGCACAAAACGCTGAAATGCACATCGTTGTAAGTCAATGCAGCAGTTCAAATCATGCGATGTTTGCAACTTGCTCAACGTTTACGTATAAAAAGACAAGTTGCAGGCAAGTCAGAATGTTCCTCAGACTGTTATTACCAGTTTGCCAAACAGAGACCATAGTCGACTGCAAACTACCAGTCAGATAAAGGATCTGTTACCTTCGAAAGAATGAGTGTAAAATCGACCGAATAGATAATGTTTGTGTACACATCCTTCGTGTATGATTCTATGATTTACAGCACGTAATCTACATTGAAGGCTATATCGTTGGGATAATTTGCATTGGAGTTATGTTATGTTTTCTGGCAAATCGCTTCACTCTCAATTTTGACGCTCAAGAGCCTGAGAACAGCGTTTTCAGGGACAGAGGTGTCATACAGCATGCCCAGTTTGATGTTAGATTCATAATGTCACGGTGAGGTGTAACACTGGCTGTGCGACGTGTACCTTGGTAACTGGCACAATTCTGGTGTCATTTGCAAGACATTTTGGGCAACATTTCATTTTCTAGATGACAATGCACGTATTTGCCATGCACGACTTCGATTCCAGTTCCCCCAACAGCAAGACAGCCATATCATGCCTGACACTCATTCCAAGCCAGTCCCGAACCGAGACGTCTTTGTCATCTCAATGTACCTGGTGCTGGTCTCTCTGAGCAGTAAAAGAACATGAGTCAAGTTGAACTTGATCCACTCACCATAAGCATGTCTCGAGTTCTAACATGCTTGATAAACAAAAGGGTTTCTACCCGAAAATACTGACATGGCTGCAAAAATGCAACTTCAAATTTCCCGCACGACCTCTTTAATGCCCAGGGCTCCATTCACTAAGTTTTTGTGAGTCTTAGTTCTCGAAAGTTTCCTCTTAGCATTCGTATCCGATCTACTGCAACATAGAGGTACGAATGTTTCGAGAAAAGGCTTTGGTCTACGAGAGCTTTGATAAACGGGGGGACTGCATGTTATCTTCCATGACTTCGTTAAACTAAACATCACATTCCAATACATCGTATATTCGTAAATTTGCTATTATACATTCACATTTATTTTTACCTCATATACTGGGCGTTGTTGTTAGCTGTTTTAGCACTACTTGACATATGAATGGGTGTTTTGTGTCCTTATGTATGTGTACCTTTTGTATTGTATGTGTTTCTGTTGTATTTTAAGGGTTTTCAATTTTAACCGTGCAAAACAAATTTCCTTCGGGATAATAAAAATCTTATCTTATCTTATCTTATCTTATCTTATCTTATCTTATCTTACCTTATCTTATCTTATCTTATCTTATCTCGCCTGCTGCCATGAAGATCAGGTGAAGATTTCTTGATGCCAATACCCTGTACACCAGAAAGGTTGTCTTGGTGATTTCAATAAGCTTGCATTTCTTGATGCTCTGAAAATTAGTTCTTCATTTAGTTTGATATTATTGTTCTGACAGGTCCTCCTTGATTTTAGCACATTCGTCCCTGGGAGAAAATCTTTCAATGTATAGATTAATGCTAAAAACTAATTATGAAATGTGAACTCATTATCTAGTGCGCAGGAGAGCAGAACTGTCAGGCTTTTGTTTAAACCTATGTTTCGTCCCATGTATTACAGGAAAACCTGCAGAACAGTCACTATGAAGACCAAGACACTTATGATCATGGCGGTGGCGCTTGTATTTGCCTGCTTGTGGCAAATGGGCGAGGCCGAGGATGGTGAGTTCAGAGGACGTTTTTAACATCTCCGAAGAAATGTTTTGTGCGTAAATGGAACGTATTCATTCTACCTTCGGTCGATGTCTGTACAACTGCACAATATTGTCTTTTTCATTCGTACACGCAATGCAACTAAACACTCATTGGGAACTACACCGTACTGCTGTCACGTGTGAAAGTCATCGTGTAACTCTCTTCAAATCTTTCTGATGATGTTACACCTGATACGCAACCGATCAGTAACAATCTTGAAAATGCATTCGATGACACGAAACACAACGTTTCCTTTTTGTGTGATTCTATTCGGATGCTATGATAAATGTGCATGCTTCTCTACTAGCGCGCGTTTGACGTTATCCTAATGTCATATAAGGTTTGGAGGCTTTGTAAGATGGTCTTATCTATGGCCACGCCAAATCATGAAAGTCACATTGTTTAATTGTTCATAATATGTTTTATACATATCTGTGTTTCACACGTTAATTGTCTTCTCAGCAAATCCTGCTGCCGTTGCTTCTGTCGCTGGCCAACCAGCAGGGGACAGTGCATCTGATCCAAGCGGCGATGACGGTGGCGATGACGGAGGCGATGACGGTGGCGATGACGGTGGCGATGACGGAGGTGATGACGGAGGTGATGACGGTGGTGATGACGGCGGTGATAATTAGTGATCACATGCAACAGACATCATTGCTTTAAAACGTGGCGGACTTGGGTTTCGTGTAGAATGGCTTCCCTTGAAAACAACCATGTCGTTAAAGGTGATTTCATCTGATGAACACCAGTAAACACAAAGCTCAAGTGATCTGTTATTATGAACCATAGTGTACTCTGCACATCAGTGTTTATTTCCCCTATTTACAAACACGTGTTTCTCCTTGTTTAGGATTTTCTCCTGTCTTCGCCATTGTCTTCATACGACAATAAACCCTTGACCGTCCTCTTTGTTTGGTTCACTTTGTTTACTAACCGGGATTACCTGAAACGTGTAATAAACAGGTGCCGATCTACACATCGTTCGCAGCGCTACGACATTTGTAAGCCTGTGATAAACTACTGAATTGCAACAAGGTCGTAACGTTACGAATTCTTTGTGGATCAGAACCAAGTTTTAAATGAAAGAGTGATCGAGTATGGCTTTACAACGTTTTAAGCAATATTCCAGAAGGGACGACAAATATTTGAAAACTTGGAAGATAATGGTGTTTTATAAGGCACAAAGCAGGTGATCCATCAAGCGTGAGGTGCCGGGACCCGGTGTAGAAACCTTGCAGTCAACATTGTGTGAAGACTCTTTTAGTTTTGTCACAAAGCTAGGGTTCAGTACACAACCATGCGCACTTTAAGAGCCTACATATACCTTTAGTGTATGACCGGATGGTAGCCACATGAACACGTGCAAGCGTCTGGTTGCGGGTACAACAATGTGCCCCCCAACCCACCCAGCTGTGGATGGATCCCTCGTAAGGATGGGAAAGCAACATTCACTAGGTTAGTCGGTGATTGATTTGCCATCCGACATCCAATGATCAAGTGAAAAGCTCCTTTGATCAGCTCAGCTGAAACTGATACAGGCGCTGTACAAATAAATATTTATAATGATGTACGTCAGGTATGCTTCAGGTTAGTCAGTGTACCCTGAACAAAGACAACATAGATAACTTTGTACTGAGAAAGTGTAATCCCAAATTTATTAGTGATTCGTTACATTTGACCATTTTTAAATGGTATTGCAGAGTCCATGTTCCAAGGGTGACATATTGGCGAGGTCCGGTCCTTTAAGTACCGTCGTCTCATGGTTTTCAAGAGAGAGGGGGTTAAAATTTAAAGTCACATGGGCAATATGTCAGCCATATCGTGACTAAAACGAGTTTAGAATTCACTATAAATACATGTATATTAAAAACACCTGTCATCGAAGGACAGCAAGAGAGAGAGAGAAAGATATCCGTTGCACAGCGTCAAGGCAATGTGCAGAGTGGAAACAACAGCTAGGGGGAAGGATTTGTATTAAGATGGGCAGGGCTATTTATTACACTTTGACGTACCAAAAGGAAGTACCACCTGTCACTTTATCACCTGAAGGATAAAAAGAGTGATAATCATTGTACTTTCGGTATTTTTAGATAAATCTCTTGAATACATAAGGCTGACGGTAGAAGAACTTGTAAGTGGATTCACTGGAGTTATGTTTCAATCCATGTTATTGAAGGAGACAAGTGAGTCATGGCTGTTCAAGTGGTCATCTCACTCCTGTGTGTGAGGAGGTGAAGGGACACTAGATATCGGTTTCCTAGGGACTTGATTTTTTTCCCTTTCTTTTTCAATAAATGAAGAATATCAGGTTGTTGGTTAGGCGTCTGTGATGGAGTCTCAGGCCAACTTCCAGTCTGTGTGACACTGGATTTCAGTGGTGCAATTGAAACTGAGGTAATCGTCTGGAGTGAGCCTTGTTACATTAGTCTGGCAAGTAACCTGGGGATGTTGTCACAGAACAGGTGATTGTCATAGATTAAGTAATATTTAGTTGAGTTAAAGTTGACTTCAAAGTAAGATAATATTCGTTTCTGACTGTAGTTTCAGTATGTTTGATTCCTTTTACCACACAGGGCAGGACTTAGATGATGCACTGTGAGGACCGTACGGTATTCAGCGGTCAACATCCCAGATTGCCAGGTTGGCCCATGACAGTATACACTTTTTAATACAAACATTAATTTCACAAATACACATTGTCAATGATATGCAATACGTGCAATACTGATGTTGTCCATACGCAGAGCATGGTATGACCGGCCGATTGATAGAACCGTACCAGTGCTCCCACCGTGTAGGTTCTCATTACCCTCAGCCACCAGAATCCCGTCCTTCACAGAGGCGCACCCTCGGCAAACAGGTTGTCCAAGTATGTCTTTTAGAAAAGTAATGGGATGCTGTGGACCAATATGCCCCCGGGTCCACAACGGGAGTTAGTTGAAAATCGCTTAGCGTTACCCAGCATCCACCACGAGAAGGTGACTCTTCCTGGGTGACTATGACTTGTGTCCATTGCAAGACCATGTAGGTGGTGTCATGGAAAAACAGATTTCCGAAACATCTTCGGAATAGGCCCATACACAGCCAAAGGGGCATAGATCATCCCTATAGACATAGCCACAGGGCATAATGATGTTTATTATCCATACAGTGAATCATAACCGAGTACATAAAATTTCTATGTTGCACACGTGTAACAAATTTCATTGGTCAGTTAGCCGACCATGACCTCCATGACTCCACTGGAATGTGGAACTACGTTTTTCATTCACAACTTTTGATTACAAATTTACTACGAATGTTCAGTCTCTCTACTACGAGAGCAAACCAATGAAATGCTATCAAATACAAAACGTTACAAACAAACAATTTTTCACACACCCTGTTTATTGATATGAGATTTCAAGATAAGGTAAAAATAAATTCGGCTCGATTACAACATGTGGAGCACATGTCACTGGCGACAAACGGCTAACTAATCACAGTGCCCGCAAACATTTGATTCAGAAGTTCCAAGACAATAACGTAGCTCCAACGCAAATCATGCAAGTGTCTGGACATAAAAATGTAGAGAATGTGAACAATTACTCACACCTTTCTGTTGCACAACACCGGGGAAGTGGGAAATCTGTTGTCTTCGACCGGAAATCAGCCTGCCATGTTTCCATGCTCGCGTCGAGCGTCTTCAATCGGTCCGTCATCGGCACCGAAATAAATCTAACATCCCAATGCATGTCGTACACATACACAAGCAAAGCCTCGTCTAGCTATATTGTTCACACTATCTTCGGAGGTTCAAAATACGGGGTGCATTCCACATCAAAATTGACAAGTCTTCTAGGGCAGTGAATGAGACCGAGACGTTACAAACCGTCGCCGTGTTGCTCGCTCTCCTCTCACTCTTCTGACGACGAATAACTTTTCCATTAACAATGTTTCAAGTTATACACTTCTCACAGTTACTTAAGCTGACAAAGATTAAATATCAATTCAAAATGTGTTTGTATTTTTTTGTCTTCGTTCAAGAGTAGCTAGTCAATGTGTAGTGCTCTTTTCTTTGTAGCATTATACAGAGAGTGTACGTCCATAGTGCCGTATCACTGTATTCTTACGCGACCTTGACCTTTACGTCAAGCGGCAACAGCTGATTTCATTTTACGTGGACTTTGTTGTTTAGAAACAAAAAGTCAGATACAAATGGATAATAAAGAAATTAACACACTCGCTTGTGCATTAATCTCTATGTGAGAGAGTATGTTTTAGCAACAATCCACCAATATCACGAAATAGGCTTCACACACTGTATGCGTGTGGGGAATCTAATCCGGGTTTTCAGTGGATAGTATGGAATCTTTATCCATTATATTTAGGCTACCCTAAGAGTTTTTTGTTCCAGTATGAGAATATAGTATGTGAAAATGCCATTGAATTGTAGATGCCACATGGTTGAAATGGCTATGTTATCAAGATTTTACTACTTCCAGTTGCCATAAGATCTAAGCGTTATATCTTGATTGCATGGGGTAACCACATCTCACGCGTATGGTCACATTTAATAAATATAAACTATTAAGATCAATTCAGGGCCTAGATTTTCGAAGCTCTCTTGGTTCTAAGAGAGTCGTAAGTGTCATATGCCAACAAAAACTTAAGGCCATCTTAACGCTACGGCAGCTTCCAAACGGTAGGCCCTGGGTTCGAACTCATGATCGCAGAGGACTAAGACGAGTTAAAGATAGAGAGAGAGATAAGAGATTGGACTTTCTACAATGGATTGTTTACACACAAAATAGAACTTCGCTAATACAAACGATACTGTTCCAAACTACATTACAAATTATCCTACAAACTGAATTAATTATAACAGAGTTATTGATATGATTTAAAGATGAGAGAATACGATTTATAAAATAGAGATATATGTTTTCTAAACAAACACTCATCATAACGGTTTTAGTACAATAAACATATTCAGTTAATAATGGAATGTAATGGATAGATAGCATGTAAGCTTACTACATTTAGTCATGTGTACATGTCCATTAAAATAAAATAGAACTTTGGGTTCTAATTATCTAGCGCATGATAACGCTCATAAAATATTCACCTGTTAAACATAAAGCAACGTAAGCTCCTCAGTTGAAAATTGTGATCAACAGTCACAATAGATGTATCATTACAGATTTCAAATTTCACTGCTGTCGGCAATGTCTCGGCGCATATTCACAGGTGTTACCACGTTTTGTTTGAAAAAAAGAACAAACGCGCCAACCACAATGCCAAAACGGATGTTATTGAAGCGTCCACGTGGCGGTACGCACTCCAACCACGTAATCATCAGTGATGACATGCGACCACCTTATTGAAATGTGAGGTCACAGAAACGGGTATATAAAGGTCTGCAATACTGCATGATACATCCCAAGGATTGGTTTGCTGTGAGAGTGTGTCTAGCGTAAGTCGAACTTACTTTGTTTCATTATTTGACTCTTCTACAAAGTGTTTGTGTCTTGGATCGTCAGATAAAATGATATGACGTAATCGATTTACGAAATAAGTTGGTCCATGTTCATGATTTTATTACTCAAACCCCAAAACATACAGCTTTGATAACGGACCTGTGGCAACAGGTTACGTTTGTAACTTAAGGAACAGATGTGAAATTGTATGCATAGATTCATTTGTGTGCCCGTCCATGTGTCATCTTATGACGCTATTAGAATATGGGGCGTACCAGGCAGCAATAGGACAATGGGTGTTGGGCTCATGTCAGGTTTTCGGACGAGTCGATGATCATTCGCGGAGAACAGTGGTAGTTTCATGGTGGAATTTCGCAATGGCGGACCGAATTACTCTCAACAGAATCAGTACCATTGACACATCATCACTGCAATAATCATTTGCAGGGCTGATACGATCACCTATCTGATGATAATGCACATTTCGTCGTGCCCGGATTGTGATCCAGCTCGCCAACACCACAACGTCCATGTCACGGACAGCAATCAGCAATGACCTGGTCATTCTGAACAACCCTGGGACGTCACTGACAGACGCGTGCTTCAGCGTCAAACTCGTGAAGGTCCGGGTTGGAATAGGTCTTCAGCAAGCCATGGCATCGAGTTGTCAGTCCCCCTGACTTGGCTGAAACGTTTCATCGTATACCTGCTTGGATTGATGCTCGATGTTCATCACTTGATTGTCACATAGATGCAGTGTTGCTGAGTGCAGCACTTAACAATAAACACTCTTAATAACTTTGTTACTACTCTCGATAACGACATGAATCGCGTTGGATTCGGCATGGTCACAAGGGGCATATTTGGGTGGTTTTAGCATCTATATATATATATATGTCCCGAGAGTAGCATGTGTTGAATAGACTTACGAAATGAAATGGTAATGGACATTTCTACTCAAACTGGTCATCTGGTTTCTAGGATTCCGAAGTGATAATGTAACAAAAACATCATTGAACACATGCCTTTATGCAAACATTTCAGAACATCCTACAAAACAGTCACTATGAGGACCCAGACGCTTATGATCATGGCGGTCGTGCTGGTGTTTGCCTGTTTGTGGCAAATGGGTGATGCCCAGTCAGGTAAGTTCAAAGCGTTTGTACATCTCCCAAGAAGGATGTTTGTGTGTGAATGGAAAAAGGCTCCACTGGCCAATGCCTATATGACAATGCAAGAAAAGGTTTTAGTTTCATCCAGGTAATACACTCACATACTGACAATACAAAGATGAAAACTGAGGTATTTGGGTATTTTTGTCTGTAGTAAAATACTGGGTTGGTGGTGTCCGTACACGCGCTTTGAAGAGAAAGACGATGTTTAGGCAATTAAAATTGATGAAAAGGTGGGCGTTCAGAAAGAGTCCGGAAAAGCGTCTTTTAATATTTTCTAGCAAACAGAAACAATCACACAGTCCCTGAAGTCCCATGTCATGCTATGCTATAGTGATGTGTTATCCGCTTTTGGATCACGCTTCCCTGCAAAAAAAAGTAATGTGGTCTGTATCATAGCTGTTACTGTGCTTTATCCATTCCTATATTATACATTGAATTGTACTATGTTCAGGGACGGGTGCAATGTAACGTCTCTTGAAAAACTATCTTTGTAATGAATCAACAGCTGACATACAGCCCCCATTTAAACCGTCAATATTCCGAAACCTTGCCTTGCCATCAAGCTAATATTCTATTTTAGGGGTCGTTTTCTGTAATATACGAGAGTGGACAGCCCACGTTCAATGTTAAAGCCATGTTGTTTACTTGGCAATAACGGGTTTTTGATACAGGTGTTCTGCATACGTCAGTGGATTGCCTTTGTTCCATGGATATGAAATAGGTTCTTGTTTTCTCACAGAAACAGCACCTGCTCCAACAGAAGCACCAACACAACCAAGCAGTCCGACTGACAGTGGTGCTACCGGTGGTAATGACGGTGGTGATGACGGGGGCGATGACGGGGGCGATGGGAGTGATGACGGCGGCGATGACGGTGGCGATGACGGAGGTGATGACGGTGGCGATGACGGAGGTGATGACGGAGGTGATGACGGTGGAGATGACGGCGGTGATGATTAGTGATCAAATGCAATAGACATCATTGCTTTAAGCCGTGGCGGACTCGGGTTTCGTGTAGAATGGCTCCCTTGCAAACAACAACCTTGTCGCAACATCAGTTGACATGTTAAGGCTCAAGCGAGTAGCTATTTATGAAACATACATACTTTGCACAACGGTGCCTATTTCTACTATTTACAAAAACATATTTCTGTCTGTTCAGAATGTTATTCTCACTAACACACACTGTATCTAACACACAAATGGCAATAAACAACTGTCCGCCTTGTTAGTTTTGTTCACTTTGTTTGCTGAACGGATTTATCTGAAATTCAAGCGCGGCTATCTAACTAAACATCTATGTTAAATTATATGTAGTCTACACTGGCTTACTGATGTGTGGCCAATTGCATAGCATTCTACAGCGTTGACATCCGTACTGTTGAGTGCTACTCTACACCTTTCTCAACGTTCAAGTATCTCAACACCCCGTCCCATTTGTCCATTATAAAAACGTACGGGAATACGTAAATACATGTAGTCAGTAATTATGGTGTTTCACTGCATTGCAGCAATAGCTAAATGGTTAACCTCATATAAAAGATGTATCTGCAGTGTAATGCCTACAGCTCAGACATTATTTTATTACCACAGTATTCCCAAGCTGTATGTGTGGAGAATGTCAACAGTCCAATGTCCATCTCATTCCAACGGGTACTATTCACGGCTTGGGGAAAAGGGGCAAGAAGAAACTCATTTGACTATAACGAAACTAAGTGTCTCACATGTGGTTAGTTGCGAGACAGGACAGGCGTTCTGGGAAGTCTCAGGAGACAAGATGCCAAACACGGCCACGTATCCATGACCAACGCCGGTAAATAGTTCCAACTGACTTGTGCCCGGTGCTCTAAACAATTATTCCAAGCTCACTCCTCCAATGATCCAGGTAATCCAGTGATTTAATGATCCAATGATCGAAAATCCGGGATATAGTAAGACAGTAACCGATATCGATAATTCATTTAATTGCCCCTTACGACGAACATAAACCACAGCGCCCATGTATGTTACTGTGTTTTGAAATGCTTCTGGTGTTGCCCTAGTCTATCGACAATCAAAGACGGCTGCCTTGATCAACACAATTGTAAACATTGAAGAATATCTAAAACGTTTATTTCACTGTTCATTTCGATCGACTGAACGAGTATCAACTTCAATGATGTTGCTTGTACCAATATTCAAATACTGCCTCATGGAACTGTAGAACGTTTTTTACACATCGTGGGAAGCCGCATTGGTACCTTTGTAATCCGTTCAGTGGAAAATGAACCAAACACAGATGAATGCTCTGCACACACAGTTAGCATTCTTTGGTTGGTGACACGACAGAAGTTTAGGAAATTTAGGAACCTATAGGGAGCTTATCCTGTTTGACACAAGGCTACTATAGCTATACAGGCCTTATCGGAGGGTACTGACCCACTATCACTGACAAAGGATGGTATTGTCAGCGATATATAGAGAAGCCATCTGTCATCACATGACCTACAGGTTACTGACATTATACTGTATCTTGGGAACCACAAAGATTTGGAATTTACATGGTCAGCTTCCAAGTCCTCTTTCCTTTAATTGGATTTGACGTTTCACCGACGACTTCCATATTAACCCGTGACTCTGATTCTGACTCCGTTTTGCCAATCAAGTGCCAAATGTGACCTAGTGGAACCATTCAGAACAAAACTGGAACAGGGAAATTAAGCCTTTGGCGGGAACTTCTCGTCATTAACTAACGTACAAGCGGAAATAGAAACAAACTGGGTTTTTTTGTAATTAAATTGAAAAAGTATTATTTTGTTAAACATTCAGTAACCATCCTTTTCCCAAACATTAACTCTATGTAATCACTGGTCAATTCTTGATTTATTTAAAAGAGAGACAATCGTGCTAAACTTACACCTTGACATTTCCTAATTTACCTTTCCGATGCAGCTTATAGTATTCACATAAGGCGTACTCTCTATATGTTTTACTCTCCATATGTCTTTTAATATCATATTCCCTCTACTAATAATATATTTGATATATTTTCACTAATGTTTACAAAATTAATGGTATGAGTAAAATGGGAATTGTCTGCGTTTTCTTTGCAATATATTTCACACTTTAATTGTGGTCACAAGCTTATAATATCAAATATTCCCAGCGCTGATTATGGTGTCCACGGTCAAAATGAATCCGGATATTGAAACTGTGATGGCCAATGTGTGTAGAGAAGGTAGGGGGAAACCACAAAGTGTGTTACAGCACTTCAGTTCTATACTACAAAGTATATTCAGTTGTAAACAAAATCATTGATAGAACTTCGAGAAGTTTTAGAACTTTTAGAAGCCGCCCACCACTTCGTCGCGGTGGTTATGGTTTGGGTTGTGTTCAACCCTGGTGCAGTTATTTGATCAAGGTACATTATATATCTTAATAACCTTGACATGAGATAAACACTAAACAACTTAAAATGTTCAACTGAAAGTGTGTGATCAATGGTCACAACACATGTCTCATTGCAGACGTAAACATTCACTGCCGTCGGCAATGTCAGCGCATATTCGCAGATGTTTCCAGTTTATTATTTCATTTTAAAAAAAAACGAAGTGAGGCGCCAACCACTTAGCCATTCGGGGTGTTGTTAAAACGTCCACGTGTCAATTTGTACCATTCCAACAACGTAATCGTCAGCTTTCACCTCCATTAGGACCACCTTATTCAAATTCGAGGAGGTCATAGAAACAGGTAACTATATATTCGTGTGGAATATTAAGAAATACATTCCGGGGGTTGGTTTGCTGTGAGAGTGTGTCTAACGTAAGTCGAACTTATTCTGTTTCATTATTTGACTCTTCTACAAAATATTTGTATTTTGCATCGTATAGAAAACATCACGTGGGTCCATGTGCATGATAGTAATCACTTAAACCCAAACCTACATCTGAGATAAGGGACTGGTGGCTACAGGTTTAAGTTCGTAAAGAAAGGATTACAATGTTTATGCGAAATCGTATTCACTGAAGACAGTTGGGTGCACGGCATCAACGTGTCCTTCTATGACGTCATTTAAATTAGCGGCGTTGGCACGTTGATAATCAGCGTTGGGCTTCTGTCATGTTTTCTAAAGGAATAGACGTTCACTCTCGCCTGTCATAAGTGAGCGTCCGATACGTTCAGATACGACTATAACGTACTGCATTAATCGTTTTACTGCGGATTTATAGTGCCATGAGGTGGCGTTTCAGTTCCTCTCAATTCAAGTGTGATCCCTGGAGTCAATACTATTGACAAATCATGACTGCAACAAGAATGTGTTGGGTAACGTTTCATCTTTCTGATAATGGTGTGCGTTTTCATCATGCAAGGAGTGTGATCCAGCTCTTCCGACAGTAAAACGTCCATTTCATGTCCAGTCAGCTATTACTTTGCCAGTTATGACCGCGTCTGAGTGAGCGAGTGAGTCTTCCGTCGCACTCAGCAATATTCCAGCTGTATAGACGCGGTATATAAATCATCAAGTATGGAACAGACATTCCAGTGATCAACAACATGAGCATCAATCTGCTAAATTGGAATACAGTGACATGTGCCAATCAAGTCATTCCTGTTATTCGCATTTTAAGAGGAGGGTATTCGTCTTTTGTGGCAAACATGGGTTGCTGAAGACCTATTCATTCTATCACGGATCTTTACGGATCCTGAAATGTTAGTGGCCGACGTTTTCGTCAAAGACAATCATCCACCAAACCACTCTCAATGACCCCATGAAGATGCGTGTTAGCACAGACTAGCAGCAACGTAACTTTCTCCAAAAACATACTAACGGATCGCATCGTCAGACTGAATGACTTGGTTGACACATGTCATCATAGCCCAACTCCGTCGATCGATGCTCGTGATGTTGCTCCTTGGATTGACCAGGCTGGATTTGTTACAGACCGATAAATAACTCACTCACTCACTCACTCAGCTGTAAGACACATTTATTGACATTGAAACTCTAACTGATTACCTGATGTAAAGGACCGACCGAGACGATGGTGTGTTTTTTCTTTAAGTAAAATAGTATTGAGCACATGTTTTGTTCCTACATTTCAGAGGAGCCAAAAGAACAGTCACTATGAGGACCCAGACGCTTATGATCATGGCGGTAGTGTTGGTGTTTGCCTGTTTGTGGCAAATGGGTGACGCCCTGCCAGGTTAGTTCAAAGTGTTCTACATCTCTCGAGAAATGAAAAGAAAACATGCTCCGTCGATCAAGATGGTATGATTATGCAACTATGCAACCAATATCAGGAATCGTTGTGTTGGATTGTGTATATACATAAACATAATACTTTTAAACACTGAGGGTCTATGCAGGTAGCTAGAAAAGATACTGTTCGTCCTCATGGACCCTGGTATATATAGTGATATACCTTTTTGTCGATCTATAGCCAGTTTCTTATCGTAATCTTGTGTAATACTATTTTATATTTAATTAATAGTTTTAAATATATATCTTTGACAATCGTGATGTTGTACTGTCCTTCATTGACAGATTTGTACCAGTTACCATTCACAATTATGTATAATGTTAATGGTTCTCGTCACGATATGGCTGAAATATTGTTGATGTGATGATAGATAAATAACTCACTCACTCACTCACTCACTCACTCACTCACTCACTCTTAAACATCGGGGCTCTGTAACGTTATTCTGCTAGGGTGAAACCTTACTTTCTTTACATGACACACTCTCTGAAGTCATCGATTAAACCAGATCAGAACAGTCAAAGCAAAGAGAGAGTGAGGAGGAGTGTATCCCTTTGCTGCTCTGGCCTCATCCAAATATAAGGCTGCGTACTTCACACGTCATGTAGTTTGTTTAATATGCTGTTTAAAATGCACAATATTGATCGAAACAAACAATTAAAATGATATTGTATAGGGCCTGTGAAATTGACCGTTTGTGAGCATGTGTTGGTATCTTGAACAATATCTAATTTTTGTCATTGAACTGTACCATTTGAGATGTATATGCCTCTCAGTGTTTACTTCATTACAAAACCCATAAATGAGCGAGTGTATGGTTGAGTTAGTTTTTGGTCTCACTCAGCGATATTCCATCTCTATGGCGACGGCCTGTAGATAAAACAAAACGTCTGGACCAGACAATCCAGTGATCAAGAACGAGTCTGATCTCTTACGACAAGTATGGGTTACTGAAGATCAACTGTATCACAGATCTTCACGTGTACCATACAAGAAGCGGGCCTAGATGCTCAGGCTCAAATTCAGAATCCCCCTCCTCGGTGGGGACCCTTTTGAATTTTGAGTTCTCTGTTTCCATTCGACGTTGCGATCTGAGACTAAGTCTAGTTATTACCCTGTTTAGGGGGAATCGTTCCAACAAATATATCTGTGAGTAAGCCGTGTCATTCTGTAGGTTTACTAGACCAAACCCGTTTCTAAAATTAGAAATCGGATGACAAGTAACACAATGACTGGATAGAAAACATGTAAGTAACACGAAAACGTCAGGTTTGGTTTTTTTGGGTTTTTTTCGTCCATTATTGAAACGTGTATTTGTGTTTTTGGCGAAGGGCACTATGTAATGTATCTTTCAACGGTATCTTTGTAATGCTTTAACACATTGCGTAGACTGAAATGAGCATTATTTCACTGAAACAAAATCATAGTAAAGAAAAGTAATATAATGAAATGGAAGTTCAACCCTGGGACTTTGTTCATTTTCCTGAAGCTAATGGAATCTAGACTTACCACATTTTCTAGACTTGCATGGGCTTTCTTGGATATATTTGCCTCCGGGTCTGTACAACAGACTACAGACTGCGCATAGATTTCTTTTCAGCCGGCAATGTTGTCTACACCTGGCAGTTCTAGTGTTTATGAGGTTACGTTCAAGAATGACCCCGTTTTCATATCTTGGTAAAAAAAATAAGACGATATTGCTATAAAAAGGACCAGAACTGTTGTACCCGTGTCCCCATTCGATTTAACAACTGAGTTTAGTTTTACGCCTCTCTTAGAAATAATACATCTATAAGGCGGCGGTGCGTGGATAATCAAGTCTGGCCTAGACATTCCAGTGATCAACAGAATGAGCATCGATCTAAGCGAGTGAGTGAGTATAGTTTTACGCCGCACTCAGTAATATTCCAGCTATATGGCGGCGGTCTGTAACCAGACAACCCAGTGATCAACAACATGAGTATCGATCTGCACAATTGAGAACCGATGACATGTGCCAACCAAGTCAGCGAGTCAGACCACCTGATCCCGTCAGTCGCCTCTTACGACAAGCTCAGTCACCTTTTATGGCAAGCATGGGTTGATGAAAGCCTAGTTTACCCCGGGACCTTCACGGGTTCGATCGACGCACTTGGGGTACAATGACATGTGTCAACTAGGTCAGCGAGCAACGTCACATCGCAACGTAATATCCTATTTTGGCGGTCGATTTATGTGATACCATATGGTGGGAGAACCTACCACTCTGGATTTTAAAGCCATAACTATATTGCTTACTTGGCAAAAACGGGTTTGTAGGTCGGTGTTCCACATACGTCGACTGGTTCTCCTTTGTTCCGTGGTTACGGCATATTTTATCATTTTCGCACAGGCACAACTGCGCCTGCCCCAACACCAGCCCCTCCAGGTCAACCTGGTCCACCTGCTGGTGGTGATGACGATGGCGGTGATGATGACGATGGAGGCGATGATGGTGATGACGATGGTGGCGATGACGGTGACGACGACGGCGGTGATGACGACGGCGGTGATGATGATTAGATACAAAGTTCAGTGGACATCACTGCTATAAAATTGGCGGACTGGTTTCCCTTCAATATATCATCGTCGTTCAAGGAGATTTTATTAAGTCTAAAGAACCACAGTAAACAGGATAAAGCTCATCTGTAAATCTTTCCGCAACATTGCGTGTTTCTACTGTTTACACAGAATTCTTCAGAATTGTATCCTAAACTAACGCACACTATCTCTTCGTCATTGTTGTCGTATGAAATAAACACCTGACCGTCTTCTCTGTTAGTCTACTTTGTTTAATGAGCAGTGTTTTTGTTTTGTTTGTTTTTGTTTTGTTTTGTTTTTTGTTTTTTGTTTGTTTGTTTGTATTTTTGTTTTGTTATCTTCGTTTTGTTTTGTTTGTTTTTTTCAGAAATTTGTAATAAGCGGATAAGCGTGGATGTGTAAGTGACTAGTGGGTAAGTGACAAATGGGTTGTCACCATTCTCAGTCATATTCCTCCATTGACTGGAATGTATGAAATTTTACATTATGGGAAATATCCTGACAAGACTCACTTCAGAGCTAGCCAACATGCTACTCGGAAACGCCAATGTTTGATTTTGAATCAAGTTGTAAAATGGGGATTTATCATTGAACTACCTGACCATAAAGCCGTACTTTCGAGTTGATATGTTCCTATATCTGTTGATTAATACTGAATATAAACTATAGCTACAACTGGTGTTCAAATATTTGCGTCTGGACTAGACAATCCAGTGATTGATGTAGCGTCCTATGTTACATTATAGAAATGCTAACTATTTTCAGAGAAGTATCTTTATTCAGAGGCTACGCAGTCCAATTAATATTCAGTTTTGGTAAATCGTAAACGTAACGTGCAGTTTATTCATAAGGCCGTATTGGGATGAAAAAGATATCACTCAGAATGTTTTCCTGTTTTCGAAAACTGTGCGAAAGTGTTGTACAATCAATAGTCGGATTACATGTCTCATTACATAAATTTACATTTCGTACTCTCAGTAATGTCTCTAAGCATAACCACATGTGTTGCCACGTTCCAGCAAAGATCAACGCACCAATCACAATTAGAATCGAAATGTTGTTACCTCGCTAAGTCCACGTGTCAGCAAGTAAGTACTCCGGCTTCTTAATCGTTAGAGGTCACCTACACAAAGACTACGATATTCAAATCGACAGAGGTCACTACAACAAGTATATATACATACGTGTGAAGTGGGGGCAGTTACATCCAGGACTTGTGCAGGAGCAGGAATTTTGTCCAGCGTAAGTTGAACTTATTTTGTTTCACTAGTGGCACTTCTGCAAAATTGTTTTGATTTTTTTGGGGGGGGTTCTGTAGTCTCTTACATTTTTCTCATCATTTTGATTGTTTATCGTACTGACCAAATGAATTATCGCAGCTGTTAATTTATGTGCAGACCTTGTAGGTTTTTGCCAACATACGTTTTCTTTTGTAAGGCATTACCCGGCTGTTTAGCTTCTATGTTAAATATTTTGATAGGAGTTCCACCCGTACCCACCAGCCTTAATCAAAAGCCAAATCTACAAACTGACATGCATACCTCACCCTAAATGTACTTTCAGTAAACTAGAATAGGTATAAAAAAGAATCAATGCATTTATTTCACTGTTGGAGTATTACCCCGGGGAGGGTGGAAATATTCTACGTCAAATGAGGGGGTTACGGGCCGAACTCTTTCCAGCATTTTTCTCGGAGTAAACCTGTTCGACTGGAATAATGTGCGTTCGTTGGTGAGTGAATGAGTACGTTTTATACCGTACTCAGCAATATTCCAGCTAAATGTTGGACATGAACTGGTGAACATTCAAGATGTACATTTGTGTGGTTTAACATCATTGTCACTGAGACATTCTGCTGAACAATATCTTTACCAGTATCTGCATGCATAACAGTATTTCAGAATTTCTTTTGGATACATTAAAACTTGCGTTTCAATCCATTTCTGCTCAAATTGTAAATATGTTCTCAACTAAGGGGTTATTGTCGCTTCCCTATTTTCTTATGTGAAATCAAACTATCATTCTCCCAATATTTCTCCCATTCAACTCTCACGTGGGCGTCGTATCTATAATTGGATTCATGCCCATTCGTTATTCACTAGATTGTCTTGTGCAGAACTCACAACTAACATTAGATCTATTCTGTCCAGCTTGTGTAGATTTTGATGTAATGGCCCAGATCATAATGTTCAAGAATGAACACTGGACCGACCCTCTGAGGTTGTCGTTCATATTTGACCTTAATTTTAAATTGTGAGTTAAAGTTTATAGTCACAGTGGCAGTGTATTTTCACCCACATCGTGACTTTTAAACTGCTCTTAAGTACTATGCAATCAATATGTCGATCATTAAATTCTCTGTATCAGTAAGGTATTTAGGCGATATTCGGCATTTAACGTCGATCAATGTCTTTTGTACACACATTGTATTTATTGATTGGTCATGTCTGAATATACCAACAAACCATTATTACATGTATAGCATCTGGATAATTTAACTTAACTTCGTGCTGGAACCTAAGAAAGCGAAATAATTGATATCGACCTTGGTACATGCAACTGGGTGTGGATAAAAGTCTTTGTTAACTTTAGATGTCAGTTCATATAAATGTTGTATAAATGGCGAATTGTCATACGGACTACAGGCTTATTCATCAGAACAATACATATAAGCCACGTAGTCACCAGGACGCGGTGACTGAATGGGTTAGATTGTTGACTTTGTGGGCTGGTGGTAAAGTGCCTCCCTCCGGGGGTGTCGCCAATCCCTGTTGGGACTCAAACCAAATCAGTACTAGAATAAATACTTTAGTGAGTGAGTGAGTGAGTTTAATAATATTACAGCTATATGGCGGCGTTCTGTAAATAATCGGCTATAGACCAGGCAATCTAGTGATCAACAGCATGAGCATCGTTCCGTGCAATTGGGATAGGTTGGCATCTATCAACCCATCTCGTTAGTCGCCCCTTACGACAAACAGAGGTTACTGAAGATCAGGTCTAACCTGGATCATCACGGGTGCTATGCTTCACTTCATGCGTCAGTGCAATTAGGAATATGCCCTGTGTTACATTAGACTGACATGAGACAGATTCAGTGATCGCTAATATGCCTCCAAGAACTCTATCAAGTCAGGTTTAATCCCTGAAATCTTAAATAACCAAATCACCAAACATTAGAACCAGTAAATCAGATAGCTTACTATCCGGTATTTATGATGGGCTCCTTTCTATTTGATAATCCCATGTTGATCAGAAGAAACCTTTGATTTTGCACATGTTGCAGTATCTATGAATTTAGTGGAATGTTTCATTATTGGGCTTTTCGTGTAAGTCATAAAAAGAAGAGAATTAGTTTTGGAAACTCTAACTAGAACTGAGGAATGCGAAACAAGGCTGTATTTCTTTGGGCAAAAAACAGCAGTGAACATGCGTTGTTGTTTTTCATACATTACAGAAACACCTGAAGAACAGTCACTATGAAGACCCAGACAATTATAATCATGGCGGTAGTGCTTCTGTTTGCCTGCTTGTGGCAAATGGGGGATGCCCAGCCTGGTCAGTACAGCTTAATTGTGTTCATCTCTAACGAAACGTGTCTATGTGTAAATTTTAGGAAACACATTCCGTCGGTTGATGTGTGTGTGCAGGACCACGCACCAGCTGCCGAGAAAGTCATCAAATATTTTTAACTTTATTAGTGAATGAACCCGTTTTTATTTCATTGTCTTACCAGCGTGACGTTGCTATAAAAGAGGACGTTTAAGTTTTTACCTAAGCCTGCAAAAGCATATAGAATATGTAATATAGAGTATGAGTTTATCTACTTTGTATACTGGTGCTATAGGAACCTACTGGTGTCAGTTAACGTCGCTCAACTTTTTGTAAGTCATTATCTTTGGAGCTTGGATCTGATTTATGAGGGCAAGCGTATTGTTCGCTTGTCAGATTATCCATAGGCGTTTCCCAATCTGTCAGCCTGTCGCCTGTGTCACTGTCATGCACTATATTCTCACTATATATAAACTTTTCAGCCGCCACAACAACAGCTGCTGCAAAGCCAGCTGCAGCAGGTTCTCCAGCACAACCACCTGCACCTGGTGATGACGGTGATGATGATGGTGATGATGATGATGGTGATGACGATGATGATGGTGGTGATGATGATGATGGTGATGACTGATGTTAAAAGTCAATGCACATCACTCCTTGAAAACGTGGCGGACTCAGGTTTTATGTTGACTGGCTTCCTATAAAAGCAACATGGTCGTTCGTGGTGACTTGATTTAAAGCGACATCAGTAAACACGATAAAATTGCGCTGCTATTTATGACATGGGGGATACTTTGCACAACGGTGCATATTTCAATTGTTTACAAATATATATTTCTGTTTGTTTCAAATTCTGTCCTCACTAAACAACACTGTCTGTTTGTCGTTGTCGTTAAATGACAATAAACACCTGACCGTCGTCTCGATTTTGTTCACTTTGTTTAATGAACAGCTTTACCTGTAATACATGTATCAAATTATCAGGCATACAAGGAAAAAGGAAGTGAGTATGGTTTCAGCGAGTAGTTTTACGCCGCTTTCAGCAATATTCCAGCAGAGACAGGCGGCACATATTATTTCCTTGGGGAGCTTAACTAGCCCCTTACACTAAATATAAGCCGGGTTAAAATATTACAAATTTTGATCATGAATAAAGACCAATAATAGAGAACGAATATTAAATCCCCACGTCAAAACTTAATGCTTCATTTCAAGACGATTAACTTTCCACTCGAAAACTCAGTGCATGATACCAAAATAAATTGTAAATTGTGCTTTGTTTAAGTTGATAGTGGATGGTATCAGGAAACGGAAAATGTGCCTCAGTGTTCGTAACTGTGAGTGCATCTGTGTGCATGACATATTTGAAGTTCGTTTACTTCAACGTGAGGCTTGTGGCGGCTATAGGTTAGACAAACTAATCTAATACAAAAGAGGATATGGAACGTTCGAAGTGGAAGCAACTGAACTCGCCTTTGATTGAGCATGTTAAACTGATGTGAGTTGTTGCACGTGTTTTCCGTCCAATGCATATGTTTTCACACACAAGAAGGAAAATTCAGTGCACTACCTGTGTAACGCCTTTAGAGACTTACAACACCCGCAACACCATATTATGAGCGTTCACACACGGACGCAATTATTACAGTAACTGCATTCCAATTATCAGCTTGTGTGCATGATATTTCCTCATACGCAAACTACTCCAACGTGACGTAGAAATGATCATAAATAACGTTTGTTGTTGTTACCTTAACTGTCTCCAATTATATCAGATTAGCAATTTATGGACATCGTTGAAATACAAGTAATGTGAAGTTCCTTACTCTTGTTAACTTGCTGATATGAAATTCCAATGGCGGTACATAGCACATTTCCAAAGAGCTGACACACAGCCAGCAGAGTGCCACCTCACAGATGTCCCACTCCGTACACACGTCCTACGTGTATACATATCCAGCGAACAGTTATCCGGGCAACGGCCAATGCCGAAATGATAACTAATTTAAAAGATAATAGAAGAAAATAATTTAATTGCGTTTCACGCAGTACACAAATGTGTGATCACTAAGACAAGACAATTTGAAATGCACACCACACGGCCAGTTGGCCAATGAGACACGTGGTCTCTGTGAGATCATAGCAGTATAATTCATACAAAGAGCAAGGGTGTGTATGGAGTACTGCACATTCCTGTTAGAAATTGGTCAGACGTAGCATATGTCACACTTTTAGCATTTACGAAAAAAAACAATGTGCGATCCAAAATATATCGGATCCTACGTTACAACGTGTATGAGACTATATAAAGTCCATCTATCTGTAAGAAAGTGAGTCAGGCAGAATCGTTAGGGACGCACTGTTAACAATGCAAGTTGAAAGTTAGTCATCTTATACACACAGCTGCAGCTTTTGAGATAGCTGCACTATCATTTTATGTAATGTTTGTAAATTGCTGATCTGGGGTTAAGTTTCTTAATGAAATATATGCTGGAGAAAACATTGGGAGAAAATCATATAGCAGATTGGAATAATTTTCACATTCTGATAAGAAATGCATCTTGTACGTTCACATAACCAACATGCGCGATGTTGCGATGTTGCGATGTCTTGGGGTGGAAGTGCGTCGATCAACCTCTAAAGGGGGAGAACTGCGACAAAGCTTACCTAAGATACTACGTTTTGTTGTCTAAGACCGAACGCACAAAGGCCGATGTGATTAATGAATTCACCTTGCACCACTGCCAGTCTCTATTAACACGATCAAAGGCCTTCATAGCATCGATACAGCTTACAAATAAAGAAGACTTAACGGATTGTATACGTTAATATATATTCCAAACAATGAAAGTACTCTATCCATGAACAATGAACACACAAACACACAGCCACTGAACACACAAACACACAGCTAATGAACAGCAAACACAGGGCCAGCACACAACCCTGAATATATGCACACCCAAAATAAAAACAGAGTTTTATTCTCTCAAATCACGTACAGTGAAATACATAATATTTCTGTCAGGGGTACAGCCAATACACATACAACTCACAACCACCACTCAACCAACATATAATCAACACACGATCAAAACACAAACACACAACCAACACCTAATCAACACGCAATCCACACACATTTGCTACAATGCCAACACTCAAACGTTTAACATACAGTCAACACAACCAACACATGTACACTTAAAACACAGCAAACACAATCAACTCACAGTCAGTACAAAAATATATTGTCTTGCAAGCACAGAGCACACCTTGCAAGCTCAATGCAATCACTTTCCAATGCTTGCGCAAGCATTGTTTAATTATGCCTCTTAGGGTCAGTATTCACTCAAACTACGGTTTGAATGAGTTGTTTGAGGACATCCATCGTGTAAAATATAGCACGATCTGTGATATCTGATATTATGTTCGACATACAATGCTGTGATTAAGTGGATAATTATGTATCCTGCATCGTGATCCTGTCTCCTTGTCATATCATTCCAATTTTGATTGTCCTCCTGTGGTGGTACGGAAGTCCCGAAACATATAAAGTAAGTTGAAGCATACCATTACTTTTAACCGGAGAACATATGTTGTTTTAATTTACGGTTAAATTTCTAAACTTGTTGACAGCTGAAAGGATGATGTAAATCCGGTTAGGGTTCATGCGAGAAGCAAATGTACCATGGTCCCTATGTTAGAATGTACATTAAGGTGATGGCAATCCATAGCCCGTTTTCACGCTGTCTTGTCATTTCTAGTTAACATGTTTTAGATTGAATTACTAGTTTTAAATGGATATCTGACATACACTAGTAGTTTTACTGTTCTTTGTTTTCTAATTGTGGTGATATATGATGTTCTCGTCACGATAGGGCTGACATATTTCCAGTGTCACGATAAATGTTAACTCACTCATTCACCCAATTTGGAATAATGCTAATATACTAAATGTGTTCACATAGGAGGAAGTACAAATCAGTTACTAATCATTTTACTCTGTACAAACATTATGCACTGTTGATAAGTCGATTAACGTTGTTTCATATCTGAAACTTTCCGTGTTCTGTACCAGAACAAAGTCACCTATGTGAATAGCTCGACGATTGAGTCAAATGTAAAGTGCACGTTTAACAAGGTTTCGTTCCACTATCCAGAGTGTATCGCCGCTGACTGCAAAGAGACCACGAACGTAAGTACCGTTTTATAGGGTCATCCTGGTCAGCAATACTTATCGGGAACACACAATTCCCTGTCGACACTGGTCAAATGTAGCATTTGTTTTGTTGACTCAGAGATCAGGAAACTACGTGATCTTAACTAGAAGTTGTCACATTCACATTTGTTATGTCAAGCCGCAGTTGGTCTGTGGGCTGGCAATTATGCACATCACTCTAAACGGGTAGTTTCCATTCCTGGGTGGGACTCAGCAGCCAAAAAGCACCTAAAATCTTTCAATTGACGGGAATGTGAAATCCCAAACATAGTTTTTCTTGCTTCATAACTAAAGTTATGAAGTCGTAACTGATGGCTAGCCTAGTGGTTAAAGCGTTCGCTCGGGTTCCCGATTCCACTCATTTGTACAGACTGTGAATCCCAAACATGTTTTTCCCCGTAGTGATATTGCTGGAATATTGCTAAAAAGAGTAAAACTATCTCACCCATAACTGGTCCGCCTCCGTGGTGTTATACACAGACCATCTGCCAGTAATACTGAATGTCTGTGATTTTATTCCTTGTCTGACTCGGAGTCAGAATTCTGTCCTGGAGTAGGGTGTCTATGTTAAACCGCAGTATGGCAACTCATTGTCTCGGTATTTTAAACAAGGGATTCGGTCAAGGCTGTCATAAGCCGTCAACCCACTAGGTACACACGTGCGCGGAACAGAACAAAACAGAACAGAAATTTTATTCTCAAAAATTACATAAGGTGGCACAGAGAACATACAGCAATTTTATGCATATTAAGACATGGAGCAAAGTCCAGTTTTGATGAATCTGAAAATTTTTTAATTAAGCAGTAAATAGTCACATTTCATTAGATACACAAATTTTTCAATAGTGGGGTGTTTACAGAAATATTGAGAAGGAAATTTATGTCTGAGGGCTCAGAGTGCTGGGCAGTATAATAGGAAGTGAAGTCATCACAAACAGGTGATGCACAAAGTTGGGAGGTTCTGTTACATCGTTCTATACCGTACCAACGTCCAGTCTCAATGGGCAACCTGTGGTTTGAGGTTCTAAATTAAGATATGACAGACAGATGCACGCGTATACTTACATGATATGATATTTATCTCGACGTAAAGCCATTTCACATTACCTCATCGCATGATTAAGCGTTTCGGTATGATAGGGTAGGATAGAATATAGGCCATTTATATAGCGCACATATCCACGCACCAGTGAATGCTCAAGACGCTGGTATTTTTCCATCGATCACTAGATGTTAGTCTGAACGGCACATCGTATTATCAATCTCAACTCCCTGGGGATCATGCAACTCTTGCAGCCACTAGGTGCACCGAGCTATTGTGGGTTTCTCATCCTAACGATGTACCATTAGAAGCTGGGTTGACAGGGACTCACAGTCACAGAAAAGTTCACTGCACGTTGCTGTACCCGCAGCTAGGTGCATTCACCAAACCATCGAGTGTGGTGCAGCATTTGGTTATGTCACTTCATAATCAAACAATTGGCTCTGTTTGACTCACTTCATCAAAGAATCATTGACTATATGTAACTTAATCATCCGATCTTTGGTAAGGTATCTTTATCATCCAGTCATTGGATATGTCATTTTATAATCATCCACACTCTTCGCATAAATGATAGTGTTTCACCAACGAGTATTCATCTGGTAGCCATTCATCCTTGGAGTGTATCCTATAGCACTGGGATGTGTCACTCCATAATCCAACAGGTTGCGGCTTGACTCATCAAACAATCATAGGCTATGTAACTTTATCATTCAATAATTGGATATATCATGATTCTATATTCATAAAAAATGCACTCACACACGTGTCATGTGTGGCTGTATTTAGCCGACACTTGTTTACCTGGTAATCAATCATCTTTGTAGGGTATCACCTGCTACAATAGACAACGAGTACAAGTCTTTCACAAATATTGGAAATGGCATTCCATAATTCAAAAGTTGTCATTTGACGTACTCTAAACATGCTACTCGTACACCTAAAACTACCTCACACATATGGGAATTTTTGGTTGTGGATGATTTTGCACTTTGATCATTCACACTCCATACCACACTCAACAATCCCTTCGCGATATTACAGAATATCTGAGCATTAATATTTCAATTTCAGCAAAGATGAATAATACATTGTTTGCAAAGACTGTGATCCTTTTGGTTCAACTTTCAAAACTATCAGGTATGTTGAAGTTGTAATATTCATACGATAACTGTAACAGCTATGTTTGAATAAAAAGACCATGACAGTTTACAAGGTTTGTAGGAATTGGTCTGGTGAAAGTATGTTTGTCCATGTACAGGACCAACAGCTCGCTGATGTCAATCACAAAGTTATGTTAAAATAAAATGAATGTGAAGATGCGTTGATATCAACCAAAAGTTTTGTCTCACCGACGACCTCTCCCAGTGAATAGAGAGTCCGTTAGGAGAGCGGAAGGTCCATTGGACTTCATGTGTCTCTGTCCGGTGGTCGGAATATACCCGGTGTGGTATCAGTGTATACTGCACCATAGATAACCAGCTGACTGGAACTATAAAACCGGCATACGCCCGGGCTTTGTGAAAGCAGCTGTAGGCATCCATGGGCATTCGTTGAAAATGAATGAAATGTACATGAAAAAAATATTGAAAGCTCTGTTGAAGCAGATTCAAACTCATGTATCAGTTACTTTGTTTTGAGGGTTGACCGTGATAAAAATTGTCACTGGACTTGAAGTCAGCTTGTTGGCGGTCGGCGGCGCCATCGCAGTTTTCATCTACGTCAGACGGAAAAGGAGAGCGAGAGGTAGCATTCATTACTTAGTTAACACACTCAATACAAGAGCATATAGCAATGATTTTCACCGCTTTTTATAGTAAAAACCACGGCTGGGCCATTTCATAAAATTCACCCATAGAGCGATGTGTCGTCCTGGCTCAGGTAATTCAACACTATTACCAGGAAAACGTTTGAAGATAAATATTTCCGCAATGTCAGTAAAGTTAGGATTAGTCATGGCTATAGACTCATGAATAGAGTTTGTATGTATTGGTCGAGGGTTGCCAAGCATTTTAACATTCTGCTGACAAAAAATACAAACATTTTGTACTTGTTTACGTAAACTGTGTGAACAGCGGATACTATCGGTAGGGCACTCAATGTAAGATGCGTTCCAATCATTTGTAGTTTATTTGTAAACTCAAATAGAACTAAAATATAGCCAACTCCCACCAACATCACATCAAACACATACATACATCCAGGTGAAAGAATCACGTGAAAACTAAATCCGTTTCATTCATCATTGTGGTATTATCGGGAAGTGGTAAGGTTGTCCAGGTGGTGAGTGTCCTGTTGCTGCTTTCATGAATGTCTGTTTGAAACTGTATAGGATGACTGGCCGTTGAAATGTTTCTGGGAAGAAACAACTATCATGATGATGAACGTCTGTTTGATAACTGTCTGATGGTTATTGTTGTCATGAATGTCCGTTTGAAACTGTATAGGATGACTGGCCGTTGAAATGTTTCTGGGAAGAAACAACTATTATGATGATGAACGTCTGTTTGATAACTGTCTGATGGTTATTGTTGTCATGAATGTCCGTTTGAAACTGTATAGGATGACTGGCCGTTGAAATGTTTCTGGGAAGAAACAACTATTATGATGATGAACGTCTGTTTGATAACTGTCTGATGGCTGTCCTTAGGACAATTATTGTTGTCATGAATGTCTGTTTGGCAACTGTCTGGATGATGACTCACTGTTTGACAAATGTTATTGTGATGAATCCTTGTCTGACGAATGTCCGCTTGACAACTTTATATGTGATGCATGTCCGTTTGACAATAATCTGATGAAGTTTCCTATGACAATTTTCATCTGACGAATATTCAGTAACAGTTCGTATTTTTAATTTCAGCTTACTGACTATCTTTTATCACTCATGTATTTCAGTCCTCAATAGAGACATGGGACCATCCGAGCAACCAGGGGCCCGAACTTCATGTCAGGATATCGTGTACGATGAGATTGATGACATAAAACCACCACTCCATCAAACAAACATTTCTGCCGTTTCCAATGTCTACAGCACAATGACCAGAGATTCCACGGAGGTTTGCTACACTAAAATGAACACTGACACAATCTACACCGACGGAGCAACACCGGTAGTCCTGGACGCAGATATTGATGTCATCCAGGCGAATGCTGGCAACACTGGCTACATGAATGTTTCTTCAAGCGAGTCAACCACAACAGCTGATCTTATCACAGAGAACATTTATAGTGGCGTACGCGAGGAGTTCAGTATGACCCAGGACCACAATCCCACTCCACACCCCACACCTAGGAAAAAAGCACAGAGCCAATACATCAACGATGCCTTTGAAGACGATATAGCTTTTTAATTAATGCAAATTCGCAAATTCAATACAGATTTATCGTTTTCATACTCTTTGATCCCTTCAACGGAACTGAAAGCAGAGTGATACTATTTAGCTTTTCGGAATGGTGGAATGATAGTGGTGCCAATCATATCACGTTTCTGTCGGAACTAGTTTTGGTTGGACGTAACTTTACAGTTAGCATGTATCACATATTACGGTGTATCACACATATTGGCTCCTTACATTGAACATGTGCGACAACGTTTGTGAAGAACACTCATCTAGGTAACGATGACTATTCAATATAAGGATAACACGGTACACATTGCTTGAGAATATAAATGAATGACCAAGCTATTTTGACGGAGACTTTTCTGTAATTGGACGTCAACATTATTCGAGTGTTACATTGTTCGATTAGACATTACAACATATAGTCATTTGAAAGCCAGTTGCAGTTACAGATGTATTGATGAAAATTCCTGGTGATATATAGAAATATGCTATGACAATTTAATGTTGTGCAAAGGTCTCTATCAAAATATTTATGAATTTTTCAAGCGGTCCTTGTAAAAATGTCTTGCGATCGTTGTCACTAAATGAGTTATCAGTTATCATGACTCCACGTGTGTGTGCGAGCGCGCGCGTGCGAGTGGGTGGGGTGGGTGTTGGTGTGGGGTTTGTGAGGGAGGTGGATGTGGCTGGGATGACTTCAAAGAAATAACATCTCTTGCGGTGGACACCGAAATAAGCAAATCTGCTTAATGTCATTAGGACTACAAGTCAATTCAGCATAACTGTTTATATGTCGCAGGATACTGTGTATTGGATGTATTGTTATGGATATAAAAGGTGTAAATTGGTCGCTTCAGACCAGTAGGACAGTTATATATATTGCAGGTAAATGTGCAAGGTGTATGTTGTCAATTACAGGTCGCTGACAAAGCTGCATATTAGTGACTGCAGATTTATGTGAAATGTCAATGTTACTGAATAACACTCTGCGATGCATAGCTGTGTATTTCATTACTGCTTGTCACTCCTGTTTTACAATACAGTAATCAGTTGTTAAACAGAATTTAAGTGAATAACAATGTTTCGTTTAAAGTTCCGCAGACGTTTATGGTATTTCGTATTAAAAGTGAATGCTTGACTGTTTTACTGTTTAATGTGATGTGGACGTTAATATGCTGTCAAAGGTAAGCTGGAATCCTGAATAACATGAGAAAATATATCGCTTTCTGGGAGATATTGATATAAAACTAATAAACAAGCGCTTTCCTCTATTATTTTCCTCCACTAGCGTTTCGTTACAGAGTGTTATGTTTATCCTGGGTGACCAGATTAGGCATATTTTGGAAGCAGGATGGATAACAGTGTCAATACTTACATTTTAATTTACAAAGCCTTTTGTAACTGTTCTACCTTTATTTGCTCTTCCTCTCTTGTAAACTGCCATTGGAACTACTTGCAGTGATTTGCATTCATGTGTATATGATTCCGCGTTTTAATTTGGTAGTCGATAAGTACCAATGACGTATATATCAACTGTTGCTAAGTCATAAGTCCCACTTTGCTTACTGCTGGTCAATCATACAAATAGGTAAATTGTTGGCTGCTGGTCAATATTAAAAAGAGTCCAGTTATATTGTTGACTGCTGGTCAATATTACAAAGAGGTGCATTCTTGACCACTGGTCAATATTACAAAGAGGTGCATTGTTGACCACTGGTCAATATTATAAAGAGGTATTTTGTTTGCTGGCTGGAGATGATACTGCATAATACTGTTTATGTTACAAAAATGTCTACTGCTGACTGTTGTACAAAGTAGATCTTGTAAATAGTAATGAACTGGGATTTTATGAAAGACAAGTAACTGTTCAGTTGGAGACAACTCAAATGGCCGTAACAAACCTTGTCTTTAAGCGACATATTTACAAAAGCATCATAATTATCAATGTTTGAAAGGACAGGCAGCAATCCTTCATCCATACAAACTCTCCGACATGGGACAGGGCAACGACAGGGCCTTCACCGTCACTTCTCCGCACTTTATCCGAGGACACTATCACGTGGTGTTGTGTGTCGTTCATTTGTAAAGCGTCCCTCATCACACAATCTGGTCTAGAAGTCTGTTTGACCACTGAGTCAAAGGGAGCTTGAAAGGCTACAAAATCAATAAAATGCAACATAAGTCAAACGTATTAATGTACTGGACACCGTGACCAGTCATCAGAAGGTGGGTAGGTACGTTTAGTCTTACGCCACACGCACCAGTATTCCAGCTGTATGGCGGTGGTCTGTAAATAGTCGAATCTGGACCAGATTTTCCAGTGATCAACAGCATGAGCATCCATCTGAGCCACTGGGATCCGATGACATGTGTCAACCAAGACAGCGAGCCTGATCACCTGATCCCGTTAGTCGCATCTGACGACAAGCGCGGGTACTGACGATCAGTTCTAACCAGGGCCATGACGGGTGCTAAACTTTACTGTGTCCGTGCAATTACGAATATACCATGTGTTACATTAGACCATTTTGGATGGTATCGTGTATTCATAACATGAGGCAAGATGAAATTTGTCCAATAATCGGAAGCCGGTCGTGTTAGTGGCCTCTTACTACAAGCATGGGTTACTGAAGGCCATTATAGCTAAAACTGATAGAATTATCATTAAAACGCCCGCACGTTATCAGACATGAACAGGCCACTGTAACTTGATAATGCCAACAAAATGCTTAACGACGGGCCATTATCACGTAAGCTGTTAGGTGACGTCATAGGTAGGTCACCTGTTGAAGTTAAATCACCTACGGCCCGTTTGAACTTGAGCTCATTATTGATATATTTGGCTCACATTCGTCACACGTACATGTGCCATTATGCACTTTCATGCATGTACCAACAAAAACAATTGTACCATAAATTACAACATACAGCAATGAAAATGTCGACTGGAAGTCTAACTATGTTGAGTACTTAAAGCAATGGCGACTTGTAGTATGGGCAAAGGTCAAGGTCGAATGTCGTCACTCTCACCGTCTTGTTCTATGACGTGGCTATATTTGTAAAATGTGTTTAAGTGACCTCCGTCGTTTCTATTCGTTTTAACTATAATAAGGGTAACGCTCGGTCTTTTCTGCAAATGATAATGCGCTTCTGCAAATGATAATGCCCTGAAAATAGCGCTATCCTTAGAATATTCTCACCAGGACCTTCGTCAGTCATTGGAAATTAATACACACAAGTGTTGCGGGAAAAGTGTTTTGCTCATAAGTATCAGTTTGTGTTTACTTGATGGCTAATAACTTCAACACCACACAGCAAACAACATCACGGCTTGGGACTGCTTCTAATTACAGTGCATGAGTGAGTCAGTTAAACTTTATAGTCACGTCGGCAATAATTCAGTTATGTCGTCACTGTTATTCATATTGATATGCATGTTCTTCCCCATCCACATGTGTTGCAGAAATCAATATTACCTTCGTCGACACAACGGTTTCATCGACACAACGGTTTCATCATGACGACAATAGATGACACTATTGTGCGTGTAAGTATTTCCAGTAAATGTCATCCACATAAGACGTAATTCGGCTCTTATTTCGCTGCCTACGCCTATATCCATTGTGAGAAAATGGCCATGTGCACTGACCCGATTTCACTCAGGTTGAGACAAGGCGGTTACATATCGCAGTAAGTAGTTTCATATGACCAGTCTCTGAGATTTTGAGTCATATTGCACCATCTCGATTCTGATTGAGAGTGAATTGTTTGTGAATTATATTTCTGTTTAAATTTTACATTCTCATAAGTAATTAACTAGGTGGGTGGACTAAACACCTGTTACTTTCCGCGCTATTACAGTCTACTCGGGAATATTATTAATACATGTGATATGGATATTAACCATGGCCACGTGTCTATACGTATTTCATGGTTTGCCGGAATGATTTTAAAATTACGTCGTTTTTGTTAAGTTATATGTCAAATTTCAGAATTCACTCCAGACATAATATGTATTATCATGTATAGTTCTCGTGTATGTTGTCTAGTGTCGATTCATTTGTGATTCTCAGTTGGCTCTTAACCATATATATATACAGATATATGGTTAAGAGCCAACTGAGAATATATATTGTTTTAGTCGGGAATTAATCTTATAAAAAAATAATGCGTACAGAAATAAAGTTTTTTAGACCGCCGTAAGATATAAATAAATCATTATTATGTTTAATATCGTGAAGCATGCATTTACTCGAGAAAGTGTAGCATTGTTTGCAACTTGTCTACAAAAAGCTTTTTCAAAGTTTTTGGATGGTACAGTTTCTAGTGAAAACGTAATGCATTTCTACATGAATAAACCTTATTTTTGTATTTTACAAACCTCGTTTTGTGCATTAATATGTTACAATTATTTGCGACTATCTTGCTATTCTTTTTTGTCATGATTTTATAGAAGACTGTTCTTGCAGCTCATTGAGCGTGCCCTTAACCATAAATTACAGCAAGAATTTTTTTTACATTCATTGTTTTGTTAAATATAAAGACTGAAGGTACTGAAATTGAAACCCAAGAAACTAAACGATCATGTGACATGTTTAAAATTCATATTTGCATAAAATATTGTTTGGTTTAATCATATAACCGTGAAATAGCAGGCAGTTCACCCTTTCACAGACATATTTATACAACTGTGTTCAAATAAAATGTGCATTTTCTTACCTCACGCATAAATGTCGCTTTCTGAATGGCTGAACGCTTCTTTACCCCGCTTACACTCGAGATACTTTGCAATATACTCCGCTGCCAATAACAACTCATTCGGTACTTCGTGGTATCTCGAATAAAAGACGCGTGATGAACGGAAATTGTCGATATTTTGCGAATGGAAATCGATAAACGGGAGATAACTCTAAATCTGTATTTCTTGTGTCACACAACGATGGCTACGAAAACAGTTCAAAATTGACATAGAAGTGTTCGGTAAGATATGTACGTTGTTGAGGTACCTTCAATCCATGCTCCCCTCGAGACCAGTGAACAACTTACACTAAACCATAAATGTGCTTATATATGCGCCAGTCAGAGGGTATGTGTGAGTGAATCTTTAACATCGCATCGACAATTTTTCAACCATATCGCGACGAGTACAATTTAATTTGTATCAATATTAAACACAATAAATTTAGAACATAACATAATGTCATTGGAGGACACTAAAACTACACTAAAGAGAATCTCAACTCTATCAACGCTATAATTATAAAAATATATCACCACAGAAAACAATGCAATATACAAACGGGCCATAGATACCAGCAACTAAAGGCCGATCACCATACCAGCTAGGGCCCATGCAGGTTGCGAAAGCGTATCCCCATTTCTCCTAGTATGGTGATCTATATCTCTTCAGTTGCAATGTTGAAAATTTTCATGTTAGTTTTTTGTCTCTATCTGTGATATTCTAGTATTTTTACTGTCCATCGTCGACAGATTTCACTCTTCAACTTTTTTTTTCATTTTAATTGTATGAATTGTTTTCGTCACAGCATGGTTTAGATATTGCCGATGTCACGTTAAATAGTCACTCACTCACTCACTCATGTTTTTAGATGGTTATGAATGGGCTTCATTTATTTCCAGACTTCTCCGATTGACGTACAATCATGTTTGTTCTTCACCTGGTGTTTGTGATTATGTCTGTACATTCAAGCCATTCCTTCCCACTGACATGTACCCTTGTGGTGATTAACAAGTCAGGTGAGAACTATGATTTATCATGAATTATGTGTAAAATATTTCCCTTAGTCATCAGAGTGCGAAATCAGTTAACAAGATATACTTTTGACGTTTTGTGTGTGTGTGTGTGTGTGTGTGTGTGTGTGTGTGTGTGTGTGTGTGTGTGTGAATTACTACATGAAGGAATGATATTGGGATGTACATTACATATAATATGTAGGCAGTGGCGTTGCTAAGCGGTTACAACGTTCGCTCGTTACTCCGAAAGTTCGGATCTTACTGGAATATTGATCTAAAATACTCTAGTATTTTAATGTCCACCATCATCAGGTTTTCCTTCGTCAAAATGTTTCCACGTTTATTGTATAAAACAAGTTTTCGTCACACAATGGTTGATATATTGCTGATGTGACCTTAATGTTAACTCACTCACTACTGAAATATTGCCCCAAAATGTCGTAAAACCATTTTCTTGGCCTCGGTCACTTCATTTGAGGACAAGAAGCCTATTTCATTCATTCATATTGACAAAGTCGCAATGAAACGTTTAAAGTGTCTTTCACTACACCACTAAACACTGTACCAGCTCACATCAATGGTCTTTCGGATACTAGAAATCAGATTGTGAACATAACTGTTAATGCTGGGCCACCCACAGCTAATGATTCTGATCCTGTATGTATTCCAGCAAACAAGACCAAGGATGGCATTGAAATTATACCAAATGTGGAAGTAGATGCTTCCTCATATTCGTTTGGTCCATCTACAACTGATACCAGCACTACACCAGGTAAAGATGCAGCTTCACAACCATATACTGATTCGAACGGCGCAGGGATAGAGAGAACATTATCTACCAGTGAAAGTAGCTCGGTAACACAACCAGAATCGGCAAATACAACTGCTCATGACAATCAAACATCGGCAACTGAGAGCACAGTGTCATCTGGTGTCGACAAATTAGATGGGAAAACGATCGCACCTGACACGAGTATAAAAGATACAACGACAGCTGATGTGACTGTAGAATCAAAGCCAACATCTGACGCGACAGAGGAGACCACACATGCTGACACGACTGTGAAGGAGACCACGTCCAGTCCTGTCGCCACCAGAAAGGAGACCACAGCTGATACTACAGTAAAGGAGACAACTAGTATACCATATTATGATGACGAGAACATCAGGGTTATGGTAGACCCGCCGGAAACATCTTCTACAGAACAAATCACAGTCCCACAAACTACAACCATCGATCCTCCGGTGGTCTTGGATTATTAATAATACTCCATCAGCCCCACTTATTGAACATGTTTCTATGAATTATGAGTTTTAATAACGTCAATCGATGGTAAAATAGATAAGCTGCCTTTGAATAGGTAGTGTTGAAAGTGTGTTTGTTTACAAGACACATTATGTGCATGTCTACATTGTCGTTATGAAAGGTAGATGGGGTAGCCTAGTGGCTGCAATAATATTTCAAACCTTGTAAAACAAGTCGGCATTTCAACCATGCTGTGTAATATAGGAACTAGAATAGATATGACAAAATATTATAATCTTGAATACGATCAGTTACTGACAACGACATTTGACTATTCCAACAATGTGTATACCAGCATCTGTAATAATGCCTAATGCTGATAATCAAATGTTTTTTTGTTTGGGTAACAATTAAACGGTGTCGCATGAATGACCAACCCCATCTGAAGGACTCATGGAATGCCTTCCAGTCACGTTCCATGGTAAAGGCTATTTTTTTCTTTCAAAATGTATATCTTGAACAGGAATAACACTCTCATCTTAACGAGTATACGAGTATATACGCCGAACGGTACAAGCAAACTTCGTTCCATAAGTCTGCAAATATGACATAAGTCGTGCAATTGAGAGTGACTCAACGATATACATGCAATGAAGTACTACACGAATACACTAAATTACGTTTATACTGAACTGCTGGATTCAAAAAATTGTTTCATCATGATCATTTTCTAATTAGTTTAGTCGAACTTCGAATTTTCGACCTGAAGTTAGTAGTGCCTTTGACTTAGTTATAAGCGTGGTTTACTTTCAAACCGAATTCTACCACGATTAATTGGAATTGGATTGGTCAGTCAATAAAATTAGATACTTTCAAATTTGCTTCTCTGCGTATATATACTGCTCTGTCGGACTACTTACGTTTGATATCGGATATCAACGCAGCACACGTAATGTAAGTGTTTATAATAAACATAATGAAATCGGAAAATTCAATTTATTGTGTTTATTTTAACATTTATATGGGAACCGGACTGTTCTGTTTAGAGACTATCCATTCGGTTTAACATTTCTCTAATTTTAAAACACAATAGTTTTTCTCCTAAACCTTGAGGCATTAAGACAAAGTCGCTAGAAGTAACATCTGAGACCCATTTTACGTTATGTACTATTACGTGCCTACTATATCGATACACTTGACTTGACAAATTTACCTCAGATGTATATTTATCACAATGCACCTGTAACAAATAGAGATTCTCTTGTGACGTCGACAAGAGCGATATCAAAACGATATCTGCCAAAAAGGAGGAAGTGAATTTATTAGGTTTGCTCAAATACAAAATTTTAAATTCTAAATTCTCATATTATAACCAGAATTAACAATATTGGGCGTAGCTTGCATGCTAAATATTCCGCCGGTTTGATTAACTTTACAAATTTCGGCTTTACAAGTACCATACCTATTTTGCAAAAGTCTAAATGTTCATGCATACATTTGTTGTGTAAAACATTTAACGATTATTGCCGGTTAGCTTTTCAAATTCGTGTCGAAAATCTATAACCACAGCATGCGAACAGTGTTTTGTTCTCTCAAATACTTTCGACAAAGAAATTTTGCGAAAGGAGAATTAATATGACCCGTTGTTGAGTAGTTATTAGTCACGAGAAGATCTAGAAATTGTCTTCAGTAACCCTTGCCTGTCGCAACATGCGATCTACGGGATCAGGTCGGACTCAGTCAACTTGGTTAACGTTGTTGGTTGTCACCCATCGTATCTCAGTTGCATAGATCGATGCTCATGATATAAAATATTCAATAATGTATTAAGCAAAGAGTGAGCAAGCTACAATGAATCACAATACAGATTTCTAGTACAATGCAAATGAGTCACAAGTCTGAGGTAATGGGTCACAAATATCAAATATTAACTCACCAGAATCCTCGCTTTTTACAGTGAGAGTAGAAATGCAAAATGAAACTTGTTTACAAAGCCAGACTCCGTCAAACGATGGTGATGTTGGCGAAGGCAGACAACCGACGTTGACAGATAGACGATGATAGGCAGAGAAGGAACTTGTGATGAAAAGTCCGAGTGTACGTCCGTGAGTGTCACAACAATTAGCCTTTATATGTACTGACACAGTGCCAGAGACATTCGAGCACAGTGTGGCTGTATCACTATTCAGTCAGAACGTACCCCGACAACCTCCGCGAGAGGACGTAAACAATAGACTGCCATTGGCAGGGAACTAGAGCGCTCCCAAGAAAGTCTGCCGCTATCAATACTATTACCATTGAACAGACAGGATATGTAAAGTGACCCACAGTTCACACACAAAACTCTAAACTCCGTGACCCAATGATAACTATCACTCAATCAATTATAATACAAATGACAGAAAACATACTCTCATGACAGCATAAGTCCGACTTATCGGCAAATGAAGTTCATCAAATATTCTCAAAGAAACGTAAGAAGGTAGTAATTCGTAAGGGCGTTCCAATTCATTTCTAACCAGAAAATAATCTTGTGTAATGTAACGAATATGAGCCGCAAGTATGTGGGGAAAACATGATTACACAATACCTTTTAGAAAGTGGGCACATTTAAAATATGCTATATTCGTAAAGCACTGATTCTAGTAATTTTGTTGAGTCGAGTCAGATCAACTCTATCTCGTCAACGAGTAGTTTATCACAAAACACATCTCATTCGACCCTCGCCCTCAGCTTGACGATGCTGTAGGTGAACATCAGACATTCAAGTGCAGTGTTTTATTGAAACGACACTCACTGAAATGCACAGTTTCCTCAAAGACGGTACGCTCCTTTTAATAGAGAGAGACTGTAAAACAATACCTTCTGTGTCAATTATCCAAATAAAAAGTAGCTGTATGACAAAACGTTGAAATTCCTCTGCCGATCATAAACACGATCGTCCAGCTATCTGTCACTTCCAGCGCCATGCCCCAAATCGTCACGATGAAACTTGTTCATTTGTAATATATCCAGTATTTCAGGAAACACTGAATGTACATGTCAGCTGTAACATATCAGTATATTCTTATAATACGTTTCCTACATGGGCTCAGTGTGTGAAGCCTATTTCTTGAGTTCCCCACAGTGGCATTGTTTAAATATTGTTAAAACTGATGCAAAGCTGATTTACTCACTCGAGTCAATGACGTCAAAGGGTAATGTTCTAAGGGAAGCAACTCCCGCAAACAAATAGGAACATACCTGGACGCAAATAAACGAGTTCTGCCTTAATAATCAGATAATGATTTGTTGCAAGGGATAATTATAATGCATTACAGTGGGAAGGTGCAGTTGTAGTTCTGTAAACTGTCAATATGCCACAAAACAACAATAATTAAATTTGTATTCACTGTGCGAGAAGGAACCGTATTATACAAAGTCTTGTGCTGTGAGCACGTGTTCACAAATGAAAGCGTTTATCTACCTGTGGGAAGGACTGTTTTCTTTATAATGATACCTGATAGTATGGAACAAGCAAACGAGCATAAACATACTCAAAGTTATCATTCAGTTTCACTTATAACTTCCATTTAATTTCACACGACATTCCACAAATTTGGGACTAATTTTACATACGTGGAATTGTAACTACATACACTCTATTAACTGTCGTGTCTCTCCACATAAATTCATTCATTCATTTCACGTTATTCAAATAAAGCATACACGAAATTTCATAAATATAACATCACATTTTAGCATTAATGTATATTAAGAATCTAATGTTGCGCACGCAGGGAGTGAGGGAAAATATTTGTCAAAACTGCGACAGGTCTGACAAATGTCTGCTCTGACAATCATGTTCACAGTAGTTCACTTTATAAATCTCTCTCTATCCACTATATCACTGACTGTCGTATTCCCCGTCTATCGATTCACACTCCAAGTGAGTTGTCGACAATGCAGCTTACACACAGTACAACCCACATCTAATGTCTACAATCAACCAACTTGAAAGGTTATGAATCGCAACCTCAATGCACATTCAAGAGGCTTTACATCTGACAATGCTATTTATGCTGCGAATAGGTTTCCTTTCTCCATAGTTCGCCTCCAGCATACCGTATATTTCCTCACAGCCGTCCCAAGTTACATATGTTTGAAATCGTATCCGGGAAGAAAATTAATTACATTCAGTCCATCCCAGCAACCATAACCAACAAGGATGTATTTGCATGCAAAGGTCATGATTATGTTTCAAAAGAGAATTCAACGTGTTTGTTTGTTTATTCAACAAGATGGAATTATATTTCCATTTATCACTCGCTTATGAAGAATGAATATAAAATAAAATAATTATTTAAAAAAAAGAAAATTAATATGTTTTAAAATGGCAAATATATACGTGCACTAGTGTTGTTATTTGGCATTTCTACAAAACATAATATTATGTTTTGATCCATCCTTTTACAGCAGCTGTTCAATGTTATGACTTTTGCATACCTGTACGACAGTACCCTAAAACGATTAAACCTCTTTTATCGGGTTATTCTTGTTATTCTTCATAGAAAAAAAAAACTCTAAATGCTTCTACTCTCTGCTCAGTCAGACATGACGCACTTCCCTGTCACCGCGTGTGTGATGTGTTTCATGACTGACCCATCGAACAGAGAGTATTTCGTATACCTGATAGGCGTGTTTCCTCTGTCCGCATGTTGCTGGTGACAATTACCGTGAAGTCGATGTAGGTCACACCCGGAATGTGTCTGCTTCAATCTATTACGTGTTCTTTTCCTTGGAGTGTTCCCTGTCTAATAGGATGTACAGACTAGGGGGAATCTGCTAAACAGATGGTAGTTACATTGTGAAGTGATCTGCTATTATCCGTCTTGCATGAGAGCTCTTGTCGGCAACAGTACGCCATGATGAAACTACCTTGTTTCGTTGGAACATGTGTGTTGTGTGGACTGCTAGAGCTGGTCCCAGGTGAGTGTGACATGTGTTGATTTTGGCATATATGATATATATGTTATCTGACAACTTGTCAAAACTATAATATAAACAGGTTGTACAAGTTATAACACCAACACACCCACCTATAGTGTTCTTCAGGTCACACTGCATTGATATGACAGTCGCATTACTAGAGAATCTATATTTAGAATTCCGAACAACTGTCAGAACAGGTGACGTTTTAAATGGTAGACAGACACGGCTTTAGTTCAATTTACATCATCTGTGACCAGTCAGGACACAACAAAAACAAATTTTGCTAAAAAGTACGCATTATATTTGAACATTGCAATCCAGCTAGACTGAAGGTAGCGACACCTGTCGCTACAAAGTCACATGACTGTCACATGATTACACATAGATCTTTTGAATTTGAGTCTCGTGAAATGCTTTGTATGTGGCAATCCCCTTGGTTGAATAGTGCTACAAACTGGAGAAATACATGTCACTTGCCTAAACAAGATGGCGGACAACCAATCAATCAATCACCAAACACACACCAAACGATATTTTTAAGAAATGTATCATTTTTTAGACTACGGATGGAAAACATCCAACAATTATGTATGGACAAGGTCATCAAGTCATACTGACATATATCATGACGGAAAAAAGTTTACATGGATTTCGTAATTGCTTCACGTTATGAGTTTCAAATAGGGCTGACATTTTATGATAGGATTGTTTACAAAATAATTCTTTGATTACATATTGCTAGAGGCAGCAAATTTAGTACACTGAAATACATGATGAAATTCATTTCTGATTTGGAGGGGATGTGATGAATAGAATCTTTTATTTGAGGGGATATTATCCAAACGACATTAAGCAATTCATGGCTGGTTTTAAATTTGATCAAAATATTACAGTGCTTTGTTCCCAATTTACGTTCCAGTAATGAGTATTATAGAGAGATGTTATATATTCAGAAACAACAGCTATAAAGGAAGATGATATGAGGATGCAAAGCAAGTATTTTTTACACATTTTATTAATGAAAATTTACGTCATGACCTTCTCGGAGCTTATTTGAAAGCCGCTGCCAAATACAAATAAAACATGAACGTAAATACAGAAACAGACGACAATAATGAAGATACTATACTTATTTATGTGCAATCAATAAAAGGATGATGCATGAATATTGATAGCTTGAGAGTGATATATATTGGATATCAATACCATCTAGTATGGATTAAATGCAGCTGCGTATTTATTAGTTGTGGTTGTAATACACTGACTTTGTCAATGATATTTGATATCATGCTGTGCACGTCGATGTACTTTTCCCGATACTGTTCTAGACTAGAAACACAACTTACACGGGTTTATTTTATCAACAAGAGGTGGTCTACTTTTGGCATGACACAGCATATATGTTCTGATACTGCGTATTACGTTTAAAACATATTAAATACATTAAGATATTATGTAATGTCAACTTAAGGGTTCATTGTGATGGAGTCAGTGAAGCTGCTGCTGGGAAATGCATGACTATATATGTGTGTAATGTTATCACATTATCATATGATACAGTTGTTCACCGCTGAATATTATAAAGATGACATTAACATAAATAATGTTATGGAAAACGACAACTATAAAAAGGTGAAATGGTCCGTATTCGGTGTCAGTTGTATCCAAGCCAACAAACTTGACAAAGAACTTGTCGCAGAAATAATGACAATTTATCTCTGTCTCTCTTGTGATTTACAAGATTCCTGAAAACGTGGCCTGTATTCGGGTCTCGCTTGTGAAATCTCAGGTGTGCATCACATAAACCAGGCAGTACCGACTCCCCATCATCGTTGCTGCCAATCACGTGACCGACCTGGTGAGAATATCCAGGTTTTCTGTCAGCCCCTTGGACACACTGGGTTAAACAGTATGCTTCAGTGTTTAGCTATCCACACTTTCTCCGTCATGTGTTCCCCTGGGCTGAGCCCCCGTCAGAAAAGCTATACTGTTCAGCTTTATTGTATAATGATCCGGTAGTCACATTACCGAATAAAGTCATGATGTATGGCTATATTGTATAAAGATCCAGTAGTCCCATTACCGAGTGAAGTCATTCATTGGGGACGATCACTTTTAAAGCTGCCAGAGGTCCTAAGCGCCGCTGTATTTTGTAAACTGCTAGACATAGACAGATTGCAGTCTATGCGAGAACGCATACTTGCTCAGTCTGCTGGGTCATCCCCTCTCTCCTCCATACGTTTTTGTGTGTAACGAGTCATAACGTTTTGTTGCTAATATATTTAGAGGCAGAACATCGATGTAATCCCCATTTAGTTCTCAACACAATCGCCTTGTAAGTGTTCACTTAGTTAGTTAGTTGAATGATGTAAACCATTCTTCAATCACATACAGTTATTTTTTCATTCACACTAAGAAGTTTTTAAGACTAAAAACCTTTTGATAGCACCTCGTATCTTAACGGAAACCCGTTCATAATAAATTTGCAATACAATTTTTTATACTGTTGCAAATATCCGTCATTTCGGATTCCAGTTATGTTTGATTTTTTATTTGTAATACTTAGTCTAGTATTTATTGTCAGACCCGAGTTACTACAGTTGCTAAAACGTGTACACATGGTGACATTATCGTAACAGGTTCCCCTGCATGTGGTTAGTAATTGGGTCTAATGGTAAATACAGTACAACTGATCTGTAAAGACTGGCTTTAATCAAAACATATCTGAACTACTTCAAAAAGACAAAATGATCATCCAGTGCAGATACCTCAAATATTATTCATGACGAAGCGCTTCTGGCAACCATGTTGTTGCCGCTATGTTTCGTTCGTTCAGTAATGTTGATTCGATATCCCTGGTGGAGAAAATTCAACATGCAGGATTCTTACATGACATCTTTCAATCTTTCAAAAAGAGTAAACAATGAAATTGTAGTACTACCCTTTTGACAACCAGGCTCCAGAAGCTGCGGTATACCCCTCGTTGCAACTTCTGTGGACAAGGCATTTACCTCGCCTGGATACCCCTACTCATACCATCCGTGAGTACCCTAATTTCTACATCGACTACAAGAATCACTGGGGTTTCGTGTATTGGTTTCTCAGTGTTTAAAGTCGCATAACTGAAGTGAGTGAGTGTGTTACATTGATTATTAAGATTTGAAGGTGAACAATATTTCACTTCATGTCTAGTGGTTCGTACACATGGGTGCACAGTTATGTGTTTGTGTGTGTGAATCTTTTGAACCATTTGGCAACCTCATGGATCATAAGTATAGCACGTAACAAGAAATTGTCGGTTTGCAGGAGTTTGACTTGTACCTGGACTATTAAAACAGAACATCAAAATCAAACCATTCAATTGGACACCATGGACTCAGTACTTCAGAACATCTCATCTCATGGAACTTGTTACAATGATTATGTCACTGTATACAACGGCCAACACGGTAAGTAAAGACGTACATGCTCGGTATTCTACATAGTGAATCAAAAGAATATTTTAGTTAATTATCACTCAAGAAAGAAGTCGGTGCGTTTGTGCGTAAGTCACACTTTATCCGAGGCATATCTCCTGAACTAATCGCTTAACCACATAACAACCTAGGCCCATATATCAATTATATCTTTACTGTTTCTTTGGAAACATGACTTAGGTGGTGAGGATTTCATCTTGTCCGGAGCAGATCTTCCGAACTACTCATGCTAACTTCATCCAACTTGGTACATATGTAATGCAAGATTCCATAGATGTGCATTTGGATTAAACACCGATATGCATTCTGTTTATGCAGTGTCCATGGAAACGTGATTTAGGCTGTGGCAGAACTTGAACACCGTTCAATATTTCTTCACCAAACGTGGCACATAGATAGGTCTGCTGGGGTGTTGGTGCCTCTTCTTGCTTCTTGCAAAGTTCATGGAATTCGAGCTACAACACCTACTTTGCATTACTTCGACACAGTAGTGTCATTTTAACACAGTCATTCTGTGCTTCAAATCCAAAATTCATTCATAAGAACATCAATTAAAACGTTTTATGACACAGTTTCTTTTGCCTGTGAGTGCACATGATAGGTCGAATAGAACAATCAAGAAGAAACGAATTGCTGTCGTCAGGTTTGCAACGGTCATGGTTCCTGTCAGTTTCGGAGAATCAACGTTTCTGACATTGTGGATAACATGATGCTCTATTATAGGTACCTACGAGCTCGGCACATTCTGTGGCAACCAAAGACCTGTGTTTAACAGCGGTGGGAACACACTAAGTGTTCATCTAAGAACTGATTCCTCTCAAAGCTACAGAGGCTTCAAAATGCTATACAAAGCTGTACCAGGTGCGTATGCATTCAGCAATAACCTAAAACTACAGCTTTCCGGAAAGATAGCTGCAGTAGCAATTGACACCACATCCAGATTTCTCGGGAATCCGAATTATAGCATACAGTGAAGTTCAGTGTGTCATATTTGTGTATACAAGGCCCATAGAACATCAATCGTGCGAACATCTGTCGTTAGTTTGTGTTCAGAAAACTACCAAAGAAAATGTTAGAAGATTGATGAGACGCTCTTCTTGAGAGGTTAAACAAGACTTTTGTCTATTGTCAAAAATGTCCGGGTCTATACCAAATATGCTACCATACACTCATACCCTACCAACACACACAGACGCCAACAACAACAAATATTGTACAATTGCTTCTGTTTTCCATTGTCAGCAACAACGTGCAACGTCACGCTTCTCTCTGGTTACAGTCCAATAGTGATAGTCTCCCCTGGCTATCCAAACAACTATGCGAAGTAAGTAATTCTTGTCTATTTCCTGTCTAAAAACTATCTTTTGAAAATATAAGCATGATTCAATATTGAGTTGGATACAGTTCACCGGATCAAAAGGTGCATACACATATTGACATTTAATGATGTCACTAGATTCATTTATGTTTTTGTCACTTCTAACCAACATGGATGATACATGTTTCTGTTTCCTAACATATTCCCCTCTAATTGCAGTGGATTGGACTGTCGCTGGACTATAAATGCACCGACAGGAAAGAATATTATGGTTAAAGTTTTGTTTCTTGGTTTGGAAAAATCACCACCGTGCGTGTATGATTATCTACTGTTTAAAGATGGTACGTAAATCCTGGGGTGCATGTTGTGTTCCTCGTAACATTGAGTGAAGCGGTTGTGGATGAGGTTCGTTGACATGAGACATCGTGGTAACAAGGAAGGAGAGATAATTTTGATATCTTTGTTATAGAGTAACAATGTGAAATATGTTTTGTACAATTTTGTACATTTTCTACCGTTTCAAGCAAACACTAGTATTCATTTGGACGATAATGGGATATTGACCAGGAAATGATGACCGGAGGCCCAGTCTAAGTAAACTTAATCTCAGTGTATTTCGTTACACTCCGCCACTGAGTCTAACAAAACCTAGTAGAAGGTCGCGTCAGGTAACCTTTGAGCGACCAGTGGCCGTCCAATCAAACGCGAGACCGTTAAATAGATTTAACAATCAGACAACGGCTACTATTTAAGGATCGGTGGGACTTTCAAAATATTCAGGTCACTGACACAGATCTCTCCACAAACAAAAAACCGCATGTAACACAGTTATTTGACCTGCAGTATATACGCTTTGGGGTTTCTGTTGACATGGTTACCATTACCTAATATGTCCGCAAGATGACATCCTTGAGTATTGCTAAAAACACCATTTTCAGCGACTGTTTACTCAACGTTGTCATGGTTGTACGTACGCCGTGTGCATCACCCAGAAGCGAGCGTACGCTAAATAGCATTCGGAATCGTTCGGGTACGAACCTTTTTCGAGATAAAAAGTTCAAAAGGTATGTGCGAATGTCCACTTTCACGATTCGGTAAGCTGTGTTCTGATTGGTCAATCTCAAAGGCTACCTGACGCGACCTCCCATAAGGTTTTGTTAGACTCAGTGGTGGAGTGTAACGAAATATACTGAGACTAAGTTTACTTAGACTGACCGGAGGCCATGCTGATGGCTACACAGTGGTAGTTGTTTTGACAAGCAGAGAGGAGCGATGGGATATAATTTATGCTTATTGAAAGCAGCTTTTCTGAGGTGTGTTGCCAGATATCCATGTAATAATAAATTTTGTAAAGTTGCGTATATAATATCCAATAAATGAATTGTATGAAGAGTCTTAAACGGTATAATATGTATAAAATTGTACTAGGGATGTTTCACATTGTTACTCTATAACATCACCTTGACTTGCTATCATCTCTACTTGCACATACTCTCCTAAAAGGGAAACGTACATATAATACTGACATGTGAAATTTCAAGTATAGTTTTTCAGTAACACTTTTGGATTGTTATAATTTCGCCTTTAATGCTTTTTGTTTGAAACATGAAACGAATGCATACCTGAAAATCCATCTCAGGGGACTTTAATGCAGGATTGCATTCGAAAGTGTCAATGTGTTTGTAAATGTCATGGAGAAAAGGAGGTTCTTAACAGTTCTGAGAAATCGTGAGCAGGGGCATTGCCTAATAATATGTAATCCGGTTTGCGTTTAGACGGTCATTCACATTTTAAGCTAAATGAAAGAATACCGTTATGCCAAGACTCACTGTTCTAAATCGAAACATTGCCATTGGACGATGGAAACAGCTACGTCTTAACCCGTAGTTTATGGGACCAATTCTTGGAAAGATCGGTCATGAAGTGGTAGAACTCGGATTACAACTGCAGCGCAGGATATGTACCTGCGAGCTCTTCATTTGCGGAATCGAACTGTCACATTAAACGCATCTGCAGTGATTAGTTTGCGAAGACTATAGGCACCAACCAATCGTAATTGTTTACCAGAAGCTGGACTTCGAGCCAGATGACCCTAGTTTGGCGCTGCTCTTCAAAGAATACAATAACGTCGACGGGTCTAGCGGTGCGATGAATTCACGCGATCATTGACCTTCAGCGGGAGTTGCTCCAGCACGATAGTGTCTCGCCTCATACAGTCTCTATGCAGTATCTTGAGAAGGAGATTGCCGCGCTTCCATGGACTTCCATATCGTCCAACCTCACTCCATCGGGCATTTGTGATGACCTATGCCGGCATGTACGTCAACCAGCTACCTAAACGTTAGATCAACTGTCAAATTAACTTCAAGAAGAATGGGCCACAATTAAACTTTCATAATTTCATAAGCTATTCATACTGCAGGACATTTAATCTGTTATGCAGTGAAATCTGGCTGAAACTGATCCAGAATTGCATGTGTCATCTCACTTTAAAAGTTACAGTTCATCATCTGCAGTTTTGAAAATACACGAGGCGTTTAGTTTGGGGAAAAGTAAATTTCCAACTTGTAAGAAACTAAAACACTTCACAATTTAGCACCGTGGTCACTCTCGGTCAAGAGATGTGACAAGGGATGTGCACTTGTCATGAATACATGCATAGGATGAAAATATTAAAACATTTGTTTTCGAAAACTCCAAACATAAACTCGCTCGGCCATAGAGTGTATTGTCCACTTAATTGCAATGTGTCTTTCCGAATATGGGTTTCAAAGAGACTGGACCTGTACATGTGCCTGTGCCTCTGTCTGGGTTAGCTTGTGCCTGTTTGTGTATATTGCCTGCGTCTTTCTTCATAGCACAATATTCCAGTTTTGTAAAGGTGCACTTAACATAATAAAATTTGTTTCTTTGCTGATTAATACACTATTGAGAAGGAAAACCTTTATGGATGATAAATATTCGTTTTCTTGCATAAAGTTTTGACATCTCTGTACCACAGTAACTGATAAAACCTTACCTTTCTCACTCACTACACCACCAACTTCTAAGATGCCACTCGTATGGCTACATTATGAATGATCGTCCAGACAATTACTTTTCTGGAGATTAATATCTATATTGTAAGCACCGATCACATGATGATTTTGCGTATAATAGTGTCTCAAAATCAACCAAACTTATTATCACCCAACCTTATTCTCATAGGAAAGGATTATTATCACCAGCCTTATTCTCACAAGAAATGCTTATTATCACTCAGTTTTATTCTCACGAGAAAGGCTTATTGACACCTACCCGTATTGTCACCCAGCCTTATTTTCAGAGCATAACCCTATTGTTACCCAGCCTTATTGCCATAACCCAGGTCTTGTTGCCACCTAGCTTTATTTTCACCCGGGCTTACTGACACCCAGTTTTATTTTCCAGACACTTTTGGTCACAACGCGGCCGACTTATCGCAAGCCACATCCCTATCTTATTATCACCCAACCTCACTGACACGCACTTTTATTCTCACGTGATCTTATTGTCACAACACAGCCTTGTTGTCAAATCCCTGTCACATTTCGCAGTCAAGTGATCACATGTATTTGACATCTCAGCAGGACTTCCAATGCAAACATGTGACATGTGAAAACCTACCCCCTTTGAAAGATTGAAAAAAATCAACATTCATTTCGAATGAAAGCTGCACAGTTAATAGAAACATTTGCGTTTTAGGTACGACAAACGATGCACGCCAACTGGCAAAGATTTGTGAGGGTACATCTACTCCCATCGTCAGCTCCAGTAACCATATGACCATCATATTTCACTCAGACAGGTCTCTCACAGGAGGAGGATTTCGTTTGCAGTACTCATCAGGTAATTATCTCAGCAACTGTATTTTTAAGAAAGTCTGGTTCTTGACTTCACCTATGGGAATATACATTCCTGCTGATCAAAATAACATACTAATCTCACGACAGAGACCCATTGTGTGAAAAATGTTGTCTGTTTTTACTCGGTTCCCCTACAGAGGAACGTTTTACTACAAAGTCAAGAAATGCAACGTTAGTCAAAAATTATTAAAGTGTTGAACACCGTGACCAGTCATCAGAAGTGAGAGTGTGCGTTTAGTTTAACGCCGCACTCAGCAATGTTCCAGCTATATGGCGGCGGTCTGCACATAATCGAATCTGGACAAGACAATCCCTTGATCAACAACATGAGCATCGATCTGCGCAATTGGGAACCGATGACATGTGTCAACCAAGTCAGTGAGTCTGACCCGTTACTTGCCTCTTACGACAAGCATGGGTTACTGATGTCAATATTCTAAACCGGATCTCCACGGGTAAATAAATTTTTATCCCATCCAGTCCTGTAATTTGATTTCATAATGCTTATTATTTCTCGCGTCTGGTTTAATGGCTGTTACAGCTTCCGTGTGTGGATTATCACAACTTTCCGCGTCTTCTGTCACATGGAAGTACTTGACCTCACCTGGTTATCCTTCGAAATATCACAAGTAGGTGTCTACTCTCTTCACAAGTGAATACTGGTTAACCAGCTACTAAAGAGAAGCTAATAACACGTGACATAGCATTAAAGGCATGTCAACGATTTAGCACTGTAAGTGTGACTTTGATGCACTTTGATGCACTTGCACTAAACACGAGACAATGCGCACTTGATTTGTAATATATCACTTGAATAGTAGCAGAATGTATTTTAATGAACTAAAAAGTATTTGAATTGGTCTCCATAACCACTGTCATTGTTAGTCACCCAAACGCCTTTAAAGACTATTGATTATATTTAAAGTTTATACACTTAAACAAATAACCTGTTCATATATATTTGTATAATACCAATTTATCTGTACAAATTCTACTTTCAGCAACGTAAACTGCGAGTGGAAAATTAGAGCACCCGTTGCCTTTGACATTAAAGTTGAAATTATAAATTTGTCTTTGGAATATTCGTCATTTTGTTCAAGGGACTATCTTCTCATCAAGGACGGTGAGCACATTGTCATTGTACAAACGTACACATGTTCCTCAGACAAACAAAATTTCAGTGGTCTTCGCACTGTACTGGTTTCTTCTTCCTTGGGAGAAAACCTGAATTATTCATCTTCATCATAAAGAATTCATGCCGTTAGTATTTAGACGAATAACTAGTTAAACTAAGCAATTTTTTATGATTTGTAAGAACTTTTGGACTTCATATGTGGTGAATGGCACAAAGTGTATTTTATCACAATTGCTCCAAATTTGTTTTCTTAACATCACCTTCATTTGAATACTAGCATGCATAGGTATATGTTTAATTCAGTTCGTTTGTTCAGATTCGATGCCACTGAGTGGGTAAATATCTTTCCTCAAGGTTCAGCGTTTGGGGGTCGACAGTTGGGTAAATACTGCGGCATTTACCACAACAAGCAGATCGTCATCTCCAGCAACTATATGAGCATCACCTTCCACACCGACGGCTCTACCACGAGAAAAGGATTTAATCTAAAGTACAAAGCTGGAATATTTCTTACAACAACAACCACAGGTACAATTTATTGTTATTGAGACATGGAAAAAATTACGTGATTGTGTATCCGGTACAATTATGGTTTGGTGATTAACCATTTATCGGTAAGGTGGAATTTGTGGTGTCCTTGAGTTTGGGCTTGGGCTCGGACTAGGACCGGGACTGGGGTTGGGGTTAGGGTTTTGTCGTGGGCCTGGATGAGTAGTCGATAGTAGTTAGGGGTATTTAATGTTGATGGGGATGGCAATGAAGATAGAGACATATTATTTACCTGCTCCCCTTTTCAGGCAGCGTGCCGAAAATCACATGTTACACATTTTATCTTTCTGTAAATAGGTAACACACACTCAGTTTTGAGTCTAGAAAGGAAAATCTATCGATCTTCAATCAAAAATATATTTTCTATGATCTCTCCTCGCTGTCTCGTATACTGTGTAAATTTACACAATTATAGTCCCTTTGGTTCAAATGCTGACAGACGAATTGCAGTTTAACTCAAAAACTAATAAGCATGACATACTCAATGAAATGCTGATCATAATCAAAACATCGTACCAACTCTGTGAGCTTTTTGCAGAATCTTGTCCATAATAATAAAAAGTTCTTTAACAAACTATCATTAAAATGTTGACACAGTTCACTGTTTATTACGAAGGAAGGGTGCAGAGAAAGGCAGAGCCAGGTGAAGCACGTGCACAAGTGCCGAGAAAGTTATGTGTTCATTTATCTGCTGTCTCATTGCTTCCTCGCACACCTGGCTGTCCCTTTCTCTGCATTCCTCCCTCGTAACAAATATTACTAGTGAACTGTGTCAATATTTTCAATGATTTTTTGTTCAACAACATTTTTATTTTAAGGAAAATTATTCTGCAAAAACCTCACAGAGTTAGTATGATGTTCTGACTATGATCAGAATATCACTGAGTACGTTATGTTTATTAGTTTTCGAGCTAGACAGCACTTCATTGAACCACTTTTGAGCCAAACGGACTATAATGCGTTTGTTTGCCTTTCCAGCCCTAACCTATTCTACCGTTTATAAGTTGGGAAAGGACTTACCTGATGTCAATACTCTTATGACTGAACAATTCATTGCATCTAATTTTTGTTTATACAGAGAGGCCGCATGCCTTTCGCTGCGGTAGTTCACTGCTCAGCGCCAGCAAAAGCACCTGGATGTATTTGTCATCCCCTGGCTATCCATACTACAACTACAACAAGTAAGTATATAAGATTTTGATTACTGGCGTGTTAAGACAGTGACTCCTTCGACATAAACTGCCTTGTCCTGAACATGCATCTTCACAAACCCTTCCAAAGGCATCACTCAATCCTTGATGACTTTAGATGAACCAGACATTTAAAGGGTTTTACTTGCTTGAAGACATCCCAGTAGGTATGACCATACGCACGAGTATCTATCCAGTCACCTCTCTGATTCAAGCCTTTACATTTCACACACACACACACACACACACACACACACACACAAGAGAGAGAGAGAGAGAGAGAGAGACAGAGAGAGACACAGAGAGAGAGAGAGAGAGAGAGAGAGACAGAGAGAGATACATGAGCGAGTCTGTTATTTGGTTTTTACGTCACGAGTGTCAAAAAAATCCATATTTGCCGAGCGAGAGGGACGTTTTGTTGTCTTATTTTCAAAACAACAAACTTCCGAAATGAACTGTTGTCGCTTGATTTAAAGGTAAGTTTTTATATGCATACACATGTATGTATGTATGTATGTATGTATGTATGTATGTATGTATGTATGTATGTATGTATGTATGTATGTATGTATGTATGTATGTATGTATGTATGTATGTATGTATGTATGTATGTATACGTGTGTGTGTGAAATATATATAATTACAAACACACATATGCATAATACATACACACACATACATACATACATACATACATACATACATACATACATACATACATACATACATACATACATACATACATACATACATACATACATACATCGAAGGTGGATTTCTCCAATAACTTGGGGGAACCAGCTGCATATGGTAAACATAAAAAGTGCGCGTGGATAATGCTACAAATTGCTGAAAAGCATCACATTGTGCAAATACAGTGCATATAAACAGCTGCGTTTTGTTTGGGGTTTGTTAAGAAATTGTGTCATTTATTTGACTCGTGACAGTAATCTTGTCAACGTTACGAATTTGTTTTACAATGCATCAGTTCATTTGTAAACAGTACCCTAAAACAGTATGGAATATATTAGTAAAATCTAGTTTAGAGCAGTTGACTGACTTTACTGGTGGGGGCAAAAGGCTCTTGGACCTGCTGAAACTTGCGTTGATGCAGCAACATTTTGCGTGTTGTTTTGTGAACAAATTCTTATTTCATCCTCATGCAGCGTTATACTTCATCTAATCTGTTTAATTCTTTCCTAAAAGCAATATCTACTGCCAGTGGACAATCTCTGCACCTATTGGATATATAGTACAGGTTGACGTTCAGACCATTTCTATGGAATATGATCCATCCTGTTCTAAAGACTACGTCTTTTTCAGTGACGGTAAGTATAATGTTCCTTTTAACAAAGTTACTTAAATATACGTTTATTCATTTTTTTCTTCGAGCTGAATTAATTGTTAATTGTTACTGGTCATTAATGAGTATTCTTAGCCTCAAGTTGACTAAAGTGTTTCTACCATTAGTATCTCCTTTTAACGACAAGGCAATGATTCTTTCAAATTGTATTTTTCAAGGTTCATCGTCTTATGCCACTCGGTTGGGTAAATACTGTAATGACGTCCCCGGCTACATCATCAGTTCACGCAACGCCATGACCATCACTTTCCGCACCGACAGTTCTGTCACAGACAAGGGATTTTCTCTGAAATACATTGCGCGGACAAAAGGTACTTGATTAGATATTTATGTGTATGCGTTTCTTCTTTCATGAACTAATCCATCAAACACATTTCCCCAACTTAGTTTCCAAAACGACTGAAGAGAAAACGCAATAAAGCATTATTTGATTTTGGTTAATGTTTATGCTAACTGGGGACTTGGTGTGTGATCTTGTGCAAATATATTTGATCCAGACTCACATTACGTAGCGCCGCTCTATAACGTGAATATTGAGTGCGGCGCTAAATATAAAAACAAACAAAACCATTGCGTAAAACTGATTGCTTCCCAGCGAAACACAGTATGTCTTGCTGCACGCCTTCATGTTTCCTGGGTTATTTTTACACTTTTCTATATTCTCAAGAAATGAAATCAGCACGGGGGTAGCCATCAATGTATAAACGTCCCTAAAGGTAATGGTGATTTTTCCTCGTAACCTTTGAAACTGTAAAGATAGGTTTGATATGTTTTAAAACAATGCCGTTGACCATTCCATTGGTTTATCTATCATACAAGGCAGGACAAGAGTTTTGCATGTAGGCCATTAAGATGTTGCAACGCGGTTATACATTATACTACATTTATAATGCATACGTTTTCAACGAGACGATGTATTAAACCAACTGGTTGTCCCTGCATCGTGTATAGTTTACTCGAAATGCTGCAATCGAACTAAAACTAGTTGTCCCTTTGAGTTCGTTATAACCGTAGCATGTTGTATAGGAAATGGTTTTATATATTTGAATACATCCTTTATAAAGGTACACAAGTTGGTTATGTAACAGTGTTGTTACCTTAACAAAATGTCTGATAAAGTAGTAGATTTAATCTTGTAGAGGATAGCAGACATTGAATGTTAATTCCCTGAATGAACTAATGCCTCCACATCAAGAACAAGTATTACGCTGACTAGTATAAGCGTGAAACATTAACGCCTGATATTAATATGTATTCATTCTTAAAGGTTACTATCCCATCCGTTGCTTCAAAACCTGGAGTGTCCCGTGTCTTTCAAAACATCCCCAAATCACCACAGAGAATTGGTAGTATGGCGGTATGGTAGTGTTGCCTTCCTCACCATTTCTAGTGTTCTTTGCCGTGATATTTTTGAGGTATTGCTCATTCATTTATCATCACATAGCGACGTCCCGAAGAAGTATTACAGGACTGTTTAAAACGGAGATACTTCCTGTTTCAGGGTGTGGCGAACATTATACGATAAACTATGAGACAAGATACATCAGCTCACCAAATTTTCCTCAGGTTTATCCGGAGTAAGTATATGACACATTTATTATTCGATTCATAGCTCGAGGGGCTGAAAAAATACGTACACAAACAATAATATAACTGACCTAGGCAACAAACAACATATGACACATTGCACCTAAAATAGTTTCATCAACACAATAGTGTAAGCTATATTAGTTTCTTTGAGAGGCACTTAGAAGTGGCAGAAGTAAATATGATAATGAACAACATATTTGTTAATGCAGAAGTTGTTTATCCATATACAGTTGTCCTTCCTTACGTTAACTCACACAAATTGTCGAGATAGATCAAGAATCCTGGCGACGGAATTCATACTGTGCTATGCCATATATCAAGGAATTGTTAAATTTTAGTTTCACTGAGGATGGAAACTGAAAGTGTGTATGGTAAACCCTTCTGCCTAGCCACGATGTGAAGCATAATATATATAATTTCAATGCCTGACATTCTGAATAAAAGCAGTGGTCGTCAGATCATGCTAATAAGTTTTAAATTCTGCATCACATTTCTTATATTTTCATATGTACATGTTGAACACATGGCTAATACTATTGTCTATTTCAATTATAGCAATGCGGACTGTGAGTGGACAATCAGCACATCCATTGAAGGATATGTAATCCATGTTGAACCGGTCTCCTTCAGCACCGAGTGTCCCTTTGATTATGTACAGCTCTATGATGGTAATGGCTTACAATCGTAATTATATTTTAAATATCAAAAAGACACATTTGTCTGAATAGAAATCGACATGTATGACTTTGCACTGTTAAGCGGATACTGACATGGCACACAATAGACACATGTATAATAGCATCATTTGGTTTAATCAAGCATTGTACATGTGATCCGTACGAACTCATTTGGGATCACCGAAACATTATTTGTACGCTTTACCATAATTATAGCTAATGATATTATATGTGAACGTTATTACTAAATGTCACTAACAAAAATATCCTGAAAGGGTATCTAAGTCCCAGAACATCTGATTTAAATGTGAGTCTACCAGGTTTTCAATTGTATTATTCTTGTTATTTAAAGTCAGCACCTGAAGGGATGGTGTAAATCAAACTAGGGTCCATGCAGGTAGCAAATGCTGCTTAAGTCCCCATGGACCCTAGCATTGTGATCTACCTTCAGTTCTTGACGATCTATACACTGTTTTTATATTGTATCGTTTTCTTTAATAGTATTTTAGATTTCATTATCAGTTTTAATATACATCTGTTATAGACTAGTTGGTTTTACTGTCTTTGTCGGCGGCTATTGGAAATTAATTACGTACCTTGTTTTCATCACTATATGGCTGTAATTTTGCCGATACGATGTTAACTATTAACTCACTCACTCAACCCAAATAATAGCAACTTAAAGTCTGTTTAAAGCAGTGCATGTCTAAACTAATGTTTGCAAGAGTAGCTGATGACTTCTTTATTTATCATAATCTTCTCACATGTTATATTTTTTCAATAGTGACGAGTTATGAAAGTTCGATCGGTCGATGGTGTGGAAGACACGGACCAAAAACACAGACAACAGGACGTAAAATGAAGGTTAAATTCCACTCCGATGGTTCAACTTCACGTTCGGGTTTTAAGTTGTCCTTCACCGCCAAGGAACCAACAAATGGCTGTACGTGTTTCAGTATTGTTTCATGATTTCAAAATGCATTGTGTCGTTCATTAATTGTCACCTCTGTTCATTTATTCTTTGATTAACTCGTCACACATTTAATCCCATATTGCAACAAGCTCAACACACTTTCACAGGACCGATACAGCGTCAAAGTATTTGGGTAGCCTAGTGGTTAAAGCGTTCACTCGCCACGCCGAATACTCAAGTTCAATTCTTCCCAATGTGTAAAATCATAACGGGTTTCCTCGTCTTGATATTGCTTGAATGTCTCTAAATATGACATTAAGATTGCACTCACCCGACGCTGCCATAAATCATACACTCAGTCAAAGTCAAAGATATTTATTGTACTTAAGGTCTCAGACCCATATATAAGTGATACAAGTATAATATCGGCACATGTTACAGACATTTCGCGAAAGAAATTACACTTCAAATAAGATATTGCCTCTAAGGATGACAGCATGTTTTACATAGAGGGCAAGATTACTTATCACACTTTCATTTTTAGAGCATGGAATGGAAACAAAGGCAGCCGAGGGATGTTTTAATAGATACTTGTTTGGGATATATTTGTTCTTTAAATCAACATAATATGGACATACATAAAAAACGAAGTGAATTTCATCTTCTATGGCCGAGTTACATAGCGGACATACCCTTAACCGTCTCTCTATTGAAAGTCGTCTGCCCTTGTTTACTAATAGGTCTAATTATCTCATTCGAAAATTGACTAATGTTTGCTGTCCTCAGCCTTTTTACATATTGCATTGTCCTAATTTGAAATCCTGTGTTAGAGATATATGCTAGTTTTATTTGTTGATACTGTGAATTTACAACTATTTTAAATTACGATATGGCGGAAATACTGCCGCTGTGCCTCTGTTATTTAACTTACTCACTAATCGATCTGTTTTATTTGTTTTGTTTTCCTATTCAGCTGCTGCGTCCAAAAATATCGGCGCCATAATAGGAGGTGTGTTTGGCGGTATCACAGTTGTGGGTATTGCAACCTGCTGCTGCTGTGGACTTTTCAGAAAGAAATCCAGCCCCAACGACCAACGACAGAGGAACAGACCACGTGAAGGCATCGTCTCCTTCATCAATGTACCACAATGCTACCCACAAACTCCGCCTACTGCACCTACTGCTCCTGCTGTTCTGCCGTTTATGTCTCTACCACCTCCCTCTTACAATGATGTCGTGAAAGATGATCCCCCACCTTACTGTCAGGTAGTTCCACTATCAGACGTACAGCCTGTTGTGACGTCATCCCCTAGCGGTGCATCTGAGGATCAAGGGATAGATAACCCAGTGGGACCCAACAGATCTGGTGAAAGGTTCACATGATGTACACGTTTGTATTACTGGAGTCTACTCATCATTTAATGTTCATAAAATAATATAGATCACTTCTTAATTAGAGCCAATGTTAAAACTATCGATTGACAAGACTGTGCATATAAGCGGCGTATCAAACTCACAGGGCTGATGTCAAAAATGATGCTGGTCCTATCAACATGTAGCCAGCCATGTATCAAAACAGGAAACTGAAATATTGTGTATTAATAATGTATAGATAATTAATGAATTACTTGTTATGAGGTAAACATATGCAGAAGAATTGTACAAAGCATTCCTTGGTCACTGTTGATTCATATAGGTCACTGAATCTGAATCAGAAAAAAAACAGGCAAAGAATGGTCAGCAAGAATGGTCTCCACATGTTCTTCGTGCAATGACCACAGGGGATGTGCAACATGCAAATTTAACAAATACAACTTGGTCACTGATAGCATTCTCTAGACCAAGTGTCTAGACAATTAAGTTGTAAGCTCGCCATATAAATGGCAAGCAGCTGACCTCGGACAGACGCTAGTTTAGACACTGATATTAGCATATTAATGAGACGTCTATCACTTGCATGTAATCTTAATCTGTAACTGTGGTAAGATGTTTTCACGATGCTATGTACGCAGTTCCTGAATTTTTAACAGCTGTTTTAAATCATTTGAATAGATCTCGCCATTTTGGAAGTTAAAGATCTTTCACCGATTGATGGCTTTCAATAACGATTGCCCATCTGATAATTATGAAATTATACCATTCTATCCACACAATCCCATAAAGAAAGACACCTTAGAATATATCCTTTGATGCCAGATATTTTTATATTTTGTTATTGTTTTGGGGGTTTTTTTGTTTTTGTTTTTGGGTTTTTTTATGAATAAAAACATCCTATATATGTTGCCCGTGTTATGTTTTTTTATTATTATTATCATGTAATTTTATTATTAATTTATCACAAATTCTAATATCATATAAATCGCCATGCACGATTGCTCGGGCATGTGAATGTTTCGTCTATCACGGGTAGATCGTAAGGCTTTACTGATGTTTTTATTTTGATGGAATCCACGAGCACGGCTTATGAAGTATCAAAGTCATCTCTGTGTAAAGGGCACCAGCAGTATCACTGTGTGTGCTTATATGGAATAAAGAAGTGCAAAAGAAAACACGTTTCAACTATGTTCACAACATACTGAAATACTGAAATTTATTGACGATACTAGGTGTTCGCAGAAAGGGCAGGTAAGTCCTCGCACCAGCCGTTGGCAAAATTTGCCCAAAATGGAAATATCAAAGTCGGGTAATGTAGATGTTCTGACTGTTAACATATTGATATTATATGATCCGAGTTATACACTATTTGTTGACTTTCAAAATTTTTTGGAATAGGTCACTAGATCTATTAACGTTTTCAAATGAATACAAGGGAAACGCTATTTTCCAGGGCATTATCATTTGTAGAAGCCCGAGGTCTATCGGTATCTGCGCGATGAAAGAGGGCAGTTGACACGACCGAGGGCTTCTGCAACTGACAATACCCTGAACCAACCATTACCGTTATTATGGCTAATAGAGATAACATTTTTAATAAAATAAAAATGCAAACAACAACATCGGTTTTAAAGCATCAACAACAAACGACGGAGGTCACTGACACACGTTTTACAAAAACGTCAAAGAACAAGACAGGTAACGTTACTACTAAGAGTGACAGCATTCGACTTTCACATCTACACATACTACCAACCGCCCTTTGTTCAGTGCCAAACAACTTTGTGAGTTCCAGACGATATTTTCATTGTTGTGTGTTGTATTGTACAATTGTTATGATTGGCACAGGCATTGAAGTGAATGACTGCAAAGTTATATGTGACGAATGTGAGTCAGAAATATTAAACCCAAGTTCAAACGAGCCGTAGGTAATTGAACATCTAGAACTGATCTACTTATGACGTCACCTAAAAATGAGCTTGATAATGACCCGTCGCCAAACATTTTGCGGTCATTATCAAGTTACAGTGGTCCGCTGTATTGTGATAACGCGAGGTCGTTTTAATGATAAATCTATCCATTCTGGCAATAACAGAAGTTCATCTACGTTGCACGACGTTGATCAGTAGGGTAGATGCTTCAGAGTGCAGTTATGCAGAAAGCGTGATTCTCACCATTTCAGGACACAAAACTGCCAAAAATATCTGTTTGTATGCTATATAGTTGATATTTGTTGACCAGTGAAATTGATATATGGCGTTTTAGAATACTCTCACAACACAGCTTTGAAGGCTCACAGTACATTTGTAGAGCATGGCTTTCATAATATGTTCTTTGTACAACTAACCCGAGTGCCCGGTCATGATATTGCTGGAATATTGCTAATAGCTAAAACCAAGCCCACTCCCTCACTCACAGTTAGCATCGACAAGCGTATTTATGTCACAAACGCAGTTGAATAGATCCTCGAATTCATCTGAACCGTCTACGATCGATACCAGCACTTAACCAAGGTGAAGCTATCGCTCAAAATATCACAGTAACATAACAAGGAAGGGCACCTGCACCTGGTCCTGACTATCAAGAATCTGAAAAATCAGCAATGGACACAACAATCAATCCTGAAAACACAGTAAAGGAAACCACATGCATATGAGGCCATGTATGCACAGGAATTCGAAGAGGTGAAAAAAGAGCATTATTATAATTACGACCAGTTACTAACACTGGCACGGATTGATTCACTTGTGTGTATACGAATATCCATAATGATATTTTATGCTCATGATGAAATGCATGTCATTCTTGCAACACTGAAACAATTCGAGAATAGCATTAACACCATCGGACATGCTTTAGGCATGTGTTCAGTTACATTTCATGGCCTTATAATTCAGGCTGACGAGATCTAACGTTTCCCGATGTGCAGGAAAAATGTGTCATCCCTTTCAAAACACATTTATAGCGCATGAGGTTTGTGATTTATAAATATATGGGTGCTCGTGCGTTTCACAAAGATGGCAAACGTGTAACACCTGGACACCTATGTCGGTGTCGTGTCATACAACTGAAATGCTGCTAAAATGGCTTTAAACAACTTCGATCACTTTGCTCTCTCACTTTAGGTTGAAAAGATTTGATCGTTGTGTTTACATTCAAACAAAACTGTGTCTAATTTTATTCTTGTTCTTGAATTCGTCGTTTTTCAGTACATGTGATATTTGATTACATTTTATTGCGGGTACTAAAGAAGGCCAGACCCTGGTTACGACATGTATCTCGATAACGTTATGTGCTATAAACCGACACCATGGAATCAATGTAAGGAAAATGAGGGAATGGATTCAGAATAAACGTACACACACACACAGACACACACACGCGCACGCACACACACACATACAAACATACATGCATACATACATACGTTGACGTCTAATCCAATACCTTGCGGCATCCAGATTTAGTCGATAGACGTAGCAAACAAATATCTGATATTATACAGAATTAAATCTTAAAGGTCATAATAACATAAATAACACCAAGGATATCACGGGAAATGGAAATTACAAAAACTTAGGGAATAGGAACTGTTCGGTCCACCAGGTATCCCATTCAACAAACATGAGCATGACTTTAACATGAAACTAATGAAAATTTACATAATTGAAATTTGTTCACGCATTTGACACAGGTGTGATTTACAAGATTCAGGAAAAGCTTGGCCAATATTCGGTCCTCAATTGCAAAATCATCCCCACTCCTCACACCCACCCCCAAGTAACTGAAGGGATTACGGCAGAATTGAAATTTGAAGGAATTGCAACTCAACAAACGCAGCCCACTCGCGGAACAATTCCAGCGATATCGGTAGTTTAGCAGTAATGACAAAAACACAACGCCCCTGTCTAAAGCAATGTCGGTAACACTGGAAACACGTTCGGCCATCTTCGATGATTTCTCGGCTCTGTTCCGTGATTTGTCGGTACCTCCAGGGGCTTGACTTATGACACTCTTCTGCAGTGACGACCTTATCCTAAGAAAATAATCTATGGCCCCGACAACACCTCATACGCGAACGCATTCAACATGGGTGATCAAAGATGGATAATTATATAAAAAAAGAGAAATCGTAGGAACTAAAAACAAAACTCGCCGACTCGGGTGCTCCTTCCAGTGACGCCATGTTTTGGTGTGTGAGTTTCCAAACGCAACCGACAAATCACGGAACGGAGCTGTGAAAACTCCGAAGATGGCCGAGCGTATTTCCCGTATTATCGAGATTGATTCCGGTAGGGGCGTTCTGTTATTACAAATAAACTACCGATATCGCTACATTTGTTTCCGCGAGTGGGCGGCGTTTGTTTACATTTGATATGCAGTTCCTTCAGGTTTGCTGTAATTCCTTCAATTACTTAAGACGACCTGAAAATGCTACTCTTGCATTACGAAGCCACAGGAAGTATCGAATTCCCTTCATTCTAGCAGCCTTAGTTTCGGAAGCTCCCAATATCGTGACCGACCTGGAGAGAGTATCCAGATTTGCAGCGGAAAACACAACCCTTCTTATTCAGAAGGCTTAAGGCTTCAGGTCCGTAGAACAGAACAACGAAGCAATACAGCCGTAAGTTATTTATACAATTTATTTGCATTAGACACACCTGAAAACAGCGTACTGCACAACAGTGGTTTCATGAGGAGAAATCGTCGTGGTTTAGGATAGATAACTTGTTTTCTTAAATTGTCCTCTTAAAAATGTAACTTAAAGGATCCTGAAGTGTCAGTTTAGATATGAAAAATAAACTTTAACAAACTTTTCAAAGGCGGACATGCATCTGTTGAACGCACCATCACTTCTCGTTGTCACCACCCCTAAACACAATGCAGGGGATGCACTTGCAGAGCGCAGTATCATTTTTACGGGTTTCACTAAATCACTGTAGACCGACAATTTTCTTGCATCAAATTCTGTTAGTGTTTTCTATGGAATCCGAGAAGGGGCATTGTCGCGTTGTCGCCCTCTCAAAAACAAGCAAAATGAGGTGAAAATTAACCAAAGTGCGACAATGCGACAATGCGACAACGCGACATTTCGCCTGTTTCTCGCATTGTCCCGATGTCGCGTGTCGCGTGTCGAATAACATTTTCTCTGTTCCTCCAAAGTGCGACACGCGACATAGCGACACTTTTCAAGGTCAAAATATGTCGCGTTCTCGCATTGTCGCCCTATCTAAGATGTGTAAAAAAACCTAAACATTTACTAAAACGCGACACGCGACAATGCGACATATTGAAATGTCGCATTGTCGCGTTGTCGCCCTTTTCGATTACCGATGCGTATGCGTAGAAAGTAAATTATAGTACGCATGCGCAGGAAAAGTTAAACTCTGTTTCACACTTCAATGGTCCTACTTCCATTGGTATTTAAAATGAAGTAGTGCTTGAAATGGCAGTTGGGCTGCTTTTGTTGAACTTGATGCAAATCTTCATTGTTGGTTTGAAAATTATTTTATATATAAATGTATTTAGTGAATGAAGTGTGTTTTAGCAGCAAGACAAATATTTGAGCAGTTTTTTATTGTAATCAGGGCACACGTTTGCCTTGTCATTCAAGGCGGGGCAATTTGCTTTGCAGATTAATGTCTCTTTGTCACACCAGATAGCTATTATCATAAGTTCGAATCCCAGCACCATACACATTAATCACTTTGAACATTTCGCCGATATCCAGATGACAGGTTGTGAGAAAATGAAATATTGTTAAAATTCAAGCCACATCGGCAGAAACATCACGTCATGTCCTCGAATGAGTCACTTTGTTCCATAATGTGGCTCCTGACAGTTTCATGGTGCAGTCCTGTCCGACGCTGATGAATTTGTTCGAGATCTGCTTCTGTTCAGCCAGCAGTGGATGGATACCAAGTAGAATTAGATATCACGTAACCACCGGATACCTCAAAGACCGTTTAGGTCGGCTTTGAACGTGATAATGGGAAAACGCCATACAAGTGGACTGTTATCATTGTGATATACTATCCCAAGAAATAAACGCATAGACGAGAAATCTGTTGAGAAAAGTTTCAAACGTGTATAACTCGCCCATAAATAAACTTTAGTGCATGAATTTTACATCAGTAATGAGTGCATGTGCTTTAGAAGAAGGTAATGTCTATAACACAAATAATATACCTTTAGCCAGCGAAGACGTTGATGACGACGTAGCACGACCCTTTTCTGGTTCTCAAACGAATCTCTTTCAGCCTGTTCCGTGCAGTTTGACCTGACATCCTTTGAAGCACAGGTGCCCTGGCTGGTGTGTTCTCACCCGTGGGAGTACCATCACGCAACTGTAGTACCCGCATGTACCTATTTGAGCTGCAGTGGTAACTCTAGGTCTGCCTGAAAGGGGGCGGTGATTTCTTATATCTGTTTGGCTGCAACGAGCTGCAAGTCATTATATCTTGCTCAGACTAACATTCAGACGCCTGGCAACAGACGAGTTGTAAAAATACAAATCGCCCATGCGTTTCTTTTGGAGGGATGGTTTATTAGAAACGATGAAATAGCTTGGTAGTGTTGCGTACCCTTGAAGTGCCAGAAACCAACTCTCCCTCCCTCCCTCCTAATACTCTCCACTCCATTCCACACCACACCACTCCTCTCCCCTCCGGCGCTCCGTTCTACTCCACTCCACCAGGCCCACCACTGTCCGCTTCGCTCCACACCACTCCTCACTCCTCCGCCGCTGCACTCTCTCAAGGTTTGGGAAGCTTCGCAAATTAGCAAGGTATTTCAATACAATAATGTGTTGTCATGTCTGTTTTTAGTTCTATTTGAATCCTGTCTTATTAACCCTGCACATGAGATAATTCACAATATATCTCATACTTTTCTCATATGGATACTTGATCAAGTGATACTTATGTACTTGTATCGTTTCAAACATGCACCTACTGAATCATAATATTCTTCAGCAAAATGGACAGTTTGAATACGGCATTCTATTAACCACGCACCCTTAACCCACACACTAACACGGCAACATGGATGTTCATTTATCATTGTTCTGAGTTCGAATCACGGGTATCTCAGCTCTTAAAAAGCATATAAAAATAATCCTGCTTGTGATAGTTTTTGGATTCCGCCGTAACTAATAAAACGCGACAAGCGACAATGCGACAACGCGACATTTTTCAAAGCGTCGCGCTTTGTTAAAATGTTGACCAATGTACGTATTGTAGCTTAATGACTAAAACGCGACACGCGACAATGCGACAACGCGACATTTTGAGGAAATGTCGCGTTATCGTATTGCCGCGTGTCGCGTTTTAGTTAATATCTTATGATACGTACTGTAGTCAATATTTTAACAAAGCTCGACGCGCAGTAAGGCGTGAATACGACATTTCATCAAACTTTTATTAGTTACGGCGGAATGTAAAAAAAAAATACTATGGAGGAGCCACATTATGGAACAAAGTGACTCATTCGAGGACATGGCCTGATGAATTTGCCGATGTGGCTTGGTGGCTCGAATTTTAACAATATTTCAGTTTCTCAAAACCTGTCATCTGGATATCGGCGAAATGTTCAAAGTGATTAATTAGTATGGTGCTGGGATTCGAAAGTATGATAATAACGATCTGGTGTGACTAAGAGACTAACTCTGCTCTGCAAATTGCCCCGCCTTGAATGTCAGGGGTACAGTGCGCCGTGATTACAATGAATAGTTTCGCTACTAATTCGTTTTGCTGCTAAAACATACTTGTCTGGTTAAATCCATTTGCAATATGTAAAACAATAGAGAAAAAGTTCAAGAAGAGAAGGCCCATTGCCATTTAGAGCACTATTTCATTTTAAAAACCATTGGAGGTAACGAAAGACCAGTGAAGTCTGGAATAGAGTATAACATTTTCTGCGCATGCGTAGATTAATTGACTTTCTACACATGCGCACCGGTATCAAAAAGGGCGACAACGCGACAATGCGACATACATTTTGTCGCGTTGTCGCGTTGTCGCGTCGTCGCGTGTCGCGTTTCAGTCAATTTGTTAAATGCATACTATGGTCAATATTTTAATAAAGCGCGACACGCGACAATGTTGTCGCGTTGTCGCATTGTCGCGTGTCGCGTTTTAGTGAATTCTTACATATCGTAGATAGGGTGACAATACAACAACGCGACATATTTTGACCTTGAAAAGTGTCACTATGCCCCGTGTCGTACTTTGGAGGAATAGAGGAAATGTTATTCGAAACGCGACACGCGACATCGGGACAATGCGAGAAACAGGCGAAACGTCGCGTTGTCGCATTGTCGCATTGTCGCGCTTTGGTTTGGTTTTGGTCCCTTCTCGGATTCCATAGTTTTCTAACACTATTTGACAATGAAAATCATGCTCATACAAATCTCATGTCCTATACCAGTTATCTTTCAAGAGAGATCACTGTACAAACAACTATGGTCATAAGGAAGTGCGAGTAGTGATACACTCTCAAAACATTCACTGTCATCATATCAACACTGAATGACTGATACATCTCCCATTTTTGTTCAACCGTAAATTTAATATGAAGTTCTACTTTCTTAAGAGTACGGTAAAGGATGAAAAGACAACAATAAAATTATCTCAAAGAAGAAATGAAATTATCGGAATTTTCAGCTGGACTGATAAAGTTATAGCGTTTGGTCATGCTAGATTTTGATGTGAAAATCATTCCCTCGTTGTTTAATATGCGATTAAAATACAGCATTGTCAACATCGTACACAATGTAGGCATAGCCAAAGCCAAACTGGAAAAGAATATGCCTGATTTTAGTGGATCAATGCCTCAGAGGTCCGCTTTCTGTTTACCCAGTCCAGACCGTGAAGAATATGATAGGAATCACCCATTTCTACTGTTAAGACTCTCTGTGTAGTTGTTGCTCAGGTAACAAATAATAAAGGACAATCCCCAAATACAACATTCTTAAACTCTGTCAGAAACAGATATAAACAAGAATTCATAAACAGTATGTGTATCTTCACATTCTTTTATATATGTTAGAATGGGCGGGACGAAACCGGCAAATACCTGTAGTCCCGCCGTATTAGCAAAACTGCAAGGCCTAAAAATACCAGTAAATATGCCTACTCAGCCTGCAGGACCAACGCCCGTCTCGTTCATATTTTTCGGTAAAATAGATAATCTTACGTGGAAACGGTCCATTATACATTTGTAATGCAATTTGTCAGATGGCCACAAGTATCCAGATTACCATTATGTTTGACTTATTAAATATTTATGGCCAGATCCTATTTTCTCACCAGTTGCTAAGACAATGTATACAGCTGGAGACATATATCGCAACAACTATTATCTTAACCTTCATGTAGCCATTCGTAAATAAGTTTCAAGGTTTTCTTTTTTATGATTCCTAGTATTTTGATCCATCCGGTACACCATATATTTGTTTTAGATTTCAACGTGCTATGACCAAAGATGAGCACCAGTGGTATCCGTCATTGTGCAAAGTTTTCACTAAACTGCTCCTGTAGCTCAGGAACTTGAACAATCGAGTGATTATGTGAAGCAATTCATAAATGTCAGAATTGACCAACACTATAGGAAATGCTTGATGCGTGTCTTTAGATTGATTTCATGGCAGTATAATTTGTGCTGTCGAAAGTTAACATTTCCGACGATTAGGAAAATGCTGTCATTAGTTTCAAAACAAACATACAGAATAGCATAACTCCATGTCATAGCAATTTAATTCTAACACATCTTCTGAACGGTGAAAGTCTGTTACTACTCACAAAAGAAATCAACGTGGCTTGTGTGATTTACACGTACATGTACAAGTGTTCGTGCGTTTGACGAAGGTGGCAATCTCGAATCAAATTCATCTCGAAAAACTATAAACACAAATGAAGAACGGTTTCTTCATTTCCCAAAAGTAATTTGGGAAGAGATTGAAAAATGGATTAAATAGTATTTGCTGTCGAGCATTTATCCATACATTATAAGCCCCTTGAGATCTGGTGTGGAATTATTCCCTCAAGCAACTCATGCCTGTCGTGAGATAAGCACTAAGGAAATCGGGTTGTCAGGCTCGCTGACTTGGTTGACAAATATCAGAGCATCCCCGTTACATATACTGATGCTCATGATGTCAGTCACTGTATTCTCCGGTTCAGACCTGATTATTTGCCCGAATGTTATAGCTGGGGTTCAGCTTAATCCGGTGTCAAACAACAAACAAGCAAAACTTTAACCCTCTACGATCGATAGAGTTGTCATATCACACTTTTAACTTTATGGTATGACAATGCAATGAGAATTAAAAAGATAGCAAATAGTAATGACATATCAAAGCATTTCCAGTCAGAACATGCAGCTGCAAAATGTAAACAAAGTTGCAGATTCATCATTAGCTCTGTCTTGGCTATTGGACTAAACATGAGTATTTGATCACAAAGAGGCTGCACCCAGTTTGACGATGCTGCGATTGAACATAAGAACTGATTTATTTACTTGGGAAAATATTCATGGAAATGCACAGCTGCGCTAAACAAGACACGGTGTCTTTCATGAAGGGAAGATGTAGTTATACCTTTGTGCCTCCGATGTCATACAAACAAAGCTTGAGCATGACAGCATTGAATTCCTCTCTCCCTACAGAACCAGGAGTGTCTATTTGTCTATCAGTGTGTATACCATGCCGCACAATGTAACGATGAAATAAATATGTAGACTTATAATAGGAATTATATCCAACATTATGGGAATAGCATGGCTATTCGTTAGCTGTATATCAAATCAAATATCAAATTTTACTAATACGTTCCCCACAAGGATAGTGTTTGAAATTATTGATGTCGAAACATTGCCTAAACCGATACAAAACTTTTTCACTCACTCTAATATTTTTTTCGGGTCAATGACGATGAGAGTAGTAATGTAAATGTCGCGCTGACAGACAGGAACGTAACAGGACACTCAAGTACGAATTCCCATGAACTTGATGCTGTTTTTATGCAAATGCATATTATATTAAATTGTATAGAGAAGGTTTGGTGATTTTTCTGTAAACTATCTATAAGCCACAAAACAGTAATCAAAACTTTTGTTATAAATCCTGTTATCAGCAAGCACAAGCCCCTACGAAACATGTAGCTATTACAAAATACAAATATGAGCAACACTGAGTGAATCATGTTGACAAAGTCTGTGTTGACCCACCTAACAATATCATTTCCTTATCTGATAGGCCTGTTTGCTTTCTTGGGCGTCCTTGGTGACTGCCATCGTGATATCGACGTAGGTCACACCCGTATAAGTGTGTTGCTGTCTATTTAAGCTATTTTTTCATTGGAGCTTGAATGTCCAGTTTTACAGTTACATTGAAGGATTATCAACTAATGCCAGTCTTTCATGTGAGCTTTCGACGGCGGCAGGGTGTCATTATGAACGTACCATGTTTCGTTAGAATATGCATATGTGTGTTATTGTATGGGGCGCTGATCTCAGGTGAGTGTGATATGTAATGGTTCTGACATATATTTTATATGTTATGTGACAACTTGTCAAAAATGTATAAACATTGCGTACATATTACAACAATAATCGATTTTGTTCCTCAGGTCAAACTATATTGATATGTCGATCGAATTATTGTTAGTTCTATATTTAGCAGAAAAAACTACACCTATGGTCAGTACAGGTGACTTAAGTTTTGAAAGGTTGACAGACAAGGCACATATATTATAACCTTGAGATCGTCCTGGTAAATGTATTACATTTAGTAATCACATTTGTTCAGTAGCTCTTTTGTTACCTAGAAATTGGAGAAACAGCATAGAAACTGCATTGAAAACAAGATGGCGGACACGATATTGCGAAATGTTAACGCACAGGGCTGATAGTGCGCCAGTCAGTGAGGATATATTTGTAGCCGCTGATTGGAAATAAAGTTTGAAATAAATAACTATATGTGTCCATAATTATATCATATCATACAGTTTGTGAGCAGCTGAATAAAATCATAAAGTCTGGCTGACTACGCCATTAACATAGAGTTTGATGGTATTGACTAATGCTATCTTTAAGGGTTTAAGAATTCATTCCTCATTGTATAAAATCCGTTACATAAAACACAACATATGTAAAACCACACTGGAAATGTATATTTTTGATCTGAGTGGTCCAAAGTCTAAGAGGTTAACATTTTGTTTAGGCAGTCTAGTCCGTAAATAATCTGATACCTTTGGCGGTTATGGTTAATCACTTTCCCGATTTACAACGAAATGACAGTCTGTGCGAATAAGTAAGTAACTAAGGTATTACGCCAGTTTTAGCTCAATTCCAACAATTGATACCACTTTGTGCCTATATGGGGAATCGAACCCGAGGTCTGTGGAGTGACGAGCGGACGCTTCAGCCACAAGGCTACCCCACAGATTGTCAAAAGCAAATGTTCACTTATTTTTTAATACCTTTAGTATGTGTATTTAAACCAAATGATTCCCTCTTCGCCATAAGCGTTCATGGGCATACTAGTCGGCAGTGTGCCTTAAAAAAGTCACAACCTGTGCACACGTGCAACAATGAGCACTGAACGTCTAACTGGCTTGTCAGTGCTGCACGCATACAGAAGCACCCCACTGATACCAAGTCCATACACTATCGATTCTAGGAAGACAGACTGGAGGAAATTCAAATGCAATTAAAATGTTTAATGGTAAGAAAATAATTTTTGTTATATTTCCTTGGGATTGCAAAATGTGTTTATTTCACGGTTTCATTGTTGATAATAAATAATGAAATCTTTCGTTGCAGTGAGTAAACTGAGTAAGTAATGTTGAGTACACCCGAAGATATCATGTATATAATGCAAATTTCATGTGCAATTACTGGATTGTCAAGTGAATTTAATTATATATCCATTGTACATTAATACTTAAACTGAACAAAACAGTTGTTTGCATATACACAGACATGTCTAATCATGTATGTAAAGTTTAGTTCAGAACATTATGTACGGATGCTACAATTTTTAACAAAGGACCTCTCTTTTAAAACGCAGCAAGAAAAATAATATTTATGCAAAATTGGAAAATAGATAAATGGAGTCGTTTTACCTTCAGTAAGCATGAATTTGCATCTGAGAGAATCTAATTTTAAGACGTTCAGATGGATCGTTTGAAAAACTATTAAGAAAAGATTGTGCATCCCATCTCATTCGCGCATGTCAAGAGGCGTGTTAAAAAGAGTGCAGTTTACACAGAAAGTTCCTCAATAGCCTAAATCGGGCGGGTTCACAGTCGGAGCATGCATCAGTTGTCTGTATTCATTCCTGGAGTTATAGTGCATGTGAAAATACGTGGACGTTAAACTGAGAGGAATGGTGGCTGTGAATAGATATAACATAAAGTTCATATAATTGTAAATACATAGAACAAACAATAAAATAGTCCTGATTTTATGTCTACGTTGAGTCTTTGCCTGCACACATAACATTAAGATATATTAGTGTTTCATTGGTTTTATTTTACACGAATGCCGTATACTTCAGAAAGTATTAGTATACTAGTATACTTAGTATTTTAGGCTATATCCAGCCAAGTATTTTTTGATTCGATAAAGATGGCCTGAAGAATGAGCTCCGAATCAGGATGTACTTAAACCCTTGTGTGCTGAGGTGTGAGCGTGAGGGTTTATGTCCTTGAAAAGCGTACAACTACTCAGCACCGCTACTTTGACGAAGTGAACGTTGATCCCAGCGGTTATTCTAACCCGGTTTTGTGTATGGCTATAACAGCTCTAGTCATTTGTTGGTGTAGTCCAGCCGGGTATGGTTTTACAGAATTTCCAAGAACTCAGGGGCATGTTATTTCACATGGGCGACAACGGTGAACCTTTGTATCTTGTTTCTGTATTTTTATTGCAAACAAAAAAAACAAGTAGATGTTATGATGTTAAGACTTATGCCACGACGACCTCTACGAAAGCTAACCAACTGAAACTGATGTTCATAGTCACAGTTTTCGAATTATATGGAATTATTTCTATGGCATACGTACTACTGACATGTACGGGTCCCCAACACCGTTCGAACACTGTAATGTATACCGTCCTTTCTGTGAAATAATGCTCAACTATTGTGTTCATTAGTGAACTATTTTCCAAAGCTGTTTACTGCGATGATGTTACCAGGTAATCAACAGAATGTATGAATACTCTGTGTGAACCTATACGTCATGCAATACCATGTCAGCAGTTTCACTACCCCAGTAATGCCATTGTCCCTGAATTATAATCCTAATTGTTTCAAATGTATGAAGAGAAGTCATTTACAAGCACACAATACACTGAACGTTTTACAGGTGCGTGTGACGTCACACTCCATGCTGAGAGGGAACCGCTGAATTTCACATCTCCTAACTATCCAAGCAACTACGCAAAGTATGTAGGAATGATTTGTTCACCAGTAGAGTGCTCATGAATGGTAAAACATTCAACTCTATTGTTGAATGCTTATTGCACTATATTTATCCCTGACATGTAAGCAATGCAGAATTATTATAATAAACTGTTTAGGTTCACATATGACATTTCCTTCAGTTCCAAATATCATTATTTTACAGCAATGAAAACTGCTTTTGGGACATCTATCCTGCAACAAGAGGATACCAGGTTGTGCTTGAAATGGTGTATTCCAGTATCGAATACTCCTCTACCTGTGCATATGACGTCCTTATCATAGACGTCATAAATGATGGTAAAGTAGTTGAGCTGAAAACCTTATTTCATAATGATGTTATGACATAAGTATTATTGATTATTTTCCCACCAAAATAACTAATGTGATCACTGTGGCGCATCAAACGAGTTTCACAAACACGATTGCTAATACGGAAACACATTTCACATTTTTATCAAATCATACCTGACATTTTGTCTTCCCAGGAAATCACACTAAAGCCTCTTCGCGTAGAATCTGTGGAGGAAGCAGATGGAATATGCTCATCCAAGAAGACCAGCATTTCCATGTAGTGTTCACGACTGATGGCAGTAGAACCAGCAGTGGTTTTCTAATTCGATACTATGAGAGAAATGGTGAGTAAAGTCACGAACCTGGTTATGCAGCAGTAGTCTAAAATCTTAACTGCATATACCGATAAACCTGGTTGTTTTTCTCCATTTCTCCTTGACAAGACACTTTTATGGGCTTGAATCAGGAGGTTATAATAGATGTGGTCAGGTATATGTAATTAGGTGTGAAGGTTTCGAGTTGTTTGAAATTGGTCAAAGTCACGGATTAGTAAATACTGGTTTTAATCAAAACATTCGAAACACTCAGGAAGCCAAAATGACCACATTGTACAGATCTCTCAAACATTATTCAAAATGAAGCAGTTCTTTCAATGATTGCGTATACCTACGTTTACTAAAATAGATTCAACTGCTTCAACTTCACAAACTTCAACATGTGTGAGGCTAACGGGTGGTACAAACTGTTCCTTTATCACCACCAGGTACCGAAACCTGCGGTGTACCCCTCGTTGCAACGTCTGTTGGCAAGACATTTAACTCACCTGGATACCCAAACATCTACCGCCTGTGAGTAACTTGATTACTTTATCAGCTAAAGGAAGCGCTGTCTTTGGTTTGTTGTCCAGCGTTTTGTTTTGCATAAAGCGAGTGAGTGGGTGTATTTGACTGGTTATCAAGCTTTCAACAATGTTTTACTTCATACCTAATCATGCATTCACATATGTACTCATGTATGCGTTTGCATGTGTTTCGCATCATCCGGCAGTCGTATTTGGATCATTTATATGGCGCTTACAATGGAATGTGTCTGTTGGCAGGAGTCAGACATGTACCTGGACAATTACTACAGAACATCAAAACCAAACCATTCAACTGGACACATTGGACTCGGGACTTCAAAACAGCTCCTCTGGTGGAACCTGTGGCGGAGATCATGTCACTGTATACAACGGACAATACAGTAAGTAGTGACGTGTACATGCGTGTTCATTATGTCAAGGACAGGCAGATGATGACTTCTCGACTTCAGAAATGATAAACATGTGTATAACGGTATTCTACGGACTCAATCAGAAGGTTACTTGGTTCATGTATCTGCAAAGTTCTCCGTTCAATAACTATACACGCAGGCAAAACAACAAACAGAATCATTTTTAACTATAAGCTACCGAGAACGACGAATGTTTCAAGGTATGGCAACGATCAACTGTCCATAAGAATTTGGTAGTGGGTGGAATTGGAATTAGGGTGTGCCCCTAACACGTCGATGACAGGGGAAAATATCTCATCACATAATATGAATTTTTGCAGCGCTGTTGAGGAAATCGCATGACTTCGCAAAAGTACATCTGTTTCATCCTTGACATGTTCAGTACGTGACATGTCAGAAAACCTTGCGGGCCAGGCTGACACATAAAGACTGCTCTGACAAATGACCGATATCAGTTGTACAAATCCAGGAACGCGTGGTCAGTCTTGAAACACCAAACCAACTCAGTTCTGTTTTAAAAACGAAAATAGGTTGTTTACATAATCTCTTCTCGGTACATGTTGATATCAAAGCACGCTGACATTTGCAAAAGGCGTGGTTGTTGGTCTCCATCAGTTTTAAAGATGGCATTCAGAATTCGGAGAATCATCATTTCTGACATTGTTGATAGTATAATGTTCTCTTATAGGTACTACAGAATCCTACCAGCTCGGCACTTTCTGTGGCAACGAAAGACCTGTATTTAACAGCGGTGTCAACAGCTTGAGAGTTGAGCTACGAGCTGATTCCCTGCAAGTCTACAAAGGCTTCAAAATGCTGTACAAAGCTGTACCGGGTGTGTATACAGTAAAAAACTAGATTTAACCTAAACGTACAGCTATTCGGAAATACGATAATTATTAATGTTCTTATCTGATGGTAAAATATATAGCTCATGTAGGTTGATTTATGACTTTCTCTCAAGTCTACGCACACACACACACACACAGACACACACACACACACACTGTATCCTTGAGAAGCGAATAGAAATTGCATGATTGCTTCTTTTCTTCATTATCAGCAACAACGTGCAACCTCACGCTTCCCGCAGTTAACAGTCCAATGATGATTGTCTCCCCTGGCTATCCAAACAACTACGTAAAGTGAGTAAAGAGATTTTACAATAATCTGACGTAAATTAATGCATGATTCAAGCCGGTTCACGCCGGATCAAAAGATGTATACGCATCTAGATAGACACTCTTCGCCTTGACAATAATGTCACCAAATGAAAATATGCTTGTATTGCGGTTAACTAATATGAATGAGGCAGGCTTGTGTTTTAGTTTCGGAACTTTTTTTATTTGTTTTCCTTACAGTGGACTGGACTGTCAGTGGACTATAAATGCACTGATAGGTAAAACCGTCACGGTGAGAGTTTTGTCACTTGATTTGGAAAATGTGCCATCGTGCGTGAATGATTACCTGCTGTTCAAAGATGGTAAGTAAAGCTTCTGATGCATGTTGTGTTCCTCATGGAACTGAGTGAAGCAGTAGCTAAAGTTCTTGACGTTCATGTGGTAACAAAGAAAGTAAAAATGTAATCTTGGTGATATTCATGATCTGTAGTTTTTACCTATACTCACCAAAAAAGATGATAAGATGGTAGATGATAATCTCATATGAAGTATATTTGTTCATAATTCACTGTTACAACTCCACCATTGTATTGCTATAGAACGAATGCAGACTAGCTATTCCCGAAATGTTCGTAGCCCTACGAACTTCTTAAGCCCATTCGTAACACATTGGCTGCATCAAAGTTAAGAATTCTTAGGGCTACGAACGTTCCGAGAATAAGGGCCCAGAATGGTTTTCTGGAATAGTCATCAGGCCTTTCTGCTTTTAAAGGGCCATTGGTATTTTAGCTAAATGGAAGAATGTCGTCGTGATTCACTGATGTATTAAAACATTGACTTTGGACGTCTTCCGCTGCTCGTTACCTCAGTGTTCAACAGAGTCCACAGTTAATACATTTTACGTTTAAGGTACGGCAACGGATGCTCGCCAAATGGCAAAGATTTGTGAACAAACGTATACTCCCATCGTCAGCTCCAGTAACCATATGACCATCATATTTCACTCAGACAGTTCTGTCACAGGAGGAGGATTTCGTTTGCAGTACACATCTGGTAATAGCCTTAGCAACTGCTTTTTGCTTTTACGAAAGTGATCGAAGACTAGGTCTTGTTCTTGTCTTCCTTGGGATAATATACATTCCTGCTGATCAGAATGACCTAACATGTTTACGACCACAGAGACCTGTTATGTGCGAAACTCTGTTTTACCCCGTTTCCAGCAAAAGAGGGACGTTTAACTTATCTATCTTCCCCAGAATATACTTTACTTGCTCTAACGGTTGATGATATTCATCCCACCCGGTCCCAATGATTTAAATTATATATATATTGTGTTATTTTTCACGCGACTGGTTTTATGCTGTTACAGCTACCGACTGTGGACTGTCAGACCTTTCCGCTTCTTCTGTTTTATGGAAGTACTTGACCTCTCTTGGCTATCCTTCGAACTATGACAAGTAGGTGCCCAAGTAGTTGGTTAATATTAGCAAATAACACGTGGTAAATAGCACCCCACACATGACCGCTACGCACCACTGCACACGAGTTGACCAACGAAACAGGAGACAGGTGTCACAATGCACTAACCTCGGAAGTGACACATCAATGGTAGAAGGCTTTCTTTGAAGAACTGAACGATAATTTTGAGTGTTTTATTAACTTTTCTTTTTTATTTAATAATCACTGCCTGTTCCGAGTGCCTTATGACTACGGTAAAGTTTTCATTACTCTGAACAGTCGCGACCGTTGAGTATCCAAAGGCCTTCTCTATACAAAATAGGTTTTCACTGAGCAAATACCCGGACTGGAATACATTTAAAAATTGTACACTTGAACAGATTACTTGTTTATAGGTTTGTAATACCAGTTTATCTATACAAATTCTCTTTTCAGCAACGTCAACTGCGAGTGGAAAATTACAGCGCCATATTATTATAAGATTAAAGTTGAAATTGCACATATGTGGTTGGAATATTCGTCACTTTGTTCAAGTGATTATCTTGCCTTCAGAGATGGTAAGTTCGTACAGACGTTCCTCAGACAAACATAATCATCGTGATCTTCGTACTCTATTAGTTTTCAGTTACCTCAGGGACAATGCCTGAATAATTAATCCAACATATGCGAATGTACCGTCGAATCAAATAAAACTGGGGTTTTTTTGTAGTTATTTTCTTTTCTTTTCTTTTTTTTTTTTTGTTGTTGTTGGGTTTTTTTCGTATGTTTGTTTTATGCAGCTTTTAATATTTGCAAGAACCTGGTACTTTAAGCATGATGATCGGCACATAACGCATTTTATCACAATTACACCAAATATATGTTCTATTAGTACCAGTTTCATTGGAATACTACCACGCATATGTATATGGCGCTGACTGAGCAAATATCTTTTTCAAGGTCCATCGTATTGGTCTCGTCAGTTGGGCAAATATTGCGGAGTTCGCAGCAACAAGCAGATCGTCAGCACGGGCCCCTACATGACCATCACCTTCCACACCAACAGCTTAATCACCAGACCAGGTTTCAATCTGAAATACATTGCCGGAAAGTTTCCTACAACAACAACAATAACAACAACAACAACAACAACAACAACCACAGGTACAATAATTGTGTTTTGGTGATCAACCATTTATCATTTTGGTGTAAGACGACTGAAATGTGCAAGAGACAGGGTCGTGAGCTGGGGTTAGGGGAGCTGCCGTGGTTTTGAGTATTTGGTGGTGCCTGGGGATGGCATTGACGATAGATGCATGCAGTATACTTGATCCCTCCCTTGTTCACGAAAATCGTATGTTACACACTTTAACTATTTATGAATAGACAGGGCACGTTCTGTTATTCAGGTGCAGGAAATCTACAAATGAAAATCTATCCATCTTCAGTCAACATAAATTGTATAGTGTATGATCTTTCCTAGCTATGTTTGTAGTACTATCCATTTATTTGTCTTTTCTGTTAAGATCTACTCTACAGTTTATAACTCTGAACACAGGGACTTGGATTGATTAGAAACAGCGCTCGAAAGACATTTATGTGTATAGACCCTACCCTAGTACTATATAAAAGGAAAGGCATGTAACGAAGAAACCACCCAAGATACAAGTCCTTGGGACTCTGAATTCCCCAACCAACTGCCAAGACTAGAGAGTGAGTGAGTTAAGATTTAACGCCACATCGGCAATATTTCAGCCATATTGTGATGAGAACATTTAATTGTATTAAATGGTAGCCCATGATAAATTATAAAAAAGCTGTCATCGACGGAGAGTAAAACCGAATAGAATATCACAATATCAAGTGAGTGAGTTAACATCAAACCTTACATAGGCAATATTTCAGTCATATCGTGACGAGAACATTTAATACTGAAACTGAATATATGTGTATCATAAAACCTGTCGTCAGAGGACAGTAAAACATCTAGAACATCACAGTTACAATTTAAAACTAGTGTGAAAGTGGAAAGAAACTAATATCACTATTTGGACAAGACAATATAAATCACCAACAACCGAAGGTAATTCACCATGCTAGGGACCATGGGGACTTACAGTACAATTGCACAATATCAAGACTGAAATTAAACTAGCATATATCTAACTAAGTAACTCTTCAAATTAGGACAATAAATTTAGAAAAGGGCTGGGGATAGGTAACAACTGAAAGTAGACCATCACTCTAAGGGTCATATGCCTTACGGTACTTTGGCTACTTGTATGGACCTTGACTGGACTTATAGCATCTTTTCACCCACTGGCGATTGTACTTATAGCCAGATATAATAAAACAACAAATATTCTACGATTAAAAAGTGTCTAGAGCTAAACAGGGTTTGAAAGTTTGGGGACTTACGTACCCTCTCAGGAGGACAATATTCTTACAGTACTTTAATCTCCTTCGAGTATACAGCCACTGTAAATCGAAGTTACTAATCTGATCTACCAATCATTAAAATATATCTATATACAGATCATATTAATCAGAATTCATCAATGAAATCAATTCCCTTTGAAAACCAACAATTAAAGTGAGAACTAACAGTGTTACAAAGTTCCTTAACTGTTTACTGTAAAATTTATCTCATGTGATGGAGAATTCATCCTGTCAGGAGTAGTACTCATAGCGCCCAGGTTATATTTTTCAGAGAGACCGCATGCTTCTAATTGCGGAAGTTCAATGCACAGCGCCATCAAATACTCTTGGAAGTATTTGGCATCCCCTGGGTATCCCGATTACAACTACAACAAGTAAGTAGATATATGCTGTTTTGTAGATAAGCTGTTTTTGGTTTCTACTGGCAAGTTAATAGAGTGACTCCTGTTCTCGCTCAGATGGGCACAGCCATACTTACGAAACTGCATACTATTTGTCACCATCCGTAGTGAGGAACGTTGCTGGGCTTTATGTGATGAATCTTTCCAATTCAGGGTGTTGGCATTATATATAATTATGAGGGTGAGTTTAACATTTAAAGAAACATCGGCAATATTGTAGCAACATCATGACTAAAACAGGTATTACGTTCAAGAACGGCTACACTCAATTTTTGGGTACTCGTTTTACCACTGCATATAAAAGACTTCTGGTTAGTCATAAACGAAACACCATTTTTTAAAAAAAAAAAGCTTGTGGTTAATTAATACCAAACGCTCAAGGGTTGCTGAAAAGCCATCTGCTTCTCTCTCGCCCGCAAACGAAACCTCAGACTGTTTACGTAACTCTGTCGCAAGAGCCCTGCAGTGACGTCATAGAAGGAACGATTTTCAGTTAGTTAGATAGAGAATGTGTAGGAAGCTCGTCATTTTGCTGTTTTCTCGACGTCATCAATGCCGAATCGTTGTGTTGCCGTCAATTGCTCCTTGGTGATTGTGTCACTATGCACAGATTTCCACCGGACGCCGAAGTTTGTGCTTAAATTCGTTGCTAGTGTGTGCGAAGCGCGCGTTGTGGAAGCCTGTGGGAATATACTGAATCTGATGGTTCGCCCCTACCACGCTTCCAGGAAAATGGAGTTCATGTTTCACCGAGACTGCTTGCTACACATTGCTGACCAAAAGGATTTTGCATGAATATAACGCTTTCTTCCTCGGAAAGGAAGTGACAATATTATCGTATATATCGTATATAAGCAGTGTTATGTAAAATCCTAATGTCCATCAATAAAATACATATTTTACTACCAGTGAAAAGTAATTTTGATTTTGTAAGTAGGTGAAAACATACTTAAATGGCATTTATCCTCAGACAGGGCGCCGCCATCTTTGAAAATCGTGAAGTCACGGGCTAAAGTCCGTTAGAATTATTGAGATTACGGTTTGTTCTCATCAAATTAGAAAATCAAAACTACTTTTACTAGTACATTGTAGTTAAATATGTATTTGAATCATAACCAAAGGGAGTTTCATGACACAACCTGTAACATAACCTAAGTGAGGTCGGTATCGAAGTGAAAATACTGCGCGATAAATGACTTCTCTTGCTAAATTTACTTGGTTTGTATGCATTTTGAAACTGAAAAAAAAGAAGCGATCTGCGAATTTGTAACAGGAATGTAGACATTTTATAGTTTGCCTATATGAATCATAATTCGCTCACACGCCCTACTGTATGTCGTCTGCATCATTACGCTTCACGACGAAAACAATGATTCTGTTGAAAACTACGACAACTTAATAAAAACAAACGGCCAATATTAAAATGTAAGTTATAGGAGCAATGCCAGGCTATTACCTTGTTTGAGGAATGTATCCATCAAAATCCACAATAAACGAGTGATATATAATTCATCTGCAGATTTCCCAAGTGATGTGTCTCTTAAAAGTCTAATATACGAAAACGTGATGTATCGTTTCAGGTTTTTCACATTGCTGTAAAGTTTCATTCGTCAACCTGTATGGCACACCTGGCAACTAATTGCATAATGTGCTTCATTCTTTTTAAAAAGTTATTTAGTTAACCAATAATGAGCAATCAATCAATGTATTGGCGGTTAATCCATTGAAAGAAGGGTGTTGTTTTCACACAGACACGACAGAGTGTTGTCAGTAACGATTAGTAAATGTGCATACATAAACACTACCTTTGGAAAAAACCCATTTAAATCCGCATAAAAGTAATTAATCAATCAGCGTGTTATCGGTTCATCCTTTGATCGATCCAAACACAAGAAATGCCAAATGGTGGCCTTTGTCGGGTAATCTAAGTGGCGTTACCACGAATTATACCTGTTACAAATTCATTACCTGAGCATCAAGTGAATAATGACAAATAACGTGTAGGTTTACGACCTAGTGACACCAAGTGCTTTTGACGGAATCGTCTATGAAAAGAAGGGTTGTAACTCGGAAACTAGGCAAAGCAGGAGACAAAACCAAATGATAGTAGACTGTGAGAACATATAGCTTTCATTATTCACAACAGCTGTCGCGATTTCAGGTTTGTACAAAATGCAGATGGACTCTGCATAGACCCTCACATCTATACCTACCGCTCTGATTGATTGAAATTTCGTTTGCGGTTGAGAATTGTGCACTGTTGTAAAAAAGGCCGATTTAAGGTAAAGATGGAAATGAGCAGTTTTATTGACGGGGTTTTATTTATAACGATGTCAATTAGTGACTTATGCATTTGCACCCCCTAGTGTATATGTGATCTTTAACAACATTTAATATTAGAGAAAGAATTCTACAAAGGACAATAAATTTAAACAAGAAGCTGAAATATGACGTCCAGAGCTTTTGGCTTTAAACTTATTTGTCTGTTTGAGACAATACAAGGTAAAAGCAATCTATAGATCACCAACAACGAAAGGTAGATCACCATGCTAGGGTATTATCAGGGTGGGGATAGTTATCAGGGAGAAAAAAGCATAATGTTGATTGATAGCGGTAAGAACAAAAGGAAAGCTTGTTTTTCAAACTAACTGACTGCCGTTAATACACAGTGTATTATTTCATCAAATCCGTTCATCTCCTTCTTCTTAGCAATATTTACTGCCAGTGGACAATCTCTGCCCCGGTTGGATACAAAGTAAAGGTTGAAGTTCAGACCATGTCTTTGGAATACGATCCATCCTGTTCTAGAGACTACGTGCTCTTCAGAGATGGTAAGTACAATGTTCCCTTTTACAAAAGTACTTAAATATACTTTTAGTCATATGTTCCTCAGAACTGAATTGGTTTGCAATTATCACTGGTCCGTAACCAGTGTTTTTATTCTGAAGTATCTCTTTAAACCGACAACGCAATGATTCTATATATTTTTCAAGGTTCATCCTCTTACTCTACTCGGTTGGGTAAATACTGTGATGACGTCACCGGCTACATCGTCAGCTCCAGCAACGCCATGACCATCACTTTCCGCACCGACAGTTCAGTCACAGACAGGGGATTTTCTCTGAAATACATTGCGCGGACGAAAGGTGCTTCATTTTATATTATTGTGTACGCGTTTCCTCTTTCAAGAAAACACGTATTGAAACACACGTTTCTCCAACCTTGTTTTCAAATTATTTGAAGAGAAAACCCCCTGAGGGCAGCACAAAACAACACACAAATGAAACCCTTATGTAAATATATGTGAAAATGGAAACTGAGTGCCCGAGAAAGTGATAACTGTAATGTTATGTACTATATCAAAGATTCCACCACGTCACTCAATAAATTATTTGTTTCTTCTAAGAGGGTACGTCAGATAAGTTTCCAAGCAGCTGAGCATTTACTCCCATGTCTGCTTATGTATGAATAATTGCACTTTTTGAGGAGTAACTTGCATTTTGTATACTCCTACTACTTTAAAGAATTGAGTACTTTTATTCAGAGTTTCTTATCCTTATTTGTTAATTAGCACGTTTAAGTATATGGTTATAAACGCTTCTCAGTAGGCCTAAGTTTTGAGCTATTCTTATATTGCCAAACAGTTGGCAGACATTTTCAAACACTCAACATTGAAGCCAATGCAGTGAACTCGGACAGTGGGTACGGCTATAACAGCATATGTATATATAGGCATCGCTTAACATATGCTAACGCTGCTATGCAGTTCAGACACCTAGACGAATTAGCACACACACGCCAATTTAGATACTTGAGTAAAGTACGCAAGGTATTATAGATCCATTAGGTTTTAAGTGATTCTTATGCGTTTGTGTACTCACACATTTGAAATTAATTGAGTAAATGTGATTTTTATTGAATACAAAACGCAAATACTTGTATTATCTGGAGCCCTGGTTACGTATTTCCAAATACATTTAAACTTTTCACCTTTCAATCGTAGAATATATGTATTTGCATTTATGGCTAGATATGTCTAAATTGTATTGTCTAAATAGTGATATTAGTTTTCACTTTCAGTGCTAGATTTAATTCAAATTGAGATATTCTCGTTGTTTCTAGTCAATTTTTACACTGTCTTGCCTGAATCCAATTTTAGAAATAGATACTAGCTTTACTTCTCAAATACTGTCTAGTTTGTTTTACTGTCCTCCGCCAACAGGTTTGTATTTTGCATGAATTTATGATGAATCTACTTGTTTTAGTCACGATATGGCTGACATATTTCCGACGTGACTAAATTTTATCTCAATCATTCAGTCACTCACTGACTGTTTATTTGTGAAAGGAAATAATAATGCCTGATATATTTATTCACAATGAAAGGTTCCCTTTTTAGTGCTTCAAAAGGTGAACTGTCACGTTTCTCTCAGAGCATCGTCATCATCAGAGAGGGGTGGATGGGAGCATTGTGGCTCAAGACACGGGATTATTCCTCAAGGCGGCTTTGACAGGACCTCATTGATTCATCGTCATATAAACTTCACTCGAACCCAGTGTTGCAGAAGTGTTTAATATCACAGGTATACCTTTTTTCAGCGTGTGGCGAAGATGATACGATCAGCTATGAGGCAAAATATATTGAATCACCGAATTATCCTCTGTCGTACCCCAAGTAAGTATAAGGGACACTTATATTTGATTCATACCACGAGGAGCTGAACGAAACACACAAGCAATAATACATCTTAACTGGACAATGAATAAGTATAAATAAAAATTGAAATGTATCTCGGACATCGGCGCGTCATTTTCATTTGTACTTGTGCGCGTAACAATTTTTTATTACCATTAAAAAAACAATTATGAATTTGCCGCGTCCCGATCAACAATTTGTCCAGTATGTGAATGAATGTGTGTAACAATGAGTGTGACTGACTCTACAACTCATTAACAGGTAGTAAACTTTCCAAGCTGTAGTTCTGACAGAAAAAAATATAAATGTGTTTCTCCCTTGACGCTTTTCTTTTACTTCTTTTTCTTTTTTTTTTTTTTTTTTTTTTTTTTGTGCTGTTAAAATATTTTAAAAAGTTCTACCGCCCTGGCCACTTTTGAAACAAATATGCCAGAGAAATATTTATTATTTTATGCAGCCTAATATATGATACATGTAAGCGTAAGAATGAACATCTTTATTAATACAGAAGTTGTTCGTCCAAATAGTGTTGTTGTCCTTAATACCAAAACCTCCAGGCGAATCAGATGCGTGATTGGCATGTAGAACTTGTACGTTATACTATACGTAGCATGCATTACTTCACCTTGATTCGCATAACCACGAATGATATGGATTTAGTACTTCTTTGATATCTAAATACGACGTTTCAGAGGTAGCCCAGAAACGCACCTGTCCATATGACCTGTATGAAGCATATATAATTGCAATGCCTGTGATGTTGAGTAAAACATATAGTAGATTATAGTCATGCTATAATTAGATTCTACGTTTGTACCGAATTTCTCTTATTTTATATGTACACGCAGAACACATGGCTAATACTATGGTCCATTTCAAATTTAGCAATGCGGACTGTGAGTGGACAATCAGCACATCCATTGACGGATATGTCATCCACGTTGAAGTGGTCTCTTTCAACCTTGAGTACGACAGCACGTGTTCCTATGATTATGTACAGCTCTATGATGGTAATGGCTTATGATTAATCATAATTACCGAATACGATAAATCACGGTTATGCTAGAGATCGGTAAAAGACAGATGCCTACAGTGAATTTAATACCAATCCTTTGTATTAAACTAGAAAAACTCCGCGACCTGGGTGACATTTGCGGTGACACGGACATTATATCCACGTTGACGAAGCACACGTCAAAGCGTTATTTGGATTCATCATTGTGATGTCCGATTGTCGAGATTATGTACTTTATGTTAACTTTGCTTGATGTTGACATAACCACAAATAAAAACAAATTAAAGACTTTTCTTCTAGCAATGTATCTGCTAACAAATGTTGCCAACATTAGCTGATCGATTGTTTAATTATCACAGTCTTCTCTCATGTGATATTCTGTCAGTAGTGACGAGTTTTGAAAGCCCGATCGGTCGATGGTGTGGAACAGATGGACCAAATACACAGACAACGGGGCAGACAATGAAGGTTAAATTCCTCTCCGATGGTTCGACGTCCCGCTCGGGATTTAAGTTGTCTTTCACGGCCGGCGAACCAACATATAGCTGTACGTGTTTTAGTTTTATTCGTTCATTTCAGGATACATTGCATCGGTTAAGAGAATAGAATCCATCAATGGTCATCTATGTAAGCTTAAATAACACTTTGACACAAGCAGCAACATAGTACCTATCTCGTAAAAGAAGATGTTTGTAAAACATTTCACACATCATATGTGTAAATAGATAAAGAATATGTTGACGCGGTGGCTGACATTTAGGTGGACAAGGGCATGCTCCGTCATGTTCATCAAAGCGATCTATTCGCCCTGATCATGTTTTCTGGACCAGTGTTCGTTAGTCTAAAATTGCATCAAGCTCATACGGTTTGACATGACTGACATGCCTAATGGATATAGCGTTTGCTCGTCACACATCTGGTTTGCCCACCTTGATAAACCTGTAATATTGCTAAAAGTGGCGTTCAGTTTACACCCACATAAAGTAGTCTTAAAGCAAGAATATGCCAGAATATTAAGCCAAGCATTTACCTGTTGTATGTGTCGTTCCATCGTAATATCACATTTAGTTAGATCTAAGTAAGGTCTACAATATTTACTTTCACTTTACATTTGAATGGGCTTTTATGTTGTATTCTTTGACATTATTATTTATTTTACTCTGTTCATTATCTTTGAAATTCAGCTGTCGCGGCCCTGAACATCGGAGCCATAGTAGGAGGTGTGTTTGGCGGTATCACAGTTGTGGGTGTTGCCGTCTGCTGCTGCTGTGGACTTTGTTCCAGAAAGAAATCCAGCCCCAACGACCAACGACAGAGAAACAGACCACGTGAAGGCATCGTCTCCTTCATCAATGTCCCCAGCTACCCACAAACACCGCCTACTGCACCTACTGCTCCTGCTGTTCTGCCGTTTATGTCTGCACCACCTCCTTCTTACAATGATGTCGTGAAGAATGATCCCCCACCTTACTGTCAGGTAGTTCCACTATCAGACGTACAGCCTGTTGTGACGTCATCCCCTAGCGGTGCATCTGAGGATCAAGGGATAGATAACCCAGTGGGACCCAACAGATCTGGTGAAAGGTTCACATGATGTACACGTTTGTATTACTGGAGTCTACTCATCATTTAATATTCATGAAATGATCATAAGATATAGGTCACTTCTTAATTAGAGCCAGTGTTAAAAATGTCGAACGACAAGACTTCGTATCATATAAGAAGTGTATCAAACTCCTAAATAAAAACAAGAAGCCCACAGGGCTGAAACCTCCAAAAATGATGCTCGCCATGTTAACATGTAGCCCTTTATCAAAACAGGAAACTGAAATAATGTGTATTAATAATGTATGCGTAATTAATGAATTACTTGTAGTGAGGTAAACTTAAACACATGCAGAAGAATTGTACAAAGCATTCCTTGGTCACTGTTGATTCATATAGAGTCACTGCATCTGAATCAGAAAAAGAGGCAAAGTCAGAATGGTCTTGCAGTGACCACAGGGGATTTGTAACTCTCCTTCTGAAAAGTAAACATGTGCAACAAGCAAATTTAACAAATACAACTTGGTCACTGAAAGCACTTACTTGACCAAGTGGTTAAAAAATTAAGTTGTAAGCTCGCCATGAAATTAGCAAGTAGCTGGCCTCGGGCAGACGCTAGTTTAGATACTGATATTCGCATATTAATGAGATGATACAATGTGTCTCTCAATTGCATGTAATCTTTATCTGGTAAGATGTTTCCAGGGAGTTATGTACGTAATGGTTGAATTTTTAACATTTTTTTAAAATCATTTTGAATGGATGTCACCATTTTGGAAGTTAAAGATCTTTCACCGACTGATGGCTTTTCAAGAACGATTGCCCATGTGATAATTGTGAAAATATATCGTTCAATCCACACAATCCACCAAAGAAAGACACCTGAGAATATACCCTTTGATGCAATATATAGAGGACACTAAACGACCTTCCGTGTAATGATTTGGTATCAGACGAGTGAAAGCGAGTTTGATACTAAATCTTTAACGATGTTTAATGAAAATGGTATTTCACGGAAGCGAGTTTAGTATTCTGTTTATTACTCGCCAACATAAATTGACAGAAACTGCGGCGAAATTGTCTACAGTGTGAGGACTCTCATCTTTCAAGTCAAGCAAGGTCTAGTAAAATCGCGACATCAACATTAGTATTGTGACGTCACAACTTTGAACCATTTTGACGTCATACGCCAAGCGTTATTACACTAGTGTAATATTGAAGTGAAAATATTGCACTGCAGTATCTTCAATGGGCGAGTAATAAATTTTAATATTTTGTTATTGTTTTTGTTTTGAATAAAAATATCCAATATATATGTTGCACGTGGCATGTTTTTGATTATTATTATTATTATTATTATTATTATGTGATTTTATTCTAATATCATATATGTCCACATGCACGATTGCGAGGGCATGTGAATATTTTGTCTGTCACGGGTAAATCGTACGACTTTACTGATGTTTTTATTTTGATGGAATCCACGAGCACGGCTTATGAAGAATCAAATTCATCTCTGTGTCAAAGGACACTGGCAATATAGAAGTGCAAAAGAATTAACGTATCAGCTATGTTCACAACACACTGAAATATTGAAATTTATTGACGACGCTAGGTGTTCGCAGAAAGGCAAGCATGTTCTCGCCTGTCCTCGCACCAGTCGTTGGCAAATTTGCCCCAAAATGGAAATATCAAAGTTGAGTAATGTAGGCGTTCTGACTGTTAACATATTGATATCATATGCTTCGAGTTAGTTGATTTCCAACATTTTTGGGAATAGGTCACTAAATCTATTTACGTTTCCATATGAATACAAGGGAAACGCTATTTTCCAGGGCATTATCATTTGTACAAGCCCGAGGTCTATCGGTATCTGCGCGATGAAGGAGGGCAGTAGAAAAGACCGAGGGCTTCTGCAACTGACAATACCCTGACCCAACCGTTACCGTTATTATGGCAACAATAGATAATATTTTTAATAAAATAAAAATGCACACAACGACATCGGTTTCGAAGCATCAACAACAAACGACGGAGGTCACTGACACACTTTTTTTACAAGAAACGTCATAGATCAAGACATAACGTCATAGAACAAGACAGGTAACGTCACTACTAAGAGTGACAACACTCGACTTTGACATTTACACATACTTGCATTTGTTCAATGACAAACAACTTTGTGAGTTCCAGACGATATTTTCATTGTTGTGTGTTGTATTGTACAATTGTCATGGTTGGCACAGGCATTGAAGTGAATGACTGCACAGGTATATGTGACGAATGTGAGTCAGAAATATTGAACCCAAGTTCAAACGAGCTGTAGATAATTGAACATCTAGAACTGATCGACTGACGTCACCTAACAACGGGCTTGATAATGGCCCGTCGCCAAACATTTTGCGGTCATTATCAAGTTACAGTGGCCCGCTCTCTTGTGATAACGCGAGGTCGTTTTAATCTATCCATTCTGGCAATAATAGAAGTTCATCTGCGTTGCACGACGTTGATCAGTAGGGTAGATGCTTCAGAGTGCAGGTAAGCAGAAAGCGTGATTCTCACCATTTCAGGACACAAAACTGCAAAAATATCTGTTTGTATGCCATATACAGTGGAAACCTGATAAGTAAACTTTCAAGGGACTCGTCCAAATTGTTTACTTATCAGGTTTTTTACTTAAGAATGAAGATTTTTATGGATATCAACTTCTTTATGTGAGAACACAACGTTTCGGAGTTAATGCTTACTCCTTCATCAGGTGATTGAGAAAGGGGATACAGAGGTGTATTTATATGTACAGGTAAAACAATAACAAAGTAACAAGTGGAATGAGTTAACGAAAGCTGGAAGCCAGTATAAACAAGCACTGAAAGGAAGCCGATAGTTATGATAACAATGATGGAAGCCAATGGTAATGCATTACAGTTGATTGGATATGTTTACATAACACAGATGCGGGGTAAGGACGATGTACATGATTGGGGATAAGGACGGAAGCCAATGGTGATGCATTACGCATGATAGGATGATGTACATAACACACGATCGGGGGTGAGCATGTTTACATGAGGGTTGATGATGTACAAACACAAGTAGGTAAGGATGTACTCGGATAGACTGACTATACATGAATTACATAGATAGAATGTACACAGATAGATGAGATTAATTTATCAATAAGTCCCAGGTACTTGGTAGGTACACTCCTTGGTCGCGGTTGATGGCTGGTTTCTGTCTCCGGATCTCGATGGCCTCTTGCAGTTTCCTTTGGCGCCAGTTGTTGTTGTTGGTAGATAGTATCCTAGTGTCCTCCCATCGAATTGAGTGTCCAGGGTTCTTGAGAATGTGTTCAGAGATGGCCGATTTCTGGTCGAGTTTGCTGACTGAGGTCTGATGTTCCTTCATTCTGGTGTTGATTGGTCTCAGCGTTTCTCCAATGTATAGGTCGCCACAGTTGCAAGGGATCTGGTAGATGCATCCTCTTGGGTTAGGGTGTTCACAGCTGGGTCCTTTACCGTTGGCTTTTAGGTAGGTCTTGATGGTCTTGCCACTGGAGAAGGTGACATCGATGCTGGCTTTGGTCTTGATGAGGCGTGATACTTGATGACTGATGGGGCCAAGGTAGGGTATGGTTACTCTGATGGGTGATGGAGAAGGTTGATGAATATTTGTATTTTTTTAAACATCATATATGCAAGGTGTGTGAAAATGGGTTTTGAATTAACAATTCTATAAGGACGAAACCTTTTGGATGAGCAGCCTCTTTAATCAGCTGGAGCGACGTTTCGATACAGCTTCTTGTATCGTTGTCAAGCAAGCAAGAGGTAAGAGTCACACTTGCTTGACAACGATACAAGAAGCTGTATCGAAGCGTCGCTCCACCTGATTAAAGAGGCTGCTCAGCCATAAAGTTTTGTCCTTATCTGATCCACCAACTTCTAAACATGCCTCGCAACGCAGTTAACAATTCTAACCCATACAAGCAGGTGATTCATATAATGAGCATCGATCTTTACAGTTGGGTTATGACATTGCCATGCTTGACAGTCTTGCTAAAGAGCGATAATTACATTTGATGTTTCCGAACAACCATAGCCAACAAAAGAGACAAATCTGCATGTTCCTTTGTCCGTTCGTTCGTTGACATACCCAGTGTAACACAGTACCCAAACCCGCACAACTACCCGAACTCGCACCCCTATGTTATCAAACGGCAGTAATAAGTTATAGGGAAAACCTGTAGGTCCCACAAACCAAGCATTGCTCAATTTCCCAGAATATGTGCACTAACAGAATACGTCGCACTGACAGAGATTTTCCTTACCTTGCCTTTCCTCCTTTGTAACCAGTTAATCCTGCTTCTGTGTAACCTGTTACTAGTTATACTGTATGGTAATAAAATTCAGTAGAGTACAACCCCTTAAATAATAGTGACTGCATCATATCTGTGCTGAACCACCAAATACAATTTTTTCGTTATATTTTATATGCGTGTTTCCTTTGTCGGGTGTCTTTAGCGGCTATCACCTTGACGTCGATGTAGGTCACGTCCGTATACGCGTGTTGCACTCTATTAAATGCTCTTTTCCATGGAGCCTTCCCTGACCAATAGGGTGCACGCGGGACGTCAAGGAAGTACTTAAACAAGTTGTACAGCTACATTGTGAGATGATTTACTAATGTCGACTTTGCATGAGAGCTCTCGGCGTCGGCAGGATTTCATTATGAACATACCCTGTTTCGTTGGAATATGTGTGTTGTTTTATGGACCGCTGGTCTCAAGTGAGTCTGGGTGTATTCATTCTGGCACATATTTTATAAGTTACCTGACAACTTGTCAAAAACGTATGAACAGACCGTGCATCGACATTGTTCTTTTGGTAAAACTTTGCCAATCGAAATAAATTACTATGGGATCTACGTTACACGTACTGTAAATACAAATGACAGGGGTTTTAAATAATAGTCAGACAATGCATACGTATTTTACATTTGAGACTGTCCCAGGAAATGTATCATATTTACCAGCTTTCTTTGTTCAATGACCCATCAGAAAACAAGAAAGTGGAGCTACGGCCTGTCGCCTATCTAAACAAGATGACGTTTAATATTGTTTAATGTTAACGCCGCGCTAATGTCTGAAGAACGGCGACAACTATCGCCATATTATACAGTTGTTAACAGCTGAATTATAACTTAAAAGGTCATAATAACATAAATAACATCAAGGATATCACGGGAAATGGCATTAGCTGTTGCAATATGTGTATATACGAATCAAATATCACCATATTTTACTAATACGTCCCCCACATGGATACAGTTTTTATGCAAATACCTCTTATATTATATTGTATAGAGAAGGTTTGGCGATTTTTCTGTAAACTACCTATAAGCCACAAAACAGTAATTAAAGTTGTAATCATTGTGCCATAACGAATTCTAACGAAGTCAAGACTTGTCCTAAGAATGTTTGTAAATGAAACTGTCTAGCTACTTGTCATGGGGGAAAACTGCTTTATACAAATAATACAGAACGAACAAAAAGCATAAACATGCTCAAATGTATCTGTGTGCATGAATTTAATTTCTAACAAGATAGAAAATGCAACGAAGGTGTTCAGTTATTTATATTTCACATTTCATTTTCAAAGCTGTGGATGATTTTACTTACAGACATTGATAACTATGTACAGATACACCGCTTAATGTCTCCACATTCATTCATTCATTCATTCATTCATGCATTCATTCATTCATTCATTTCATACTATACAAATACCATATCTACATAACATGACTTTAAACCAGCAATTTAGCATGCAATAAATTACATACGGACGCTACGAATAAGGGAAAACATCAGTCTGAACTGTGACAGGTATCTCGGACTATCAGATTAGCAGTTCCTTTTTAACGTTCTCTCTATACACATAATTACCGTATGTAACCCCACGCGAATTGTTGACAATGCAGCGTACACAGTTCAACCCTTATCTTATGTTGACAAACTAACTTGAAAGGCATTGGAACTTCATCTTGACGCACAACCCTGTATCCAATCTCCTTGTCGATGAGTTTTGAATTATCAAATCAGTAATAGACATAATGAGCATCGATCTTTGCAGGTGAGTGACAATGACGTGCATTAAACATTCTGCCGAACTTAGCAATCTGTTTGAGCTTGTGGGAATCTTGGTAAAAACCTGGGACTATTTTCGAAGCTCTCGTAACTTCTGACTGTCTAGGCGCTAAGAGATCGAGCTTCGGAAAACTAGTCCCAGTCTGACAGGGATATCAGCTGGCACCACAATAGAAAAGAACAGAGAGCATCCTTTGAAAACATTCAATTTGAGTTTCCTTTGCCCTGTCCTTTCTCTTTTGTTATAAATCCTGTTATCAGCAAGCACAAGCCCCTACGAAACATGTAGTTATTGCAAAATACAAATATGAGCAACACAGCGTGAATCATGTTGACAAAGTCTGTGCTGACCCACCTAACAATATCATTTCGTTATCTCATAGAAGTGTTTGCTTTGTGGGACGCCGTTGGTGACTGCCACCGTGACGTCGATGTAGGTCACATCCGTATAAGTGTGTTGTAGTCTATTCAAGTTCTGTTCATTGGAGCTTTACCAGTCCAGGTTGACAGTTACATTGAGGGTTTATCAACTAATGTCAGGTTTTCGTGTGAGCTCTCGACAGCGGCAGGATGTCATTATGAACATACCTTGTTTCGTTGGAATATGTGTGTTATTGTATGGGACGCTGGTCTCAGGTGAGTGTGATATGTAATGGTTTTGACATATATTTTATATGTCATGTGACAACTTGTCGAAATGTATGTTAACCATTTCGCACATATTGCAACAATAATCAGGTCAAAACTACATTGAAATGTCGATCGAATTATTGTCAGTTCTATATTTAGCATAACGAACTACACCTACGGTCAGTACAGGTGACTTAAGTTTGACAGACAGGGCACATGTGTTATAACCTTGAGACCGTCCTTGTAAATGTATTATAGTTAGTAATTTCATTTGTTCAATAGCTCATTTGTTACCTAGAAATTGGAGAAACTGCATAGCGGCTGCCAAAACAAGATGGCGGACTCGATATTGCGAAATGTTAACGCACAGGGCTGATAGTGCTTCAGTCAGTGAGGATATATTTATAGCCGCTGATCGGAAATAAAGTTGGAATTAAATAACTATATGTGTACGTGATTATATCATATCATACAGTTTGTGAGCAGCTGAATAAAATCATAAAGTCTGGCTGACAACGCCATTAACATAGAGTTTGATGGTACTGACTAATGCTATCTTTGGGTTTAACAATTCGTCCGTCGTTGTATAAAATGCGTTACATAAAAACACAACACATGTAAAACCAAACAGGAAAAGTATATATGTTTGATGTGAGTGGTCTGAAGTCAAAGAGGTAAACATTCTGTTTGGGCAGTCTAGTCCATGAATAATCTGATATATGTGGTCCGAAAGGCGGTAATAGTTAAGCACTTTCCCGAGGTACACAATTACAGTCTGTCAGAGTTAAGTTTGGTTTTACGACCCTTATAGCTATATTCCAGCAATACCACGTTGTACCCATGTAGGGAATCGAACCCGGGTCTATGGAGTGATGGGCGGACGCTTTAGTCACAAGGCTACGCCATCGATTGTCAGAAGCAAATGTTAACTTATTTTATAATAAATTTAGTGTGTGTCTTTAAACATCCTGCAATATATCCTATAAATGCCATTTTTCAAGTGTTTCACTGAAGGTGCTAGCACAATGTATACACATGGAGTAATGTATCGCAACATCTATTATTTTATCCTCTATACATTGATCCAAAATTAAACACTAATTATTTTCAATGATCATATTGATCCATTGGGGACACCATGGACTTTTTTGGGACGTTACTGTTGAATGTGAGCATCATGTGTTTCCGTATTGAACTTCAATTTTCAATGTACTACTGCTCGATAGCTTAGATACGTACCTGATTACGTTTATGATTAGTGTAGCAACTCATGCCTGAGATATACAGAATGTGGACTGTGATAAACCGACTATCGTGTAATTGGCCAGAACATCAGAAAACTATTGACTTAGCACCGTCATCGTTCCTGTACACCATCAGCGGGAACCGTATGGATGCAGGAGGCAACCGCCCCTTGGAATTTTTTACGGGTTATTTTTTCACATCAAAGTATTCGCATACTACTTCAATTCATGATGGAAATGTTGTCCATCTGACAAATGATTGGGACCAGAATGATACACCTAATCCAATTTTGATTTAATAAATCAGAGAAGGAATCAGGGCAAAGACATGGACTATACGGAACCCCATGAAATGAAGGTATTGTAAATGTGCAGTGACTAATGATGATTAACGAACAAATGACCTAATTAGAAATGGGATAGACAAAACATGGAATAGCTAACAAAACAATGAATACACAAAACACAGACATCGATTGGTGAAAAAATTAAACAATAGTTTTATATAGACTATCGACTTTGCTTCCTTTTTATATAAACAATGAGCCGATATCACGATATCATTCCCTCTTCCCCATAAGCGTTCATGGGCATACTAGTCGGCAGTGTGCCATGGTGTGTCAGCGCTGCACGCATACACAAGCCCGCCGTTGATACACTATCTCCATGCTGCACGCATACAGAAGCCCGCCGTTGATACACTATCTCCATGCTGCACGCATACAGAAGCCCGCCGTTGATACACTATCTCCATGCTGCACGCATACAGAATCTCCATGCACTATCTCCTCTTGGAAGTGCAGTGAAATTCTTTTTTTTTTTTTTTGTATATTTCAATTTTAATGTTGGAAGTGTAAATGTGTTTATTTCACGTTTTCATTGTTGATAATAAATAACGCAAATAATATTGCAATGAGTAAACTGAGTAATCTACATGTATATATTGAACAAACCTGATGGTGTCATGTATGTGATGCAAATACCATGTGCAATAACTGGACTGTCAGTTGAATTTAATCATGTATCCATTGCATAGTAATGCATGAACTGAACAAAGCAGATGTGTCTTAACATGTATGTAAAGTTAAGTTCAGAACGTTATGTACGTATGCTACAATTTTGAACAAAGTACCTTTCTTTTAAAAAAACGTAACAGGAAAAAATAATACTTCTAAGATATTGGAAATTCGATAAATGTCATTTTACCTTCAGTAAGCAAGAATTTGAGAGCATCTAATTTTAAAAAGTTCACATGGGTCGTGGACCCAACCACTAAGAAACGTTAGGATTTTGCATCCCTACTCATTGGCACATGTCAAGTGGCATGTTAAAAAGAGAGCGGTTTAAACATACCAAACAGAAAGGTCCTCAAGCGCCTAAATTTGTGTGTGTGTGTGTGGATGGGGGGGGGGGGGGGTGTTAAACTGAGAGTAACGGTGACTGTGAATACCTGTGACATAAAGAATATATTGTGAAGCACAAACTCAAAAATTAAAATTTTAATAGTCCAGTGTTTACGACTAAGTGGAGTCTTTCCCTGCACACATAACATTAAAATATATTACAGTGAATCATTGGTTTTATTTTACACGAACGCCGTATCCTTCAAAAACGGTTTAGTATTTTAGGCAACATCCAGCTAAGTATTATTTCACTTGATAAAGTGTTATCGGGAGGGTTCATGTCCTCGTAAAGCGTACAACAACTCAGCTACCGCTACTTTGACGAAGTGAACGTCGATCCCAGCTGTTATTCTAACCCGGTTTTGTGTATGGCTATAACAGCTCTAGTCATTTATTCCTTTAATCCAGCCGGTTATGGTTTTATAGAAATTCCAAGAACTCATAGACATGATATTTGACATGGGCGACAAAGGCGAACCATTATATTTTATTTCTGTATTTTTATTGCATAAAACAAGAAGTATGATACGATTTATGCCACGACGACCTCTGGGAAAGCTTACCAACTGAAACTGATGTTCATAGTCACAGTTTTCGAATTATATGAAATTATTTCCATGGCATACTTACTACTGACATGTACGGGTCCCCAACACTGTTCGAACACTGTAATGTATACCGTCCTTTGTGTGAAATAATGCTCCACTATTGTGTCCATTAATGAACTATTTTCGAAAGCTGTTTACTGCGATGATGTTACCAGGTAATCAACAGAATGTATGAATACTCTGTGTGCAATACCATGTCAGCAGTTTCATTACCCCGGTAAGAATGACCTATCGCTTAACTGTCATTGTCCCTAAGTTATAACCTTCAGTGTTTCAAGTTTATGAAAAGAAGTCATTTACAAGCATACAATGAACGTTTTACAGGTGCGTGTGACGTCACACTCCATGCTGAGAGGGAACCGCTGAATTTCACATCTCCTAACTACCCAGGCAACTACACAAAGTATGTAGGAATGACTTGTTCACCAGTAGAGTGCTCATCAATAGTCCATAAATTCATGTCTGTTGTTGAATGCTTATTGTAGTAGAAATTTATCATTGACATGTAAGCAATGTAGAATTAATGAACTGATATTTGACATAAATGTTTATGTCTATGGGCTTACACATGACATTTCCTTCAGTTCCAAATATCATTATTTTTCAGCAATGAAAACTGTTATTGGGACATCTATCCTGCAACAAGGGGCTACAGGGTTGTGCTCGAAATGGTGTATTCCAGTATCGAATACTCCTCTACCTGTGCATATGACGTCCTTACCATAGACGTCTTAAATGATGGTAAAGTAGTTGCACTGAAAATCTCGTTTATCTGGTATATATAAATTACTTATTGATTTCTTATCCACAAAAAAAGACTAATGTGATCACTGTTTCGCATCAAACGAGATTTACAAAGAAGATTAGTAATATGGAAACACATTTCACATTTTTATCAAATCATTCCTGACATTTTGTCTACCCAGGTAACCAAACTCAGGCCCCTTCGCGTAGAATCTGTGGAGAGAGCAGATGGAACATTCTGATCCAGGAAGACCAGCATTTCCATATAGTGTTCACGACTGATGGCAGTAGAACCAGCAGTGGTTTTCTAATTCGATACTATGAGAAAATTGGTGAGTAATGTCACGAACCTGGCTATGAAACAGTATTCTTACATCGTAAATGCATAAGAGGGTAAGATTCTTTAATGTCATAATGCCAATCAAACAAATCATCGTAAATGCACATACCGTTAAATCTCTAAATTAGAAACATGGTTGTTTTTCTCCATTTTCCCTTGACAAGACACTTAGATGGGCTTGAAAGTTATGACAGATGTGGTCAGATATACCTAATTAGGTGTGAGGGTTTTGAGTAGTTGGGAGTTGGTCAAAATCACGGATCAGTAAACACTGGTTTTAATCAAAACATTTGAAATACTCAGGAAGGCAAAATGCAGAGCACTTTATGCAGATCTCTCAAAACATCATTCAAACGGAAACAGTTCTTGCAATGATGACGTATTACCTCCGTTTACTAAAATAGATTCAACTGCATTGCTTCACAAAATACAACATGCATGATTATCACCTGGATCTTTCAAAATCAGCACAAAGGTGCCCATTATGATCTTCATGAATCGTCGGGTGATACGAATTGTTCTTTGTCACAATCAGGTGCCGGCAACTGCGGTGTACCTCTCGTTGCAACTTCTGTTGGCAAGACATTCAACTCGCCTGGATACCCAAACACCTACTTCCTGTGAGTAACTAAATTACGTTATCAGCTAAAAGAAGTACTTGAGTTTCCTGGGTTTGCGTGTAATTTTGTGTATAGCAAGTGAGTGGGTATATTTGATTGATTATTAAGCTGTCAACAATGTTTTACTTCATACCTAGTCACGCATGTACATTTGTAAACAGCCATGCATGTACATTTGTAAACAGCCATGCATGTGTGTGTGTTTCGCATTATCTGGCAAGCATATTTCGATCTTTTTGATAGCGCTTCAAAATGAATGTTTCTATTGGCAGGAGTCAGACTTGTAGATGGACAATTACTACAGAACATCAAAACCAAACCATTCAATTGGTTACAGTGGATTCGGTACTTCAGAGCAGCTCCTCTGGTGGAACTTGTGACAGAGATTATGTCACTGTATACAACGGTCAATACGGTAAGTTGTGACGTGTAAAGCTGAAAAATCTCACATATCAAAAGATATAAGAAATCCCCTATGACGCAGCACAATATAACACTGACAAGTCTACCATTTTCAATATTATGTATTGATCAAAAAGCAAGATACAGAGATTCACAATTGAGGTTTCTAATACAATGCAGCTGAGTCATATTGAAAGTAATGGGTGAAAATATGATATCAACGCACCAAAGTCTTGGTTCGAGAGTGTGAAACAGTTATACTGAATGTAACACGGCGATGTTGGATATAGGGTAATGTTGACAATCAGACGAACGTGAGGATAGATGTAGAATAGGCCGAATGATGACAACTCCGGTAAATCAGTGTATAATCCATACACCAGCCTTATATGGATACACAGTCACTGATTCTTGAGCATTCCAACGATGTATCGAAGCTTCGTGATCTACCTGTCTTTGCCAAGAGTCAAAACACCTACTGATATGAAGAAGAGGCAAGTTGAGGCAACTCTAAAGCACTACCTTAAATAGAGACCTTCGAAAATACTATTACCGTGATACGAAATGTGACCCATAATAACTATCATTCAAAACTCTATACATTGTGACCCGGTAGTAACTATCACTTGTATAATACACTCTCGTAAGCTGTTCATTATGTCAAAGACAGTCATGATGACATCACCACTTCAGAAATAATACACATGGGTACAGACTCAGTCAAAAGGTTTCGTGTCTTTGCAAGGTTCTCCATTCCCTAACTGCATACCAGCATGAATCGGGTAGAGGAAATATCTTTTAACACATGTGGGAATCAGCTGTGCGTTTTTGCTTGTGTGCTGCTTAATTCCCCTGAGGCCATAATGCGTCAATGACAGGGAAGAATATCTCATCTCAGAGGATGAATTTGGTCGAGTTTGTGCAGGGCTGTTGAGGAATCATCATTTCTGACATTGCTGATAGTATAATGTTCTATTATAGGTATTATAGGTTCCAACCAGCTCGGCACTTTCTGTGGCAACGACAGACCTGTATTTAACAGCGGTGTCAACAGCTTGAGAGTTGAGCTACAAACTGATTCCTCGCAAAACTACAAAGGTTTCAAAATGCTATACAAAGCTGTACCGGGTGTGTATGCATTAAACAACTAGATTTAACCTAAACTTACAGCTATTCGGAAAGATGATAATTATTAATGCTCCTATCTGACGGTAAAATATATTTCTCATGTAGGCTGATTTACGACTCGTGGTATACTTAACTTTATATTTCTCTCACAAGTCCTCACACACACGCACACAGACACACACAGACACAAACGATCACCGTATTCTTGAGAAGCGAACAGAAGTTGCATAATTGCTGCTCTTCTTCATTATCAGCAACAACGTGCAACCTCACGCTTACCGCAGTTAACAGTCCAATGATGATTATCTCCCCTGGCTATCCAAACAACTACGTAAAGTGAGTAAAGAGATTTTACAATAATCTGACGTAAATTAATGCATGATTCAGGCCGGTTTACGACAGATCAAAAGATGTATACGCATCTAGATAGATGCTCTTCGCCTTGAAAATAATGTCACCAAATGAAAATATGCTTGTATATTGGTAATATAAATGAGGCAAGCTTGTGTTTTTGTTTTGGCACTTGTGTTTTTCGTTTTCCTTACAGTGGACTGGACTGTCAGTGGACTATACATGCACCCATAGGTGGAAACATCACGGTGAAAGTTTTGTCTCTTGATTTGGAAAATGTGCCATCGTGCGTGAATGATTACCTGCTGTTCAAAGATGGTAAGTAAAGCTTCTGATGCATGTTGTGTTCCTCATGGAACCGAGTGAAGCAGCAGCTAAAGTTCTCGACGTCCATGTGTTAAAAACGAAAGAAAAATCTAATCTTGGTAATATTCATGATCTGTAGTTTTTATCTATACTCACCAAACAGATGATAAGCTTAAGATGATAGATGAAGGATTTTTCGAAATTCATTGTTATACTTTCACCATTGTATTGCTGTAGAACGAATGCAGAGCAGTTTTGAGGAATAGTAAGCAGGCTGTCCTGCTTTTAGAGGGTCATTGGTATTTTTAGCTAAGTGGAAGAATATCATCGTGATTCACTGATGTATTGAAACATTGATTTTGGATGTCTTCCACTGCTTGTCACCTCAGTGTTCAACAGAGTTTATGACAAAATAGTGGTTATTGTGACATCAACAAACCAATTCTAGAGAAGATGGAACTCCAAGTGGTAGACCCTTGATTATCATAGCTACGCGGGATAGGTACGTCCAGGTTCGTTATTTGCGCGATCCAACTGTCACAGCAACTGTTTGACCCTGTTTTGGACATGTGCTGCGACGCCTACATCGATATCGACGGGTCCAGTAGTACAGTAGCGTTTGATTGTGAAGCGTATGGTTCAATGGCACTTTCTGCTTCAGTGGCATAATGGAAGTGTCCTTGTTTGAATGTTTTATCCAGAATTGTCTCACCTAGGTTGACTGATATGGTGGTGTTAGTGTCATACGGTGGGAAACCACATCCCACGCGCAGGAGAATTGTAGCTTTGTGCACCTTCATGGCAATTCAAATGATTTTCCACACCGAGTAGGTTCCAATTACTGACCGCCAGAGGGAGTTGCCCCGGCAAGTAAATGCCAGGTCTCATACAGCACACGCTACTATTCATTATCTTCTGATTGAGAGCATGACGATGTAGTACAGAAACTCACGACCACAACCTCATAGGGCATTTTGGGGGTGACAGCGGCCGTTACGTACGTAAACGTTAACCGGCCCTCTAAATGTTAGATCAATTGTTGCAGGCATTGCAAGAGGATTGGGCCAATGAGTGAGTGACTGACGTAAAGTGTAACGTCACTTTGGCCATATATCACCATATCGTGACAAAATCAAAGTACATATTAATACTGATCAAAGACAAACCGGTCAATGAAGTATACGTAAAACAGCTACAATATCACAGAAATAAATGCAAAACTAGTACTAGTACTATAACCTAAAACATTTTACTATGCATGATGAGACAACACAGAAACAAGCTGTAGATCGCCCACAACTGAAGATAGATCACCATACTAGGAACCATGGGGACTTAAATTATTTTTGCTACCTTCGTAGACAGGTGACCCTCTTTTCCATAAGGCCGAATTAAAATATAATCAGTTCATGCCGAGACAACTAGAGCAATTTTAAGGGTTCATAATGATCATAATAAATAGTGAAGGCAACGTCCAACTTACGGAATGCTTTGCTTGTTAAATGACATTTCATCATTGTGAATTTGGCTGCAACCGATCCACTATTGGGATGTAAAGTTTTGACATGTTGTAAGAAACTTGATATATTTCCCGAATATGGGTTGCGATGAGATCGAAAGATTATCACATGTCATTGTACATATGAGTGTGCCTGACGTATGTATCATTGCAACAGATACCTTCCCAGGTACCCGATGGCTGCATATTATCAACAATCGACCAAGAAATAACTATTTCCGGAATCAATATTGTATCAATATTGTAAGCAACAACCCAGTTCGATTGTCATAACACGGCCTCCTTTTCACTACCCAGACGTATAGTCAAAACACAATCTTGGTGTTACAACACAATCTTATTTCCCATGCAAGCGATCTGCTCTTAACATATTACATTTAACTAAATTCTGAAAAAGCAATAATTCCTATACGAACATTTGATGTGAAGAAAGAAAATAACGATATGATTAGGTCCCCTCTGAAAAGCGAAATCAATTGCAAACTTTACAGGGTTGGGCAAGGCGAAGTGTACAAGAGAAAAGAACATGGCAGTTTGACCAGGTTGTAGAAATAATCTCTATTACAGTTAATGATAGAGGGATAATTTGTTTGATTATAAAATTGAGTGAGATCCTTCTGTATAAACTGAAATGCTGGTGGGTAGTTGAAAATGATTCCTTTCGACAGGATGATGATAAAGCTTGAAGACCCTTAGGTTGTTATTTTTTTTATAGATAACCAAACAGAACATCCTCTTGGGATATTTTTACCGGACTTTGTAGTTTGTACGATATGTAACTTTCCAGGTCTCTCCAGATGGAGCTCACTTTGCTACATTCCCAGAATAAATGTATGACGTCTTCCATTTCCTTAGAACAGTTATTGCATTTTATGCTGTCCACCTAACCTATCTTTGTGAGAAGGCAGTTAGTTGGCAATATATGATGTAAGACTTGATATTGGAACCATTCCAGTTAGGTCACTTTCGTACAACTAAGTGGGATAAATTTGCAAACTTCTGTTTATATTATCTAAATCAAGTAGTCGCATAAGGTTAATACCAAATAAGGATGGTGGTATAGTGTACGACAAAGTATTTTATATCTAACTGTAATAACTGCAATAACTGTGTCATTTGGTTATACTTTGCACAAACGGTTGCCTTCAAGAATTATATTGTTTAATGCGTTCATCATCAGAACTTAATTGTCAGTATTGTTGTACTGAAACATGGTAACGAATACTTCACTTAATTCGTTTCATATTCGAAAGAATGTTGCTTGATTGTACTCTGGAGACACCGAGTAAATGTACAAATACAACAACATTCACTAATTAATGAAATATGCATATTAATTAATACATTTACGTTTAAGGTACGACAACGAATGCTCGCCAACTGGCAAAGATTTGTGAACAAAGGTCTACTCCCATCGTCAGCTCCAGTAACCATATGACCATCATGTTTCACTCAGACAGTTCTCTCACAGGAGGAGGATTTCGTTTGCAGTACACATCTGGTAATAGCCTTAGAAACAGCTTTTTGCTTGTACGAAAGTGATCGAAGACGAGGTCTTGTTGTTGTCTTCAGTGGGAAAATATACATTCCTGCTGATCAGAAGGGCCTAATATGTTTACGACCACATAGACCTATTATGTGCGAAACTGTTTTACACAGTTTCCACAAACGAGGAACGTTTAAGGTATCTACCCTCCCCAGAATATACAATATATCCCTTGTTCACGAAAATCGCATGTTACACACTTTAACTATTTGTGAATAGACAGGGCACACTTAATTATGCAGGTGCAGGAAATCTCCAAACCAATCTGTCGATCTTCAGTCAATATAAATTGTATCTGGTATGATCTTTCCTAGCTATGTTTGTGATACCATGTAGACTTACATACTCAATCCATGTATTTGTCTTTTCTGTTACAACCTACACTGGATTCCCCAACCAACTGTCAAGACTAGTGAGTGAGTGAGTTAAGATTTAACGTCTCATCGGCAGTATTTCAGCCATATTGTGACGAGAACATTTAATTGTATTAAATGGTAGCCCATGGTAAATTATGAAAAAGCTGTCATCGACGGACAGTAAAACCGAATAGAATATCACAATATCAAGTGAGTGATTTAATATCTAACGTCACATCGGCAATATTTCAGTCATATCGTGACGAGAACATTTAATACTGAAATGGAATATATGTATAGCGTAAAAAACTGTCGTCAAAGGACAGTTAAACAACCCTTTGAAAAACAACAATTAAAGTGAGAACTAACAGTGGTACAAAGATCCTTAACTGTTTTTTTTTTAAAAAACAATGAAGAAGAAACATATTTATCCCATGTGATGGAGAATTCATCCTGTCAGAAACAGTACTCATAGCTTCCAGTTTGTATTTTTCAGAGAGACCACATGCTTCTAATTGCGGTAGTTCAATGCTCAGTGCCAGCAAATACTCTTGGAGGTATTTGTCATCCCCTGGGTACCCCTATTACAACTACAACAAGTAAGTAGATATATGCATCAACTTTGTTGATAGGCTGGAATTTTCTATTGGCAAGTTAATACACTGACTCCTGTTCTGACAGACAGAGCTCAGATAGGCATAGCCATACTTACAAAAACTCCATACGTAGTGAGGAACGTTGCAGGGCTTTATGTTATGAATCTTGCCAAATTCATAGCGTTGGGATTATGGATCATTACCAGGAGTGAGTGAGTTTAACATTTAAAGTCAAATCGGCAATATCAATAACTAAAACAGGTAATAATACATTAACAATATTTTATATTAAAGTATAAAATCGACAAAGGACAATAAATTTGGACAACAAGAAGCTGAAATATGACATCTAAAGCTTTTGGCTTAAAACTAATTTTATCTGTTTGAGACAATACAATGTAAAAGCAGTCTATAGATCACCAACAACGAAAGGTAGATCGCCATGCTAGGTATCATGAGGACAGTTATCAGGAAGAATAAAAATGTTGATATAGAGTGGTGGGGACAAAAGGAAAGCTTCTCTGTGTTGTTTTTCAACTTACTTCCGTCCTCACACAGTGTTATATTCCATCAAATCCTTTGATCTCCTTCTTCTTAGCAATATTTACTGCAAGTGGACAATCTCTGCCCCTGTTGGATACAAAGTGAAGGTTGAAGTTCAGACTATGTCTTTGGAATACGATTCGTCCTGTTCTAGAGACTACGTGCTCTTCAGAGATGGTAAGTAAAGAGTTCTTTTCTACAAAAGTACTAAAATATACTTTTAGTCATATGGTTCTCAGAACTGAATTGGTTTGCAATTATCGCTGGTCCGTAACCAGTATTTTTATTCTGAAGTATCTCTTTTAACCGACAACGCTATGATTCTTTGTGCTTTTCAAGGTTCATCGTCCTACGGCACTAGGTTGGGTAAATACTGTGATGACGTCTCCGGCTACATCGTCAGCTCCAGCAACGCCATGACCATCACTTTCCGCACCGACAGTTCAGTCACAGACAGGGGATTTTCTCTGAAATACATTGCGTGGACGCAAGGTGCTTCATTTTATATTAATGTGTAGGCGCATCCTCTTTCATGAAAACACGTATTGAAAAACACGTTTCCCCAACATTGTTTCCAAATCATTTGGAGAGAAAACCCGCTGAAACATGTATTTTATTTTATCTTATGGACATGATGTTTAGCCTTGTGTAAATATGTCTGATTCAGGCCCGGATTGTTTTTGCAAACGACCACCGTATAGCTGGAATATTGTTCAGTGCAGCACTAAATAACAAACAAATGATACCCTTATGTATACAGAACATAGAAAAGGAGACTGAGTGCCTCCCACAGAGACAAATAATATATATATATTTTGAGTAGGCCTAGTTTGTTTCCACACTATATGTGACTATACATTTTATCTCACTCACTCAGTCACTCACTGACTGTTTATAGTAATGGAAATAGTAATGCCTGATATATCTATTCACAATGAAAGGGTCCCTTTTTAGCGCTTCAAAAGGTCAACTTTCACGTGTCTCTCAGAGCATTGTCATCGTCAGAGAAGGGTTGTTTGGATAGCCTTGTGTAGCCTCTGGTAGCTAAAGACACTGATTCGGTTTCCCACATTAAATAATGAGTGAAGAACATATCTGGTGTATTTTACCGCGATATTGCTGAAATATTGCTCAAGGCAGCTGTGACAGAACTTCATTCATTCATCGTCATATAAACGTCACATGAACCCAGTGTTGCAGAAGTGTTTAATATCAAAGGTATACTTCTTTGTTTCAGCGTGTGGCAAAGATGATACGATCAGCTATGAGACAAAATATATTGAGTCACCGAATTATCCTCTGTCATACCCCAAGTAAGTATAAGGGACACTTACAGTTTGATACATACCACGAGGAGATGAAAGAAACACATAAATAATAATACATTTTATTTGGATAACGAATAAGGCTAAATAAAAACTGAAATGTTTCTGGGGCATCGGAAAAAAAATCAACAATGTGTTCCGCCCTTGTACAATATTGTATTATGTGTTTTTTTTCTTGTTGTTTTGGGGTTTTTGGTTTTTTGGGGTTTTTTTATTGTTTGTTTTTGTTGTTTGTCTTTTTTTTCTAAAGGTCCTACCGCCCTAGTCACTTTTGAAACAAATGTACCCGAGAAACATTTAATTTTTTATGCAGCCTAATATATGATACATTGTACATACAATGCTTCTGTCAAAGACAGTGATATTAGAAGAAGCAGCTTCTTTGAGGGGCATCTAAAAGTCGCAGCTGCATGTAAGCGTAACAGTGAACATCTCTATTAATACAGAAGATGTTGTCCTTGAATGCTTACAAATACAGGCGAATCAAACGCTTGACTGGCATTTAGAACGTGAAAGTTATACTTTACATGGGATGTAGTGCTTCGCCTTGATTTGCATAACCACGAATGGTATGGATTTAGAGCTTCTTTGATAATATTATCTAAAACACGACGTTTCTGGGGCACATCAGGGGTAGCCCAGAAACGCACCTACGCATGGTAAGCTCATATGACCTGTATGAAGTATATATAATAATTTTATTGCAATGCCTGTGATGTTGAGTAAAACATATAGTAGATTAGAGTCATGCTATATTTAGGCTCTACGCTTGTGCCGACGTTTTCTTATCTTTTTCTGTACATTCAGAACACATGGCTGATACCAATGTCTAATTATTTAGCGATGCGGACTGTGAGTGGACAATCAGCACATCCATTGACGGATATGTCATCCACGTTGAAGCGGTCTTTTTCAACCTTGAATACGACAGCACGTGTTCCTATGATTATGTACAGCTCTATGATGGTAATGGCTTATGATTAATCATGGTTACCCTACACGATTAGTTACGGTTATCCTAGAAATAGTTAAAAGAAACAGATGCCTACAGTGAATTTAATCTCCGTCCTCTTCATCAAACTACAAAACCTCCGAGACCTGTGTGACATTTACCGTGACACGGACATTATATCCACATTGACGAAGCACACTAGACGCACGCCCTACGTCAAAGCGTCATTTGGATTCATCATTGTGATGTCCGATTGTCGAGATTTTATACTTTATCATAATTTTAGTTGATGTTGACATAACCATAAATAAGAACAAATTAAAGGCTTTTTTTAAAGTAATGTATCTCCTAACACACGTTTGCAACATTAGCTGATCGATTGTTTAATTATCATGATCTTCTCATGTGATATTCTGTCAGTAGTGACGAGTTATGAAAGCTCGATCGGTCGATGGTGTGGAACAGATGGACCAAATAGACAGACAACGGGGCAGACAATGAAGGTTAAATTCCATTCCGATGGTTCGACTTCCCGCTCGGGATTCAAGTTGTCCTTCACGGCCGGCGAACCAACAACATATAGCTGTACGTGTTTCAGTTTTATTCGTTCATTTCAGGATACATTGCATCGGTTAAGAGAATAAGATCCATCAATGGTCATCTCTGTTAGCTTCAGTTACACTTTGACTGACGCAAGCAGTGACATACTGTGTATCTCGTATAAGGAGACGTTTGTAAAACATTTCACACACCATAAATGTAAATAAAGAAGAAGAAAATGTTGACGCAGTGACTGACAAGTGAGGTGGACAAGGGCATGCTCCGTCATGTTGGCCAAAGCGATCTATTCGCCCTGATCATGTTTCCTGGGTTAGTGTTTGTTACTCTAAAATTGCATCAAGCTCACACGTTTTGACATGACTGAGTAAGTGAGTGAGTTAATATTTAACGTCACATCGGCAATACCTCAGCCACATCGTGACAAGAACATTTAATACTGAAATGAAATATATGTCTATTATAAAACCTGTCAGCGAAGGACAGTAAAACAACTAGAATATCACAGAGTAAAATATAAAACTAGTAACTATACCTAATACAATTTATCTACATAGGACAATACAATATAAAAACTTCTAACTACTGAAGGTAGATCACCATACTAGGGACCATGGGGACTTACAGTACCTTTGCTACCTGCATGGACCCTAGCTGGATTTACATCATCCCCTCAGCCGTCAGCAATTCGGGAAATCTAACCATTCAGTAAAAGGACACTTATTCTACGCTTAAAAACATGGAATTCGAATTTACTTTGAATGTTTGTGGACTTAAGTACCCTCTCAGGAGGACAATAGTTTTACGGTACTTCAACCCCCTTTGAGAATACAGCCACTAACAAGCACAGTTACGAATTTAAACTTCCAGTAATAAAAATTATCTATTTACAATTCATTTGATAAATCTAATTCTTTTGAAAATGCAATGATTAAATGAGAACTGATATTAGTAAAAAGGTACTTCATACTACGTGATTTAAAATAGGTATGCCTTGTGATGTGGACATGACTGACATGGCTTCAAGGCATTTACGTAGCCAAGTGGATATAGCGCAGACGCTTCGGACTCGATTCCTCGCAATGTGTGAAACACATCTAGTTTGCCCACCTAGATATTGCTAGAATATTGCTAAAAGTGGCGTTCAGTTTGCACACTTAAAGCAGTCTTAAAGCAAGAGTATGCCAGAATATTAAGCCAAGGATTTAGCTGTTGTGAGTGTCGTTTCATCGTAATATAAACTTTAGTTAGATCTAAGTAAGATGTGCAATATTTACTTTGACTTACATTTGAATGGGCTTTTATGTTGTATTCTTTGACATTATTATTTATTTTACTCTGTTCATTATCTTTGAAATTCAGCTGTCGCGGCCCTGAACATCGGAGCCATAGTAGGAGGTGTATTTGGCGGTATCACAGTTGTGGGTGTTGCCGTCTGCTGCTGCTGTGGACTTTGTTCCAGGAAGAAATCCAGCCCCAACGACCAACGACAGAGAAACAGATCACGTGAAGGCATAGTCTCCTTCATCAATGTCCCCAACTACCCACAAACACCGCCTACTGCACCTACTGCTCCTGCTGTTCTGCCATTTATGTCTCTACCACCTCCTACTTACAATGATGTCGTGAAGAATGATCCCCCACCTTACTGTCAGGTAGTTCCACTATCAGACGTACAGCCTGTTGTGACGTCATCGCCTAGCGGTGCATCTGAGGATCAAGGGATAGATAACCCAGCGGGACCCAACAGATCTGGTGAAAGGTTCACATGATGTACACGTTTGTATTACTGGAGTCTACTCATCATTTAATATTCATGAAATGATCATACGATATAGATCACTTCTTAATTACAGCTAATGTTTAAAATGTCGATTGACAGGACTTTGTATCATATTAGCAGTGTATCAAACTCCTAAATAAAAACAAGAAGCCCACAGGGCTGATACCTCAAAAATGATGCTGGCCCTATCAACACGTAGCCAATCCTGTATCAAAACAGGAAACTGAAATAATGTGTATTAATAATGTATAATTATGTAATTAATGAATTACTTGTAGTGAGGTAAACTTACACATATGCAGAAGAATTGTACAAAGCATTCCTTGGTCACTGTTGATTCATATAGTGTCACTGAATCTGAATATAAATGGCAAGTATCGGGCCTCGGGCAGACGCTAGTTTAGACACTGATGTTGGCATCGACTGACGGCTTTTCAATAACGATTGCCCATGTGATAATTGTGAAATTATACCGATCAATTCACACAATCCCCTAAAGAAAGACACATGAGAATATACCTTTTGATGCCGTATATTTTAATATTCTGTTATTGTTTTTGTTTTTATTTTGAATAAAAATATCCAATGTAGGTTGCCCGTGTTATGGTTTTGATTATTATTATCATGTGATTTTATTCTAATATCATATATGTCCACATGCAAGATTGCGAGGGCATGTGAATATTTCGTCTGTCACGGGTAAATCGTACGTCTTTACTGATGTTATTATTTTGATGGAATCCACGAGCACAGCTTATGAAGAATGAAATCATCTGTGTGTAAAGGACACCAGCAGTATCACTGCGTGTTCTTATATGGAATATAGAGGTGCAAAAGAATTAACGTATCAGCTATGTTCACAACACACTGAAATATTGAAATTTATTGACGACGCTAGGTGTTCGCAGAAAGGGCAAACATGTCCTCGCAAAAATTGCCCCAAAATGAAAATGTCAAAGTCGAGTAATGTAGGTGTTCTAACTGTTAACATATTGATATTATATGCTCCTGCTCCGAGTTATACACAATTTGTTGACTTCCATCATAACTTTTGTTGGGTTTTTTTGTTTGTTTGTTTGTTTTTGTTGTTGTTTTGTCGTTTTTTGTTTTGTTTTGTTTTTTCTGTCTTTTTTGTTTGTTTGTTTGTTTGTTTTGGAATAGGTCACTAAATCTATTTACGTTTCCATATGAATACAAGGGTAACGCTATTTCCAGGACATTATCATTTGCAGAAGCCCGAGGTCTATCAGAGTCTGTGCAACTGACAATACCCTGAACTAACCGTTACCGTTATTATGGCTAATACCGATAAGCTTTTGAGGAAATAAAAAAGCACACAACGGCATCGGTTTTGAAGCAATAACAACAATCGACGGAGGTCACTGAGGTCACCTTTCACAAATATGGAAACGTCATAGAGTGAAACAGGTGAAGTCACTACTAAGAGTGACAGCATTCGACTTTCACATTTACACATACTACCAACCGTCATTTGTTCAGTGCTAAACAACCTTGTGAGTTCCAGTCGATATTTTCATTGTTGTGTGTTGTAATTTATAGTACAATTGTTATGGTTGGCACAGGCATTAAAGTGGATAACTGCTCAGGTATATGTGACGAATGTGAGTCAGAAATATTGAATCAAGTTCAAACAAGGTACATCTAGAACTGATCTACTTATGACGTCGCCCAACAACAGACTTGATAATGATCCGTCGCCACAGATTTTGCGGGCATTATCAAGTGGCCCGCTCCTTTGGTGACAACGCGAGGGCGTTTTAATGATAAATCTGTCCATTCTGGCAATAACAGAAGTTCGTCTGTGTGGTACGAAGTTGATCAGTGGGGTAGATGCATCAGAGCGCAAATAAGCAGAAAGCGTGATTCTCATCATTTCAGGACACAAAACGGTAAAAAACGTCTGTTTGTATGCCATATATTTGATATCGTTTGACCACTGAAATTGATATATGGCGTTTTAGAATACTCTCACAACACTGTTTCACACGGCTCACAGTACATTTGCAGAGCATGGTTTCGATAATATGTTCTTTGTACAACGAACACGAGTGCCCGGTCGTGATATTGCTGGAATATTGCTAAAAGCTAAAACCAAACCCACTCTCCCACTCCATATCCACAAACGTTTATGCCACATAGGCAATTGAATACATCCTCGAATTCATCTAAACTGTCTACGAATGATACCAGCACTTAACCAGGTGAAGATGCAGCTTCGCAACAACCATTTGCTGATTCAAACGATGCAGGGATGGTAGCAGCTACCGCTCGAAATATCACAGTAACATAACCAGAAAGGGCACCTGCACCTGGTCCTGACTATCAAGCCTCTGAACAATCAGCAACAGACACAAAAATCAATCCCGAAACACACTGAAGGAGGCCACAGGAGGCGTTGTGCGCACAGGATTTCGAAGAGGTAAGAAATAAAAAAAACATTATTTTAAAAACGACGAGATACCAACGCTGGAACGGATTGATTTACGTGCGTGTATGCGAGTATCCATAACGATTTCTCACGCTCGTGACGAAATACACTGAAACAATTCGGCATTAAAATGCATTAATGTACAACACCATCGAACGTACGCGTGCTTTAGGCATGTGTTCAGTTTCATGGCATTATAATTCAGGCTGTCGAGGTCTAACGTATCCGAATGTGCAGGAAAAATCTGTCATTCCTTTCAAAACATGAATACCATAACAACGCGTTCTTGCACTCTTATCCTAACAATACCCTTAACTGTGAAACTCTGTCACTAATGCATACGTCTATGAGGTTTGTGATTTATAATGAGTGCTCGTGCGTTCCACAAAGATGGCAAACGTATAACACCTGGACACTTATGGCTGCGCTCACCATGTCGGTGTCGTGTCATACAACTGAAATACTGCTAAAATGGCTTTACTTTAAACAACTTCGATCACTTTGCCCTCTCACTTTCGGTTGAAAAGATTTAATCGTTGTGTTTACAAACAAAACTTTGTCTATTTTTTTGTTCTTGAATTCGCCGTCTGTAAGTACATGTGATATTTCATAATTTACATTTTATTGCAGATACTAACGAATACCAGTTTCTAAATTCTTAGGGGGATTCAAATGCTAAAAACAATCAACACTATTGGACATAACGTGTCGTCTGATTCCCCATATCCCAAATTACAACTTCACATTACATACTTAGAGCCGGTGATTTACCCTGCATACCTTTATCATCTAAAACATATAATGATTGTTGTCTGATCCAATCAAATTCATTTCTAACATCTACAAACGGAAATGAAAAAAACGGTGCTTTGACTTTTCAAAACGTTTGACAAAACGGTTGTAAAATAAAAACTCATATTATCTTCTGTTGAGCACTTATTCATAAACCATTAGCCCCTGAAGACCCGGTGGATCTGGTTGGTCTTCCAATGCTTGTCGTATGGGGACGACTTAGGTTATTGGGTGGTTTAGGCTCGCTGTGGTTGGCACATGTCACCGTATTCCAGTTACGTATATTGAAGCTCCTGATGTCAGTCCCCGGATTGTGTAGTTCAGACTTGATTGTTTACTGATCGCCATCATATAGCTGGGCTACTGCGTAATCCGGTGTCAACAAAAACAAACAAAACCCGAAGCCGTGATGATTGTAACTCTTTTAACTTCATGATATAGACTACAAGTCAGTGAATATTCTCAATGAAAATTTAGAAGCGAGGAAATTTCCAGCCAGAACATGCAGCTGCGAAATGTAAACAGAAGTGAGCTTCAAGTTTGCAGAGGAAGACATCGTTGCATATTCATTATCACTTTTGTGTTGGCTATTGGCCGAAACAAGTGTATTTTATCACAAAATGCAACTCATCCATGCAGATCAATGCATTGGTCGGGAATAAATAACACCTTTATCACATGGAATATTTGTATTTTTAAACATCATATATGCTAGTTCTGTGACAATGGGTTTTGAATTAACAATTCTAACCCACACAAGCAGGTGATTCATATAATGAGCATCGATCTTTACAGATGGGTTATGACACTGCCATGCTTGACCGTCTTGCTAAAGAGAGATAATTACATTTGATGTTTCCGAACAACCATAACCAACAAAAGAGACAAATCTGCATGTTCCTTTGTCCGTTCGTTCGTTAACATACCCAGTGTAACGCAGTATCCGAACTCGCACAACTACCCGAACTCGCACCCCTATGTTATCAAACGGCAGTAATCAGTTATAGGGAAAACCTGTATGACTCACAAACCAAGCATTGCGCAATTTCCCAGAATATGTGCACTAACATAATACGTCACACTTACAGAGATTTTCTTTACCTTGCCCTTCCTCCTTTGTTACCAGTTAATCCTGTTTCTATGTATCCTGGTACCAGTTATACTCTATGGTAATGAAATTCAGTAGAGTACAACCCCTCAAGAAACGAGTATATAGTACAACATATAGATATTAGCAACAATGACTGAATCATGTCTGTGCTGACCCACAAAATACCACTGTTTACCATTTTAGATGCGTGTTTCCTTTGTCAGGTGTCTTTAGCGGCTATCATCTTGACGTCGATGTAGGTCACGTCCGTATACGCGTATTGCAGTCTATTAAATGTTCTTTTCATTGGAGCCTTCCCTGACCAATAGTGTGCACGTAAAGGAAGTACTTAAACAAGTTGTAGAGCTATATTGTGAGATGATTTACTAATGTCGACTTTGCATGAGAGCTCTCGACGTCGGCAGGATGTCATTATGAACATACCTTGTTTCGTTGGAATATGTGTGTTGTTTTATGGACCGCTGGTCTCAGGTGTATTCATTCTGGCATACATTCAATATCTTACCTGACAACATCGATTATTTTTCTTTTGGTCAAACTTCGATGTCTTGTCAATCGAAATACTATAGGATCTACATATAGTATACAAAACTGCACCTACGACAATTACAAGTGACAGAATTTTTAAATGATAGACAGACAAGGCACATGTATTTTACATTTGAGACTGTCCCAGGAAATATATCATATATGGTAGCTTTCTTTGTTCAATGACAAACAAGAGAGTGGAGCAACGGCCTGTCGCCTATCTCAACAGGATGGCGGTCACGATATTGCGCAATGTTAACGCCTTGCTGGTGTCGGTGAAGAAAAGCGATAACTATCCGCCACCGGAATTTTGCTTCATTCGTTTGTTTAACCTGTAAGTCACCGGTATTGGTATGTGCGATATGTTATGCGCTAAGGCGTCCGGTCCGTCGAGCAAGTTATTCATACAATTTCTCTGTATTAGACACAAATGGAAAAAAAAACATACTGCAGAACAATGATTTCACGAGGAGAAAACGTCATGATTTAGGACAGATAATTTGTTTTCTTAAATTATACTTTTTTAAAAGAAGGGAATCTGAAGTGTAAATTTAGATGGAAAAAATAAGCGTTAACAATTTTTTCAAAGGTGCAATCTGTTGAACGCATCATCACTTCTCGTAGTCACCACCGTAACCACACTGCTGGGGATGCACGGGCAGAACGTAGTTACTGTATCATTGTCACGGTTTTCCACAAATCACTGTAGACCGTTATTCTGACACTTATCTTGCATCAAACATTTTTAGTGTTTTCTTCTGGTCGGGTGTTGTTTTTTCGAAAATGAAAATCATGCACATGCAAATCTCACGTTGTATACCAATTATCCTTCAAGAAAGATCACTGTACAACAACTATGGTCATAAGGAAGTGCGAGTAGTGATACACTCACAAAACATTCACTGTCATCAACACTGAATGACTGATACATCTCCCATTTTTGTTCAACCGTAAAGGACAAGGTATGATAGAGGCCCTTATTGGCCCACAACATGTCATGATTATCAAAATTTTACATGTTAATTTTAGCATAAAAAGGGCTAAATTAATTGTTGACGTTACCTCCAATAGCATTTTTATGTTTTTAGTGTTGTTAGTTTTCCTCTTTTGAAGACTTCAAAGTTGACATATTTTACAATATCTTCTAGAAACCTACATTTTCTGATTTTCAGAGTGATAGAAAAGTGTGAGCAAAAGCGTGACCCATCCCAATTTTTTCACCACATATGAAGCGAGTAAAATAGAATGTACACCTAAAAAATTGTAGTGGGTCACGCTTTTGCTCACATCAAAATCTTTAAAAAAGTACATTTTTTCGGTTTATGAAATTGCCCCATACAACATCTAAAAAAATAAACATTGACATAAACTAACATCATTAAAAACAATCCATCACATTTACACATCTGTGCCATGATAGATTATATTTTGAATGGTTTTGTGCTCTAAAATACACATATCAAACATCGTTATTAAAATTTTCAATATCATAAGGCACTCACAAGGCAGATTTATGAGAGGTAAACGTTGGTGTTTGGTTGTTGGTCTCTGCTAGAAAAGTAAGAAGATGTCAGCAGATTTTCAAAATATGATCAAGCAGTACTGTAAAGGTGAAAATGTTTGTTATTATGTAAGAATTTGATCATAGTTTTTCTGTCATCTGTGTATCTAACACCTTATGTCACCTGCCACTGTCAAAATAACACTCATTCAACAGGATTGCCATGTATAAACATATGCATTTTCCAAGAACTTATGTACCTTGATGTTTCCAATGACATATTAGATTTCATTTAACCAAAATGACTACACTTAACTGTATGAGAAGGATGTTTTAGCTAGAATAAGAACATTGTATCAAGGTCTAGCAGGTGATGAACTCAAGCAGACGTCAAGTCATACATAGTTGTAAAGTGTAATATATAAGCTTAAATTCACACAGGAAGGCAAAGGAATATGTAGCCTAATGGGTGCAATAGTGGACTATAGGTTTCTTTTGTTATAAGACATGCAGGTTCAAATCCATGTAACTTTTCTTTCTTTTTTTCAAAGTTTGTTTATCAAGCCTACAATGTTTAACTAAACTGTTTCACGTCAAATCCAAATATTGTATTTTTTTTCTTAAGTTTGGTAATCTATGTTACAACACTGGTGAAACAAGCTTTAATTAACATCATGTAAATCTTTTCTTAAGACACTGACCATTCACCTTTTCAAGTCGGTCTAGTTGCCTTTGTTCCCAATATTTTAAATTCATATTTTATACATTTTGATCTACTTTAGGTTTATACACTTTTGAATACTGCGGTTCTTGAGAGTGAATCAGATACTGAGATTGATGACTGTGTGAATGAAGAGTAATAGTGGATGTTTTATATCTTTAAAGTGGATAAGTAGTGAATAATTACTCTGTGAAGTCTTTTGAATACTGACATTACCATGTGCATGGTGTTAATATGAACCTGCACTGACAATGAAATTTCACCCGAAATGGGCCCCTTTGAGGTCAAGACCTGTGATTTTTAGTGCAACATGGTTGGCTATTGTAATAACATATGATGATTGAGATGGTAACTGTATATTTGCTAAAACTGGTTGTAAATGCTGACTTGTACCACTTATTTGTTAGAATGAAGCTGTGCCCAAAATGAAGCTTCACCCAAAACAGGCCCCTGTGATTCTTAGTGCAACACGATTGGTATCATGCTTACATGTTGTACAATGGACCCATTGATTACATTTGCAAAGATTGCTCTGAATAATGACTGAGTTTTGGGGACACAATTTGCCAGTAATTGAATTAACAATGTTTTGCAACCCTAATTGGGCCCCTTGAAGTTCAAACATTATGACTGACATTGACATGTTTTTCAGCATGACTACCTGTCGTAAAACTGCTGTAATATGTATGTAAATAAAATAACAGTTGTAAATAAGCCATTATGACACACTGATATTTCAGACTTCTTGTTATTTTTCATGGGAACTGATAAAACCCATTTTGGGCCCCTATGCAGAAAAATTACAGCTCAGAACATATAAAATATAGCGTTTTTATGCAAAGCTAGCTTGTCTCTAGACAAATAACATGTTTTCAGCCAATTCTGTTAGTGGGCCAAAAACCACCCTTATCATACCTTGTCCTTTAGTATGAAGTTCTACTTTTGTTAAGAGTACGGAAAAGACAGCAATAGAATTTTCTCAAAGAAGAAATGAAATTATCGGAATTTCAGCTAGACTGATATTGTTATAGTGTTTGATCATGCTATATTTGTATGTGAAAAGCGTTGTATAATATGCGATTAAATACAGCATTGTCAACATCGTGCACAATTTAGGCATAGCCAAAAACAAACTGGAAATGAATGTGTCTCAGTTTAGTGGATCAATGCCTCAGAGGTCCGTTTTCTGTTTACCCAGTCCAAACCGTGAAGAATATGATAGGAATCACCCATTTCTACTGTTTAGACTCTCGGTGTAGTTGTCGCTCAGGTAACAAATTATTAAGGACAATCCCCAAATACTAGTACAACATTCTTAAACTCTGTCAGAAACAGATATAAACAAGAATTCATAAACAGTCTGTGTATACTCACCCTTTTATATATGTCAGAATGTGCAGGACCAAACCGTCAAAGATCTGTAGTCCCTAAACCGCCACGCCTAGATATGCCGGTCTATATCAGTAAGCACGCCTACTCGGCCTACTGGACTAACGCCTGTCTCGTCCATAATTTGGGGGTAAAGTAATGTCATGATAGTCTTACGTGGAAACTGCCAATTATACATTTGTAATACAATTTGCCAGATGGCCGCAAGTATCCAGATTACCATTATGTTTGATTTATGAAATATTTATGGCCAGATCCTATTTTCTCACCAGTTGCTAAGACAATGTATACAGTTGGAGACATATATCGCAACAACTATTATCTTAACCTTCATGTAGCCATTCGTAAATAAGTTTCAAGGTTTTCTTTTTTATGATTACTAGTATTTTGATCCATCCGGTACACCATATATTTGTTTTAGATTTCAATGTGCTATGACCAAAGATGAGCACCAATGGTATCCGTCATTGTGCAAATATCAAAAGTTTTCACTAAACTGCTCCTGTAGCTCAGGAACTTGAACAATCGAGTGATTATGTTTATGATAGCAAATATGGGTCTGCTCGAATGCACGAATAATTTGTCGTGAAGTGCATGTAATTTTTGTATCAGTGAAGCAATACATAAATGTCAAATATGACCAACACTATAGGAAAAGCTTGATGCGTGTCTTTAGTTTGATTTCATGGCATTATAATTTGTGCGGTCGAAATCTAACATTTCCGATGACTAAGAACAGGCTGTAATCAGTTTCAAAACAAACATACAGCATATGATAACTCCATGTCCTAGCACTCTAACCCTAACACATCTTCTAAACGGTGAAAGTCTATCATTACTCAAAAAATCAATGCGGCTTGTGTGTTTTACACGTACATGTGCGAGTGCTTGTGCGTTTGACGAAGGTGACATTCTCGAATCAAATTCATCTCGAAAATCTATGAACACAAATGAAGAACGGTGTCTTCATTTCACAAAAGAATTTTGGGAGGAGATTAAAAAATGAATTAAATAGTATTTGCTGTCGAGCATTTATTCATACATTATAAGCACCTGAAGATATGGTGTGGAATTATTCTTCAGCAGCCCATGCTTGTCGTGAGACAGGACTAAGGAGATCGGGTTATCAGGCTCGATGACTTGGTTGACAAATATCAGACACTTAATCCGCTGTCAAAAATCAAAAAAAGCAAAACCTAAACCCTTTATGATCGATAGAATTGTCATATCACATTAACTTTATTGTATACGGTGCAATAACAATTAAAAAGATAGCAAATAGTAATGAACATATCAAAACATTTCCAGTCAGAACATACAGCTGCAAAATGTAAACAAAGTTGCAGATTCCTCATCAGCTCTGTCTTGGCTATTGGACTAAACAACAGTATTTGATCACAAATAGGGAGCTCACCCGCTCCCCGCTAACCGCTCCCAGTTTGACGATGCTTTGATTGAACATCAGAACTGAAAAATACTCACGGAAAAGCACAGATGCGCTAAAGAAGAGACGCCGTTTTTATGAAGCGAGTGAGTGAGTTAATATTTAACGTCACATCGGCGGCATTGCAGCCATATCGTGACGAGAACATTCTTGAAAAAAGGACTTGATGTATATGGTAAAAAGCCTGTCGACGACGGACAGTAAAAGAACTAGAATATCACAATAAGAAGTAAAACTAGCGTGAAAAGTTAAACCTAATATCACTATTCAGACAATACAATATAAAAACAGGCTACAGATCGCCAACAACCGAAGGTAGATCACCATACTAGAGGCCCTTTTATGAAGGGATTATGTAGTTATACCATTGTGTCTTTGATGCCATCCAAACAAAGCTTGTGCATGATAACATTGCAATTCCTCTCTCTCTCTCTCTACAGAACCAGGATTGTCTATTTGTCTATCAGTGTGTATACCAGGCCACACAATGTGATGATAAAATAAGTATGTAGACTTATGATAGGAATTATATCCAATATTAATTTCAGCAGATTATCATGGCTGTTCGTTTGCTGTTTATCAAATCTGTAAATTTTAATAATACGTTCCCCACATGGATACAGTGTTTGAAATTATTCATGTCGAAATATTGTCAAAACCGATACAAAACTTATTCACTCACTCTAATATGTGTTTTGGGTCAATGACGATGAGAGAGGTAATGTAAATGTCGCGCTGACAGATAGGGACAAAACAGAACACTCAAGTACGAATTCCCATGAACTTGTTGCTGTTTTTATGCAAATGCCTATTATATTATATTGTATTGAGACAGTTTGGTGATTTGTCTGTAAACTACTTATAAGCCACAAATCAGTAATTAAAATTGTAATCATTGTGCCCTAACGAATTCCGTCAAGTCAAGCATTGTCCTAAGAACGTTTGTTAATGAAACTGTCTATCTACTTGTCATGGGGAAAACTGCTCAATGCAAGTAACACAGAACGAACGAAAAACATAAACATGCTCAAATTTATCCGTGTGCATGAATTTAACTTCTTACAAGATAGAAAATGCAACGAAGATATTCAGTTATTTTTATTTCACATTGTATTTTCAAAGCTGTGGACGATTTTACACACATACATTGATAACTATATACAGATACACTGCTAAATGTCTCCACACGAATTCAATCATTCATTGGTTCATTTCACACGTAACAGTAAGCAAATACCATATCTACATAACATAACTTTAAACCAGCAATTTAGCATGCAATTAATTACATACGGACGCTACGAATAAGGGAAAACATCAGTCTGAACTGTGACAGGTATCAGATTAGCAGTTCCCTTTTAACGTTCTCTCTATACACAAAATTACCGTATGCAACCCACAAGCGAATTGTTGACAATGCAGCGTACACAGTTCAACCCTTATCTTATGTTGACAAACTTGAAAGACGTTGGAGCGTGATCTTAACATACAACGCAGGCACGTTTGTTTTCTGACACCCTGTATTCAATCTCACTGGCAACGGGTTTTAAATTACCAAATCAGTAATAGACACAATGAGCATCGATCTTTGCAGGTGAGTGACAATGACGTGCATTAAACATTCTGCCGCTTAACAATCTGTTTGAGCTTGTGGGTATCTAGCTAAAGACCTGGGACTATTTTCGAAGCTCTCGTAGCGCTAAGATAGTCGTGACATACTTTAGCATTAACTTACCACTGTCTAGGCTCTAAGAGAGCTTCGAAAATCTATTCCAAGGTGTGACAGGGATCTCAGCTAGCACCACAATAGAAAGAAAACAGAGCGTATCATACATTGAGTTTCTTTGCCCTGTCCTTTCTCTTTTGTCATAAATCCGGTTATCAGCAAGCACAAGCCCTTACAAAACATGTAGTTATTACAAAATACAAATATGAGCAACACAGAGTGATTCATGTTGACAAAGTCTGTGCTGACCCACCTAACAATATCATTTCGTTATCTCATAGAACTGTTTGCTTTGTGGGACGCCCTTGGTAACTGCCACCGTGACGTCGATGTAGGTCACATCCGTATAAGTGTGTTGCAGTCTATTCAAGTTCTTTTCACTGAAGCTTTACCAGTCCAGGTTCACAGTTACATTGAGGGGTTATCAATTAATGACAGGTTTTCGTGTGAGCTCTCGACGGCAGCAGGATGTCATTATGAACATACCTTGTTTCGTTGGAATATGTGTGTTATTGTATGGGACGCTGGTCTCAGGTGAGTGTGATATGTAATGGTTCTAACATATATTTTATATATCATGTGACAACTTGCCAAAATGTATGTTAACCATTTCGCACATATTGCAACAATAATCGCTTTCGTTCCTCAGGTCAAACTACATTGAAATATCGATCGAATTATTGTTAGTTCTATATTTAGCATAACAAACTACACCTACGGTCAGTACAGGTGATTTAAGTTTGACAGACAAGGCACATGTGTTATAACCTTTAGACCTTCCTGGTAAATGTATTATATTTAGTAATTTCATTTCTTCAATAGCTCATTTGTAAACTACAAATTGGAGAAACTGCATAGCGGCTATCAAAACAAGATGGCGGACTCAATATTGCGAAATGTTAACGCACAGGGCTGATAGTGCTTCAGTCAGTGAGGATATATTTGTAGCCGCTGATTGGAAATAAAGTTGGAATTAAATAACTATATGTGTGCGTAATTATATCATATCATACAGTTTGTGAGCAGGTGAATAAAATCATAAAGTCTGGCTGACAACGCCATTAACATAGAGTTTGATGGTACTGACTAATGCTATCTTTGGGTTTGACAATTCGTCCGTCGTTGTATAAAATGCGTTACATAAAAACACAACACATGTAAAACCAAACAGGAAAAGTATATGTTTGATGTGAGTGGTCCGACGTCGAAGAGGTTAACATTCTGTTTGGGCAGTCTAGTCCATGAATAATCTGATATATGTGGTCCGAAAGGCGGTAATAGTTAAGCACTTTCCCGAGGTACAGAATTACAGTCGGTCAGAAATTAAGTTAAGTTTTACGACACGTTTAGCTTTACTCCAGCAACACCACGTTGTTCACATGTGGAGAATCGAACCCGGGCCTGTGGAGTGACGAGAGGACGCTTCAATCACAAGCTACCCCACCAAATGTCAGAAGCAAATGTTAACTTATTTTTTAATAAATTTACTATGTGTATTTAAACATCCTGTAATATATCATAAATGCCATTTATTTTCAAGTGTTTCACTGAAGGTGCTAGCACGAGATATATATACATGGAGTAATGTTTCGCAACATGGAGTAATGTATCGCAACACCTATTATTTTATCCTACATACATTCATTCATAATCCTACCCTATTTTTTTTTGTATGATAATATTGATCCATCGAGGACACCATAGACTTCGTTTGGGGCATCACTGTCAAATGAGAGCATCATGTGTTTCTGTATTCAGCTAAATTTAAATATACTACAGAGTTAAAATCATTCATGCATTTGAATTTGATGCAAAGTTCATGTGCAATTACTGGACTTTTAGGTGAATATAATTATATATCCATTGCGTAGCAATGCTTAAGCTGAACAGTTGTTTTGCATACATACCGATATGTCTAAACATGTATGTAAAGTTTAGTTCAGAACATTATGTAAGTATGCTGCAATTTTGAACACAGAACCTTTCCTTTAAAAAAACATGGCAGGAAAATATTTATATGAAATTATAAACTAGATAAATGGAGCCGTTTGCCTTCAAAAATCAAGAATTTGCATCTGAGAGCATGTAATTTTTAAAGTTCACGAGGACCGTGGGCCGAATTATTAAGAAACGTTAGGATTGTGCATCCCTTTTCATTCGCGTCAAGTGGCGTGTTAGAAAGAGAGCGGTTTACACATAGTCAACAGAAAGGTCCTCAAGCGCCTAAATGGGGCGGGTACAGAGCCGGAGCGTGTATTCATTGCTGGAGTGATAGTGCACGTGAAGTCTTTGAAGGGCATTTAGAAGTGAAATGCATAAGAATGAAGATTTTATGGATATCAACTTTTTTATATGAGAACACAACGTTTCGGAGTTAATGCTTACTCCTTCATCAGGTGATGACGTTGTGTTCTCATATAAAGAAGTTGATATCCATAAAATCTTCATTCTTAGTGTTTCATTGGTTTTATTTTACACGAACGCCGTATCTTTCAGAAACGGTTTAGTATTTTAGGCAACATCCAACTAAGTAATACTATTTTTTCACTTGATAAAGACGACTTGAAGAATGAGCTCCTATTCAGGGTTAAACCCTTATGTGCTGAGGTGTGAGGGTTTATGTCCTTGGAAAGCGTACAACAACTCAGCTACCGCTACTTTGACGAAGTGAACGTCGATCCCAGCTGTTATTCTAACCCGGTTTTGTGTATGGCTATAACAGCTCTAGTCATTTATTCCTTTCATCCAGCCGGTTATGGTTTTATAGAAATTCCAAGAACTCATGGACATGATATTTCACTTGGGTGACAACGCTGAACCTTTGTATTTTATTTTTCGTTGCATAATACAAGTAGACCATTATGATACGAGTTATGCCACGACGATGTCTGGGAAAGCTGACCAACTTCAACTGATGGTCATACTCACAGTTTTCGGAGTATATGAAATTATTTCCATGGCATACTTTCTGCTGACATGTACGGGACCCCAACACTGTTCGGACACTGTAAAATATACCGTCTTTTGTATGAAATAATACTCAACTATTTTGTCCATTACTGAACTATTTTCGAAAGCTGTTTACCACGATGGAATTAGGTAATCAACAGCATGTATGGATACTCTGTGTAAACCTATGCGTACGGAAGCGACCTAGTACCACAGCCTGGTTTTTTTTATCTCCTAATTAGGACTTATTATCTCCTAATTAGTACACAGTATCTCCTAATCACGACTTAGTATCTCTTAATTAGGGCATAGTATCTCCTAATTAGGACTTAATATCTCCTAATTAGGACTTAGTATCTCCTAATCAATGCTTAGTATCTCCTAATTAGGACTCATTAGTTTAGAGGTTTGTACTGGATCGGAGCAGGATGGTCGCCTTCTTTGTCTCAACCGTGATTGGAGCAGCGTTTTGAATTGGCATTGGTTTTCATTTGCCTGCGTCATCACTGTATGCGGATTCTTGAGAAGCATTTAGAAGTTGGTGAATATAAAAAGACGAGTATATTGATGACAACGTGTTTTTATTGTCTAACGAAACGTTTCTGGACTATTTCTTGCTCATTCTTCGGGTGATAGAGACAGGAGTACAAGATCTAGACATATTATATATATCAGTATCTACAGGAAGAAGATAAGTAAATGTATATACAAACAAAACACAGAGGACAGATCAAATGCAGTTATGAAAACAATGATAACACGGATTAAGTGAAGCAGTTAACAGATGTGTACAGAGCAGAGTGATGTACAGATAATTAGATTTACAGGGAAATAGGAAATATTGTAAACCAAAAGTTACTGTGTTCTGTAATCTGATTGGTTGAAAAGCATCGGTGTTAGATTCCCTGAAACTGAAAGACTATTCACCGCGTATTGACACGTAAACAATTGTTTTGTTGTGTCATCAACAGTAGTGACGTCATTCAAATCATATTGTGACGTAAAGTTAGAATGACGTCACAAATGAGCAACTCCAGATGCTACAATGAGAACCAGCTGAAACGGCCAGCTGATGACACTTCACTGCTGTGTCCGTATTCGATGTAAACGAGTTCAGACACTAAAACCCCTTTGGTTTACTTTTGTGTTTACAATGTCGATAAATATCATGTGGTGGCCAATTTCCGGGTGTTATTGAGTATTTGACGCCGTCGGTTCCAAATGCATTCCTGTGCTTCAAATACTCAATAACACCCGGAAATTGGCCAACACATGATGTTTATCTCCTAATTAAGTCCTAATTAGGAGATAAAAAAATTCAATTGGACGTTTCCGTATATACGTCATACAATACCATGTCAGCAGTTTCATTACTCCGGTAAGAATGACCTGTCGCTTAAATGTCATTGTCCCTAAGTTATAATGTTCATTGTTTCAAGTTTATGAAGAGAAGCCATTTGCAAACACACCATACAATGAACGTTTTACAGGTGCGTGTGATGTCACACTCCATGCTCAGAGGGAACCGCTGAATTTCACATCTCCTAACTACCCAAGCAACTACCGAAAGTATGTGGGAATGATTTGTTCACCAGTAGAATGCTCATGAATAGTCCAAAAGTTCATGTCTGTTGTTGAATGCTTATTGTAGTACGTGACTGTATATTTATCCTTGACATGTAAGCAATGCAGAATTAATATAATGAACTGATATTTGACATAGGTGTTTATGTCTTTAGGCTTACACATGACATTTCCTTCAGTTCCAAATATCATTATTTTACAGCAATGAAAACTGTTATTGGGACATCTATCCTGCAACAAGAGGCTACAAGGTTGTGCTCGAAATGGTGTATTCCAGAATCGGATACTCCTCTACCTGTGCAGATGACGTCCTTATCATAGACGTCATAAATAATGGTAAAGTAGTTGGGCTGAAAACCCCATTTTCATAATGATGTTATGATATAAATATTATTGATTTCTGTTCCCCCAAAAATAATTAATGAGATCACTGTGGCGCATCAAACGAGATTGACAAACAAGATTACTAATACGGATACACATTTCACATTTTTATCAAATCATTTCTGTCATTTTGTCTAACCAGGAAATCAAACTAAAGATTCTTCGCGTAGAATCTGTGGAGAAAGCAGATGGAATATTCTCATCCAAGTTGACCAGCATTTCCATGTAGTGTTCAGGACCAATGGCAGCGGAACCAGAAGTGGTTTTCTAATTCGATACTATGAGAAAATTGGTGAGTATAGACACGAACCTGGCTATGAGGCAGTATTCTAACAACTTAACTGCATATAACATTAATCTCTAAATTAGAAACATGGTCGTTTTCTCCATTTCCCCTTGACAAGACACTTATATCGGCTTGAATCAGAAGGTTATAACAGATGTGGTCAGGTAAATGTAACTGGGTGTTAATGTTTTGAGACGCTTGAAGTTGGTCAAAATCACGGATCAGTAAACACTGGTCTTAATCAAAACATTTGAAACACTCAGGAAGCCAAAATGACTACTTCATGCAGATCTCTCAAACATTGTTCAAAATGAAGCAGTTCTTGCAATGGTGGCGTATTTCCTCCGTTTACTGAATATTCAGCTGCGTTACTTCACGAAATGCAACATGCATGATTATCACCTGGATCTTTCAAAATCAGTACAAATTACAAAGTTGCCCATAATGATCTTCATGAATCGTACGGGCGATACCAATTGTTCTTTGTCACAACCAGGTGCCGGCAGCTGTGGTGTACCTCTCGTTGCAACTTCTGTTGGCAAGACATTTAACTCGCCTGGATACCCAAACACCTACTTCCTGTGAGTAACTTAATTACTTTATCAGCTAAAAGAAGTACTTGAGTTTCTTGGGTTTGTTGTCTAGCGTGTAATTTTGCATAAAGCAAATGAGTGGGTGTATTTGATTGATCACTATGCTTTCAACAACGTTTTACTTCATGCCTAGTTACGCATGCACATTTGTAAACAGCCATACGTTTGTATGTCTTTCGCATCATCCGGCAAGCATATTTGGATCTTTTGTATAGCGCTTCAAAATGAATGTGTATGTTGGCAGGCGTCAGACTTGTACCTGGACAATTACTACAGAACATCAAAACCAAACCATTCAATTGGTTACAGTGGATTCGGTACTTCAGAGCAGCTCCTCTGGCGGAATTTGTAACAGGGATTATGTCACTGTATACAACGGTCAATACGGTAAGTTGTGACGTGTAAAGCTGAAAAATTGCCGTGACAAATGTATAACAAATCCCCTATGAACCGACAAAATATAACACTGACAAGTCTAACATTTTCAATATTATGTATTGACCAAAAAAGCAAGATACAAACATTTACAATAGAGGTTTCTAGTACAATGTAGCTGAGTGAAATTGAAAGTAATGGGTCAAAAATATGATATCAACGGACCAAAGTCTTGGTTCGAGAGTGAGAAACAGTTACACTGAATGTAACACGCCGATGTTGGATGTAGGTCAATGTTGACTACATTGACTAATGTAGAATAGGCCGAATGATGACAATTCCGGTAAATCAGTGTACAATGTATACACCAGCCTTCTGGATGCACAGTCACTGATTCTTGAGCATTACAGCGAAGTATCAAACAGTCAAAAACACATACTGGTATGCAGAAGAGCGCCTACGTTGAGGCAACTATAAAGCGCTATCTTAAATAGAGTCCCTCTAAAATACTAATATGTGATACGAAATGTGACCCATAATAACTATCAATCAAAACTCTATATATTGTGATCCAGTAATAATTATCACTTAATCAGTATTAAAACAAATTACAGAAAATAGACTCTCGTAAGCTGTTCATTATGTCAAAGACAGTCACGATGACTTCCTGACTTCAGAAATAATATACATGAGGATAACGACATTCTACAGACTCAAGCAAAAGGCTATTTAGTTCGTGTCTTTGCAAAGTTCTCCGTTCAATAACTGTGTACCAGCATGAATTGGATAGTGGAAATATCTTTTAACACATGTGGGAATCAGCTTTGCGGTTTTGCTTGTGTGCCGCTTCATTTCCCTGAGGCCATAATACGTCGATGACAGGGAAGAATATCTCATCTCAGAGGATGATTTTGGCCGAGTTTGTGCAACCCTGTTGAGGACTTCGCATGACTTCGCATGACTTCGCAAACGTACATCTATTTCATCCTAGACATTTTCAGCGCGTGACGCGTCAGAGGATCTTGCGAGCCATAGTAGCGCATATAGATTCCTCTGACAAACGCGTGGTGTGTCCTTATCGTGTTGAAAAACCAGGCCAAATCCGTTCTGTTTTAAACCCGAAAAGGGGTTATTTACATAATCTACTGTGGGTACAATAACGTCTTGTCCTCCCAAACACTGCCTTTCTCGAAAACAAGGCCTGATGTAACGCTCACGGGTCCTGTCGTACGCTCGGTGAAGAAGTAGATATAACATTGGTATACGGAGGCTTCATACACTTGCTCCCCTCTCCAAGTGCTGTCTGCTCTAACATATACGTCGATGTCGATGTCGATGTCGATGTCGATGTCGATGTCGATGTCGATGTTGATGTTGATGTCGATGTTCTAGCGTCAGCTTGCACGGATGCTGTAGACGTGTCTACATGCCTGCTACCAGGTATTGCACGGGGTGTAACGTTTCTTCCACCATTTTAACACACACTTTCCACTCGTTGGTTCAAATTCAAACATTCATTAACATGAAAACAAACAATTTTATCAATAAAAAGATTTCCTGCCATAATTCCAATGGTTTCTGTAAACAATTGGACATGTTGATATGAAAACACGCTGACATTTGGAAAAGGCGTGGTTGTTGGTCTCCATCAGCTTTAAAGATGGCATTCAGAATTCGGAGAATCATCATTTCTGACATTGCTGATAGTATAATGTTCTATTATAGGTACTACAGGATCCTACCAGCTCGGAACTTTCTGTGGGAACGAAAGACCTGTATTTAACAGCGGTGTCAACAGCTTGAGAGTTAAGCTACGAACTGATTCTTCGCAAATCTACAAAGGCTTCAAAATGCTATATAAGGCTGTTCCGGGTGTGTATACAGTAAACTTACAGCTATTCGGAAAGATGATAATTATTAATGTTCCTATTTGATGATAAAATATCTCACGTGAAATCTCACGTAGGAGTGAGTGAGTGAGTTTAGTTTTACGCCGCACTCAGCAATATTCCAGCTATATGGCGGCGGTCTGTAAATAATCGAGTCTGGACCAGACAATCCAGTGATCAACAACATGAGCATCGATCTGCGCAATTGGGAACCGATGACATGCGTCAACCAAGTCAGCGAGCCTGACCACCCGATCCCGTTAGTCGCCTCTTACGACAAGCTGAGTCGCCTCTCACGTAGGACGTGGTGTACCTACTTTATATTTCACACACACGCACACACACGCACACACACACAAGATCATCTTATCCTTGAGCAGCGAACAGAAGTTGCATAATTGCTACTCTTCTTCATTATCAGCAACAACGTGCAACGTCACGCTTCCCGCAGTTAACAGTCCAATGATGATTATCTCCCCTGGCTATCCAAACAACTACGCGAAGTGAGTAAAGAGATTTTACAATAGTTTGATGTAAATTAATGCATGATTCAGGCCGGTTTACGACAGATCAAAAGATGTATACCCATCTAGATAGACACTCTTCGCCTTGACAATAATATCACCAAATGAAAATATGCTTGTATTGCGTTTAACTAATATGGATGAACTTGTGTTTTTGTTTTGGCACTTGTGTTTTTCGTTTTCCTTACAGTGGACTGGACTGTCAGTGGACTATTAATGCACCGATAGGTAGAACCGTCACGGTGAAACTTTTGTCTCTTGATTTGGAAAATGTGCCATCGTGCGTGAATGATTATCTGCTGTTTAGAGATGGTAAGTAAAGCTTCTGATGCATGTTGTGTTCCTCAGGGAACCGAGTGAAGCAGTAGCTAGAGTTCTTGACTTTCATGTGGTAACAAAGAAAGATGTAATCTTGGTAATATTCATGATCTGTAGTTTTTACCTATACTCACCAAAACAGATGATAAGATGATAGATGATAATCTCACATGAATTTTTTTTCAAACGTCATTTTTATAATTTCACCATCGTGTTGCTGCAGAAAGAATGCAGAGCACTTTTGAGGAATAGTAAGCAACCCGTTCTGCTTTTAGAGGGTCATTGGTATTTTTAGCTATCATCGTGATTCACTGATGTATTGAAACATTGACTTTGGACGTCTTCCACTGCTTGTCACCTCAGTGTTCAACAGAGTTTATGACAAAATAGTGCTTCATGTGACATCAGCAAACCAGTTTAGATGGGACTCAAAGTGGTAGACCCTTGATTACCATACCTACGCGGGATAGGTACATCAAGGTTCGTTATTTGCGCGATCCAACTGTCACAGCAACTGTTTGACCCTGTTTTGGACATGTGCTGCGACGCCTACATCGATATCGACGGGTCCAGTAGTACAGTAGCGTTTGATTGTGAAGCGTATGGTTCAATAACAATTTCTGCTTCAGTGGCATAATGGAAGTGTCCGTGTATGTCGACGTCGAAATGAATGTTTCATCCAGAATTGTCTCACCTAGGTTGACTGATATGGTGGTGTTGAGTGTCATACTGTGGGAAACCACATCCCACACACAGGAGAAATCTAACTTTGTGCGCCTTCATGGCAATTCAAATGATTTTCCACACCGAGTCGAAATCTCCAGGATTCACACGGTTCCAATTACTGACCGTCAGAGGGAGTTGTCCCGGCAAGTAAATTCCAGGTCTCATACAGCACACGCTACTATTCAGTATCTTCTGATTGAGAGAATTACAGAATCCCATGACCACAACCTCATAGGGCATTTTGGGGGTGACCTCGGCCCATGTGTACGTAAACGTTAACCGGCCCTCTAAATGTTAGATCTGATTCAGTTCTTGCAGGCATAGCAAAAGGATTGGGCCAATGAGTGAAGTGTAACGTCACTTTGGCCATATATCACCATATCGTGACAAAATCAAGGTACATATTAATACTGATCAAAGACAAACCTGTCAATAAAGGATAAGTAAAACAACTATAACATCACAGACATAAATGTAAAACTAGTACTAGTAATATAACCTAAAACGTTTTACTATGCATGACGAGACAACACAGAGACAAGCACTAGATCGCCAACGACTGAAGATAGATCACCATACTAGGAACCATGGGGACTTAAGTACTTTTGCTGCCTACGTAGACAGGTGACCCTCCTTTCCATAAGGGCTCATAATGATCACAATAAGTAGTGAAAGCAACGTCCAACTTACGGAATGCTTTGCATGTTAACAGATCATTGTGCATTTGGCTGCAACTGATCCACTATTCCACTATAAAGGTAGACGATATTAAATTCATGGAATTATATCATACGTTTCTTCATTGGGATGTAAAGTTTTGACATGTTGTAAGAAACTTAATATATTTCCCGAATGTGGGTTCCAATGAGACTTAAATGTCCCCCAGCGCAGGGAGAAGAATTGGTTTTAATAGGTGTGCTGCGTTGTGTCCATAACGCATGCGCGGTGAATAGGTTCTCGGAGCTTGAACAGTATGCATGCCGAGACTATGAGGTCGTGAGCAGTTGTCTAATCTTGGTTGTGTACACAAACAAGTAAATAATCTGCTCGTTACATAAAACAATGTTTTAATTGTGGTAAGCAGATTCTGTCACAGAGAAAACTCAATGTCTGGTTTATTGACACCTATATGTCTACCTGCCTGCCTGTCTGCTATAGACAATATGCAATACACAGCTTCAATCATTGACCACATGCAATTTGATCTTAACACCTATCAGGCTACACACCATAAACAAAATAAATTGATTTATGACTCGTGCACCCCAGTACTGTCTCTACCACATTATGTAATTAGGCAAATATACATAGAAGTGGCATTTTTGTATGTCTGTGGGTTGTAAACAAACTATATCCATTTTTTTAAGAAGACTGGATCTGACGGAAACTGGTGCAAACTCTTGTCAGTTTCAAGTCCTGGTTTGTACTTGGACGAATGACAGTAATTCACCATCTCTACTGAAATGATTTTTGATTGGATTGAATGCAAATTCAGAGAACATGCATTTCCAAAACCCAACATCTCTATTTACATTCTTTATGGATAACAACTTCTTCTAGTATAAATGACTTTGTTTGACAACAGTATATGAATCCATACTGAAACGGCGCATCAAGCACATTAAATGAAGTTGTTATCCATAAAGAATCTTACTTTCTTGTGACTCGCCATACTTCTAAAATGCCCATCAAACAGATCATCTTTCTGTACACACAATGAGCCCTCAGCGTATCAGCAAATGAACCAGCCAATCGGAAGCCGTCGTTACACTTGAGTGCACCCCTACCCGCTATGACTGGGTTCGGTCTCCCGCAGGCTTCGTTTCGAGGAAAGTTAGCCCAAGTACAAAATATTGCACTTTCGTATCGCGACTGTACGCTTATAATTTTGTTTATTGTTCTTTTCACAAGCGGCAATGTATATTATATATTATATGAACAAGTGATAATTGTGTTTTAAATATGTTTGATTTTTTGGTTGCATGTGACCTTTATAATTTGTTTATTTATCTAAGCATTCACAGGGTTGGGCAAGTCGAAGTGTATAAGAGAATAGAACAAAGCAGTTTCACCAGGTTGTTGAAATATTCCCTATTACAGTTAATGATAGAGGGGTAATTTGTTAGATTATAAAATTGTGTGAGATCCTTCTGTATGAACTGAAATGTTGGTGGGTAGTTATTCTTGCTAAAGCTGAAAATGATTCCTTTCGACAGGATGATGACAAAGCTTGAAGACCCAAGGGTTGTTATTTTTTTATAGATAACCAAACAGAACATCCTCTTTGGATATTTTTACCGAACTTTGTAGTTTGTACGATATCTAACTTTCTAGGTCTCTCCAGATGGAGCTCACTTTGTTACATTCCCAGAATAAATGTATGACGTCTTCCATTTCCTTAGAACAGTTATTGCATTTTGTGCTGTCCACCTAACCTATCTTTGTGAGAAGGCAGTTAGTTGGCAATATATGATGTAAGATTTGATATTGGAACCATTCCAGTTAGGTCACTTTCGTACAACTAAGTGGGATAAAATTGCAAACTTGTGTTTATATTATATAAATCAAGTAGTCGTGGAAGGTTCAACTGTAAATAACGATGGTGGTATAGTGAACGACAAAGTATTTTATATCTAACTGTAATAACTGCAATAACTGTGCCATTTGGTTATGCTTCACACAAACGGTTGCCTTCAAGAATTATATACGTCACTTAATTCGTTTCATATTCGAAAGAATGTTGCTTGATTGTACTCTGGAGACACCGAGTAAATGTACAAATACAACAACATTCACTAGTTAATGAAAGATGCATATTAATTAATACATTTACGTTTAAGGTACGACAACGAATGCTCGCCAACTGGCAAAGATTTGTGAACAAAGGTCTACTCCCATCGTCAGCTCCAGTAACCATATGACCATCATGTTTCACTCAGACAGTTCTCTCACAGGAGGAGGATTTCGTTTGCAGTACACATCTGGTAATAGCCTTTTCGCTTTTACGAAAGTGACTGAAGTCCAGGTCTTGTTCCTGTCTTCACTGGGAAAATACACATTCCTGCTGATCAGAATGACCTAATATGTTTACGACCACAGAGACCTGTTTTACACAGTTCCCACAAACGAGGAACGTTTAACTTATATGTGTTCCCCAGAATATACTTCACTTACTCTAACGGTTGATGATATTTATCTCACCCGGTCCCAAACTGTTTAAATTTTTATTATTATGTCTATTTTTCACGCGGCTGGTTTTATCCTGTTACAGCTATCTACTGTGGATTACCAGACCTTTCCGCCTCTTCTATTACATGGAAGTACATGACCTCTCTTGGCTATCCTTCGAACTATAAGAAGTAGGTGCCTACTCTCTTGACTAATGAATAAAGGTTAACCAGTTGGTTAATATTAGCAAATAACACGTGGTAAACAACATCACACACTTTACCGCTTCGCGGCACTGCACACGAGTTGAACAACGACTTAACACTGCAAATGTGACTTTGATGCTAGCACTAAATACGAGAGAGGTGTCACAATGTACGTACCTTGTAGGTGACTTATCAATCGTATGATAGAAGTCTTACTTTGAAGAACTGAACAATAATTTTTGAGTGTTAAAGATTCTACACTTGAACATATTATTTGTTTATAATATCTATATCTATACCAATTCTCCTTTCAGCAACCTCAACTGCGAGTGGAAAATTACAGCGCCATATTATTATAAGATTAAAGTTGAAATTGTATATATGTCGTTGGAATATTCGTCACTTTGTTCAAGTGACTATCTTGCCTTCAGAGATGGTAAGTTCGTACAGACGTTCCTCAGACAAACATAATCATCGGGCATGGTCTTCGTACTGTATTAGTTTTTAGTTACCTCAGGACAATGCCTGAATAGTTACGCTTGATCATAAATCCAAAATATGCGAATGTACCATCGAATCATATCAAACGGGGTTTTGTTTCATTGTTTGTTGGTTTGTTTGCTTGTGTGTTTGGGTTTGGGGGATTTTTTTATGCAGCTTTTATTATTTGTAAGAACTTGGTACTTTATGCATGATGATCGGCACATAATTTGTTTTATCACAATTACACCAAATATATGTTCTATTAGCACCAGTTACATTGGAATACTACCACGCATATGGATATGGGGCTGACTGAGCAAATATCTTTTTCAAGGTCCATCGTATTGGTCTCGTCAGTTGGCCAAATATTGCGGAGTTCACAGCAACAAGCAGATCGTCAGCACGGGCCCCTACATGACCATCACCTTCCACACCAACAGCTATGTCACCAGACCAGGTTTCAATCTGAAATTCAAAGCTGGAAATTTTCCTACAACAATAGCAACAACAACAACCACAGGTACAATAATTGTGTTTTGGTGATGAAACCATTTATCATTTCGGTGTAAGACGACTGAAACGTGCAAGAGACTGAGCCCTTGACGGGGGTAAGGGGAGCTGCCGTTAGTGGTTAGGGGTATTTGATGGTACCTGGGGATGACGTTGACGATAGATGCATCCAACATACAATATATCCCTTGTTCATGAAATTCGCACGTTACACACGTTAAATATACGCGGAGAGACAGGGCACACTCAGTTATGCAGGTGAAGGAAATCTACAAAAGAAAATCTGTCGATCTTCAGTCAACATGAATTGTATCTCGTATGATCTTTCCTATCTATGCTTCTAATACTATGTAGACTTACATGCTCAATCCATTTATTTGTCTTTTCTGCTAAAACCTACTCTACAGTTTATAACTCTGAATTCCCCAACCAACTGTCAAGACTAGTGAGTGAGTTACGATTTAACGCCACATCGGCAATATTTCAGCCATGTTGTGATGAGAACATTTATTTGCATTAAATGGTAGCCCATGGTAATGTATCAAACAGCTGTCATCGACGGGCAGTAAAACCGAATAGAATATCACAATATCAAGTGAGTGAGTTAATATCTAACGTCACATAGGCAATATTTCAGCCATATCGTGACGAGAACATTTAATACTGAAAGTGAATATATATATATGATATAACCTGTCTGCAAAGAACAGTAAAACAACTAGAATATCACAGTTACAATTTAAAACTAATATGTGGAAAAAAACTAATATCACTACTTGGACAAAACAATATAGAATACGGGCTATATATCACCAACAACTGAAGGTAATTCACCATACTAGGGACCATGGGGACTTACAGTACATTTGCACAACATTAAGACTGAAATTAAACTAGCATATATCTCTAACGTAACTCTTCAAATTAGGACAATAAATAAAGGAAAGGACTGAGAATCGATAACAACTGAAAGTAGACTACCACTCTAAGGACCATGGGCCTTACAGTACTTTGGCTACTTATATGGACCTTGCCTGGGTACATATCATCACTTCAGCCACTGCCGATTGTACTTAGAGCTAGATGTGATATAACAACAAATATTCTACGATTAAAAAGTGTGTAGAACTAAATAGGTTATGAAAGTTTGGGGACTTACGTACCATCTCAGGAGGACAATATTTTTACAGTACTTTAATCCCCTTCGAGTATACAGCCACTATAAATCGAAGTTACTAATCTGATCGACCAATCATTAAAATATATCTATATACAGAACATATTAATCAAAATTCATAAATGAAATCAATTTCACTTTGAAAACCAACAATTAAAGTGAGAACTAACAGTGTTACAGAGATCCTTAACTGTTTTTTAAAAAACCCAGAAAAATACTTATCCCATGTGATGGAGAATTCATCCTGTCTGGACTAGTACTCACAGCTTCCAGTTTGTATTTTTCAGAGAGACCGCATGCTTCTAATTGCGGTAGTTCAATGCTCAGCGCCAGCCAGTTCTCTTGGAGGTATTTGTCATCCCCTGGGTACCCCTATTACAACTACAACAAGTAAGTAGATATATGCATCAACTTTGTTGATAGGCTGGAATTTTCTATTGGCAAGTTAATACACTGACTCCTGTTCTGACAGACAGAACTCAGATAGGCATAGCTATAGTTACGAAACTGTATAATATTTGTCACCATCCGTAGTGAGGAACGGTGCAGCTGCAGGGTTTTATATTATGAATCTTGCCAAATTCAGGGCGTTGAGATTATAGATCAGGAGTGAGTGAGTGTTACTTTTAAAGTCGCATCGGCAATATTGCAGCCATATCATGACTAAGGTAATACGTTAACAATATTTGATATTAAAGTATAAAATCGACAAAGGACAACAAATTTAAACATCGAGAAGCTGAAATATGACATCTAAAGCTTTTGGCATAAAACATAAAACAGTGTAAAAGCAGTCAGTCAGTCTATAGATCACCAAGAACGAAAGGTAGATCGCCATGCTAGTGATCATGGGGATAATAATCAGGAAGAGCTCAGTGTTGATTTAGAGTGGTGGGGACAAAAGGAAAGCTTCTCTGTGTTGTTTTTCAACTTACTGCCGTCCTCACACAGTGTTATATTCCATCAAATTCTAACATCTCCTTCTTCTTAGCAATATTTACTGCCAGTGGACAATCTCTGCCCCTGTTGGATACAAAGTAAAGGTTGAAGTTCAGACTATGTCTTTGGAATACGATTCGTCCTGTTCTAGAGACTACGTGCTCTTCAGAGATGGTAAGTACAGAGTTCCATTCTACAAAAGTACTAAACTATACTTTTAGTCACATGTTCCTCAGAACTGAATTGGTTTTCAATTATCACTGGTCCGTAACCAGTATTCTTAGTTTGAAGTATCTCTTTTAACCGACAACGCAATAATTCTTTGTACTTTTCAAGGTTCATCGTCCTACGGCACTAGGTTGGGTAAATACTGTGATGACGTCTCCGGCTACATCGTCAGCTCCAGCAACGCCATGACCATCACTTTCCGCACCGACAGTTCAGTCACAGACAGGGGATTTTCTCTGAAATACATTGCGCGGACGCAAGGTGCTTCATTTTATATTAATGTGTATGCGTTTCCTCTTTCATGAAAACACGTATTGAAACACACGTTTCCCCAACATTGTTTTCAAATCACTTGAAGAGAAAACCCGCTGAAACATTTTTTGTGTGTGTTTTGGTTAATGTTTAAGTTGATAATATACATGATGTTTGCCCTTGAGTAAATAGGCCTTGTTTGTGTCTACACCTTTTTTATGTCCTCGTGAAATGAAATCGGCAAAGGAATATACTAACTCCACCAAGGCAGAATAACATAGTGGACTAATCATGCGTTTAATATACATGACGACCCACATACATTAATATTCCACACAGAGAGAAAGACACACACGCACGCAAGCACACACGCACACACATACACGCACACATTCAGACACCTGTGCTAAACCGTTTTTGGGGAATTGGAGTTTATTATGTTCATAAAAATTATATTATATTCTTATGTCTATAAGACAGGGGGCAAGAACTGCGTCCAATAATACCTGGTATTATGTATGTGTATGTCACTAAGGTGTCGGCTAGTTTGCTGTATATATGCTCGAAATACTGCAATTATAACGAACCAAAACCAATATTAGGCACCCAAATACAGTATTGGCATTGGTTATATATAGTTAAACCTGCTGTATGGCTCACACTGAAAATGCATCACCATTATATATACATACAAAAGTAGTTGATATGCTTCAGAGTGATGTTATCTTCATGGAATGCCTAGGAAAGTGATAACTGTAATGTTATATATTATATCAAAGATTCCACCACGTCAAAGAATATAACTATTGCTTCTTCTAAGAGGGTACGTATTTCCAAATATATTTAGACATTTCACCTTTTTAATCGTAGAATATGTGTATTTGTATTTATGGATAGATATGTCTAAATTGCTAACAACTGGAGGATGATATAAATCAAGCTGGGGCCCATGCAGGAAGCGAATGTACTGAATGTATTGTGATCATTATGAGCCCTTACAATTGCTCTAGTTGTCTCGGCATGAACTGATTATATTTTTAATTCGACCTTATGGAAAGGAGGGTCACCTGTCTACGTTGGTAGCAAAAGTATTTGAAGTCTCCATGGTCCCTAGTATGGTCATCTACCTTCAGTTGTTGGTAATCTATTGCCCATTTTTATATTGTCTTGCCTGAATTTACAATCCAATTTTAGAGATAGATGCTAGCTTTACTTCTCAAATACTGTGATAGTCTAGTTCGTTTTACTGTCTTTCGTCCACAGGTTTTTATATTGCATGAATTTATGATGAATTTACTTGTTTTAGTCACGATATGGCTGAAAAATGTCCGGCGTGACAATACATTCTAACTCAATCACTCAGTCACTCACTCATTGTTTATGTGTAAAAGGAAATAGTAATCCCTGATATATGTATTCATAATGAAAGGTTCCCATTTAGTGCCTCAAAAAACTTTCACGTGTCTCTCAGAGCATCGTCATCATCAGAGAGGGTTGGATTCGTAGCCTTGTGTAGCCTTGGGTAGCCAAAGACACGGGTTCGGTTGCCCACATTGAATAATGGGTGAAGAACATATCTGGTGTATTTTACCGCGATATTGCTGAAATATTGCTCAAGGCAGCTGTGACAGAACTTCATTCATTCATCGTCATATAAACGTCACATGAACCCAGTGTTGCAGAAGTGTTTAATATCAAACGTATACCTCTTTGTTTCAGCGTGTGGCGACGATGATACGATCAGCTATGAGACAAAATATATTGAATCACCGAATTATCCTCTGTCATACCCCGAGTAAGTATAAGGGACACTTACAGTTTCATTCGTACCACGAGGAGATGAACGAAACACATAAATAATAAATTAAATACATTTTATTTGGATAACGAATAAGGCTAAACAAAAAATCGAACTGTTTCTGGGGCATCGGCGCGTCATTTGTATTGGTGAGCGTAATAATTTTTTATTGTCACTAAAAAATAATTTTGAATTATTTTGAATCACCCCGATCATTCATTTGTCCATTTTATGAATGAGTGTGTGTAAGAACGACTGTGACTGATTCTACAAGTCATTAACAGGTGGTAAACTTTCCAAGCCGTAGTTCTGAGAGAGAGAAAATAACAATGTGTTCCTCCCTCGTCCCATTTTGTTTTATGTTTTTTGGGGTTTTTTGGTTTTTTTTGCTCGTTTTGTTTTGTTTTGGGTTTTTTGTTTGTTTCTTTCTTTCTTTTAAAGTCTTACCGCCCTAGTCACTTTTGAAACAAATGTACCCGAGAATCATTTGATTTTTTATGCAACCTAATATATGATACACTGTACATACAATGCTTCCGTCAAAAACAGTGATAATAGACGAAGCAGCTTCTTCGAGGGGCATCTAAAAGTCGCAGCTGAATGTAAGCGTAACAATGAACATCTCTATTAATACAGAAGTTGTTCGTACAAAAAGTGCTGTTGTCCTTAATTGCTAAAAAATACAGGCGAATCAGATGCTTGATTCGCATTCAGAACGTGAAAGCTATATTTTACATTGTATGTATTGCTTGCTATGTATGATTTGCATAACCACGAATGGTATAGTTTTGGAACTTCTTTGATATCTAAAACACGACGTTTCTGGTGTACATCAGAGGGAGCCCAGAAACGCACCTAAGCACTGTGAATTCGTATGACCTGTATGAAGCATAATGTAATCGCAATGCCTGTGATGTTGAGTAAAACATATAGTAGATTAGAGTCATGCTATATTTAGGCTCTACGCTTGTGCCGACGTTTTCTTATCTTTTTCTGTACATTCAGAACACATGGCTGATACCAATGTCTAATTATTTAGCGATGCGGACTGTGAGTGGACAATCAGCACATCCATTGACGGATATGTCATCCACGTTGAAGCGGTCTTTTTCAACCTTGAATACGACAGCACGTGTTCCTATGATTATGTACAGCTCTATGATGGTAATGGCTTATGATTAATCATGGTTACCCTACACGATTAGTTACGGTTATCCTAGAGATGGTTAAAAGAAACAGATGCCTCCGCCCTCTTCATCAAACTACAAAACCTCCGAGACCTGTGTGACATTTACCGTGACACGGACATTATATCCACGTTGACGAAGCACACTAGACGCACGCCCTACGTCAAAGCGTCATTTGGATTCATCATTGTGATGTCCGATTGTCGAGATTTTATACTTTATCATAATTTTAGTTGATGTTGACATAACCATAAATAAGAACAAAAAAGGCTTAAAGAAATATATCTCCTAACAAACGTTTGCAACATTAGCTGATCGATTGTTTAAGTATCATGATCTTCTCATGTGATATTCTGTCAATAGTGACGAGTTTTGAAAGCTCGATCGGTCGATGGTGTGGAACAGATGGACCAAATAGACAGACAACGGGGCAGACAATAAAGGTTAAATTCCATTCCGATGGTTCGACTTCCCGCTCGGGATTTAAGTTGTCCTTCACGGCCGGCGAACCAACATATAGCTGTACGTGTTTCAGTTTTATTCGTTCATTGTGTTTCAGTTTTATTCATTCATTTCAGGATACATTGCATCGGTTAAGAGAATAAGATCCATCCATGGTCATCTATGTTAGCTTAAGTTACACTTTGACTGACGCAAGCAATAACATTCTATTTATCTCGTAAAAGACGATGTTTGTAAAACAGTTCACACACCATATATGTACATGTAAATAGATACAGAATATGTTGAAACGGCGGTTGACAAGTGAGGTGGACAAGGGCATGCTCGGTCATGTTGATCAAAGCGACCTATCGCCCTGATCATGTTTACTGGACCAGTGTTCGTTAGCCTCAAATTGCATTAAGCTCACACGTTTTGACATGACTGAAATGGCTTCAAGGCATTTAGGTAGCCTAGTGGATATAGCGTTCGCTCGATTCCTCGCAGTGTGTGAAACACATCTAGTTTGCCCACCTTGATATTGCTGGAATATTCCTAAAAGTGGCGTTCAGTTTGCACCAACTTAAAGCAGTCTTAAAGCAAGAATATGCCAGAATATTAAGCCAAGGATTTAGCTGTTGTGAGTGTCGTTTCATCGTAATATCAACTTTAGTTAGACCTAAGTACGATGTGCAATATTCACTTTGACTTAATTTGAATGGGTTTATTTATTTTACTCTGTTCATTCTTTTTTTAAAAATTCAGCTGCCGCGGCCCTGAACATCGGAGCCATAGTAGGAGGTGTGTTTGGCGGTATCACAGTTGTGGGTATTGCAACCTGCTGTTGCTGTGGACTTTGTTCCAGGAAGAAATCCAGCCCCAACGACCAACGACAGAGGAACAGACCACGTGAAGGCACAGTCTCCTTCATCAATGTACCACAATGCTACCCACAAACTCCGCCTACTGCACCTACTGCTCCTGCTGTTCTGCCGTTTATGTCTGCTCCACCTCCTTCTTACAATGATGTCGTGAAGGATGATCCCCCACCGTACTGCCAGGCAGTTCCACTATCAGACATACAGCCTGTCGTGACGTCATCCCCTAGCGGTGCATCCGAATATCAAGGGATAGATAACCCAGCAGGACCCAGTTGAATGACAGTTTCACATGACGTACATATCTGTTTTACTAGTGTACAGTCATGCTGTGCCTTTACCCATATTTTTTTTTCTTATTTGTATTTATAGTTCACTCCCGTTGTTTCAGGTTCAGGTTTCTTTTAATCAAATCTGTTTCCGAATATCAACATGAAGTGAATTTTTTAAAATGCTGATTCACTTGACTACTTACGGGTGTCTCCTTTTGCAACAGGAAGATCTTTCACCGACAGATCGCTTTCCCAAACAATATGAAAATTGTGAATAGAAACCACACAAACTACGAGGACTTATACCTTACAATATACCCTTGGATGGTGTATATTTCCATACTTTGTTTTGAAGTTTGTTTGGTTTGGTCTTGTTAGGTTTGAGTTAGCTCTGTCCCTTTTTGTCTTTTCGTCTTTTTTCCTCTATTTTATGTTATTATGACTGTTATTACCATTTGACTTGGGGTGGGGGTGGGATCTGCAATTTGTATTCCAATGATGTTGCTAAAACTGGCATAAACAGATATTCATTAAATCATTTGCTCTTCTCATTGGAAGACACGTGGTCTGATTTATCTCCCTTGGCTAGCAAATACAGTTGACAAATCGCTCTCCAAAAAATATTAAGTTTGTCTGTCTGAACTCCACCAAACACCACAACGATCGGGGAATCAACAGAATGGGAGTTCCTACAGACGTTTAGCGTGTGAAAATTGAACGATTCATGACTCGAAAAATGTACGAGACAGATTGATAGACTGCAGCCCTTCAAGCCCACTTCACAATGGACGCCTGGTATGGATATGAGGTATAGACTGTTGTTGTGTAGGTGCCTTACTACTTGTAGTAACCTCTTTAGCTACACTTATAGCATCACATGTTGAGAGAAATGCTTCATCTGTGATTCCGCCACCAACATTGTGTGAAGATTTGTGAGATATTTACTGCCAGGTCAACTGATTTGTTTACAAATCGAAAACCGGACAATGTGACAATATTTCTCCTATCCACATCGAAATTTGTCCCAACCATGCTACATAGAGCGGGCGATGTTGAATCTAATCCATTGCCCGCACCGACTACGAAAGATCTAGATGATTTGAGAAAATATATCATTAGTGAAATTGTGAGCCAAAGCAAGGAAGATAGACTGTCCAAAGGTATAAATTCGGTGAAAGATGACATTAGATCCATCAAAGCAGAAATAAATGATCTAAAAACTGTTGTTACAACGTACAAGGATCAACAAGATTTGATACAAATTGATGTGGACGCTCTTTCGGAAAAGTTTGATAATCTGGAAGCTATTTTGAAAGATTAGAAGCTCGAAGTTAAGATCAGGAAGAACATAGCCGGCGTAACAGCATCGTTATATATTGGGTGCCAGAGTCTCACAAGGAAACATACACCCAGAGCAAGGAGAAAGTGCTGGATATACTCATCCGTGCTAGAGAGGTAAAACAATTACAGCGGATATCGAGAGGGCCCATAGATTATCCTTTTCCCAACATGACAAGGTTCGATCTATTATCGTGCGGATGTGTCATTGGGAGGATAAATGGCACTCCGCGAAGATGAGGGAGGTGCTACGTGAGCAGGGGTACGACCTAACGAGACATCAGCGTCGTGAACTACAACGACGACGAGCAGACACCGGGTTTTATTACAAGGGTAATAAACTCATGAGCGAACCCAGGGAGAGAACCAACCAGGAGGACCAGTCTCCATACCCAGACAAGACGAGAGATAACAGACAGCGGCGGAGACGCCCGGGTCCCAGGTCGGATACCCACCCCCTAGGCACAGGGCAGAACAGATAGCGCTCAGGCTAGGGTGATTTTACGGGTCATCAAACTACTTGTGATAATGATGACATTGATGTAACTGACATTCACAAAGACGTTAACTTCATTTTCTGGAACATTGCAAGTCTTTTAAACAAGATACAAGATACAGAGTTTATTCGACAATTTGATATAATTGCTGTCACCGAAACCTGGTCCTCAGACAATGAAACTGGTCTTCTGTTGACAGACTACGATGTTAGAAACAGTGAGTGAGTGAGTGAGTTTAGTTTTACGCCGCACTCAGCAATATTCCAGCTATATGGCGGCGGTCTGTAAATAATCGAGTCTGGACCAGACAATCCAGTGATCAACAACATGAGCATCGATCTGCGCAATTGGGAACCGATGACATGTGTCAACCAAGTCAGCGAGTCTGACCACCCGATCCCGTTAGTCGCCTCTTACGACAAGCTGAGTCGCCTTTTATGGCAAGCATGGGTTGCTGAAGGCCTATTCTATCCCCGGACCTTCACGGGTCTGTTAGAAACAAACCTGCAGAAAAGAGTTCTGTTTCTGGTAGACATTCTGGTAGGATAATGGTGTTTATGTGGAAACATTTGGCAAAGTATATTCTATGGTCAAAAATCACCAAAAAACTGTGTTTTCATTAACTTTGATAAAGCACCTTTTAAATTTGACAATAATATGTTACATGCATGTGCTTATAACCACCCAGATGGATCCACGTTTTATAACAAAACAGGTTTACTCGGTAAAAATGGTATCAATATATTTCAAGATAATTTACTTGATATAATTTCTAATCTGCAAGATGTACATATTTTGTGCGGAGGGGATTTTAATGCACGAAATGGTACAGATGCTGCCTTTGTTGAAGATGATAATATTGAATATAAAGAAGAGGACAAAAACATAATGTATGATTTCCTGTTTGATTACGTCAGCATTGAGAGATTTCCTAGTAATAAAGTCGTAAATAATTTCGGCAGATGTCTCCTAAATTTATATTGAATATTCATATCCTCAATGGTCGATGTGGATCTGATGCCGAATGTGGTGATTTTACCTATATAGGTGTTTAGGGCACGAGCGTTGTAGATTACACCATAGGATCCGCCGCACTGTTTGACAGCGTGCTTGAACTTCTCTATTCCCTCCCGTACAGAATCTTACCATCTCCCGATCACTTTGGTTCTACGAGCGCTTCGTTCATGTAACACGCCCAAAAGACAGGGAAATGATGTATTTTAATATATTTGGGAACATGACAAAGTAGAGCAATTTAAGCACAAATTACTCTTAGATAATATACAATCCTTCCTCCTTGAATCTTCTGATTCACCACTTACTGATATTGACAAAAGTATATTGATTTGATGACAGAAGCTCTTTGCTCAGCTGCTAGCGATATGATAAGGACAATTCATACCAGTAAACATTAAACTTCTTGGCATGACGCAGAATGTAAAAAATGAAAGCAGAGCGTTGTAGATATTTAAACAAATTTAGGAGATATAAAGACTTAGAGTCATTGGAATATTACCACCGAAGTAGAAACGAATATAATGCTCTCTGTAGACAAAAGCGAAAAGAATATTACGAGACCAAACAGCAGAAATTAGAAAATAGTATAAGTGATTCTAAATTTTTTTGGTCCATGTTGAAAAAAATTGAATAAAAAATCTAATCCAAGAAATTATATAGAAATAGAGGACTGGTACAGTCATTTCAGTAACTTGGTTGCAGCCTCTGATGACAGTGAATTACGTGACCAGTCTGACACTGTAGAAGAAAGTTCTGATATTTTTTTTTGTTGAAACTTTGGCAGACGACTTACTTGATTCGCCTATTACTAAAGAGGAAATACTCCATAGCATTACAAAATCAAAAGTTAATAAAATCCTCTGGATTAGATTTTACTATACCAGAATGTTTCAAACAATCAACAGATCTACTACTGCCACACGTTGAGTTGATATTTAATACCATTTTAGAAAGGGTGTACTTTCCCAAGTCATGGTCCATTGGCATAATAGTTCCTATCTATAAAGGGGGTGACCCGAATAATCCCGAAAATTATAGTGGCATAACGTTGTCGAGCATATTTAGTAAACTATTTACATCCATTATAAACAGAAGACTAGTTGAATGGGCAGATACTTTAGACAAGATATCACAATAGCAGGCTGGCCCCAGGAAGGGTTACACCACGATTGACAATGTATTCGTTTTATATTCTATTATTATGAAATATCTTAGCCAAAAAGAACAAACATTCTTTTTTGTTGACTTCTCAAAGGCTTTTGATACACTTGATAGAAATAATTCATGGAGTCTCCTAAACAGACAAGGTGTCAGTTTCAAAATGGGGAAACCACAATATCAATGAATTATCTGGTACCTCTGTAAGCCATTTAGGAGTGGGACAAGGTTGTATACTGAGCCCTGTTCTATTTACCTTTTTAATAAATGAGCTGGCAATTCAAATTCAAGAAAATTGTTCTAACGGTATCCAGTTGCATCCAGATATTATTCAAATATTTCTTTTATTGTTTGCGGACGATATAATATTATTTTCTAGTACAATTAAAGGTCTTCTACGTGAAATTAACGAATTAGAGAACTGGAAACTATCAGTTAACCAGAAAAAACTAAAATTGTTGTATTCAAAAATGGAGGTAAATTAGCTAAAAATGAAAAATGGTTGTACAGCGGGGTCAGATTAGAAACAACTACGTCATATAAGTACCTGGTTGTACATTTTACACAACACATCTCATGGACACTTCATACATCACAAGCATCCTTGCAAAGCAAAGAAAATATTTATCGGCATCCTGTAAAAATATACGTGTTTTAGGTGACTTGTCATACAAATCATTCTTCAAAATATTCGATTCAAAAATAAATCCAATTTTATTATATGGTGCTGAAGTATTGGGCTTTAAAGAATTTTATGCTATCGAAAAAGGTCACTTATATGCTTGTAAGAAATTTCTTGGAGTTAAGTTATCAACAACAAATTGTATGGCGTATGGAGAATGTGGAAGGTATCCGTTATATATAGAATCAAATATGAAGATTGCCAGATATTGGTTAAGAAAGTTAGCAATGCCTTCCTATAGACTACCAAGTAAATGTTATGATATTATGAGACTATATGATAGTCACTAGAAAGAAAACTGGGTAACTCACAAAAAATATTTGTTATCTTCGATGGCTTTGGCGATGTGTGACAAAAACAAGCTGTAGAATCGCAATCTCCTTTTATTATTGCAGTTACGGAAAGACGTAAAGATATATATATAATATATATATTTGAAAATTGGTCAACTTCTCTCATTATCAAGTAATGTTTCTACTACAAATTTGAGAACGGGTACAATATATAAAGAACACGATCTCTTTGATTTTAACAGTAAGAAAACATAAAACCTCACTGTTGCTCCGCACACAGTCTTTATTGAAACTGGAAGATATCAAGGAATTAACAAAAAGATACGAATATAAAATATGTCAAATGTGTAACGTAAACTGTATTTTTATGTGTCTGTCCAGTATATTTACCTTTACGTAAAACATATGTGAATAAATACTATTATGTACATCCCGAAACATTTAAATTTATATCACTTATGAATTCGAACAATGCTAGTATGAGAACCTTAGAAAATTTGTCCATCTATGTAAAGTATGTAATCATAGAAACAGTGTATTGCTACCCACAGATGATTGATATAAAAATGTAAATTTTTGTTAGTACTATAGGCCTGTGGCCTTTGAGTATTAAATAAAGACTGATTGATTGATTGATTTACTCACAAAGTGTTGTGTATGTTGACAAAGTCACGATGAAGTGTATGAATTGCTTATCACTACAATGTAAGACGGGTATGTCACATGCTGCAACAAATCACACCACTATTGTTTAAGATACAGAGAATTTAGATGAAAATAACTGTTATTGTTGGAGCAGCGATAGCTGGTGATTCTGAATCAGTATATGTGTCAGCGTCGACAACCACGAGCACATATGGCATATATCGGATACGCAACTACACAGTTTCTCGTATTCATTTCATCTGTCCAAAACTGATACCAGCACTTTACCGGGTGAAGGATACAGCCTCACAACAACCATTTGCTGATTCTAACGGAGCAGGGATCGAGATGGTAACATTATCTATCAAAGTGTCACAGTAGCACAACCAGGCAGCACCACCTGGTGCTGATCATGACATCAAACGATCATGACATCAAACGTCAGCAACTGAGAGCACGGTATCAGTTCCCGATGCACCCGTTGTTGATAAATCAGTACATATGAGAACTGTCACATCTGACGCATGACCTTACGTGTAACAAGGACAGCTGGAAAGACACTACGGAAGACTACAAGGGCATGTGACATGACTCTAGAGACAAAGGTTACAGCTGTATCAGAGACCACATATGCTGACACGACCATAAAGGAGACAACGATCAGTGCTCAGGCGACAGGAGATCACAACTCCTGACAATAAAGTAAAATAGACCGCAACTCCTGATGTCCAATACAGAACTCAAGTTACACAAACAACATTGATCTGTTTTGCATGATGGGTTATCATGTATCGATTTTCATGTATCGTTTCACAAGACGACAAAGAAGAACGACTTCACCATGATCGTGACACCAAAGGTTGCAGACCTTTCCTGGATGGGATTCATATTCACGCAACATTTTCCTTCAACGGAAATATGTGTTTTGTGATGGTAGGGGTAGTTACCAGTACAGGAGGCCTAAATTGCAGGTCTGGATGGCACTATAATCTCTATGACATAACGACATGCATTTTCCCCACACAGGAGACATACCGACCATTGTATCATGCCACTGTCACGGATATTATCTATAAAACTCAGGTTTGATTTCAAAATGATGTACTATTCTATTGTGATGCCACTTGAGATCCCCGTCAGAGCTGGTCTTTATCAAGATTGTCACAAGATGAGACTAAAATGTTGTTAATTTCGGCAAAATGCTTGATGCATTTCATCGTCACTCACTTGCAAAGATCGATGTTCATTATATCTATCACGACTCCGCAACGTATGAATGCAACTCCCGATAGTCGACCTTGTGATATTATCGATATATTGTCAAAACTGATGCAGCTCAGGACCAGTTAACTCACACAAACAAGTTCTCAGGCGACTGCGTTTTGTGATAGTGAAAACCTGTATCAGACATAATACCAAGCCTTGCTAAATGCAAGTTGTATTTCTGTTATTAGTGCTAACTTCCTGATCGCAGAATCATATTTGTGAATCTATTTCATAATCTCTCGCAAACCAAACATTGCTCATATTCCTGAAATATATGCATTACCATATTACGTCACTATGACAGTGAAATTCCTTAGCCTCTCCCTTCCTAATTTGTTTTCAGTGAATCCCGTTAGAATAAATCCTGTCATCAGTTATGAAGGCAAAGATATCCGATAAAAAACTGTTACAGTAAGAAGCAGCCTGCCCGCCTTATCACTACATCCGCATGCGTGTGTTGCCCGGGTTCCAAAGTACATTATGGGGTGGTATAATAGTGTCAGTCTTTCTTGAGAGTTTTCGAAGAAGACAGGACGCCATTATGAATATATCTTGTTTCGTTGGAATATGTGTGTTGTTGTATGAACCGCTGGTCTCAGGTGAGTGTGAAATGTATGCTTTCTGACATTTATTTTATATCCAATCGGACAACTTGTCAGAAACGTATATGTTCAACATTGTACTCGTCAACATTAAAATGGAGAAACGACATGTTGTCTACAAGATGGCGGACGCAATACTGCGTCGTACAAAGTTACAGGGCTGATCGCCCTAAGGTCGGTGAATATAGCCATGTGAAATACATAAGTGTATGTGCGTGTAATAATATCATAATTATCATATGATACAATTATTGACAACTGAATATAAACTATATAAAGTCTAGTTGAATACGCCAATAAACTGTAGTTGGATGATACTGACTAATGTCATCTTTGGGTGTGAAAATCACTTCCTTGTTGTATAAAATGGGATAGAAGAAGAATAGTTTATTTCTGTGTCAAGTCGTTTCAAATTCCATACATCCATAAAACACATGTAACAACCGAGCCTCCTAGGGCCTAAAAGACACCGCAGTTAAAACGTTATTTCACACTGAAAACATATCCTGTCCCCTTCAAATTTTATTCGGTTAGGCACACTTACTTACCAGACATACTCATTTGTCAGACACATCAGCTCCCTCAGCCAGGCATTAATTCACCCAAGCATCGAGCATACACACCTGCTCATATTAAATGACCATTTCAGAAAGACACTCCAACTCACTCAAACAAACATACCGACTTACTTCAGCAGATACACCAACTCACTCCGACAGTTACAAGACTTGCTCAAACAGACATAGTGACTCTTTCAAACAGTCACACCAGCACACTCGAACGGACTCATCAACTTACTAACAGACGTTGACACCCTCACACTCTGACTCGCTGTACATACCGACTCACTCCGACAGACACACTGGCTCAATAGAATAACACACCGACCCTCACTAACAGATATGCCGACACACTCAGGGATACACACCAACTCTCTCAGCCAGCCACCCCGGCTTGCTCATACGGATCTACGAACCACCTCTAACAGACACACGGACTCACTCAGGCACACTGATTTACTTGAACAAACGCACAGATTTATCCCAATATTCATAATACTTTACACAATTTATAATCGCAGAGTTGTTACGTTTAAAAGATTAGAAATATCAGAGATATCTTACAAAGCTAACCGTCTCTTGTGGTACATCTGTTGTATGCACCGGGCCAGCCCATATTGTATTTCTTCAGTGTTCATATGTCAGATTAATTTAGCCTGGTTGTCCAGCTTTGTAAAAGAGACTGTGATTTTGTTGGCGCTATCAACTTCATATCAGGCGAGTTTTATTGCACAGTCCGTTTATATCATGATCAGCTGATCGGGGCCGACTACATTGGGGTCATTTGACATTTTCTTCTGGGTTGACAACGTTATCATTGAAATCAACTAATAGTTTAACAACAGGTTTAAATTTAAACTCCATACTATGATGACCCTGTATGGGTACAGAGGGGTATTGTGACATCTCTCCTATTTGACTATGTATCTTTGTGAGTGCCATTCCCTTGCCTGTTTATTCTCCCAACACATCAAACTGCGAAACGATTGAATACAAGTGAAACACTGTTTAATCCAACTCAGGTCAATATTGGTTTACGTAATGCTATATCATCCTGGCCATCTGCATGATGTTATAAGTATGTTTCTTAAGTCGCTAGCTTATTCTAGCAAAAAGTGGATTTCATCTTTAACTTGACTTTTATCACATGAAGTACACAGACTATCATTTAGTATCTTCCTCTTTGAATATTGAGAGACAGGTTTCCACACCTCAGTAATGCTACAAATCTTCTTTGTTGTCTTGAAATGGGCATTCTAACATATGCTGACGTAGATATTTCCTGTTTAAACAGTCTATAGGTTCTTTAATAAATTACCATTTAACTTGTTATTACTGTCATTAAATAAATCTTCGTTCCCATTCTCCCTATCCCACATATCTAACACATCTAACGCACTGCTGAGGAAGGTGGATCTACTTGTTGATACACAACAATCGATTACATCATGCTTTCCATGAATCTGAACTTTCTTCACAAGTTCTGTAGCTTTATAGCCCCATGAAGACTTTCTTCTGGATGACCATTTATGAACAACAGCAGGTAAAGCATCACTATGAGCTGTGGCGGTTTTATGAAATTGTCTCAGTACTTCAATCCTGACTTTCGAGAATGCACTTGTCCATCCCGTCTCACCTCTGACAGCTACGTGAGAACTGTTTTTCCTCACTTCCAAGAAACATCTAATGGCCTTATTTTGTATATTATTGATTACCTTGTACATATTCATACCCCAGACAGTAGCACTGAAACTAAGCATAGGCTGCACATAGCTGTCAAACAGCTAGGTATAAACAGAGTGGCTGAACATCCTATGTAGAATCTCAACGCAGGTATCATTCTTTGCAACCTCTACTTGAATATTGTCAGTTCCTAGGGCCTTGTTCATTTTCATTGATTTTATAGTATCTGAAACCTCTACTGTACTTATTGGTCTATATAGGTCTTCTGCTTCAGTTAAAGTCACCTTCTGCTGCATATTATGTAAGTCCTGTGGGTGATCGACTTGCTGGTTGTCTATAGTTAAGGCAGGGTTTAACAAAGCAGAAAAATCATTTTTCCATCTGTCCATCACAAGTTTATGGTCAGTTATAATTTTATCTCCTTCTGTGGCTATTTCCTCAGGTATCATGATTTTCCTTTCAATTTCAATCCCTAATTTCCCAATATCTTTTAAAAATGTACTTGGTTTAGATAAGGAATCTGTGTTTTTTATCTGTTTTTCTCTTTGGTGAGTCCTTTTATATTTGCGATGTAGCTTGTCAAATTCTTTCCTTGCTAGACTCTACATATTCCTTAGTTCTCCTTTTTGTAGATTTTGACCCTATATCCTTAGTCCATCTCTTCTCATTAGCACACACATTGTCCCACTTTATTTGGAGCTCTTCACACCAGTATGATTTCGCTCTTGGTTTCCTTGCCTTTTTGTCCCGATTGATATGAATCACTGAGTTTCATGTCCATTTCTTCTTTACTGGCTGACAACAGTCATGATACATTTCATTCAAGCCTGTCTGATTCAAACTTGTCTGTTCAATTTGTGAGATCCGGTTCTTTAATACATTCATATTTTCATTGTTGAGGAGGAAATCAAAGGGGATATCTTCAACATTATGCTTCATAATATATTTTGCAGGTTTTCTGGTGTTTTCTGTATCATTACTTGTATGTATTAAAAAATCTTCTGTTTCCCAAATTAAAACTGAGTGGTCTGGCAACGTTGGTGGTGGCTCTAGACCAGCTTTATTGATTAGTTCACTGGTTCTATGTACTGTAAGGTTCTTCAGATGTTGACACTGCTCATATGGGGTTAAAACATAGTCCACTACAGATTTTCCTTGTGTACTCAAATATGTGTAGTCTTGAGTACCAACACGACAATTTAACATACATAAACTTGAGATTGTCATAAAATCTACAAGTGATTCACCGTTAGTGTTCATTACATTGTCAATAACCTCTCTTAGTTTCAAGCTGTCTATTCCTTCAATGATATCTTGTACATCTCCACATCTAGAGTTAAAATCTCCACAAATGTATATCATTCCCATGTTTGATAGAAATAAAACTGCTCAAAGTGATCATTCAGAAAATGTTCGGTATCTATCATCCAACTAGTTCCATTTGGGGGCAGGTAAACAATTCACATGTACATGTCTGGTTTATTGTTCCTACATATCTGTATCCACAAACTTCCTTCTGAGTTAAGGTCACTCTGACTCTTAGCATGTGGATATAAGTCCTTTTTCACCAAAAATCCTACTCCACCAGATCCCCTTTTGGCACGGACATGTAAACTTTGCTCTGTCTATCCTATCCATTCATATCTTTCGAGTTCAACTATGTCTGTGTTTTTTAAAAATGTTTCACATAGTCCAATAATATCACAATCAAGAAAGTTGACAGCATCACATTTACAGTGAAAAGCATCAATATTTTTCATGTTTTTCTTAAAACCTCTGACAATCTGTTCTGGAGTTCCAAGCTGGCAGACTATGTGGCCTGGATTTCTGCTCTCACGGTGTTTTCTGACAGAGCGTTTATATCTCACTGCTTCTACACCATCTAATTGTAACGAGGTGACTAGCAGGTCCTCAGTAGAGCTCTTCATCTCTTGAGATGTTTCATTTTGTGATGTTTCCTTTAGTCCCTGGATCACAATGGAGCATGAGTCAGCTTTCTGAGATACTACACCCTTTTGTACTATTTCAGCATATGTTTGATCTAATTTATTCACCTTTGACACCAACCTGGAAAAATCTTTCTGAAATTCATCCTTGACCTTCCTCACTTCTGTCTCTGTTGTAGTTGTGATTAAGGACTTGAGATTATTTTCCAGGTTGGTTTCTAATTCCGACATTCGTTTTGTGTGTGATGACACTACACCCCTTAATTCACTCGCTAGGCCTGTCACTGCTTCGAGCATGATAATGTCATTTTGCCTACATACCTTGTGCCTTGTGACTGGTTGTGTGTTCACCATTCGCAATAGTGGGTTCTCAGCATGCACTTCTGCTTCGATATGAATACCATGTTCCACAAGTTGCATGTTTTATCAACAAAAATGATTTTAGCTTTCTTATATACACCAACTGTAGTGTCAGACTCTTCTGTAACTTCCCCATAGTGTAACCTTTTCCGTCCCCCTATCTCCGTAGCCTCAGTGTTTGTGACACATGTTACTTTACTGGGGGCCGCCATTACTTTTTCAGCAGAGTTTGATGTGATGCTCATTCTCGTCCTGTGCACGCCTCTGAATGGTTTAATTCGAGCTTTACTATGTTGTATTATACAGTACAAACTGTTTGCGACTTACTGCACCACATCTTGCCTCTACACAACGCTTCATCGTTCAAAATTTTTCCTCCAAGCTTGCACTCGCTGCATCTCAAACCAGTGGAGGTAACTCTCTTATTTCTAGTAAGAAATAAATTGCAAACAGTGTGCATGCTCTAAGCGTCGCCACAGCAAAACTGGAAAATAATATGTTAGATTTTAGTGGCCCAAGGACTAAGCGTTAACACACCCAACACTGCAAACAAGCCCACTAAGTAACACCCAAACCGGCAAGGCCTAAGCCTAAGGTATAGCTCTTATCAAAGGCGGCCTTCCCGTTCGGATATAATCTCATAAAACCAACCAACGTTAAAATTTCAAACATAACGTCAAAACAAGTGAAACTAGTACCATCCAAGGCCTCCTTAATGAAAATTACACGAACTGGATGGGTCAAGAAGCTCCAAAGAACTTATATGAAGACCACTCCAGTATGCATAGATGTATGAAACATTTTATCATGACAATGAAAACAAACAACACAAACGATGTCAAATGAAAGTAGATGTTATGACATGTAGCTATAACACGGATCTTCACGTATAGAGCGCTCTAGTTTTCTTAAACAGGTGAAGTACGTTTCTGGTGAAGAGGGCATATGCTTGCCCTACACCAGTCAAGAACATAAAAGAGGTCAGATTCCTTAATGTCGGAAAATAATAATTTATTCATATTGCATTCCATTGCAAACTGCAGCTTTATCATATTATTATATATAGACAACATGATATGACACTTCCAGACCAAAATGGTTATAGCTCGATTAACTTCATCTGTTAGTTATTCAATGCAAATGCGACAATGTGAATCATGCTCAGTTAAATCCAGGTTAATGTCAAATGAAAAGATAATTTGTTTCCCCGCGTTTACCAATTGTTTATAATTGCATTACTGATTCTGCTTCACGAGGAAAATGAGTGAATTAGTGAGTTAATATTTAACGTCACATCGGCAGTATTTTCAGTATTCTCGTGATGAGAACATTTAACAATGAAAAGGACTACATGTTTGTAAAACCTGTCGGCGAAGGACAGTAAAACACCTAGAATATCACAATTAGCATTAAATCTAGCGTGGAAAGTTAAAACTGATATCATTTTATGGACAATACAACATAAAAACAGGCTATAGATCGCCAACAACAGAAGGTAGATCCGCACACTAGGGACCATGGGGACTTTGCTATCTGCATGGATCCGACGAAAATGACGTCCGGTAAAATAAATGTTCATTGGTCATAGTCGATTGGCTGGTGGAGGTACCCATGCGCCCATGTCTACCAGCTGTTGAAGGATGTCTCCGTCAATCCTCTTCGGCTGCATGACATCAGTCTCGATTGTCCATTCATGACCATAGACCTGGAATATGTGTTTGCCTCCATATCAACACCTGATTATTCACCCGATTCAGGAAGGTAGAGATTCTCCATTCCAAGAACATGGGAACTGATACTAAAACAATCAGAACTTTTTATGACTTACAGAGTTTTACATAGAGAAAAGAAGAAGCTCGGGTATATAATTGTCAATAAGTCTGTAGACTGAGGGAAAGAATAATGTGAGAAGATGGTCATGAAGAAAATGCTTTAGCTTCTTATTTGCGTCCATGCTGCAGCGGGGACGCTAAAGGGCCATTGACGAGAAAGACACCGCCAAACCTCTCAACTGCTGAGCATTAACCTTTCATATCGCATCTGATCACAGTCCACAAAGCAATGCAAGAATGCCTCATCCAAGGAGAAAAGGGTACAAGAGAAGTTGGCGAACAGTATGTCATCACCACCTTCGAAATCGGAGTCTGCATGAAAGTGTATCCATTTATTTATTGGTTTAGACCAACCTGAAACATGACAAGAGGTGCCACAGTTGCCTGTTGTAAGCCATCCCGCGACCAGTAACCTTGTTCATTGATGTTTGCTACCTTGTTGACACAGTTTTTCCAAGTTTCAGTCATGATTTAGTCAAGATAATCCCTAATCAAAACATCTATGTTACGTAATCTAAAAGTTTGATCTGGCAACATTTCCTTTGACAATAGCCCATATCATTTCAATTCGGTTATGGTCACGGTGATAGGGTGGAAGTCGCAGACATTTGTGACCCTTAGTGTTTATGTAACTGTCAACTTTGTAGAAAGATTCACCTTCGTGGGATCTCATATAGCTGAGGCTTCGTTGCCTTTGAAGGACGTGTGATCTGAATTTTGTCGAGCCATGATATCGTGTCATCTTTTCCACTGTTCAATATCAGGTTCCTGCATGCTGTGGTATGGGGCATTGTCCATTACGATGAAAGACTTCTCTGGTAGAGCTAGTACCAATTAGTTTTAACCGAATCGAGGAAATCCGCACCATTCATCTCGGAATGGTTATCTGTGGACATTGTCCTGAATACCAAGTCGCAACCTGGGAGAAAGCCTTTGCTGGAGCAGCTAGCATGGAGAATGATTAGTCTCTGTCCTTTCCCTAGAGGCAGCTTTCTACGGGACTCCTTATCACCCCCACCAGGTACCCACTGGCTGCTGGCGCTGTGCAAGGCATTGACCCAAGTACACTTGCTCGAACCTTTCCTCACACTTTTTCTTTATCATCCTGAGAAAATGATTTCTCAAGCGAACGATATCAGGGCACACACAGGGTGTTAACCTCTTCTCCCCACAAATGTTCTTGTAACGATACCCAAAAGAGTGTAGTGCAAGAGTGTGTTCTTTAATACTTTGGGGTTGTGTTCTTGATTCAAATGCTATTTAAATATTTCCAGCGACATGTATTTGCTTTCAGAATAGATCCCTATATAAGCCATATAATATGAGCCATATAATCACCAATGACGCGAATCACCATTAGTTATTCATTTATGTACACAATATACAAACAATCTCTGCTGTATCCCTCCTTACTTTGCACGATGAAATAATCCACAAGTATAGCCCTACTGTAAATGCATCATGCATGTGATTCGACCCCTTCCACAGTAGATGCCCACAGGTACCTTAAATACTTCGATTAGAAAGAAAATAAAATGTAAATTAATGTTCCTACTGCCTCTCATGTTTTTGAGAAATCTTCTGTCTATTTATGCTGGTCATAGCTTCATAAGCTCGACATGTCAATACTGAAAATGAACTCCCATTCTCAGCCTGGAGTAAGTGGATTGCTCTGAATATGTGAGTGAGTTTGGCTTAGCACCACTTTCATCAGCATTCATCCTTCAGTTCTGTCACGGCTTGTCACGGTATATAAGATGAAATCCATCATGACAGGTTTCTGGTACGCACAGTGGACTCCATGGCGACGCCTCACAAAACTGAGCTAACCAGGATTTCGCCGCCATGTCTAGGTAATAGGCAGAAAAACACGAGATCGTGAGATCGCGACATGGTCAAGTGTGCAATCACGCGTTCTCGCGTTCTTATGTTTATAAAGATCGGTACATAGAAGAGTAAGGGCAACTGGTACAAACAAACGAGAAAACGAGATCGCGAGATCACAAGATTTGTCTTAAGAGATAGTTACCTGGAACTGTGTGGGCCATGGGCACAAAAGCACGAGACCGCGCGATCCCGGAATGTCGCGATCTCGCGTTGTCGCATTCTCGCGTTTTTATAAATGATTACGTGCATGATAGAAGGTATAGTTTCATGGGAATCAAAGGATAGTTATTATAACTTTTTATTAATACATACATAGTAAATCAAATCCTGATATTAATCACTGAACACAACAGGTATAAATATGCTAATGATAAACCAAATAAAAGTCAGCACTCGGAATATCATTTAACTAGTAGTAGTTCGTGTTTGGTACTATTTTCTCTGCCATATAACTATGATATGTGTCATCAATCTTCTATATTTGTCTGTACCGTGGCTGAACTTCATTGTAGTGGTTATAATTATGTATATATGTCACCTTATTTCCTTGAGAAAGAGTACATTTGACCAGTGTGTGGCACTTTCACGAGGTTATTGCATGCGTTGACTGTCCGGGTACTGGATGTGTGGAGACAGTCGCCTGTCACCCACAGGATAGGTTTCTTTGTACAATATCTATAGTGTATTCTAATTCAGGTTAGTATTCAACACAGCTTCTGACTGGTCAGTGCTATGATAATGTACTGTGGCTGACGAATTAGTGACGTAACTAAATTAAAGGCCTGTAACCACCTGTACACTTCCCCAGTCCGTCTAACACAGTATAGTTATCCCCTGTTTTCACCATTATGCCACATGTTAATACAAGGGTAACGCTACTTTTCAGGGCATTATCATTTGCAAAGGCCAAAGGTCCCGACGAAGGAGCGCAGTTAGAAAGGACCGAGGGCTCCTGCAAATGATAATGCTCTGAAAAATAGCGTTACCGTAATTATAGCTAAAATGAGTATAATTTTTAATGAAAAAAAGAACAGAAACAACGGCCTCGGTTTAGATGCATTTACTGCTAACAACAAACGACGGAGGTCAATGACACACATTTTACAAATATAGACACGCTATAGAACAACACAGATGAGGTCACTGTTTTCAGTGCTCAACATACGTTAGCCTTCCAGTCGATATTTTTATTACTGTTTGTTGTAATTTATGTTACAATTGTGATTGGTTGGCACAAGCAAGAAAATGCATGCTGGCACAGGTGCATGTGACGAATGTGAGCCAGATCTATTGTCAATGATGTGATCAAGTTCAAACGAGCCGTAGGTGACTTCAACTTCAACAGCTGAGCTACTTATGACGTCACCTAACAACGGGCTTGATAACGGCCCGTCGTCAAGCATTTTGCAGCTACATTGGCCCGCTCATTTCTGATGATGAACAGCGAGCGTTTTGATAATAATTCTATTTCAGCTATAAAACTCCTTATGCAACATTCATTTTGTTGATCACTGTAAACATGTAATCATGTAAGTGACCTGTGTTATATTGCATGTCATAATACATGTATATGCCCCCTGGTTATTACGATGACATGTTCATCAGATGTGATTTAATGTTATGTACATCGTGTACATCATTGTTATTACAGGGTGTGTTCTTCCCGAAATATATTGGAAATAAACAGGAATCTCACTCATAACCCGTAGTCTGTGGTTAATAACACACTGGAACTCACTGTATCATGGCTGCCACAGGAACAAATTATCTATTTACAAATCGGTTAGCAAATCTAATTCGTTTAAAATGCAATAACTAAATGAGGACTAGTGTTGTTTAAAAGATCCTTCAAATTTCTTGAGTTTAAATACGTATCCCTTGTGATAGTATGTTGTCAATACCCGATGTAACTCAGGACCAGTAAACTCACAAAGCGACTGCTATTAGTGATAGCGAAAACCTGTATCAAGCATAATATCAAGCCTTGCTGAATGCACGTTTAATTTCAGATAATAGTGCTAACGCATGAATCTTATTTCTGAATCTATTTCATGATCTCTCGCAAGCCAAACATTCCTCCTTTTCCTGACATATGTGCGTTACCGTATTACGTCACTATGGCAGTGATTTTCCTTGGTCTTGCCCCTCCTCATTTGCTTTCAGTGAATCCCATTAGCATAAATCTCTTTATCAGTTATCACGGCACAGATATCCAGTAAAGCAAGTAGCATCTATAGATGGCCTGTGCTGACCTCATCTGATAACCTCATGACCTAGACTTACGTCACATCCGGGTTGAGAGCATGATAGGGTGTACACAAAGGAATTGTTTTAACGGGTTCTAAAGCTACATTGATGATCCACTAATGTCAATCTTGCATGAGAGTTCTCGACGAAGACAGGACGCCATTATGAACATACCTTGTTTCGTTGGAATATGTGTGTTGTTGTATGGACCGCTGGTCTCAGGTGAGTGTGAACTGTATTCTTATCTGACATATATTTTATATCCTATCTGACAACTTACCAAAAACGTATTTGTTCAATATTGCACTCGTCAACATGAAAATGGAGAAGTTGCATGTTACCTACAATACAAACTGACGGACACAATATTGCGTCATAGGAGTTACGATTACATTCTTCTAGAAGCAGGTTTAGTCACAACACGGCGTTTAAGCTCAGTGCTATCAGACGATAACTATGTCCCTGCTATTAGTTGTCACAACACCCTGCTTGAAGCACTTGAGTGTTTACTGCAGCTTCTTGACACCCGAGTCCTCTTCCAAGCCTACCTCTGGAGTCCAAAGACCATTTTTAGGTCCTCACCGTCACCATCACTAGCGAAGCGGTGAAGGAAACCCAACAGGACGAGGCCATATTCAGATACTTGAGAGAAAATCTGCACTGCCTCAACAGTGCACGAGATAGGGAACCAGGTAAAACAGCTGAAGTCATACATGGACCATGTCTTGACGACGGTTAGAATACTTCAGGTAGTGAAGACCAATGACTTTTATGCCAATGCTGAATGCCTTGGCTTGATATCCGACGAGTAAATCTATGTAAAATAAATGACTTTCTTTTCTATGCTCATTGCAAACACACCCCGGTGCTACAGAACTGTTGAAACGTGGGACCAAAAGTGTAGCAGAATACCTGCAGGTGGCGCACAGTACGGCGAACATGTTGCAGCCATTGACCTTTGTCTGTGACAGAGACTGCTTATCACAATCCACATACTCGTCTATGCTTCCACAGAGTTCACTCTCACTTCGCCAGAGTCTAACACAAAGGTCTTGTTAAAACAATATTGCACTAGGGTCAGGTGGAGATGCGAGCTAATTAGCATTAGCCACCTGAGCGTTAGCCTTTGTTCAAGGACTTACTACAATGCGACAATACAATGCGACACATGTACGATGCATGCTAGTGTATGTGCGTTTGTTTGTAATTTTAAAATTTGGTTTCAACATTTCAACATTTCTGATATATTTTTCAGAAACTAGATCTACAAAAAGGCAAGAAGCTTATATTAATGCCTCTCCAGACAAAATTACATGTATGCGACTTGCCTTTCAAACATGATTACAAAAGTACACGATACCATGAAGATCATTAAGCATACAATATACATGATCTATACATCAAAACTACTTTTAGTTTCTACAAAGAGCCAGATGAAAACTTAAGACTGATTAAATCTTCTTGAAGTGGTAATAAACCTGTGTATAGATTTGATAATATCACGATTTATAGATCTAGGTAATTCTAGGCTACCATACAGAGCATCATTTATGTTACATCCATGTTTGAGATAAAATGAACCGTTTCTTGTAGCCTCATAGTTGGGACGTATGAAAATATGATAAAGGGTGTCCTCGAAGGCAGCACCCTAAGTAATCTATTTACTTTAGGGGCATTCTGATGAGAGTCTGCAGTGGATTGTTTGACAGAACCTGCTTCCAATGTCGATATCAAACCCACGTTATGATGTAATCACAGGCTTGAATTCACTTCGTGATTGTATAGGTATGAGTTTTTTGAGTAAATAATTCCAAAGTTCAGTAGTACTGGGGGAACGATTTTTCTTGATAATCGGTATATATAACTCCTTCAATAATTTGTCAATGGTGAAACGTTATCAATACAGAATTGAACTAGAGGTCACCAATTGAGCATTTCCTCAGATCGTGTCAAATATTCAGCGTGTTTTTGTTTGGTTGGTTGGTTTTGTTGTTGTAGTTGTTGTTGTTGTTGTTTGTTTGTTTGGTTTGTTTTTGTTTTTTATCGCGTTTTTTGTCAACTTTAAAGGTGTTAGAATATGCGAAGCTGTGCTTTGCGTTGCATGTGACCTTTAACTTAAAGATTTTGAATTATCTGGCTGAGCATCCAGGCGAATGACCTATCTGTCCTCACCTGAATACTATTATACGGCATTTACCATAACCTGATCCCATCCAACCCCTCTTGGTCATCACAAATCGAAATTTTAATTTCTTAGTGACTGTGAATTATTTTCATAATGTTTATTATTCCCCTTGGCTGTCGTTATACTATTACAGCTTCCGTGTGTGGATTATCACAACTTTCCGCGTCTTCTGTCACATGGAAGAACTTGACCTCTCCTGCCTATCCTTCGAACTATGACAAGTAGGTGCCAACTTTCTTGAAAAGTGAATAAAGGTTAGCCAGTTACTTTGTAGCAGTGCACAGGTGACAAATAACAAATAACACGAGGTAAACAGTACTGTACACGTGTTGAGCAACGATTTAGGACTGTAAACGTAACTTTGATGCTGGCACTTAACAGGAGACAAGTTAGTGTCAAACGTCCTTCACAAACACTGATTATCTGATTATCCTTTGAATATGATAAATTTTAATTACAGCAAATGCCGTTGATAAGCTAAATGCCTTATGTGCACAAAACATGTACAGTTGTGATTGCACGCATATATGGGCTTTAATATTTTTTTTAAAAAATATCATCATTGAAGGACCTATTTTATATACGTTTGTATAATACTAGTTCATCTCTACAAATTATATTTTCAGCAATTTAAACTGCGACTGGAGACTTAGAGCACCCGCTGGATATGACATTAAGGTGGAAATTATATATTTGTCTCTGGAACATTCGCTACTTTGTTTAAGGGACTATCTGGTCATCAAAGACGGTAAGTTCATAGCACAAAAGTAAACAAATTCCTTAGGTTGATTATAATCACCGTGGTCTTCGTCCCAAATTTGTTTCTTGCTACGTCTGAGACAAAAACTGAGACAGAGACTTTATTTTTAATCATAAATCCAAACGAATTTCAATATGGGCAATGGGAAAGACCGTCAGATCAAACTAAACTGTTTTCGATGATGTTGAATTTTTTTATTATTTGAAATAACTTTGGGACTGCATGTGTGATAACTAGCATGTGTATTTTATCATAGTTATTCAAAATATGTTCCATGCTGCATTTGAATACCGGCATGCATCTGTATATGGATCAGAACCTTTAACACTAAATGTGTAAATATCTCTCCTCAAGGTTCATCTTTTCGGGCTCCTCAGTTGGGTAAATATTGCGGTGATCTCTCTTATGAAAAAGTCAACAGCTCCAGCAACTACCTCAAAATCACCTTCCACACCGACGACTCTGTTACGGGACCAGGTTTTAGACTGAAATACAAAGCTGAAAAAATTCTAACAACACCAACAACCGCCACAGGTAAAATAATTGTGTTTGGGTGATCACCCTTTCATCAAATCGTTGTGAGAAAGCTGTCCTTAGTGGTTGGGAGTGTTAAAGAGTGCTTGGGGTTGGCACTGATGAGACAGACACAACTTCGAACTACTATGGAAGCTGTCTAAACCGGCACTCATAGGGACTGACAACATAATCCGGATTGTAGAGCTGATGATAAATGTACATGCCACGGACTGGGACTGAGATTTTATTCTGGTGTTGGCAAGTTGCCGGATTGGGCAGATGTCGTTTTTCAAAGCTTCCACTGTATGTCCCTTGTTCAGTAAATGCGGACAAAATTGCACTCTCTAACCACACGTTCACGGTTAGTGTTGCGAAACAAAATTGAAATACTGTTTAAATAAAAACACAGGGCATAATTAATTTTGCAGGTGTAGGGGGTCTACAGAAAAAAATATATCGATCATCAATCAAATATGTATATTGCATGATCTTTCCCAGCTATTCTGCATTTACACTAACATAACCAACAGCTATATCCTCCTATACTGTTCATAATACTGAAACCAATAACCAACTGACGCCGATTTTGTGACTAAAGTATCCATCGCTTTTAATTTTGTTTATACAGGGAGACCACGTGTTTCTAACTGTGGGAGTTCATTGCTCAGCGCCAGTACATACTCATGGAGATCTCTGTCATCTCCTGGGTACCCATACTACAACTACGACAAGTAAGGACATCTTGATTATACAGTTACTCCTTCGATCAAAAAAACCTTCCTCTTCCTGTATCTTCACAACGCCATAACGCGATGACTTCAGATTATCCAGACTTACCCATTAAGGCATCATGGTATACATACCCGTACGCATGAGAATGGATGCTATTTATCACCTTCCCTGGTTCGCAATGTTACAAAGGCAATATATATCAAGCCTTGCCCTTTTCATAGTTTGGGGGTGTTGGTATTATTGATACGTATCAGTAAGAGCACTCCAAATATTGCTTTAGAGTGGTGTGGGAAAACTTGTGGTCATGCTGCAAACTTCGGCGTTTAGTTCTGTAAGCTGACTTGTTGCCTTCACAGTGTTATATACTACCCACAAAAAGTATAGGAACACCTACATTTATAGGTATAACATGACGTGTTTTGTTCTAAAGGATTTTAATAAGAAATGTAGCATCAACGTCAAAAATAAATTCAGTGATAAAACAGGAGCATGGCATCAGCGGGACGGCAGCACGACAAGTGGACATGGCACAGGAGTCAAACCGTAAAGTCGTAACATCAGTAACGCATATGTTCACCTGCCTAACAGCCACATTCTTCACATCTTCGTCTGATGTACCGCACCAGTGTACAAGGAATGACCTGTGAGATGGCTTGCCACTCTCTCTGCAGCCATTGGACCAGAGGGTGGAGATGAGGTGAAAATGCGGGCAACTGCATGGAAGTCACGCTGTTTTGGTAGAGGAAATCTCTTACAGTGGGGTCAGGCGTTGTCATCTAGCAGCACTGCGCATGGGTCAATATTGTTCAATGCCGGAAGGACAAGGGGACCCAAAATCTCATCACGATACCTGATACCGTTCAGGTTACCCTGCACATGGTAAACAGGAGTTCGGCTGTTCAGACCGAAACCCCCCCACACCAATACGGAGCCATCACCAAATCGGTCACACGGTGACGTCCTGATGACCCGTATTCTTCCGTCCTGCACGCTGAATCTTGACTCATCTCTGAAGACCATTGTTGCTGGTTCCACCTCAAATGAGCTCTAGCCCAGGCAAGTGACGTTGAGAGAGTTGGTGTCACGAGGCAGGCTGTCTATATCTCAGATGAGCAGCTCAGAGAAGGTTCCTTACAGTCGATATGCTCACTTTAGCGTTTGTCTCAGGCCTGATAGAGTGCGGTTACGAAGGGTATGACGCACGAGGTAACTATCTTCAACGTTTGTCGTCACTCTAAGCTTTTCGGAACAAGGTCGGTTTGAACCCTGCTAGTTGCGTTGAACTGTTCTTGAAGCCTGTGGGTGATGGACGTGGCCAATTGCAGACGGCGGGCAACATTCTTTATTGATGAGCCATCTTGGAGCCAGGCAATGGCTCTGCTTCGGTCGTGTATACTCAGTGGTCGTCATAGTTTGAAGTGATGTCAGCGGATAGGATGCTTATGACGGCTTTTTGGCACATGCAAGAAAACGTGTTTGCCGTGGTTATGCAGTGAATTGTGTTTCATTTGCTGTCATGTAATGCAGGGAAGATGTGTTTTGTTGATACACATTTTCGGACAGGTTTTGGTTATGTTGCATGGCTCCAAAACGCAGCAAGCTGTAATGTCACAAGACCAAAACGAATATGAACATTGATTGCAAACGTGTTCCTACATTGTTGAATTTGAATTTGCGGTGTATATACCCATAGTTAATAATTATTGTTTATCCTACTAAACAATTTCAGGGTGTTCCCATAATTTTTGTGGGTAGTTTCTAAACATTTCATGTCTTTCTTAAAAGCGACGTATATTGCAAATGGACAATATCAGCACCTGCTGGATATAAAGTAAAGGTTAAAGTTCAAACTATGTCTATGGAGCAAGATTCATCCTGTTCTACAGACTACGTGCTCTTCAGAGATGGTAAGTACAATGTTCCTTCTAACAGAAGTGAGTGAGTTAATATTTAGCGCCATATCGGCAATATTGCAGCCATATATTGACGACAAGACTTTAATTTCTGTCCATAGTAAAATCAATAACCCGAGAACGTAAAAACCTGTCATCGAAGGACATCAAAATCAGTACACTAATAACAGATATAAAAATAAAAAGAGCATATGAAACTAAACATTGTAATTAAAGAAGGCAATACAATACAATACAAAACACGGACTATAGATCGCCAACAACTGAAGGCACATCATCACACTAGGGACCTCAACAGAAGTACTTCAGTATATCAATTATTTTTCTTTCGAATTGAATTGGTTTACAATTATCAAAGCCAAGAGTTTTTTTACGAATGATTCACCTGATGGAGAAGTAAGAATATACTTGGAAACGTCGTGACTCTTCACGATAAAGTTGTCATCCACACAAAAAATCTTGGCTTTATGTGTATCACTTCTAAATCCCCTTCAAAGACTTTTCACAATTATCACTGGTCAGTAATAACATTTAGTGTTTCCAGGCCCCACTAAGTAATTGAAGGAATTGCATCTCAAATGTAAACAAACGCAGCCCACTCGTGAAACAATTGCAGCGAGATTTTTCTGTCGCGAGCGGAAACTCACGCAACAAAACATGTCGTCTTTGGAAGAAGCACCCGTCTCGGTGAGTTTTGTTTTTAGTCCCCTCTATTACATTTTTATACTTATCCATCTTTGACCACCCGTGTTGAATGCGTTTAGGTATGAGATGTTGTCGGGGCAATAGCTCATATTTTTAGGAAAAGGTTGTCACTGCAGAAGAGTGTCACAAGTCATGCCTCTGGTGGTTGTTTACATCTCAACATGGAAGTCGTGCCGATGCTTACGAACGTGCGCTAGATATAAGATCATTTTTTTTGTAAAATGTGTTTAAATTTGTCAATTGCACTTCATAGGAAGAAATATTTTGGCTCATAAACTTCATGGCGCACGTTCATGATGTTCGTAATCATCCAGGGGCATGACTTGTGACACTCTTCTGCAGTGACAATCTTTTCCTAAGAATATAAGCTATTGCCCCGACAACACCCCATACCTAAACGCATTCAACACGGGTGGTCAAAGATGGATAAGTATAAAAATGTAATAGAGGGGACAGAAAAATCTCCGAAGATGGCCGAGCGTGTTTCCAGTATTACCTACATTGCTTTCGATAGGGACGATGTGTTTCTATTATTACCGCTAAACTACCGATATCGCTATAATTGTTTCACGAGTGGGCTGCGTTTGCTTACATTTGAGATGCAATTCCTTCAAATTTGGTGTGATTCCTTCAATTACTTAGTGGGGCCTGGTTTCTACCATGCGTAGCTCTTTTATCTCTTTTAACCGGCAACGTAAGGTAAACAGTATTCTTAGTCCGAATGATTCTTTGTATTTTCCAAGGTTCCACGTCTTATGCCTCCCAGTTGGGTAAATACTGTAGTGGCGTCCTCGGGTACATCGTCAGTTCCCGCAACGCCATGACCATCACTTTCCGCACTGACAGTTCTGTCACAGACGAGGGATTTTCTCTGAAATACATTGCCCTGACAAAAGGTGCCTAATTTCATATTGATGTTTATGCGTTTCGTCTTTAGTGAACTAACATATTTCTACACATTTCTTCCCAACATTTCTTTCAAATCGTTTGATGGATCTTTATACAGGACAACCTATAGCAATATTCCACAGAGTCGTCAGTATGTCAACATCTCCGGAAAACTTGAACTTGAATTGCTGTAAAGCATTTTTTGGAAGATTATTGTGTGTAAAAATAATTTAATTGGTTGTACCAATATTCTTTCATTTTAAAGACGGGGGCAAGATTTGCATTTACATTAGATTAGCATTGTGATGTCATTAATTTCATGACTTCGTAACATTATGAGGGCATTGTACAAAATCTACTGTCAAAACGACAAGGAGATGTTATATGATCTCACACAAGCGCTATCTGCCGAGGAACACGGTTTTGGATCATACAGTTTTAATGCAATGCTAAAAATGATATTGGACATGGTATGTTGTTTTAGAAAATCAAACATCTAATTCTCTGAATAAACACATCGATATATCAAACTACGTCAATATATATGCGAAATAAAACCCTGTCAATTTGCGAAAGGAAAACGTAAACCTGATATATGCATTTATTAAGGAAGGTTCATATACCATCCCATTTTGTAGACCTTTCAACAGTGAACTTACCCGTGTCTCCTAGAACATTATCTGGGGGAAGCGGTGATATGACTTTGTGGTTTAAGCATTTACGGGTTCGATTCTACTCGGAGTGAAGCCCATTTCTGGTATTCCTTGCCGAACTTTTGCTAAAAGCGGCTTCAATGCATGCCTGCTTACCATTACATAAAGTCATCACTAACAGCTGCAGGTTGCCAAACTGTTTGATGTTACAAATTACCTACCTTGTTTCAGGGTGTGGCGAAGATTATACGATAAGCTACGACACGAAAGTTATTGAATCACCGAAATATCCTCTATCCTATCCCAGGTAAGTACACGGCACACCTTTAGGATAAACACAGAATATTTCATTAACACATTATATGCTATTATATGCCATCACCTCAAAAGCAATATGAACCTTTTCTTTGTCTCCATATGCACAAAAACAGTTTGCACATCAGTGTGGGGATTTATACCCCAAGGAACAAAAAGAAACACACAAGCAACCCTTACAATGTACTTGAACAATGAACAATATATGTGGCATATCACACATTTCATAAATGAAACAAAACAATCGGATCCATTAAAACGACTTCTTTGACAGGTAATTGTCGGAGCAGTAAGGATGTATAGCAATTCATTAATGAACGACTTTTATGTTAATATAGAATTTTGGTGGTTAGTATTTTAGTCTTAGAACGCCGAGAGGCAATATGAGGCCTATTTGCGCCCACAAAAAGATGTTCATCTCTTAAATCTTGTCCTTCCTTAAATTACATGAGGCAATCCAGACCAAGGATTGTGGTATGATGTGTATCAGGGGATTTCATTATAATTCCAGCCAGTGAGTTGCCTCAGCACGATGAGTTCATGTAAGCTGTATTAAGTATATATTATAGCAATGCCTCTGATGTTGAGCTATGAAAACAATGGTCGTCAGCCCATGCTATAACTTGTTCCAACATATATGCTGAATTTTTCATATTGTCACATGCATGTACATGAGGAACACATGGCTAATACTAATGTCCATTTCAATTTTAGCAATGCGGACTGTGAGTGGATGATCAGTACATTCATTGACGGATATGTAATCCATGTTGAAGTAAACTATTTCGACCTTGAGTACGACAGCACGTGTTCCTTTGATTATGTACAGCTCTATGATGGTAATTACTTCCGATTTAATCATGGGTATTCTAGAAATTGGTAAAATAGAAAGTTGCCTTAAGAGAATTTTGAGCTATGTCCTTTTAACCGAAGTCGAAAACGTCATCGACCTGAGTGACTTCGAGTATTCTCTCGCTGTTATGAGGAAATGCTGTCTAGGAAGTGCCCAATAGACAGACGTCTTGTGTAGCAGCAATGCCATTATGTTAATTAATCAATTATTGTGGTCTGTCATGTGGCATTATCGAGATTTTATTTATACTGCTTGTGATTGTTAAAGTTGATGGAACTGAGGAACTCTAGTAAACACGTCATCCCCAAATAAGAACAACTTCAATATTTTTCAAAGTAATGTAGCTTCTAACACATTACCTAGTGTGATAGTTAAATTATCATGGTCTCTAGATTTTATTTATACTTTTTGTGATTGTTATAGTTCATGGAATTGAGAAACTCTAGTGAAGTAAACAGGTCATCCCCAAATAAGAACAATTTCAATATTTTTCAAAGAAATGTATCGCCTAACAAATATTTATAACATTATTTGGTGTGATAGTTAAATTATCATGATCTCCTCATCCTATGATATGTTATTTTCTGTTAATAGTTACAAGTTTTGAAACTTCGATCGGTCGATGGTGTGGAACAGATGGACCAAATACCCAGACTACGGGGCAGACAATGAAGGTTAAATTCCACTCTGATGGTTCGACTTCCCTCACGGGATTTAAGTTGTCCTTTACAGCCGATGAACCTACATCTGGAGGTATGTGTTTCAGTTTTATTCGTTCATTTGATATTACGCTGGAGTAGTCCTTTTGTTGGATTCGATTCCGGATTCCCCACAAAGATCGAAAATTAAATCTCGTTTTCCCTCCTTGGTATTGCTAAAAGTGGCGTGCATCCCACACAATTTTAAACAATTTTAACCCAAACATACATACACACTGTTCCATCGTGCCAAAATATTAAGTAACGGGTTTAGCGAGTGTAATTGTCGTTCATCGCAATTGTCCATTGACCTATGTCAGTTCAGAGTGACCAGACAGTGCACAATTGGTTATTGGCTGCTTTTTGCGATAAGACGTCAACGTCACGTCGTTCCCTTGATCAACGTCAACCGTTGATCTTTGGAGCATGACAATGCTTGACCTCGCGTTGCACTTGTTTGACAGGACATCATCCAGCAAAACAATTTTCAGGAGTTACTTTGGCCTACATGACCACTCGATTTGTCCCTCGCTGAACATCTGTACTCTTGAACATGGATCATCTTGATCGACGCGAGCGCCATCTCAATGACAAGCACTTCCCACAGCATTTTACCAGGATTCAAAACATTCCTCTTGACAGCATTCTGCATCCAATTTCTTCTATGGGTCACTTCTGTCAAGCTGTTACCGATGCTCACCAAATGCTCACATCTGTGGTTTTACCAAAATACTCTCTGGATAACCATATTTGGGAAATTTTAAAGTGATGATGTTACTGTAATTGAGCAATGATGTCATGTTTGAATCAGTTACATGCACGCAGTAAGAACACTCCAAAACAGCATGTTAAGGTTCTTATTTGTTTTTAAGACTACAGCTACAACACCACAGTAACCAATAACGTTGCTATATCACACATGATCTCAAAACATTTCGCTTTAATATCAAAACAGTTCTTATCAGACTGCTTGTTACAATATCTACGTGCTCATTATAGGGGATTAAGATCTAAGGGAATACATCCTAAATTTGATTGGGGTGTTTGTCCTTGCCATTCGGTTTTGGTTAGGTGTTGTTGTTTGTTTCTTTCTTGCCTTTTTCACTTTCATTTTCATTTGCACGAAGATCGGTGCCATATTTGGAGGTGTACTTGGCAGTATTACAATTGGAAATACTTACCAATACTTCCATGTGTAGTTAGACGTACGTAAGATCTGCAATAGTTACAAAAGTCTTTGGATTTGATTTGGCTTTTATGTTGTATTCTTTGGCACTGTTTCCTTATTTTTCAGCTGTCGCGATCCTGAACATCGGAGCCATAGTAGGAGGTGTATTTGGCGCTTTGACGGTTGTGGGTATTGCAACCTGCTGTTGCTGTGGACTTCGTTCCAGGACGGACTGCCTTTGTAAAAACCAACAGCAGAGGGGCATCTCACGAGATCCCGATGTCTCCGTCATCAACGTCCCCAGCTACCGGCAAACTCCGCGTACTGCTCCTACTCCAACAGCTCTGCCGATCCTATTTCCACCACCACCACCCTCTTACAATGATGTAACGAAGGATGATCCCCCACCTTATTGTCAGGCGGTTCCACTATCAGACATGAAGCCTGTTGTGACGTCATCCCCTAGCGGTGCATCCGAATATCAAGGGATAGACAACCCAGCAGGACCCAGCTGAGTTTCACATGCATATGGCGTACAGTTTGGGGGCGGATTACATAGCTGGATCATTCCATACCATATTCGTTTTGGAAATTTGGTTTTTGCTGATTATTTAATATTCAAAATATAAAGTACTTCATCATTAAGGCATATTTTTAAAAAATGATTCACTTGACATATTTCAAATTGCATTTTCGCATTTTGACGTGGGATCTTTTAAATGTAGCTCTGGCAAGATGTCTTCGTGATGTAATGTAGGCAGTAGTGGAATGTCTCCAATGTTTAAGGATTTTTTTAAATTTTCTGAAACGAAAATTACCAAATATGTCTTATGTTGATTGTTGACCTTTAAATATCCAAGAAACAGATTACACGACGTGCAAGTAAATGTCATTGATCATTTACCGACTGTTCGCTTTTCAATAAACATTGTTGCAACTATTGTTAACTGTCAATAGATAACCATACAATGGCCCTTAGGCAAAACTCCCTCAGAAAATTTCATTCGATGTGTCATTTCCCATACCAAGCAATGTCATCATGAAATATGTCGAGTTGGAAGTATATCCAATATGTCATGAAACACCAAATGTATGCAATGCCCCAATAAGCCTTCAGGAACTGCATAGGAATTAGGACCAATTTAAATGAAGTATAATTATTAGTACACGATTTTCAAACATAAATCTTTCTGTCTCCAAGAATCTTATATTAAAAAGACACCTACATCTGACTTGTACAATCCTCATCATTCAGTTTCACCCCTGGGCGGCAAAGCAGCCGGAGAATCCTCTATCTTAGTGAGGCAGAGCATAATATATAAGCCCTCTTCAGCCTACTACTAATCTTTAAGCTGTTGCAGTCCGACTATCTTTACACATCGCATTTGCTGTATGCTCTTTATATATCCCTCCATCTTCAATCCTGCTGAAATGTGAACTTCAATCTCTATATGACCAGCTCCCTCCACTCTTGTAAAACCTTGCCTCAAGTAATATTAGGTTGCAGTACAGAGGATCTCTTCCTTCACCTGCCGAATGACTGGTGTGACGCACACGGTGGTGTGGAGTGACATTCATATCCTCCAGAACTTGATATCTATTAGATATTTGTACAGGATCCCGCTCACCTTTCGGTACTCCATCTGATTTTCTCTGAATAGTTGACAGATTTGTTGACAATGGTTAGTACAGGTGATAGTGAACGGAATTGTTGACTCGATGGTGAGTTTGTTTGTGTAGATGCTACATTTAGCGTTTCACGAACTATTCACCCATGTGATATCTGTCTGGCATTCCACTGATTTAACCGTCTTAATAGGTTGACGTCTAACAACAGTAGAGTACGATACATCTGCATCTGGAGTGTTGGCAGATGTTTCGAAACTTTTAGCCTCTGCAACAGGGATATTCTTTTCAGATTTTTATTTAACGTTTTGATCTAGTAGGTTCCACACTATTCAGGATCTTGAAGTAACGTGGTAACCAGAACTATTAACACATTTTGGGCACTTGGGTCTGTCTAAAGTGACATTTCTTGCCGTTGATACATGACTCGGTACCATAAACAAACTTATGACATGAGTAAAACCGCAGTGGGTTGGGTATGTTCCTGTCTACACCGATATTACAGTAGCCTGATTTGATAGATGGTGGTGGAACTGCAACAGAAGAGGTTAACAGATAAGACTTAGCATTCAGCTTAACAATCTGACTGCTGTGGCTGCTTGGAAAACGTTTTACAAACTTTTACACCCTGGTTGTTCAATTCATAAGATATCTCTTCCTCAGACATCTCTGCAAGACAACGTTCTCTATTTCCGACAATGTCCTTGGAGCTATTGAGAATATATAGATATATAGATAAATGTAGACTATTATTTCTTGGCAAGCTGTGTAACAACAAGTGTAATTCTTCATTCAAAGATATTTTCTGTGTACATCTAGCTACCTTTCAAACTAGAACAGCTGCCTCACATAGCATATGTGATACACTTATTCAAACCAGTTTAAAATTCAACCTCTTCAGTTATCTTAGTGACTATCTAGATTTTGGAAGGTTTCCATGTAAATCGTCATGGCGAAGAAAAATTATAAGTTGTATAAATGAATCTGAAACTGAACGATGGGTTTCTCAAGTGTGTGTGAGACAAGACATGAATAGATATCGCCTGACCCACAATTTCTTTGGTATACATAGATTGCATTGTTTGATGTATTTCTACCCACAATTTAAAGATATATTACTGTTTTGTGTACAAATCAGCTCAAGGGGAAAATTCTCAAAATACTGCGAACTGCAAAAGATACTGTAATGATTATGACTGCCACATAATTCTGCACTGTGAACACTATATGAACAACAGAAACAACTTCTTTTCAAAACTCATATATCTCCTTGATGTGGATGTTTATATACAAATAGAACTACTATCTGAAAATGAAATGTTGTCACTGTTTTCTGGGGGTGAACTACCAATAACTAACGATATTGATGAAATGTCATGGAGATGCATGATTGTCCTCTTCTGTAAATACTTATATTCATTGCTTCCCTCTCTAAACCTTACATTCTAGACCTTTCACTATATGAACGTATTGTAGACATATTGCTGTGATAATGTTGCTGTAAATATTTTATGTATATGTTTACAATGATCTTCGGACTGCAGTCTGGAGGAAATATAGACATTCATTCATTCATTAATTCGTTTCAATGGGCCATTCACCTGCAGAAGAAATCACCAAACATCAAGACCAAGATTTGCTATTTAAGACGGTGTCATCATCAGACGATGTACTATCGTCTAAAATACGTTTGAGTTGTTTCGGGGATATCATGGTAAGTTAGTAAAGGTTCATCATCCCATCTTCCCACCTTCCACGAAGACAGTGTTATTTGCCAGCGGGTTTAAGTAGCAGTACCAAGGAAGTATCAATTCAGTGTGAATAGATATACCAGGTTGACCCATAAGCCATCGCCTTCTGGACATGAAAACTCTAGGTAGTTACGTTTTGACCTATGTAGAATCAAGATATACAATGCAGGTCTAAATGTGATTTGATCAAGACCACGTGGGAAACACATGAAAATATCCATTTTGTGCAAGAACAAGTAGCATGCAGAGGACATGACCAAGTTGTGTGTTTTGCAAAGGAACACTATTCCTGGAACCGCAACCACCAGACTTCCGTCTTCGACCGACAGCGAGCCGTAACCGACCGTGAACAGAGTAGTAGGCCAAATATACTTTCGGGGACACAACGTGGGTTTGAAGAGCTCTTAACGTTACCCAGCACCCACCACGAGGAGGTTGCTCTTCACTTTGTAAGTGGATGACGAAGACGTGCATCAAACATTCTGCCGAAAAATCTATTCGTCTAATCTTGTGCCAGTCTTGATCTGATAGATATCCCAACTGGCACCACAAAGAAAAGAACAGATAGTATCCTTTCACAACCAAAGACTGAGCACCTATGAGATGTTTTGACGATGATACGATGACCGATGACATGTGTCAACCAAGTCAGCAAGTCTGACCACCCGATCTCGTTAGTCGCCTCTCACGACAAACATAGCCGCCTTTTATGGTAAGCATGGGTTGCTGAAGGCCTATTCTACCCCAGGACCTTCACGGGTAGATATTTTGACGATGATATGATGGCCAGTATGTCTCCTCCAGTGGAAAAAAACATACATGACGCTACATCTCAGAGACAAAATGACATTTCAACATGAAAAGTAAGATTCCTGAACTTGGTAGCTACTCTGACCATCACGCTAACAATACATTTTCGGTGACGATAAATGCGGCGTGCATATGGAACCCATCAAGGAAAAGTCTGCCATCTCAGGATTTACGATATGGCGAAGTTCTTCCTCTTCGTCGTCGTCTTGTTCAAAATGTATATTGCAGTGTTGCCCCTTTCGGTATGAAGTCTTTAATATGTAATCACCCATCATACAAAACAGATCAATGTTGCACCGTGTTTACACAGTGAGCTTTCTCTTCCAAACTACATGTATTAGAGAAACATGGATTTCGCATTTGGATTTGCGTTGAACAATTTGAACCGATTCAAAACAACACGTTTAAAACTTGGCTGCCCTCAAGGTAATCCACCGTATGTGTAATGCTTGTGATAACTGTATTTTGCTTGTCAGGCAAGGCTTTGTCTAATGGTTATAATCATGTTTAAGCATTTGACCATCCACATGAATATTGCCCCAAACTGTTATAAACGCATGAATTATCTATGTGCGTGTACCTGTTTTCTTCAACTGTTTGAAGACTTTATCCTGCATGGCAAGTTTACAAGATTAAACGTTCACATGGCATATGTTATCAGTACAGTTTATTGATAGCTTACACACACGCGCGTCTTGTAAGAAACCATTTGCCTCCATCTTTCGTGTGTGTGCCTGTTTTAGACGATAATCTGGAATTATGTTATAATTTACCACTCCCTAATAACGAGGCATGATCCAAAGTTCCGACACACATAAATACGTCTTACTTTTGTATCAATGGCGAAGGGTACCAAGTAGAAAGTGAATAGGCTCGAACAAGACCTGTGCCCACGACTCAGTAACGTATGCATACAACTCCCAGTGGTCGACCTTGTCATACTGTCGGGATAATATCAAAACCGATGTAACTCAGGACCGGTTAACTCACACAAACAATTGCAAGTTATCAAGTGACTGCGTTTAGTGATGTTGAAAACCTGTATCTGATAATAATACCAAGCCTTGCTAAATGCAAGTTGTATATCTGATATTAGTGCTAACGTCCTGATCACATAATCTTATTTCTTACTCTATTTCATAATCTCTCGCAAACCAAACATCGTTCAATTTCACACATTACGCCACGATGCGTGGCCATTCTCTTTTTCTTTCAGTTAATCCCGATAGTATAAATCCAGTCATCGGTTATTAAGGCAAACATATCCAGTAAAACTCAAAATCTTGAAAAGCAAGCAACTATTACACAATACTACTACTACTACTTGGGGACATGGTGGGCGAGCTGGCTAAGGCGCCAGGCTAGTGATCCTGCGAGGTTTCGGTTTCGGGATAGAGCCCACCTGTGACCGGGTGTAAAAACCTTGACGTCAACTTTGTGTGTAGACTCTTTCGGTGTTGTCACAACCCCTAGTGTACAGTACACAACCCTGTGCACTTAAAAGAACCCACGAATCCATTGGTATATGACCAGATGGTGGCCACAAGAACACGTGCATACACCTAGTTGCGGGTACAGCAACGTGCAGTAAACTTGGACAAAGTGCTGTGACTATGTGTCCCTGTCCACCCAGCTGTCAACTGGGTATCTCGTTGTGAGAGAGCCACAATAACCTCGGTGCGCCTAGTGGCAGCAAGGGTTGTATACTCCCCAGGGAGTTGAGATTGAAACACGATGTGCTGTTGAGATTGACGTCCCGTGAATCGAGGGAAAAATACCAGCGCCTTGAGCATACACTACTGCGTGGATATGTGCGCTATATAAATATCCTATCATCATCTTCGTCGTGTTTTAGGCTTGTGTGCTCTGTTGGGTGTCACATCCGTATAAGTATGTTGCAATCTGTTTCACTGGGACGTAACCTGCCTGGTGTCCTGTATACAAAGGAATAATTTTATGGGTGTTACATTGCATGAGAGCTCTCGACGAAGACAGGACGCTGTTATGAACATACCTTGTTTCGTTGGAATATGTGTGTTGTTGTATGGACCGCTGGTCTCAGGTGAGTGTGATGTGTATTCGTTCTGATATATATTTTATATATTACCCGATGTATTTCTATAGGGTCTATATTTAGCATAAGAAACTACACCTTCGGTCAGTACAGGTAACAGAAGTTTTGAATGGTAGACAGACATATGTGTTATAAAGCTGAGATTGTCCCGGGAAATGTTTTGTGTTTGGCAATATCATTTGTTCAATAGCGCACTCGTAAACAAGAAAACGAAGAAACAGAGTGTTGCCTATCTAGACAAAATGGCGGACACAATTGCGTAATGTTAAGGCACAGGACTGATCGTGCTGGGGTCGGTAAAGGCAGACGCCAATAGGAAATGCATAAGTGTAACTATGTTTTACATCACATTATCATTCGATACAGTTGTTGACGGCTGAATAAAACCTATAAAGTCTAGTTGAATAGAGTTTGATGATATTTACTAAATGATATCTTTGGATGCGAAAATCAGTTCCTTGCCATTTAAAAAGCGATATATGCAACTCAAGGCGAGGTCACAGGCAAACTGGAAAAGAATAGGTTTTATTTTTTGTGGCTCAAGGCCTGAGAGGAAACACACCTAACAATACGAACAACTCCAAGTCTGCTGAAAAACACCCATACCTACAAAACCTTAGGTATATTTCTTATCAAAACTGGCCTTCATATTCGCATATAATCCTGTTTAACCAGCTGTACTAGTGTTAACTTAAACATTACTAAACAAAACAAATAAAGACAAATAAATTAATTACTAACCGTAGCCTCCCGTCGTTCAACCCCCAACCGTATATGGCAGATTTCCTATTTCATGCAAGTGAGTGAGTGACTGAGTTTGTTAAGTTTTATGCCGCACTCTCTAAAATAATCGAGTCTGGACCAACAGCATCAGCAGGGGTCCATATTTCGTACAAAATTAGTCATGCAATCCTAACGCTATTCCTCAAATGCAACTGATAGCTGGTACATGCTGAAAATTTGTTTTCATTGATAACATAGTTTCCTTGAGTCCAGTCCCTCGCTTTGTATGACGGTGAACACTTTCCCTTTCATTGACTATATACCAATATTCCAGCTATATGTCGGCGGTGTGAAAGAAGTCCTATCTGGACCAGACAGTCCAGTGATCAACATCATGATCACCTTCACTGGGATACAAAGGCATGTGTCAACCAAGTCAGCAAGCCTGATCACCCGATCCCATGAGCTTGGGCTTCTGAAAATCAGTGGATTATACATAGATGACGATCTCTCAAATATGCATGGAAATATATGAAACATTATCATTACTATGAAAACAATCAACACAAATGATATAAAATGAAGATAGATGTTATAACATATAGTTCTAATTTTCATGTTTAGAGTACTATAGTTTGCTTAAGCAAATATAGTTCGCTTCTTGTGTAGAGGGTATATGACTGCCTTACACAAATACGGAAGAATAGAGTGGTCAGTGTGTCAACACATTCATTAACTTCGTCAATATTTTTGTTGTAAAATGTTAAAGTAATCCGGAGGGCATTTCGTTTCAAACTCCAGCTTTATTACATCAAAGACAACATATTTTATCTGACCCCTCCAGAAAAGTTAAAAACCTAATCTGGTAGTTTTTCAACTGCTACAATGGAAATCATGCTCAGATAAGTCCAAGTCAATTTCACCTGAAAAGGGAATTATTGTCCCGAATTTAACAATTTTTCAAAATAAATGCGCCACTCATTTTGCTACACGGGGAAAATGATGCCCTTATAAAAGAATTGATATATTTCCATTGTTTAAGATTGTCACGAATGCTACAACAAATTAATTTTTTACTGATGTGGCCATTACGTAACATTTAAAAATTATTTGTGTTATTTAATTGTTTATCGCTTTGAAAATCAAGTGACGAGCCAGTCAGTTTACATTAGTGCGGACGTAATTTGTCAAATCATGGATGACCACTTCTACATATACTGGCATTAGAGAGATAAGTTGTTTCATCTTGATGGGAGGCTGCTTCAGGCTGACACAGCGTAAGATGCCACAACTAATTTTACTTCTGGTGAACTTAACCACGATGTGCACATTTTCAAAATATTCAGTTTGATAAGTCTTTTGACTTGAACATTAGGCATTCCATTCCTTCCAACGTCGTATGGAAGCCCATGGTATCTATATCAACATCAATAACCTTATAATTTCAATCCCAAGAAAACGGGAAATATAGACGATCTGAGTTTAAATGACAATGAGAAACCTTGCCTACATTGTGTGTTGACCGGTGACATAGGTGCACACTATCAACAACAAAATAGTCCTGGTTTCTCATCCGTGTAGAGTGCTACTCTGCACGCAAAATATTTCAATACATTGCGGTGTTCTATTAAGTTAAACGTTTATATTAAACAAACCGGTTCAGTTATTTTAGGCTATGTCTTGTTCACATTTAGCTGACTTGATAAAGACGGACTCAGGTATGAGCTTCGATTCAGGATGTACTTACGCTCTTGTTGGTGAGGTGTGGGCTGGATGGTTTATGTCCATGTAAAGCTCAAGTTCAAATTCAGATTATTGTGACATAACCCCATTTTGTGGTACAAGAGAAAGTCACGCGTACTTCATTTATATACATTTAAACCAACATGACAAAATGACAAGTAGAACATAGTAATGTTCTAAATGTTCTAAATTAAGAACTAATTATCTAGCACTAGAAGACGTTCATACTATTAGACGTTTATCTATTACTAGAAGACAGACGTGATAGATTTCCAATTTCTTTTGAATTTATATTAAATATTCATAAATTGTGACAATACATATGTCCAGTGCATAAACATTTCAATCTAAAATCTGTAAGGGCTTCACATTTAAATAAATAATGAAGTTCATTGACTATTGCCGATGAATTGCCAAGTTTACATGTTCTGTTTTCTCAAGGAAAACCATGACAACAACCAGTTTCTACCGGGTGGTTGTGATTACACGTCATGTATTTGAAAACAGTAGAGTAAATATAAGTTGGGAAGGGAAGAAAGTTTTCAAATAGGGGATATATATATATATATGTATATATATAATATGTATTATTTAAATACCTTAGGTTAGGGTTAGGCTATTTTAAATATTAGCTTTCCAACTTTGATTGAATTGATCTTTTCTTCTTGTGAAAGCAGCCATTGGCATGGTACGCTTGCAGGGTTATGGAATACGAAAGAAAAGCTACATTTATATAATAAAGATCTGGACATGATGCATCCAGGGATCAAAATCAAAATCTCTCTTCTCAAAGAAACTGTGTACACATGCATCATTTTTTTGCCAGTTTTGACCATTTCTGCTGCATTCCAGGATATAGGGTTTATGGGAATAACAGATATTACACTTAGCCGCTGTGACATATAGAGGAAATCTTCCAAGTTCTCCATATACCATGAATGTAGGGATAGAATTCCACAAACCGCAAACCAATATCAGAAATTTGGTTTTTCAATTACGTTTAAATTTTCATATGCCGAAGTTTGACAGCCGTACAAAAGAATAGGGGCTATCATAGCATCAGATGCTTTAAGTAAACAGTCCAACGAAATATTATGATTTTTAGACCTTTTGAAAGACAAAACATTGCTTTGGATCCCTTTGCTGCAAGCTTCTTGATTCATAAAAAACACACGCCATGTGAAGTTTGTGTCGATCGCAAAATGATGAAAAACCGGTTTCAATATAAAGTTAAATTACTTTATATATGATTCACATAGGATTCTTTAGACATGTAAATGAAGTTGTTCTAACTTTAATTGTTGTGTCATTGAACATTTATTCCAAACTTAATCGCAATAATCAAATACTGGTGCATATATGAGATATACATATACAGCGGTGTAACCATGTAACCATGTTTCAGATATATATATATAACGTCATAATCACGTAGTTCTCTTTAAACTAGATCTACTCTGTCAGACAGACAACAAACCATTAGTATGTACAATGCCTATATCTGAGGTGGCAGGTCCGTGGTGAGGGTGGCTATATGCACATCCGAGTAGCAATAACAGAGCTATCTGAATACCCGTAATACCCCTAACTATGTACTCAAGCGGTGTACAAGTGTGTTAGGTTTTTAATGAAATGTACGGATGGTGTGAAATAGACATATGCAAGTCATTCAGTATCGTGGCAACAGTTCCATTGTCTGCGGAACAGACGTTGATCACCTCAGGGTCCATCAAGTAAAGATTGACCAGCCTCCATAGCTGGTCCCATACTGATATCGTTCATTGTTTCAAGGTAACAACGAGAAGCCATAAACAAGCATGTAAGACAGCAACCGTGTTTTTACAGGTGCGTGTAATATCACGCTCCATGCCCAGAGGGAACCGCTGAATTTCACGTCTCCTAACTACCCACAGCACTACGGAAAGTATGTAGAAACATTCCTGTTCATTCTATGAATATTCTGCTCGCAAGAATAAGTGCTCATGAACTGCCCCAAACTTCATGTCTATTAAGAATGCTTATTGTAATATGTTTTTCCTTGATATGTAAGCACTGTGTGTGTGAATGGGAAAGTATTTAGAAACGTCTTATGACTGATCACCTCAACAGGATGTGTAGTAATATATATCCTAAAAATGTATGATGATGAATGTTTATTGTGATGTGTTTCTCCTTGATTTGTAGGCACTGTAGAATGATTTTATAAACTGATATTTGACATGAATTTCACTTTTGTTTGTTCAGATTTACGCGTGAAATGTTGTTCAGTTTAACAATATATTATTTTACAGCAATGAAAACTGTTATTGGGACATCTATCCTGAAACAAGTGGCTACAGGGTTGTGCTCGAAATGGTGTATTCTAATATCGAATACACCTCTACCTGTGTATATGATGTCCTTACCATATACGCCATACATAATGGTAAAATAGTTTTAATAAAATAGTACATTAAAAACTTCAATTATCTGCTATATATCAATTATTTATTGAATATAATTAAATTGTCATACTTTTCACATTATTGGAGCTATTTCTCCAGTTTAACTATATGATCACTGTGGTGCTTCTGTGAGTGAGTTAAGATTTAAGGTCACATGACATGACAATATGTTAGCCATATCATGTCAACATATTTGATATTGAAATGAAATGTGTGTATGATATAAAAACCTGTCGCCAAGTGGCAGAATAAAACCTAGAATATCACAATTAGAATTAAAACTACTCTGTAAACTTAAAATTATTTCCTGTGGTGCTTCAAGGAAGGAAAATAATTGAATATTTGTGAAAGTTTAAGCATTCTCCACACAGGGTTACTGATACGGAAACACATTTCGCATTGTCGTGGTTATATCAATCACTATTTATAAACATTCCAACGTTCTCAAAAAAATTATTCATGACACTTTGTCTGTCCAGGTAACAAAAGCATAGCCACATCCCATAGAACATGTGGAATAAGCAGAAGGATTATTCTCACTCAAGAAGACCAACATTTCCATGCAGTGTTCAAGACTGATAGCACTGACACCAGGAGTGGTTTTCTAATTAGGTACTATGAGAAAAATGGTGAGAAATCTCAAGAGCTTGATACTACAGCGTAAATATAAATTCGTTACTAGATATACCGTAAATTATAAAGTTGATTATTTTTGTCCACTTTTATTTTGACAAGTCGCTTGTATGGGTATGAACCAATAGGTTCTAGATCGGGGATCAACAAAGGCATCAAAATCATCACATTTTACCCTTGTAACAGGTACCGGAATCTGCGGTGTAGATCTCGTAGCAACGTCTGTTGGAAAGACATTCATGTCGCCAGGATACCCAAACTCCTACTTCCAGTGAGTAACTTTATTACTGTATAGGCTAATAGAAGCACTACAGTTTCTTTTATTTGTTGCACAGTTCATAAAGTTAAATAAATCACGAGAGAAAGAGGTGTGGGATTTATTAGTATAACCTTTCAAGACTGTTTTACTTCATGCATAGTTTGAATCATTTATGTGTAGCTCTTACCAGTAAATGGGTCTGTTTGCAGGAGTCAGACTTGTATCTGGACTATTACAACAGAACATCAAAACCAAACTATTCAATTGGATACCATGGATTCGGTAATTCAGAACGCCTCATCTCATGAACCTTGTGACACGGACAATGTCACTGTCTATGACGGACAATACGGTCAATACAGTGAGTACAGACGTGCACATGAATGTTTCTAATGTCAAAGACGGTCAGTTGATCACTTCATGTCTTCAGACTGAGATACTTTTTCTCTAACAAATATTTTAGTTAATGTCTCTGCAAAGGTCTCCATTTAATAAGTGTATACTCAGAGGCAAAAAGTATAATGATACTCAAACAATAAACACAATCAGTGTTAAATTTTACAGTACCATGAAAGACAAATGTTATAAGGTACAGTAGCGACCAACTGTCCTTAAGAACACTGCATTTGGCCATGGCTTTGTGAATTAATGCTGGCCTGGCACCTTCACTTCACTCAGACCACTGAACGTTGATGACAACATTTGGCGGCATTTCTGAAAGCATGAAGGTAGAAACGGATTCGGAATTCGGAAATGGGGATTCGGATTTCGAATCTGAATAATTTTTTTCAGATTCGGGATTCAAATCCCAAATCTAAAATATGTATGTATGCATTTTCGAATTTCGAATCAGATTACACATACATACGGACACACACACACACACACACACACACACACACACAAATGCTAAATCTGAAATATGTATGTATGTATGTATGAGCGTGTGTGCGTGCGCGTCTGTATGAATGAATACATACATGCATGCATACATACATACATACATACATACATACATACATACATACATACATACATACATACATACATACATACATACATACATACATACATACATACATACATACATACATTTACAAATTAATCTGATTCGCTATTTTGACGAACAGTGTCAATATACATTATTTCACTCCCTTTAATGTACCAGGTGGTCCTTGTGATCCTGGGTACATTAAAAATATAAACAACCAAACTGCAGTTTTCCATAATATTTTTTCAGATTTGGGATTCAAATTCCGAATCTGAATATTTTGTTCAGATTAGGAATTATGACCAACAGTGTCAATATACATTATCTCACCCCTTCAAATGTACTAGGTGCTCCTTGTGAACCTGGGTATCAACATAAACAACCAAAGTACAGTTTTACATATTTGAACCTCAAGTTTGACTTCTTTGCATTCGGGTTTCGGCATTTGAGTCCCGAATCTGAATATATATGCCACGATTAAAACTAGTAGTAGGTTTAAATTTACCTTGAATGCTTTGGGACTTACGTACCCCCTCAGGAGGACAAACATTATGCAGTAGTTCTACACCTATTGATGATACAGCCACTAACCATTTCACTTATTCATCTAAACTACCAATGATAAAATATTTCTCTTTTTACAATCCGTTTATCAAATCTAGTACTTCTATGTCTTTTAAAGGTAACGTGCAACTAAAAGCTCACACATAACTGAAACACAATTATCACTTGTTCATGACGTATAATATACATTGCTGATTGTGAACAAAATAACAAATAACGAAATTTTACTTGTACGATTGGGAATCAAATGTGCAATATTGTGTAATTGGATTTACTTCCATCGAAAGGAAACATCTGTGTGACCGAACCCAGTCAGTGCGAGTGTGTGTGCACTCTAGTGTATCGAAGTCTTTTCATTGCCTGGTTCATTTGCCGATACACTGACGGTTCATTGTGTGTGTGCATAGAGACGACCTGTTTGATTGGCATTTTAGAAGTATGGTGAGTTATAAGATCGTATGATTCTTTATGGGTAACACATTCTTTTAGTGTATACGATGCGACGTTTGGATTCTTATACCGTTGGAGTCTTAAATATAATACCATTGTCAAGCCAGAGTTATGTTAGGGTTTGTAAATACATGCTTTCTTCATTTGCGTTCAAACCAGTTACCAAATACCGAGGTGGTGAAGTACTACGTGGCCGGAAACTGTCGTTCGTCCAGTTAAAAAGCAGGACTTGAAATGGACAATCTGAGTTTGCACCGTTGTTCACTTGATCCAGTCATCCGAGAAAAATGGATGCAAATTTCTATGTAAAACAGAACTCTGACTGTTCTTCCAAAAGCGAAGTTGCCACTGGGAATGCAGACTTATCCGTCTTTGGCACCAAGTCGAGGAAAGTCAGTTTGAGTGTCACATAGAGACATGTGGTGGCACTGAAGTCAATACCTAGTGTGACCCCAGTGGGCAACCAGAATTGCAAGGCATCGCTTCGGAATCGAACAAATAAGTCTCAGAATCAAGTGTTGCCCAATTGCATCCCACTCTGTCTGTAGTGCCTGTGCTGAAGTGTCTGTGGCTGAGGGTTACGGCGTCGCACCAGTTTGTCCAGGGCATCCCACAGATGTACGATCGGGTTTAAGTCCGGTGATCCGGAGGACTAGGGAGCACATTGATGGTGTGGTTCTGGAGAAAGTCTATAGTGTGACGTGCTGTGTGTCGTTCCAACAGAAATCGTGATTCATCTCTGAACCAGATTCTACGCCAGTTCGATAGGGTTCAAGGCCTGAACGTTGGTGCACCATTGAACTCGATGTCGACGATGTTACAGTGGAAGCATACGGCCAAAATAAGGTCTTCTGGCACGCAAACCAGCCTCTCTCAACCTGTTTCTCACAGTCTGTGCAGAAAGCCTCCTCAAATCGGGTATTTGATGAGCGAGCGGTACTGGTCGCCATAGCTGATCGATGGCGCAGGTGATGTACCCGGATGTAGTGATCCTGTGCCGCAGTGGTCGCTCGAGGTCGCCCTATACGAGGGGCATCTGCTGCCGACTTTTGCCGGCGATATCTCTTCCAGAGCTGTGAAACGGTGCTTTGGTGACCATTCATGCGCTGGGCAACTGCACGTTGAGATTGGCCAGGTTCAGGGAGAACAATGGCGATATGACGATTGGCTTCACTTAGACGTGGCATGTTGCGTTCGTCAACAATATTCCAAATGCAATGAATAATCGACAGACTGCGACCTACCTTTTATACCCATCGTTGAGACTATTTGATCCCCAACGTTTACGTGCATTGCATGTGAATTGTGTATTCTGTGACACTACAAGCCGGTATTGAAAATCATGCTTTTAAATAAGCCGTCGGGTATTTTGCAGATGGTGCGTTTTGCTGTGATGTTTACAGACATAAACACCATAGGAGTCACAAACCCTTTTGTAAAATGAATCACGTTTAATACATGGCCACATGACATTGCATTTTTCATTATGCGTTTCTTTCTGGAAGAGTATATATGTCATAACACGCACAGGCTGTAATGAACAGTATATTGCTCAATGAGAAAATTTGAGAGCCCGGGTTCGTGTCCATAAAAAACAAATAAAGTGACCTGAAACCTGATGTATCCCACTGAGTGAACATCTAGATGTCTGTGCCAGAGGAAATGATATTACATTAATAACATTTCCTTTTTTATCAAGTTCAAAATTCAGACAAACTAAAATGAATTTTAAGAAAACACTACTTCATAGATACGTTAAAACCACTTTATAATGTATATGTAATGACGCCATACTGTAACTGCTACGATCTCTCTGAAGATACATGTTAGAGAAAATAAGCATTCTGTTTGTACTTATGACTTAACACCTGTAATGTATTTTTACATTTTGTACGTACCAACCTACCTACCTGCCTGCCTACCTACCTACCTACCTACATACTTACCTACATACACGCGCGCGCGCACGCACGCGCGCACGCACACACACACACACACATACATACATACACATACTGCAATGATGAATCTAGGAAAGAAAAATCCGGAATGTGAACAAAAAGTTCAGATTTGGATCCCCAATCCCGAATCCGTTTCTACTTTCATATTGCTCTTATTAAGATACCGCTGTACGACTGGAGAAACATCGATAAAACAGTAAATGGGTTATTTTCAAAACGACTCGGTGCTTCACAGCATTCAAGTTCACCGCAATCACCGATGCATACTCGTCAAGAATGTAACGTCCATGGGACCTGCTGTAAGCTCGGTGACGAAGTAAATATAACTCCTTGGTATATAGAAACATCCTACGCTAACTCCCCCCAATGTTGTCTGCCTCAACATGGACGTATACGGATGCCACAGACGCGAATCCACATTTGTTGCCAGGACTGTAGGGGTTACTGGTCTGGGCGAGCGTTGGAGGTGCGTAGTTCCAATACCTCCCCATCGGTCATTTTCATTGAAGCGTCATTTCCCATTTGTTCCACAACGATGAATAATTATGTTGCTACTTTGAGTTTCGTCGCCCATTTTAACACACTCGTTCTCTGGTAAAAATCCAAAACTTAATTCACAAGATTACCAATGAAAGGATTTCATGTCATCCCTGAGTGTAAAGGAATAGCCAAATGGAAACTTTAATATGAAAAGCATGGTGTGGTAAGTTTTCTCGCGCGACAGTTGTTGGTCTTCGTCAATTTTAAATGATAACAAAGGTTTTCTGACATTGTTGATAATATGATGTTTTATTATAGGTTCTTACCAACTTGGCACATTCTGTGGTAACCAAAGACCTGTGTTTAACAGTGCTGAGGACAGCTTGAGTGTTCGTCTACAAACTGATTCCTCGAGAAACTACAAAGGATTCAAAATGCTATACAAAGCTATACCGGGTGTGTATGCTTTTACCAGTTAAATTATGATGTAAATGTATAGCTCTCCAGAAAGGCAATTAAAGTTCTGATCTCCTTGTGAATTATATGTTTCATGTCCACTGATTAGATTTACTATTACTCTTTTATTTACCTCACTTTCGCAAAGCATGCAGATCGTAAAAGTAATTTAAGTCCCCATAGATCCAAGTATGGTGATCCTTACCTTTAGTTGCTGGTGATCCAAAGCATGTTCTTTGTATTATCTTCTTTCATAATATCGTTTTATGATTACGTGTTAGGTTGAAATTATCCGTGATATCCTAGTGTTTTTACTGTTCGTCATTAACATAAAATGTGCAATTGCCGCTGTTCTCCACTGTCAGCAGCAACGTGCAACTTTACGCTTGCCGCAGATTTCAGTCCAGTGATGATTGTCTCCCCTGGCTGTCCAAACAACTACACAAAGTAAGTAAAAACTTGGTTACAGTTCGACTTATCAAAAGATGTATGCACTTGTAGATACGTCTCGCCTTAATAATTTCCAGAAATTTGAATAAGCTTTTTATCACGTGGATAAATCCGAAATGGATGACGCAAGTATATCTGTTTCAGATTACTTTTCCTTTTCCTTGCAGTGAATTGGACTGTCAGTGGACTATAAATGCACCGATAGGAAGAAACATCACGGTGAAAATTCTTTTTCTTGATTTCGAAAATGGGTCATCGTGCATTGATGATTATCTGCTGTTTAAAGATGGTAGGTAAAGCATGGATGCATGTAGTATTCCTCTTGGTATTGCGGGAAACAGTTCCAGCTCTTTGTCATGAGACATTGTAACAAGTAAAACAAGAACGTAATCTGGATAATTTCATGATCACAACTTACATATAACCTCCCTAAAAGAGACACATAGATGATACTGATATATGAAATTTCAAAGAACGTTTTTCATTTTTTTTGTTTTAATATCGCTGTCATAATACTATTTTGTGATCATGGAACGAATGCACAGTGCAGAAATTTATTTTCAGTTCACGTGCAGTTCTGAGAAATTGTGTGCAATGACACCGACTACATAAGTCCTTTTTGCTTTGAATGCGTCACTGGCATTTTAGCTACGTGAAAGAATAACTTTATGTCGAGACTCGCCGCTGTAAATGGAAATATTGTCATAGTTCATTTGGAGGCTGAGGAGTCTCAATCTGCCGTTGCACGTCACGTGACTACATCTGCGACGCAGGACCTGTACATCTGAGTACTTCATTTATGGAATTCAACTACCATTGCACCTGTAGCTGCCGAGCTTATTCTGACGATTATTAGTACCTGAAACAATGTGATTATCACACGACGCTAAGTCAGTTATTTGCAAAATATTTAACTTTTTTAAAAACGAAGGCGAATGGGGTAGGCCTCAAGTATCGTTTACGAACTGCACGTGCTGTTGGGGTGACGGAAGGAAAGTTAAAAACTATCTTGAAAAACTGTACCGATTCAACCTGCACAGACACAACTGAGGGGACCGTCTCAAAACCCACACGATGTGAGAAAGTCGATTCATTTCAACAACAGCTGGTTAGAAACGCCATTAAGTCTCTAGATAAACAAAATACCTTTGTCTCTCTGCGTATTCTGAAAAAGCATATGGAGACAAATCATTCTTAACTCATTTCAAAATATCAGTTATGGAAGTTGCTTCACAAATTTGGTTTCCGTTACAAAAAAGTAGGCTCAGAAAATAGACGTGCACTGTGCGAGAGGTCTGATATTGTTCAACTAAGAAACCAGTACTTACGCAAAATTCGAAAGAAACGTACAGAGGGTTACGAGCCTGTATATTTGCACGAAACATGGGTAAATGCTTCCCATACCACAGGGACACATATCATGGCTTTCAAGTACCTAATACAAAGGTACCAACATCTAACAGTAAGAAGGGGGACATGATGGAATGGTTGCAAAATAAAGCAGTATCGTATCCAGAAAAAACAACCAAACCTGTTCTGTATGACATCATAAATTCAAATAAAACCACACCTGTCTTTAAGTTTGATGAGTACCTTACAGAACATGGTCATTCAGTTTTGCGATTGCCATTGCGATTATATATATGTGTGTGTGTTTGTGTGTGTGTGTGTGTATGTGTGTGTGTGTGTGTGTGCTATCCTAGTTTGTTTTCATCGCAAAATAGGTGTAATATTGCCGATGCGATGTAAACCTTTAACTCACTCACTCACTCTCTCTTGTCACAGGGCAGCCCTATTGCCATAAAACAACCTTATTGTCACCAAGCCTTATTTCCAAATCGAGTGATCTGTTCTCACAAACATCACATGTACCTGAATTCAAAGCATCGTATACATAAACTGCATTCACCAATTAATGAAAGATGCACAAATAATACATTTCCGTTTAAGGTACGACAGCGGATGCTCGCCAACTGGCAAAGATTTGTGAACAAACGTATACTCCCATCGTCAGCTCCAGTAACCATATGGCCATCATATTTCACTCAGACAGTTCTGTCACAGGAGGAGGATTTCGTTTGCAGTACACATCTGGTAATAGCCTTAGCAACTGCTTTTAACTTTTTGTATGCACAATATCGAGGATCAGAAAAACATAATTTCCACAAAACCTATTATGGGGGGACTTTAGTTTGTACCCTGTTCCAAATAACAGGATCTCTCAAATTAAAGATTCTGAATCATCGGGTTGAACATCCGAACAACCCATCAGTTCTCACCTGAAGATACTGTATTTACTCTAAACTGTGATGATATCATAATAATGATAAGGGTATTTATAAAGCGCTAGTTCCACATCACTGAGGGACATGCTCAAAGCGCGTATGACATCTATGCATATGCACAGGGCGGACAACAGTGGATACAGTTAGTGGTAGCGTTTGAAGAGGTACGTTTTCAGTCCAGATTTAAACAAAGATAGCGTAGGTGCACTCTTGAGGTTAAATGGGAGAGAGTTCCATAATGAGGCAGCTGCATGTGAGAAGGATCGAGCCCCAATAGATTTCAGTTTATATACTGGTACAGTCAAGAGCAGTTGGTCAGCTGATCGGAGATTTCTAGAGGGCTTGTAGTGGGCAAACATGTCCGGAAGATAGACAGGGGCAGTGTTTTGAAAAGACTTGTAGACTAAAGAAAGGATCTTAAAGTCAATCCTTTCATCCCATCCATTCCCTCTTGGTCATCGGAACATCGTCAGTTGACATTCTTATTAACTGTGAATTATTTTCAAAATGTTATTTCACTTGGTTTGCTCTACTGTTACAGCTAGCCCCTGTGGATTGACAGAACTTTCTGCATCTTCTATCGAATCGAATGTCTTGATGTCTCCTGGATATCCGGGCTATGACAAGTAGGTGCCTACTTTCTTGACAAATGAATAAAGGTTAGCTACGTACCATGTGGTAAACAACACTTCACACGTAACCCATACGCAGAATTGAACACTTGGTGACCAACGACTTTTCCCTGTAAACGTGACTTAGATGCTGGCAGTTAGTATAACTACGCATGTGACTTGTAAGAAACATTTCTCATTTAAATGGGTCTTTTCATTCACAGGCACAGCCGTTATGATTCTTCCATAAATATAGTAACATTTTCCTTATACCAAAAGCCATTTAGAAGCCAAAGGTCCTATTTACACATGTCAATACTTTGACTGTACACATACATGGGCTTTAATATATTTCAAAATTAAACAAATGAAGAAATCACGTGTTACAAGTTTGTATAATACCAACTTATCTATATAAATTCAATTTTCAGCAATGTAAACTGCGAGTGGAAACTTAGAGCGCCCGCTGGATATGAAATTAAGGTTGAAATTATATCTTTGTCTTTGGAATTTTCGCCGCGATGTTCAAGGGACTACCTTCTCATCAGGGACGGTAAGCCCATTGTACAAACGTACATAATCACCGTGCTCTTCGTCCCGATTAGGTTTCTTGTTACTTCTGAGACAACACCTGAACTTTCAGTTTTAGTCATAAATCCCAAAGAATATATTTCGTCATTATTTCGGGGTGAGCAAGCTAATGACCGCCAGATCAAATTCAATGGTTTTCGCTCTAGATGTTTCTTTATTATCATTATTATCTGAAAGAACTTTGGGACATCACGTGTAATAACTGGCACGTGCAGTTTATCACAGTTATTCCAAATATGTTCTATAGCAGGAGCCTCACTTGAATACTGGCATGCATCTGTAAATGCCCCAGAACTGATAACACCACCTGTGTAAATATCTTTCCTCAAGGTTCATGGTTTTACACTCCTCGAATGGGTAAATACTGCGGTGTTGTCAATTATGTAAAACACATCAGCTCCAGAAACCACATGAATATCAGCTTCCATACCGACGGCGCTAAGACGGGAGATGGTTTTTATCTGAGGTACATAGCTGGGAATTTTCATAAAACATTTACAGGTAAGATAATTATGTTTAGTTGCTCAACCATTTATCAGTTGGGTGTAAGAGGCCTAGGAATGTGTAATTTCTTCCCCTCTTTGGCAAATGGTTATGGCACAGGTCGACCTATCATTAGCTACATTTATAAAAAGTCAGAAACGAACAAATTACAATATGAACGAGAGAATAATCAATTAAAGCTAAATATTGCAATTACAAATCCTTATTTACAGAGAGGTCCAAGGATGATGGCGCAATAGCAATATCCAGAACAATATCTTCTATATTACCGAAAATCAGTTCTATTTTTACATCCGAAGCAAACGCCATGTTAACACCCTAAACTTAAACAATATATAATCTATTCAGACTCACTTTCTTGCCTTCAGGCCATTAAAACATATCCTGTATATATCATATATATGATAATATTATTGGAAGTTTAGAGAAAATAACTGAGGTTGTAAGTGGCTGTACCCTCAAAGGGGGTGTTAAAACATTGCAAAAGTATTGTCCTCCTGAGAGGGTACGTAAGTCCCAAAACCTTCGAGGAAAATTTAAACTTACCAGGATTTTTAGACGTAGTATTCTTGTATTATAATTGTGGCTAACGTTTCTTACAATCGCCAGCAGCTGAAGGGATGGTGTAATATTATAGTTCTTTTGTTGTCCATCGCGATCGTTGGTAGGTTGTTATGATATGACACTTTCTGTGTTCACTATTCTCGTCACGACGTGGCTGCAATGTTGCCGCTGTGACGTTAAATATTAACTCATTCACTGGGTAAGTAGAATGTGGGGTGGGCTGGGTTTCGGGGGGGGGGGGGGAGGGGACGTTAGTGATTGGGGTATTTTATGGTGCCTGAGGCTGGCATTTACCAAAGAGCATACAGTTTACTTGATCCCTTGTTCAGGCAATGCGGACAAAATTGTCAATTACACACTTTAACCTCATGTTTACAGTTGGTGTTGCGAAACAAACTTTAAATGCTATTTACATCAGTACACAAGACACACTCAATTATGCAGGTGTAGGGAGTCTACAGAAAAGAATATATCGATTTTCAATCAAAATGTATTTTGGATGATCTCCCCTAGCTATTCTGTATTTAAATTTAAAACCAACTGTTTAAAAAGACAAACAGCTATATCAAACTTTACTATTTGTACCTCCATCGCTTCCAATTGTGTTTATACAGGGAGATCTTCTGTTTGTGGCAGTTCGTTGCTCAGCGTCAGGAAAGACTCATGGGAATATCTGTCATATCCTGGGTATCCAGACCCCCACTACGATAAGTAAGCAGATATAAACATCATCGTTGTAAGAAAATCCGCTTTCATTACTGGCATGTGAATACGGTGACTCCTGTGACACCTGTGTTCTGTCCTGATCCTGCATCTTCATAATGCTACAACGTGACGACCTAAGATAATCCTGACGTTATGAGGGTTTCTTGCATGAAGTCATCACGACGGGCGTACCCATAGGCAAGAGAATGGATGCTATTTATCCCCTTCCCTGTTTCGGAATATACAAGGTCTTTATGCATTACGTCCTGCCACACTCATAGTTAGGGTGTTGGTATTGTCTATTATTATGAGGAAGAACACTCCAAATATTGATCGAAAATGGTGTAAAAATATGACCGCCAAACAGCCGAAAGTTGCGGCCATGGAACAGGCGCGTGTAGTTCTGTGAGCAAACTCACTTGCCGCCCTCACATTTACATGTCATCTAATCATTTTACGTCTTTCTTAAAAGCAACGTGTCTTGCGAGTGGACAATCTCAGCACCATTTGGATATAAAGTAAAGGTTAAAGTTCTGACTATTTCTCTGGAATACGATTCATCCTGCTCTAAAGACTACGTGCTCTTCAGAGCCGGTAAGTACCATGTTCCTTTTAACTAAATTACTCCGGAATACCTTTAGTCATGTTTTCCTTCGAATTGAATAGGATTATCACTGATCAATAATTATACTACTCAAAAAAGAAGCGCATAGCTGCAAATTTTTACCCTTAAGGTTCAGTAATACAGGGGGGTCATGAAGAAAACCAGTCAGTATCTTGTGTGGCCACCATTAAGATCAATGGTTGCTTGACATCAGGTCCCATAGACTGGACCAGATTCCGGATGAAGTGCCTGGGAATGAGTTGGCACTCTTCCCTCAATTCCACAAACAGAGCAGGAAACGTCTGTATCTGTGTCTGAGGGTCACAACGATCAAATTCGTCTCACATATGTTCAATAGGGTTAAGACCCGGTTGCCACAAAAGGCAACTATGGTTGTCGTTAGAGGCGACTAACGGGATCGAGTGGTCAGACTCGCAGGCTAAGTTGACACATGTAATCGGTTCCCACTTCCGCAGATCGATGTTTATGCTGTTGATCACTGGATTGTGTGGCCATGACTCTATACAGTTTGAATATTGCTGAGTGAAACTAAACTCAACTCAAGTATATTTAGTATATTTCTACCGTACGCATTTCTTTTGCTCGACAACACATTAATTCTTTGTATTTTTCAAGGTTCCACGTCTTACGCCACATACTGTGGTGACGTCCCCGGCTATATCGTCAGTTCCAGCAACGTGATGACCATCACATTCCGCACCGACAGTTCTGTCACCGACAAGGGTTTTTCTCTGAAATACACTGCGGTGACGAAAGGTGCTTAATCTTATACTGATGTGTATGCGTTTTGCCTTTCATGAACTAACGTATTTAAACATATTGCTTTCAAATCATTTGAAGAATCTTTATACATCAACATAAAAACAGCTCTGAATAAAATTAAACTTGAATTTCACTAAACCTTTTTGGAAGTTTATTATGTGTAAAAATAATACAATTGATTGTACCATTGTCACTAAGCTATTGGTTTGCATAAATATGGTCCAGAAAGCTGTTACCTCAATGAAATGTCTAATAAAGTGACATATGTAAGGCTATGTATGATATTGGCCATGATATGTTGTTTTACGAAAGCAAACATGTAATTCTCTGAAGAAACACATCGATGTTATATTAAGTCACGTCAGTACGAGGGTTGACTGAAAAGTTTTCAGCCTGAGTGGTTTTTCCCCACAAGGTAGAGACAGGTGTTTGCCACCAATGAGGACAATCATTTAGTGAATCATAGACACAAGAACTACAAACGTACTAATAGTTTTATCTCAACTACAGCTCTTTTGGTAAACCTACCCTCTGAAATCATCAGAAATGGACAAAACTGAATACAGGGCAGTCATCAAGTACTTGCAAAAGAAAGGGATGTCCCCAACACAGATACATGCTGACATGGTCTCCACTCTAGGGGATGATGCTCCTTCATTTTCCACAGTAAAGAAGTGGGCTGCAGAATTTAAGCGTGGCAGACAAAGCCTTGATGATGACCCACGCTCAGGAAGGCCTTCAACAGCAACCACTCCTGAAAACATCATGCGAGTGCTCGATATGTTGATGGATGATCGACGATTGACTACTCGACATATTGCTAGTGTAGTGGGCATCTCTCATGAGAGGGTTGAGCATATTATCACCAACGAATTAGGAATGACTAAAGTTTCTGCAAGATGGGTGCCAAAGCTCTTGACAGCAGAACAGAAACGTGTCAGGTTCCAGACGTCCCTTGAAATTTGCGTCGTTTTGATTTGATTTTGTGGCACGATTTGTAACCATGGATGAGACCTGGATACATCACTTTCAACCAGAAACAAAACTACAGTCAAAACAGTGGAAGCATCCTGATTCAAAAGCTCCGAAGAAAGCCTAGTCTGTTCCTTCAGCTGGAAAGGTGATGGCATCAGTCTTTTGGGATTCCAGGGGTATTCTGCTCATTGATTATCTTGAAAAAGGTCAAACTATCAACGGCAGATACTATGCTGATCTACTGAACCAGTTGCGAGAAGCAATCAAAGCCAAACGACGAGGGATGATCGCTAAAGGTGTCCTCTTCCACCAAGACTATGCGCCTGTTCACAAATCGGTGGTCAACAATCCGCGATTGTGGCTTTGAACTCATTGACCATCCTCCTTATTCACCTGATTTGGCTCCTTCTGACTTCCACCTGTTCCCCAAAATGAAAAAGGAACTCGCCGGTCGCCATTATGCAAGTAATGATGACGTCATTTCCGCTGTGACTGATTTTTTTAGGGTAGCTGAAGAAGATTTCTTCCTGACCGGGATTCGGGCCTTGCAGCATCGCTGGTAAAAGTGTGTGAACTTGGAAGGGGACTATGTAGAAAAATAAATTACAAACGTGGACTTTGTAACTTTTTTTACAGTGAGGCTTAGAACTTTTCAGCCACGCCTCGTATATATGAAAATAAATTGACTATTTTCAAACGGAAACGGTAAGAATGACATATGCATTTGTTATGAACGGTTGCTATCCTATCCCTCCAAATAAAAAGCCGACCCGTGTCTCCTAGAACATCAGCAGATAGCGGTGGTGTGGTTTAAGCTTTTCACGTCACGGGTCCGATTCCTTAAATAGTCCATTTCGGTTGTTCCCTGCTGCGATAAGGCCAAAATATTGCTAAAAGCGGTATTACTGCATACTCACACATCATCACATAAACCTATCACCATCCCAATGTTGCAGATCCCTTTGATAACACAAATATACCTTCCTTGTTTCAGGATGTTTCAAACATGAAACATTACGCTATAAGACGAAATATATTGAATCACCGAATTATCCCCTGTCATATCCCGAGTAAGTACACGACACACCTTTTAGGATAAACACGGCAACACAAAGGTAAAAACCTGCGGGACAACACCGCAATGGTTGTTGCTATCACTACAAAGACAATGTTATGAACCTTTCGTTTTTCTCCGTACGCACAGTCATACAGTTTGCATGTTAGTTTTTGGAGTCACACCCTAAGGAACAGAAAGAAATACACAATTCCTTTCATGTTCATACTACAATTTGTTTTCTTTCCCATGCCGTCTGTGGTGAATTTCTCTTATTGCCTTATGTACATGCGGAACTCACAACTGATACTAATGTCCATTTGAATTTTAGCAATACGGACTGTGAGTGGACAATCAGTACATCCATTGAGGGATATGTAATCCATGTTGAAGTGGTCTATTTCAACATTGAGTACGACAGCACGTGTTCCTGTGATTATGTAGAGCTCTTTAATGGTAATGACTTGCAATTACTCATGGTTATCCTAGAACTGGGTAAAAGACACATTTACCTAAATCAAATTTAACCCCTCATAACCAATGTCGAAACCATCAGCTACCTACGTGGCTTCGAGTTTTTCCCCCGCTGTGATGAGGATATGTTGTCCACGTTGATGTCACAATAGACACGCGTCTTGTGTAACAGCAATATTTGCGTTTGCGCTGTATTATGGTCTGTCCTCTTCTTATGTGGGATTATCCACATTTGATTTGTACTTTTACGATAATAATAGTTAATGTAATTGAGGAACATTTGATAGTAAAGAAAAATTATCATCCCCACAATAGAACAAATTAGATACTTTTTCAAAGCAATGTATCTCATAACAAATGTGTGTAACATTAGCTGGTGCCATTTGTGTGATTATCATAATGTTCTGACATGTTGTATATTCTGTTAATAGGCACGAGTTCGATGGGTCGATGGTGTGGAAGAGATGGACCAAATATCCAGATCACAGGGCAAACACTGAAGGTCCAATTCCACTCTGATGGTTCGACTTCCCTCAGAGGATTTAAGTTGTCGGTTACAGCCGCCGAACCTGCATCTGAACGTATGTTTTTCAGTTTTTATTCATTCATATGAGAATGCAATGGGGTAGCCCAGAGGTTAAAGCGTTCGCTCGTCTGGGGGGACCCGGATTCGATGACCCACGAGGAATATAACTTAACGCTGGTTTTCACACCTTAACATGCTAAAAGTAGCGTGCAATCCACACTAATTTGAAACAGCCCTAAACCAAATAGATACACACTTTCCCGTCGTGCCAGAACATCAAGTCTGGGAGTGTGGGGTTGCGCGCGCGAGGCGGAGGAGGGGTGTTTTCGCCATTTCATTTTCATTTTCATTTTTATTCAGCTGAATCGTTCTGGTTGCTCGGCGCCCTACTTGGAGGTATATTTGGCGGTGTCGCGGCTATGTTTATCACAATATACTGCTGCTGCGCGGAAAAATCCAGTCCTAACACCCAACAGCAGAGGAACAGATCTACGCCTACTGCCCCTACTGATTACAGACCTTACCGTGAGATAATTTTGCTGTCAGACATACAGTCTGTTGTGACATCATCCACTAACGGTGCATCGGAATATCAAGGGATAGATAACCCAGTGGGACCCAGTTGAGTTTCGCATGACGTACATGTTTGTATTACATATCGGCATATTCAGGAAGTGAGGAGGTGTACAATATTATCCCCATTTACGTGGAATCTTTTAAACGTACCACTGACAAGAAATCTTCGTGGTGTAATGTACGCTGTGGATGTCGTTTGGCATATTTCAGTGTGTTTTACTGTTGTTTGTCATTTCAAATGATGCATGTTTGTCCATGTTGTGTGTATGATTACCATGTTATTTTATTAGTAATTACATATTATATATATTGATAGGGACGATGGTATGGACTTGTGCGTGTTCAGTATGTCTGTCATGAGTAAATCGTAAGACTTTACTGGTATTTTGCTTTGATGGAATCCACGAGCACGGCTTATGAAGAAGTAAAATCTAGGGGGAATTGTTGAGTAAAGGACACTAGCACTGTCATTGTCAGTTCGTATATAAAACATAGACGCGCAAGAGAATACAAGGTCTTAACCCCCTAGATGGTGATCTACCTGCGATTGCTGGTGATGGTGCCTGTTTTTTACTGTCCTAATTTGAAATCCTGTTTTAGAGATATATACTAGTTTGATTTTTTTTATGTCTGTGGTGGTCGAGTTGTTTTTCTCTCCTTTGACGACAGGTTTTATATTATATACATATTGCTTATCTAAATATCCATTTTATTATCATCACGATATGGCGGAAGACTTACCGATGTGACGTTAAATCTTAACTCACTAACTCACTCAAAGGTCTTAACTACAATCATAACAAATTCCGTTCGGTGTAAAAGAAAAAAATAGCCTTTAAGATGTTTCAGTTTAACTCAGTGATGATGCCAGTTGATGATACCAGCGTAAGCAAGGGTCATGCCAGAAGCATCAGCCGTTGGAAGATTGAAGCATCCCATTGACAAAGTAGGAAGATGTAGGTGTTCGGGCCGCTGATACATTGATATCATGTACTCCCCGGTATACACTCTTGTTCCAACATGTCAATATCGTGACATATGTCACTGACACGGATGATGTCCCCATGTTTATGGAAGAAACTGCTGTGCGAAGTGGATCAATAGAGTACATACACCAGAAAGCAAGTCAGCAGACAATCCGATTCTCATCATTGCTTTACCATGGAATTTATGGTTATTTTATGACAGACAGTGACACTCGTTTTCAAAAAATGATGTATACTAGGGTATGCATCCTTTTCATAAACGTTCCACATACTGAGTGAGTAAATGTGGATATGTACACAGAGTTATGTCTCAGTTGTATTATGACACTCCTGGTGAGGTGACCACAGCTGGTATAGTCAGCAAATGGAAGGTATAGTCAGCAAATGGAACTACGTCTACTCGGCCTTCAGTGTCCCACACACCATAACCATGCATCATTCACGTCTCATACACGCAAAGACAACAACCAGATAATGATCCGATTTAAGATGTATCTAAGTGAAGAAGGAATCATCCCTCTGCCAAGTTCCTGTGGCCTGTTCGACTACCGCAATGCTGTGCAAGTCAATAATTATACCAGTTTTCTGAGCTTCTGGCATACAGCCCTAGACTACAGACACCCAAGCGCAATATTAACAATACAATATTAACAATACAACACACATTATATCATAATTTTAAAACCAATAACGGAAAATATAATAGAGTAATGTACTTATTATTATTAATCATGGTGGATCCGAAATAAATAAAAAGTCTGTGAAGTGAACTCGTTATGCGTGAAGATCACCATCAACACAATAAGATCCTGACGTTTGAATTTTGACAGTTGTAGCCGTGTAACTTTGTCACACTGAAACAGGGCTATCTCTTGATAATCAAAAGAATGCGGCATGCGGAGACAGTAATATACTTTTGGGTGACTCTTAACTAACAGCACCTAGTCGGATCTCCCGACACCATCATTTTTTTAAGTCCTTATGTTTTTATTTCCCTATAGGTAAGGTGTACAATATGGAGTACAACATACAACATAGCTATGTATAAGAGTTCTTACAGTATGGAATGTATCAGATGGCATAGAAATGTGTTCAGTTCTACAGTATGGAATACATAGTATGGCATAGCAATGTACCCACCTCTTACAGTATGGAATACGTCACGTGGGATAGCAATATACACGGTTCTTACAGTATGGAATACATCGCATGGCATAGGAATGTACCCACTTCTTAGAGTGTTGAATACACACGTGGTATACCTCCCGACGCCATCATACTTCCGCCACAGAATCTGTCCACGTAGTTCATTGTAAACTGTTCATTTTGAATCGTTAGACACGCCGTCTTTCGTTTCAACTTTCAACAAGTAATCTTGATATATTAGAGAAACGGAATCGTCAGAGTCCGTGACTGTCCGTTCTCATGGAGATGCGAGTAACGAGGAGAGTTTCGATAACCCACGCTTGTCTAAGAGACGACCGACGGGTTCCTAGTGATCTGACTTGCTGACTTGGTTAACACATACCATTGTATCCCAACTGTGTAGATCCATACTCACGATACTGATCACAGGATTCTCTGGTCTGGATTCGATTATTTACAAATCGAAGCCATATAACTGGAATATTGATCAGTGCGGCGTTAAACACCAAACAAACCAACCAAACGTCCCTGCACGGTGTCGCTTCAGCGCCTGTGTTGTCGTCCATGCAAACGTCTCAAGACAGAGATGGATGTGTTCTTGGTTTATTTCCCACTTCCGAACATGGTACATACTGTGTGGTCCGATATTTTTGCTCACATTGGAAACATGGCATGCAGGCGCCGTAGCAGTAACATGTCAATTATGTAGATGGGATATAAGAAGGGAGGCGAATCTTGTTCTGGCACTTCTTGGCAAATCATGTGCTGAAAGAAAATATACCGATACCATAAACGACTTGTTAAGCTCTGTCGTGTGTTGACATGACGTGCAGCTGCAGACTGTGGTTCTCCAGTTGAGGACATTTTACATTGGGGTATGTTAGGGTTGTCAGCAGTCATTTTCCCATTTCCAGTAGTGAGTGAGGTAAAATTTAGTGTCACCACTTCCAGTGTGTCGACAAACATATCATAAGTGTTGACAGAAGTTTGACGGTTATTGTCATTGTCACTGCACATCATTGTCATAACTTGCATGTGCATTCTGCCATGAATCTCCTGTCAAAGACATTTCCGTCCTCTGTCATACAAACGTTAAAAATGTTAAAACATCAGCTGTAGATCGTACCATTTAAACTATTACATGTGTATGGAATGTTTCATGAATGAACACGTCATATCAATGTCTTCTATCGTTTTTACTTTTTAGAAATAATTATACTTCACCTATTGAAGGATTATCTGCCCTTGGTACTTCTCACTTGTGACCCTGAGGCTGTTTTGGTATCTTGCAGAGTCAACAGGCAAAACTACAATTGGGGCACCGTTTTCATCATCTTTATTATTCTTCCAAAGTAACTGGAATATTGATAATTCGGAATTTGATCAATATCAACTGAGCTCAGATTAGATTTTAGAATAGGTTCCCATTTACCAGATTTTAGAATAGGTTACCATCTACCAGATCTACCAGATCATATATACGTAGTTACAGCACCGAGGAAATCCGTGATGTGGATCTGAACTGTGGGTATTAGTCTCTGATACAGTTGTTGATTTACAAAATCAAATTAATATTTTTAGCCGAATGTGGTCTAACTATTAATGTGAACAAAACTAAACTAAAATTGTTATATTTCGACGAGCTGGACTCTCACTGCAAAATCTGGTTTTACAAAGGAAAACGTATTTCTAAACTAAAGATTATAAATAACTTGGTTTGCTCTTTAGCAGTGCAATGGATGTAAAGAAGTCTGCTTTCAATCTCTCACTGGGAGATAAAAGGGCTCTTTTGCTCATTTTCGCTGTGACTAATGGATTAGGAATGGTTCCACCTCAGTTGTTCTATTCGATACACAAATCCAGCCTATTCTTACTTAGTTTTCCGCCACCATCATCAAGGTGGAATTTTACAAAAGTCGATTGGTCTCCGTTTCGAACAGTATACACTGAAAGGTTGCAAACTAACTTATTGCTAAATGTTCCTGATCCTATTCAAACCTTTTCTGATGAACTAAATATCATAGCTGATGAATGCATTCCACACATTTGTAAACCATGCTTTAACATTGATTGCAAACAAGTTAGTGCGGAGAGAAGAAAATGCAGAAAAATACTCCATCTAACTGTTTATAATTTGAGTCAATTTAAGAATTCTTGGCTCGGCCAAGGCTCGGCGCACATTTAAGAAAAATAAACGGCAGTCATGGCAAAACTTGCTTTCCCGTTTGTTTTAGAAACGATTGAACAAATAGTCGTCAAAACATTTACAGCAAAATGCCCATGCAAGTGAGCGGAAAAGAGTACAGTATTGATCACTATAAAACGAAAGACGTGTCCAGTACTGACCGTGCCACGACTGAGTGCCGCCAATCGAACTGAATCGCCTTGAAGCTGGGGATCATTTCCTCCAGACCAGTTCCTCCCAAGATCGCCTGAAAAGCGAGATACCACCCAGCCTAGGACCGCAACATTCGGGCTGCTCACTTGCGTCATTGTCTTGCCACAGCCGTGGAGAATGCACAACACATCTCTAGTTTGAGACGAATTTCCGACTAAACTGTCAGGAATCGATTACGTGAAGTGGGGATTCGACCAAAAATTGTGGCAACTGTTTTGAGAGACTTGCAATCGCTTGCGTTGGTTTCGTAGAGTCCGGAACTGAAACCTTAGAAAATGTAGGCTAGTCTGGTTCAGTGATGAATCACGATTTCTTCTTCACAAGCTAGATGGAAAATAGCGTTCTTACCGCTGTTGAATATTTTGCCCCTATTTGATTCAACTGGACGGGGCCTGTGTCATGGTATGTTTCCGATTATGAACCGACGGCGGAAGTCGTTCTTACATAACAATGCTACTTCACATACAGTCTGTGTCTTGCCCTGGCCTTCATTATCACCTGGTCTAAGCCCGATAAAGCATATTTCTGATGAACCCGATCGAATCGTGATATTACTGGAATATTGCTAATAGCGGTGCAAATGGTCACTCACTCATTCACGCACGTCGTGTTGTTTTGTGAAACAAAAGCGTACAGATGCTTACACAAATTATAAAAAGGTCGCACCAGCATAAAGATCAGCGTCACAGAGATAGAGGCAGGTCTTTCAAAGATATCTCGTAGTTTTTTTTAAAAAATGTGGCAATTTTCAATAAAAAGGTGTCACTCCTATTAATGATGCTATATATCTTTAATTAGATATACAAAAGGCGACCATGTTTGTCGCAAGAGGTGACTAACGGGATCGGGTAGCCAGAATCGCGTATTTGGTTGACATACATGTCATCGGTTCCCAATTGATGCTCATACTGTTGATCACTGGACTGTCTGGTCCAGACCGCCGCCATACAGGTGGAATATGGCTTAGTGCAGTGTAAAACTAAACTCACTCACTCGCTCGCTTTAATGAAATATACAATATAAGAGTAGATTTTGCTACATTAGCCAAAATGACCTGCTGCCCATCATATCATTTACCATGAAAAGCCAAACTCATTAAAATCGCGATAGGAATGACAGTGATATAGGCACGTTCGTAGTGCAGCCAACACAGTTATGCCAGTGATACAGTGACGGCCACCGAATAACCAACATAGGGTTTACAAGTGGTACAGTGACAGGTACAGTGACAACATATGTCATATTTGGGATTTCACTTTCTAATACAGTACAAATTCTAGTACTTTTTTGGTAGAGTTCCATCCGGGATTCGAACCCGCACCCTCAGAGTCAGGCACCTAACCGCCAGCACACAAAGTAGAAGTCGCTGTGGCTGAGCGGGCTCGGCGGCTGACTTTTTTGCAAGGAATTAGGTGCTTGACTAAGTTATGTGGTTTAACATTTGCGTTAACAAAATATAACGAATGTTTATCAGTTCCAACATCTAATTCAGAAGTACAGTCAGAGTGCCGAATGACGTCACTGAAATATATTTTCCGTTAATTACGTTTATTACAGTTTGGGGCGGTGGGGTAGCCTAGTAGTTAAAGCGTTCGCTCGTCACGATGAAGACACGGGTGCAATCAACCCACCCCACGCGGAAACGTCACTTACTGTTGCAGTTTTGTAGTTGTTGTACGAGGTGAAGAGTTGGTATAGCAGCTCTTCTGGCCTGTCCATCATCACAATATATGACCTATCCATATATTTGATGAAAAAGTTACCCATCTTGCAATAAATATGCAAACTGTACACGTACTCAGATCAACTTCCTTCAATGTTACAAGTCAGCTGCTACCAGCGTAGTGTGACTGGAACTTTAGTGCAATCCCTTAGGGTAATATTACAGTGGTATACCACAATATTTTATATTAATTAATAAGCATCAAAAGATTGATTATTGCCATCTTCACATGACAACAAGGTTAAAGAATATCTACTTGTTCATATTAGAACCGAAAGCTATCCGTCTCGTTTAACATATTATTAAACCATGTGCACAAGACTGCAAAAATTATGAAAATTTAGTGCTAAATGACACCGCCGAATAAAATGTAATTACTAATAATCGATGTTCTCACATTGAGCGTATTCTAACGTTCTCAGACATAGAGAGATCGTGATCATGGTATTCTTTGTTAAATGGACGTTTCAGTAAGTCCATACTTTAATTGGAAAACGAACATATATATATATACAAATAAGGCTTTGAATGTCGTGAACAGTCGTGACCCGAAGACGGAGAGTTCAGCCTCAGAAACGTAAGTTACTATCATTGTTTATGACCATTGAGGGATAAAGCCCGTTTTCATCTATTATCTACATAACAGGAGTAAAATGTTCCGAAAATGTTATCATCTTTTTCATACCCCAGTTGCATGTTTGAGTGTTATGGTTGCTACGGCGATGCATACCAGAAACTAGTATAAAATGTCCAACAACAACAGTTCATGTAAAGTAAACGTCAATATAGTTTGCTTGTGAAGTCTTTAATTTAAATGTTTCTCGACTATATAAACGCAAGATATATACATATGTACAAGTGTGTGTATCTATCTATCTATCTAGATAGATAGATAGATAGATAGATACACACATGTACATATGTACACACGAATATATATACTCTATATATCTGTGTGTATATATACATGTATGTGTGTGTGTGTGCGTGTGTGTGTGTGTGTGTGTGTGTGTGTGTGTGTACGAGTATGCTTGTATATGATATACATTATATACATAAACGTATTACATAAACAGACTCTGACAAAACTATGGTTTCCAAGTACACTGAGGAACAAATTTCATGATTCTACAATTTGCAATATCACAAAACTCTATACTCTAACGAATCTAACCCCGCATATATCTGTGTCTTCAATCCTCTCCATGAGGATTTGCATAACAAAAAGTCGTCTCTTGTTCCGCCTCTTGGGCTCAGAATAAAACCATTTATTGCTGCTGCTGGCATTGACCTGGAAAACATAGCTCCTGTCCGACTTTCTTTCTTCTCCTCCTCCCTGGCTGTTTGATTTAATAATTTAAAAAGCAGAAACTAACTAGTTACAATATAAACAGGAATATAGTCAATTAAAAAGTAAATATGGCAATTACAAATCATTATTTACAAATGGGTCCAAGGATGGTGGCGCAGGAGCTTGTGTCACTGTCACTGGATCCAGAACAAAATCTTCTAGATTACCAGATAACAGCTCTATTTTAACACCTGAAGCAAATGCTGTATTAACAGCCCTTAAATGTATTCAATGACACCCTAAACGTAAACAATATACATGCATAATCTATTCAGACTCTCTTTCTCGTCTTCAGGCGATTAAAAATTGATCATGTAAACATCCACTTTTAAATAAAGATCTTGCTACTGGCCAGTGCGACATCGTCTTTTGTTCGTTACCCAGCCACGTTGGTATTTCTGGGAATACGATGGACGATCTTGCTCGAAAAGTTGCATTCAACAAATCTGTGACACCACTTCTTATTCCATATTCAGATTACAAAGCTAGCATTAGAACGTTTATCCGTGATCAGATGGGACACTCAAGTAGGTATCAATAAATTACATGCTATGAAACCCTATATTGGTTGCACCTACTTGGGTTGTCGGTCCACATTTGAGGAGGTCATCATGCGACGATGTCGTATTGGCCATACAAGATATACCCGTGCATATTTGCTAACAGGTGAGGATCCTCCGTTTTGTATCCCGTGTGAGGAAAGACTCACGATATAGCATGTCTTGCTTGACTGTGTTGAATATTTCATCACAAGCGATACATATTTCAAATCAAATCCCGAACTATGATGGATCTTTTTAATAATGTCAGTTATCATTTAATCATTGCGTTTTTAAAAGAATCAGATTTATTAAATGACTTGTAAATAATTAATTAGTTTATTATTGGTTGTTTAGTGACTGAGATTGTTAGTGGCTGTACCCTCAAAGGGGGCTGAAGTATTGTAAAATTATTGTCCTCCTGAGAGGGTACGTAAGTTCCAAAACATTCGAAGTAAAATTAAAACTTACCAGGCCTTTTAAACGTAGTATTCTTCTTGTTTTAATATTGGCTGACATTTCCCACAAAAGCCAGCAGCTGATGGGATGGTGTAAATCCAGCTAGAATCTATGCAGGTAGCAAAGGTACTGTAACTCCCCATGTTCCCTAGTATCGAGATCTACCTTCAGTGTTGTTGGCGATTCATAACACGTGTTTTATATTGTATCGTCTTCGTTTATTACTGCGTTTTAGTTTTTCCTGCTAGTTTTATGTTTATAGCTGTGATAATCTAGTATTTTTACTGTCCATCATTGGCAGCTTTTTATAATGTACATATATTCCTTCCCAGTGTTAAATGTCCTCGTCACGATATGGCTGAAATATTGCCGCTGTGACGTTGAATTTAAACTCACTCACGCACTCACCGGGCTGAGATCATTTTAACTATATCCTTCCTATGAACGTTATTAACGAGACTAGTTTTGCTTTTTTGCAGAAAATGGTGGCAAGATTCCTCCTCACTATTTGCATGCTGCCATTGTGTTCCGCACTACCGAGTGAGTAAATGTTGCTCTGTATGCAACCTGTGCTTTGGAAATTTCCATCAATCCATGCAGTTATCGGTATTCATTCATTCATTTTCATGCTGTGCGATTTAAATTATAGAATATATGTTGTTTTGTATTTGGCTAAACTGTATTGCAATCGCCATCGACCGAAGGGATGGTGTATATCTAGCTAGGGTACTTGCAGGCAGCAAAAGCGCTGTCCCGACGGTGATCTACGTTCAGTTGTTGGCGATATATAGCCTGTTTTATGTTGTATTGTGTTAATAGAAGCAGCTTACAAGATTTAGGAACTAGTAGTTTTGTATTCATGTCTGTGATCTGGTGTTTTAACTGTCCTTTGTGGACAGGCTTTCTGGTTTCTTTGTAATCGAACTTTGTATTTATCATGTATTTAAAACTTGTTTTAGTCACGGATGAAATATTGTCGATGTGACTTCAAATCTTAACTCACCCACATAATTCAAATCACGAATTAGCGGAAAGTCAATGTCATTCACAACTATGTCATGTTACAGTATATATACAAAAATTATTCAGTATTTTACATCCACATTTTTCAGCCTTCTGTCCCCCTCTAAGATACCTCAACAACATTGAACAGCGATGGCCCTTTTTTGGTCAGGGTTCTGGCATTGATGACAGTGGTCTTAAGTCAGGTTACTATATTGCATCTGATCGTGGACATCTGCTGGAATATCCTCCTGGACTTAATAAGTGCGGTGGGCGATACCCAATCTGGAGGAAAGGTAACCATATCCTGCACTTCTTGTTTCAACCATATGGTACGCTGATGTATATAGGTGACTTGGTTTGTTGGATTGCGGGGGATCAGGACTTTGATCTGATCATGAAGATACACAGTGACATAACCTCTCCTGTAAGCCATGACGGATGACATCAAAGTTCCAAAACACAAAAATCTCTTCTAGCAATATTGCAGCAGCTCCAAGTTTCCATTAATACCAAAAAAGTATATGATGTAAATTTCTATTTAGAGTTGTTCCATACGTTTACATGTTCCTTTTCAAGATAATCGTTGACTAGCTCTTCACTTGTGTCTTTAACACGTGCCAATGGTATGGTCATCTTTCCATGAATACTTGGCACCCGCGGCGAGCCACTTCCACTTTTTCCTGTGGTCCACAATTTAGAAAACTGAATGCTAAGTCAAGCAAAGTAAACGCCAAAACTGATTCTCGCAAGCCGATATCTAAGGTGTGGAATATAATCCAGAAAATGAAGGGTAAGGGCTCTGAATCTAGCATCCACCGTCTAAAAGATGGGGAAAATTATTGACTGATAAATCAGATATTGCAAATATACTTTGCCAAACATTCTTCCTCATCTAATTATGTTCCCGGATTCCAAAAATATTAAAAAGCAAGAAAGGAAATCTGTTAATTTAAATTCAGATAATGGGGAGGACTACAATGAGCCCTTTCCGATACATGAACTTTATATTGCTGTTGATTAGTCTCACGATAGCTTTTGGAGCTGATGGTATACATTATCAACTTCTGAAGCACTTGTCAGACTCACGTTTGGAGACGCTATTTTATATTGTTGATAACATCTGCGCATGTGAAAATTTCCCTTCGTCGTGGTGTGATGCAAAAATTGTTCTCATCCCGAAACCTGGACGTGATCCGACTGATCCTTCCAATTATTGACCCATTTCATTAACTAGCTGTCTTTGCAAAACCATGGAACGCATGATAAACAATCGACTTGTTTGGCACTTGGAGTGAGTGAGTTATTATTTAACGTCAAATTGGCAATATTTCAGCCATATTGTGACGAGAACATTTAACACTAAAGTGGAATATATGTATATCATAAAAACCTGTCAACGAATGACAGTAAAAAAACTAGAATGTAACAAATGGACTTAAAGCTAGCGTGGAAAGTTAAAGAAAACTCAATTTTTGGTATACTTTTTACCAGTGCATATGAAAGGCTTCTGGTTAGTCATAAACGGAACACAACTTTTTAAACAAAAAACAAAAAAAACTTGTGGTTCGTGATAATAATAATAGTGATATTTAGTTTCTTTCTCGCCCGCAAACGAAACCACAGACAGGTTACGTAACTCGCCAGAGAACCGGAAGTGACGTCACTGACTGAACGATTTCCAGTTAGTTGTATACGAAATGTGTAGGAAGCTCGTCATTTTGCTGATTTCTCGACGTCACCAAAGACATGCCGAATTGTTGTGTTAGCGTCAACTGCTCCATGGGGTCGGGTGTTGGTGTCACTATGCACAGATTTCCACCGGACCCCGTAGTTTGTGATAAAATTGGTTGCTTGTGTGCGCCGCCAAAGTCCGTTAGAGTTATTGAGATTATGGTTTCTTTTCATCAAGTTAGAAAATCAAAGCTAGTTTTTACTATTAGTTAAATATGTACTTGAATAATGGCCAAAAGGATTTTGCATGACACAACTTGTAACATAACGACTTCTTCCACGGAAGCAAGGTGGGGGTCGAAGTGACATAAATATTGCAAGTAATAAGTACTTACCAAACAATACCCACCAACTAAGATTCGTGTAAGAATTGGTCTTCAGCCACCCAGGCGTATTGTAAGAGGCGACTACCGGCGTCGGGTAGTCAGTCGGGTTTCAATTGCGTAGATCGATGTTCATGATGTTGATAACAGTATTGTCATATCCTGACTCAATTATTTACAGACCGCCGCCAAATAGCTGGAATACAGATCAGTGCGGCTGTAAGCAAACAAACAAGGTATACTGATAAACAAACAAATCAAACTTTGTCATGGGATTTCCTGTAAATGACTCTTTTTCTGTTGTAGAACTTACAGCGACCATGTCAGTCGTATGCGTCCAGAATGAGACCAGCACATGTGCCAAGGAAATGGAACTACAAACCGCTTTATGCGGAGGTGAAGAATTCTATTCCCTGAGAACTGATGTTGAAGATAGTGTCTTCTGTTTCCGTAAGTATGTTTTGATTAATTCTATTATGTGAAGTAAATTTCGGTAGAATATGTCAAAAGTGAAACCTCAAGTTTTGTTAACTGGATACAATTGTGGATATTATGTCTCATAAGTTTCTTGTATAAGTTTCTGATTGCAATTCATTACTTGGTAACCCCTGTGACTTGCTTATTCCATTATCGCATGTTGTGTTTGGTGTTGTTTACTACAAATATTGAAGTGTACTAACTTATTTCAATACATGGTATTTTTACTACCATACAGATTGTTTACTCCATAAATTGTATGCTATCGCATGCTTACGTGGCGGAGAAAAACATCCCCGAAGCTAGCTCAGGTGACCTAAGACTCACATGCGCCTTGAGCAAGTTGAACCCACAACTGCTTCAAGTCAGGAACCTTTGCATGAAAAGAATGGTCCAGTGGTTGCAAACTCAAAACCTCCAGTGGACGTCCGTTTCGATCTTTTTCCTCTTTCTGATGGAAACATTTTAGGTGCATCCGAAGATCCGCATACTTTTTGTTTTATTCCATTTACTGGGACACTTGTGATATACCTTCGGAAAGGTACAAAATGTGACTTTTCCCAAAACTGAAATTGATTTACGTAATGAAGCTATCTCTCTCAGAGGTTCTGTTCGTGTTATGAAGTTAATTGTTATGTTTCTGCTGCCGCTCGAACCTCTCACATGTTCCAGAAAAATACATCTAATTATAATTTAAAAAATAGTTTCTAGAAAACTTCATGAAACTAAAAGAAACATTTCCTGCATAAAAGTGTGCCTTAAAATAAGATCGTAAGGTAACCCAATGCCTTATAGTTAATTTGGAGACGATTCAAACTTCCGTACAACACAACGACAGGAAAGGTATTTATCCAAATGGTCGATTGCCTTAAGGCTGAATTAAAGACTTGGACTGGATGGGAAAAAATGGGAAAAGAACAAATTTATGAAACAAAGTAAGTCATTAGAAAAAAATGATAAGCGTTTATACAGGAAACTCAAAACAAAGGGTGGTGGTGGACATGCTAACGGACTCCCATTGACGCCAATGAAAGGTTCTGGAAACAGGTGTAGTCTGTGCATAGCGACTGTAACATTAAGGCATCATGGGTTCATTATCTGAATCATGCCATGCACGAGAAAATAACCATGTCATTTATTTGTTACGTCCCATCAAATTGCCTAACAAGTTCAAATCTATACAGCTCCAGGGCATGATGGCGTTCAAAACCGGTATTGGACACTGTTCCCTGGATGCAGTCAGCTGGTCTTGAAACAGAAACAGAGGGCTTCATGGCATAATGATCTTGTAGTCCCTATGCCAGAGCCTGAGCGGGACCATACTAATCCGTCTAATTGCAGACCAATCTCTAATTGTGAACGAGTTGTGTTTGTAAAACCATAGAACGAATGGTAAATAAAAGATTACCTTGGAAGATAGAAAGCAATCAACCTGAAACAAATATTCAATGTGGATTCAGCAAAAAAGGACGGGCACCCGTCACTCCTAGTGGTGGGTGCAGCATAATGCTAAAATCTCGTCAACACCCATTTGTGGGTTATATTTGGCCCACCAACCTGTTTGCCCTGTGTAGCGCCCCTGAGTCGTCGGAGGACGGGTCCTGGTGCTTGATTCCAGGAACAGCGTCCCTTTGCTCAACACACCACTTTGAACCTCACTTTACCTAAACAGGTGGTAGAATGAGTCCGGTTCTATCAATGGGTTGGTCATGCTAATTTTTTAAATTATTAGAAAAAAAATGTCATTTGTCTCGGCTTCATGACAGTATATTTGTATTTTGATAGTACTAATCCAATTTAGTATTTAGCTTAGAGTCCTATGTCCAGAAGGCAATCTCCCGATTTGATGGAATAATTACTTACTCAAAATCCGTTGATTTTCTAATTTCTCAGACTCGTAACTGAATCCGTTTGTAATATCCAAAGTATCCAAGACATAGCAGGTAAAATTAAAAACATTAAACGCATTAAACAGGAGCTTTATTATTACTCGAATTCCTACATCAAGCAACCAACCTGCTGTCAATAGAGCTGTTTGGAGGAACTATGTCTCCAAAATTAATTCACGCACGCAAAAGTCCAAAGTAAGTCAAAATTACTGATAAGTCTAAAATTGCAAATACAACTGGCGAAACTATTGCCAAGAATACATCATCGGCAAATCATGTGTCTGAGTTTCAGAAATATTAGAAACAACAGGAAAAGACATGGAATAGTTTCGAAACAAATAATGGTGAAGATTATAGAGAAGTCTTTTCATTACATGAGGTGCATACTGCTCTTGAGCAAGCTCATAACACTGCAACGGATGGTGATAATATACATTGTTAGGTACTGAAGCACTACGTCTGTAGACTTTCCTCCCTCAAATCGTAATACCAGTGTAGTCCCAATACCAAAACCTCTCGGGGATCTTACAGATTCGTCGACGTCTTTAACTAGCTGTGTCAGTGAAACCGCGGAACGCATGGTGAATAGTAGATTAACGTGGTATCTTGAAACCATGAACCTTGTAACAAATATCCAGCATGGTTTCAGGTAAAAAATCGTGGTACCAATACTATAGCATTGATCACAATGCTATAGTAAATAAACAACATGCTGTATCACTTTTGTTTGATCTCAAGAAAGCTTATGATACCACCTGGAACCATGGCAGTTTGAAGGATTTACATGATTTTGGTTTGAAAGGCCGTTTGCCTCTGTTTATATCACAATATTAAAGAGACAAGCAATTTCAAGTCCGGGTGGCTTCAACCCTGTCTGATCATTACAATCAGGATCAGGGTGTTGCTCGAGCGAGGATTTTGCCTGTCACAGTAAATATGTTGTAAAATCTGTTTTTAAAATCAGCAGTTTAGCCAGTGTTTCAACTGGGATTCAGTCGATGGAGCACTTTTTGTGTATGATTTTAATATTTCCTGTAGGTTGAAAAACGGCTTTAAAACGGCTTTAACTTTTCTCAATCGAAAACTAACTGCATCAAGTTGTGCAGTAAATACAAACCACATATGGACTTTGGCACGCCAACTAAAGTTATCAAGGGTACGTAAATCCCAAAACTTTCAAGTCAATGTAAACTTTCCAGGCTTTTAGTATTCTTGCTATTTTAATTTTGGCTAAAATTTCTTACAGTCGCTAGTGGTTGAAGGGATGGTGTAAATCCAACTAGGGTCCATGCAGGTAGCAAAGGTACTGTAAGTACCCATGGTGCCTAGTCTGGTGATCAACCTTCAGTTGTTGGCGATCTATAGCCTGTTTTCATATTGTATTGTCCAAATAGTGATATTAGATTTAACTTTCCTTGCTAGTTGTAAATCTGATTGTGATATCCTAGTTGTTTCACTATCATTTGCCTACAGGTTTTTATAATACACGTATGTTCCATTTCAGTGTTAATTGTTCTCGTCATGATATGAGTGAAATATTGCCAAGGTGACGTTGAATATTAGCTCACTCACTGGCTTAAGTTGTCCAGGAGGTCAAGTTTTCCATCACAAAGGATAACTATTTCATTGTCAAGACAATTAAAGTTTTCTTGTAATGTTAATAATCGTTTACTAATTGCTTTTTAAAGGAAATAGAATTATGAGGTAAATTTAAATAGGTAAATATTATTTCAGGTAGCAAAGACACAGAAAATCCCCATGGTCCCCAGTAAGGCGATCTACCATCCGTTGCTGTCGATCTATAACCCATTTATGTTGTAATGTCCTAAATATTATATACTTGTAAGTCACATACTAGTTATATATGATTTTTAACTGTGATAGTCCAGTTCTTTTACTGTCCTTCGCAGATAGATTTTATTAGATGCCAGCATAAATTATTTCAAATATTTCATATGACCTATTACGACTGAAATTATACCAAACTGACTATAAATTTGAACACACTCATACCTTCCGCTCATCGACTAGAACTCTGCGACTATGCTTGTCGTAAGAGGCGACTAACGGGATCGGGTGATCAGGCTTGCTGACTTGGTTGGCATATGTCATCGGTTCCCAATTGCGCACATCGATGCTCATGTTGTTGATCACTGGATTGTCTGGTCCAGACTCGATTATTTACAGACCGCCGCCATATAGCTCTAATATTGCTGAGTGCAGCGTAAAACTAAACTCACTCACTCACTCGACTAGAGCTCTCCGGTGTCATGGGATATCCACAAGTGTTGGGTGATGTGTGTACACACGTCGACCTACTTCATGCCAGGAATACTTAATTCAGTTGATATCTGACGAGCATGTTGACCACAACATCCGCTCTACACCATGTTGCCTACGGAAATCGGTGACAATCCTGGCCCAGTGAGGCCGAGCGCTGTCGTCTTATAGTAAAGTGAGTCGATCATAAAAAAGCATGCATAGCTTGCAGGAATGGCACGGCGTTAGGAGCCAGAATTTCGTCCCGATAACGCTGTCCGCTGAGATAACCGTCGATCACGTCGGATGGCGTACGTTCAGTAGGAGTTATCCCTGCCCAAACCATGACCGACCTTCTGCAAAACCGGCTATGCGTGGCAACAGTGATTTGCTCTCCACAGCGACGGTAAATCCTTTGCCGACCGTCATGTGAGGACAAATTGAATCTGCTTACATTTATGTCTAGACCATCTGATACGCGCCCGTCTGTGACGTGTTGGTGGTGGTGGTACCCAAGGTCGCCTTCAGCAGTCCTGCTACCCAGAAATGTCGACGATCGATGCTCCTAGATACCCATACATTGTCAGCATTGAAGACTTCTGCTGCTTGGGTTATCCGGGGTAATGGTAATGATGATCAGTATGTTATGCGCTTAGAGCATGTCCCTTAGTGATGTGGATGAGGCGTCGTATAAGTACTCTTCTTATTATTATTTATTATTATTAAGAACATGAGTTATTCATGTGGTTATCATCTGGGACTTGTGAATATTCCAAGAACCCACTGGATTGAAATCTCTGACAGTCTACCAATATCACTCTCACGCACGTCTATATATAGCCTGATTTTATGTTGTATTGTCCAAATAGTGCTGTTAGTTTTAACTTTACATGCTAGTTTTAATTCTAATTGTGATATTCTAGTTGTTTTACTGTCTTTTGATGGCAGGTGTTTTATATTATACACATATTTTCCATATTGTCAATTTGAATAAAAATATGTACCATTTGTAAGAGAAGGTATCGAATTCGTAACAATGAAATTTTAAGGCCTGGTGTGTTTTTCCATTCTGTTAAGAAAGTTGTATAGAAAAATGAAGATTATACAACTTTTAAGAAATAGTGTTGACAATAATAGCAATTGCACATACTGACACCCGCTCAAAAAAGTTAAGCACCATCAGAAGTTACTGTCATAGTTGAGATGAACATTACTGGTAATCAGTATTTGCTACATGTAGTCCAGGTAAAATGTAAAATCTGCTTGTATGTGACAGTAAAAGCGTAATACAGATGGCAAACAAAGACATGAATAGAATAGTTCATGTTTTATTAACGTTTCGATGGAGGTATTTCTGAACAAAGTCAGTAGCATAGAAAGTTTGCTGTTGTACAATAACCAGTCAACTGTTCATTAGCACAAGGGTGGTGAAACCACCTACAAATTCATCTGTCCTTGTTCACAAAAATGGGTGTCAGTATCAGGTATAACCCCAACTCGCATTCCTCATGCTGGTAATCGGGGCGGTGGGGTAGCCTAGTGGTTAAAGCGTTCGCTCGTCACGCCGAAGACCCGTGTTCGATTCCCCGCATGGGTACAATGTGTGAGGCCCATTTTCTGGTGTCCCCCGCCGTGATATCGCTGGAATATTGCTAAAAGCGGCGTAAAACCAAACTCACTCACTCACTCACTCATGCTGGTAATCAGTCTTCTGATTTGCATTTGAGGAATATTGTTCCATTCCTCTTGGACAGACTCTTGATTTTGAACATTTGGGTCCTATACTCGCACCGTACGGCCTATGATATCCCATAATTGTCCATTGAGATTCGGGTCGGTACTTCTCGCCGGTCAAGGAAGAGTGTCAGTGGCATTACCTTGAAGATAATCCCTTACTGCGTTTATACTGTGTGACCGGGCATTATCATCCATGATTACCTTGTACGTGTTTGCCTTGGATTTGGACAGGATCGAGCTTACGATCATAAGAACAACAACCCCAGGCCGTCACAGATCCACCGAATGAAATTTCTCGCTGGATGTTATAATACATATGGTGGGTGGATCCTCGTGGACGCCTTATCCAGCTATGAACCATGTGTAACATAAACGGGCTTTCATCCGACCAATGAACTCTCCTCCAAGATCGGATAATCCACTCATGTGGTGCACTGCTGTAACCATTCCTGCATAATGCATATTAATGAAAATGCGCATTTGTTTACAAAACAAGAAAAAAGTCCGGTGACGTAATATGCAAATTTGCCTGTGGCAGTGATGTTATGCTAAGTCATCGCCGGAGTGTGTTGCCTAAGGTGGGACTACTTGTGTCACATGTGCTTCGCTCTAGGGCAGGAGTGAAATGCTAGAAACTCTGAGGAGTCAAGCAGTCAATCGCGGTCACCCACCAAAGGACTGTCCGCGCCCAACGCTTCTTAACTTCAGGATCATCAGACATGCTATGCCTACTGTCATACAGATCAAGTGATGTAATATTTGTTTTTCAGAACCGAATTTCTGCGTTTTCAATACATGTCTGAACGGAGGCACATGTATTAACGAACGGTACGGCCATCGATGTATATGTGCTCCAGGATATTCAGGTCCTACATGTCAAGGAGGTGAGTAACAATTCCTCCATAAGTCTTAAGTAATGATTACAAAATAGCATGCATTTCGATGATAATGTCATGAACAATATTGGTTGCTCCTTCTTCTCGACTCTTCATGGGTTATTCATGGCAACATATTAAAAACTATATACTATAACTATATATACCTAAAACCTTCATATTTTATAAACTTTTGTGATTACAATATATCTGATTCAGTTAAAATTAAAATATATCAATTACAGTTAATCTATTTCTATAATGTGATAATATATCTTCTCTACCATAATATGATGGGTTTAGCAACGAATTGTTTATGATGAATACATTTTGCTTGAAGATCCGTGCCAGAACTACAAAATGTTGCCCAGCATGGACCTCAGGTCCCCAAGTAACAAACTGCCTGACAGTTACAGCGATAAAATTGCTCCGGGCTGGTATGCAGCACCCCAAGGATGGAAGATGCCTACTACGGATCCAAGGTCTGGATGTGGGTCAGATTCGGCTTTATATAATAAAGGTCTGTATTATTCTATACATATATCCTGTCTATCTATCTAAGTACTGTAAGCTTTTTATCCTACTGAGAAGGTAAGTAAGTCCCTAAACATTCAAAGTACCTTCAATCTTTCTGCAGCTTTTGATCGTAGGATATGTGTGTTGTTAATGTTTGGCTAGACGTGTCTAATTTGCTAACAGTTGAAGTGTCCAGCTACGGCTACAGGAAGCAAATGTACTGTAAGTACCCATGGTCCCTAGTATGGTGATCTACTATCAGTTCTTGGCGATCTATTTTATAATGTCTTGTCCGCATTTGAAATTAAATTATAGAGATGCTAGTTTTACTTCTTAACTGGTTGGTCGTAACTGGTCCAGTTGGTTTTACTGTCCTTCATTGGCAGATTTTATAATTTACATGTACAAATGGTGAATTTTCAACATATTTTAGTCACGATATTGGCAATGTGACTTTAAAGTTTAACTCACTATTTTTGTGAGTTGATACTTATGTTAGATTGATAACAATACCCACAACAAGGCATAAATTAAATGTATGTATGATTTTACATTTACTGTGTCATCAGCAACTAAATACAAGCCAATTCAACGTGAAGTGTATTAGAATTTGTTAATTTTAATAGACCTCGCTTAAGAACACTTAGACAATGGATATATATACTGAGATAGAGAAAAAATAAGGAATATGTTTTTCTCAGATGATACATCTATGTATCCGAAATGGGAAACCCTATCTTTCGACTCTAGAGAAACGTTAGCAAAACGTTGACGTGTTAACGCTCCCTCAGTAAAGTACAGATTCTAGTTCGAGCCCTTATTACTTACTCTACTCGAACTGGATAGAACACAATCCAAAAAGATCCCACATATAACATGTAGACAAGTATTTGTCTCATTTCGAATTATAAACAGATCAACGAGATACTTCTTAATGTTGTTATATGTATTCAATATCAATAGCTGAATAGAATCATCTTTGAGACTGATGTTGTCATGCTTCTGTTGAAAGAGGAAAACAAGGAAAACACCATTTTATTGAAGTGTAATAACAGTGAGTGAGTGAGTTTAGTTTTAAGCCGCACTCAGCAATATTCCAGCCATGTGGCGGCGGTCTGTAAATAATAGAATCTGGACCAGGCAATCAAGTGATCAACACCATGAGCATCGATGTGCGCAATTGGGAACCGATGACATGTGTCAACCAAGTCAGCGAACCTGACCATCCGATCCCGTTAGTCGCCTCTTACGACAAGCACAGTCCCTTGATATGGTAAGCATAGGTTGCTGAAGGCCTATTCTACCCCAGGACCTTCACGGGTCCACAATTTGATTAATAAACACATGCTCACGACCTGCTTTCACTTTCAAGATCTGGAACGGATGGCGCGGGAATTACTATGGTCATTCATATCCCGTAATGGCACCCATCGCACAAGTTTTCAAAACTGTGTAATAAGATAGATTGTTTTTACTTGCAGCGACTGAGGGAGATCTCATGCTTATCTGCGTGACATATAGAATCCCTGGCCGTTGTTATTTAGCATTCATCATGGAAACAATGACCTGTGAAAGAAATAACGAGACGCTCTATGGAATCTTCAACGTCCATCATAGAGCAACTTACTGCTTTGGTATGTTCTTACATGGACGTTCTTCAAAGTTGTCTGAAGACAGTACCATGGATGAGAAATATCTCTCTCAATATCTCTACACGACTAACGTAATATTATGCTATCATGATGTCACAAGTTAAACTCTCTGTAATTGTTTAGATGTGTTCTTGAACTCTTACATCATTTAATCCCTCTTTCGGAGGTAATCCCTCTCGGAACACCACACACATCTATCAATTAAACTATGCATACTAAATTCAGAACTCGGGGTACCTGTCACTTGATTGCTGTTATGAAACATACAGTAAAATATATCATTAACTGAAGATCTTGAAACATCGCGTTAAAGGGCGCGAATCAGTAATAAGTCCGACTATTGGTGGAACATGTTTTATGCCAGACAATATCACTCCGGGTTCACTCATTGTCAAACCTTCTAAGCAAACGTCTATGTTTTCCTGTATCAATATATCAAAGAAATAGATTAAGACACAATTCAGGAAGTCGGAACGCAGACACTTTCATCTCAAGTTGTATTACCATCATGGGTGAACCTAAACTGTTTGGAATATTCTGCTGCTTGCATACATGTGTACCGTGTGTCAGTAATGACTTCGTATAAAGATACTAGATAATTCATTTCAAATCTGCCACGCAGCTTTGCTCCTGAGATCAGTCATGTGAGACTCCAATGGGCGAGAAAGGCGCAACAGTCACTGGACAGTGACAAGCCTGGTATTACGAATCTTTGGCCAAACGAATGCTTCGTGTAAAATACCGTTTCCCGATTTATTTCCCGAGGTATTTGACACATTATTAAACAAAATAATAATGTTTCGTTTTGATTTATTTTAGAATGCACACCATACCCTCTGGATCTTCTTATCATAGAGGACGTATCATCCTCAGTAATAAAACAGGATTTTTTGAAGATGAAACAATTTGGGTTAGAGGTTGTCAGCGGCCTTGACGTACGCCCGCAAGGTACAAATGTCGCCTTTATGTCAGTATCGAAAGAGGCGCAAATTGGGTTCCACTTGAATAGGTACACAAACGAATCTGACGTGCTAACAGCTATGGATGCACAACATGGTACTGGAGGACGCACTGTCCTAGGTGATGGTGTTAATCTGGCAGCATCTGATGTCTTCACACCCTCCAATGGTGATCGTCCAGATGCGAACAACGTTGTCTTGATTTTCACCGATGGAAAAGTCAACGGTGGGGCGAGTATTGAATCATCTTACAGTCATTTGACATCAAAAGCTGACGTATTTGTAGTGACAGTGACATCGCAAGTAGATCAGATTACAGCGAAGCTGGTCTCTTCTGGCCCTGATCATGTCAGGAGCATCTACGAAAACGATACCCTGACTTGGGCCAAAGATGCCGTCACTCCATGCAAACGATACAAAATCTAGAAGCTAACAAGAAGCAAGCAGGATATTACCTGTAATTATCTCTGCAAATAAATACCTTGCATCATATCAGTATTTTGTTATCAAAAACGTGTGCGTCTATGTGCTGTGGTCGGGAAGCGTTGTTGATACGATGATTATGTAATGCTGACATGAGAAACGAGACCTGTGAACATACGGGTTAGAATTGGTCTTCAAACAACAGCAGGAGCATCAATCTGCATAACTTGGAAAGGATGACATATGACAACTAAGTCAGCGAGCTTGACCACCCAATACCGTTAGTGGCCTCTGACGACATGTATGCTTGCTGAAGACCATTTCTAATCAGGATATGCCCGAGTCTGCCGTAGAATGTCGGATATTGCTGAATATTAGATTCCATAGACCTAGAAAACAATATCAAAATTGGTTATATGTAAGTCCTTTATCGAATCCATAATACCAATGTACATGCCTTATAATACAGTGAACTTGTCAAGCCATGTTATGTCAGTTGTTAAGAATGGGTACAATATGAAGCGGGGTTTTTTGCAAATACATATATTGACAATGAAAGTGGTAGTATTTAAAGGGACACCACAACATTGTCTTTTACCGAATAATGGGATAGTGTGTAGTATATTCAGATAGAATTTCCTTCAGAATCACCTTTTGCATCTCGTATAGAACAACATGTTAACCCCACATGGTACGGGCCTCTGGAAGTTATTTAAGATTTTGGCCCTTACTTCACCAAGACGGGTGGATAAAATGACCACCGTTCAATCTATCGGCTTATCACGCCAAGCCCTGTGCTACAACTTTTGTACTATTTTACAAAATTCTTGAAATTTATAACATGGGTTTTTTTTAGTCCTGGCAGAATTCTTTGATCACAGAATTTCAGTTACATATTTCATGTATTGCCTGGAGTCGTATGCTGAGAAGGCAGTGGTTGATGGGCCAGTCTGGTTGTAAATCTAATTGTTAATGTTTAGTTATTTAATTCCTGTTTGAGTATGTAGCATTGTGAAACGCAGTGGTAGATGGGGAGTTCTGAAGTTGAAGTCTAAACACTAACCTGATGACAACGACCTCAGACTGCTTATACAAACTGGTTACAGCCACGATCCACGTTCTATGTTTTGTTTTGGTTTGGTTTGGTTTTTTTTTTGGTTTTTTTTTGCTGTTTTGTTTTGTTTTCGTTTTTTTTTGTTCTGTTTTGTTTTTGTTTGGGGGGGGTTGTTTGTTTTTTGTTTGTTAGATTTTTTTGTCTGGTTGGTGTTTGTTTTTTGGGGGGGTTTTGGGGTTTGTTTTTTTTTTCTTTTTCTTTTCTTGTATTTTGTTGTTTTTTGTTTGTTTGTTTGGGGTTTTTTTGGGGGGAGTTGTTTTTTGTTTTGTTTTTTGGAGGGAGGGGGGTGTTGTCACTGACATGTCGGAAAACTTACACATTGTCTGTTGTGCGAGTTCACTGTGGTACACACACACAACAGAAGATTGTGACAGTAATGTCAAAGAAACTGCGCAGGAAAGTCCCATATGGAAACAGCAAATGAAAATCAATAAAATAAAATTCACGCAAAACATTAGTTCTGCAAGTTGTCAAACAAACTTACAATAGGTAAAACGTTTCTCCTAAACTTTTCTCGGCCGTTACATCTACCCAAGCATTAGGGTCACTTCCTGGTACATCTTCAAATACAAGCATATCTATCAAGAACTATATGCAAAATCACCGTTAAAGTCTCAGAGGTCTCGTTAAATCAAAACTAAGAAAGGCAGATTCTTGAAAAAACAGAAGGGTCAGAAGATAAATTCTATTATTCAACAGATATGGATCGCTTGGGGAAATCGACGTGTCCGAAGAACATTTCAGGAGACAATGCCGGAGACAAATTATTAACTAGTAAATCTGGAATTTGCAAATAAATTTGGAGAAACCTTAGCCCAAAACTCTTCCTGGTCGAATTATGTACCTCAATTTCAAAAATATAAACAGCAGGAGGAAAAGAAAACTATTAATTTCACTTCAGATAATGGGGAGACTGCAATGAAATATTTTCTATTCATGAGTTTCATACCGCTCTTTAAAAAGTTCACGATACTGCTATAGGAGCTTATAACATACATTATCAGCTGCTGGCACACTTACCTGGAATCACGTTTAGAGACCCTCTTAAACATTTCTAAGGATATTTGGACCTCTGAAAAATTTTGGTTTGGTTTGAAAGGCCGTTTGCCTCAGTTTATGTGTAAGTTTTTATATGACAGGTAATTTCGAGTCCGTGTGGGTTCAATCCTGTCATAGCATTACAATCAGGATCAGTGTGTGCCGTAAGAAAGCATACTGTCCGTCACACTGTTTAGTATTTAGATAAATGGTCTATCACAGGTTAAAACGATTCAATCGATGAAACCTTATTTAATGTTTCCTGTTGCGGTAAAAACATGCATACCATTACAGTTGTATTTGAATAAAATTAATAAATGATGCTTACGAAACGGTGTAATCGTCACAATGACCCGGTATTATATTTGGAAGGTACTCCTATTACAACAGTAAAAGTTGCCAAGTTCCTGGGATGATTTTTGATCAACATTTGACTTTTCGACCAGATATAAAACATTTTAAAAAATAAAATTCGATATATTGAGAGTACTTTGGGAGAAGTGGGGAGGTGACCCTCCTCCAACTGAACAGACTGCACTGATCCGTTCAAAATGGTGCAGCCTGCAAAAGCCACCTTCATCTTCTTGATTCAGTCCACCTCCAAGGTCCATGACGTTTCCTTTGATCTTTCAGGACCTGTCCTATCGACAGCCATAACGTCGTCGCGGATGAGCCATCTTTAAAACATCGTCGTATCAAATTATCTTTACAATATCTTACAAAAGTATATTCTAACAAATCTGATCCTGTATATAACTGTGTTTTCAATCCCCTCTGTTCATTTCCGCTGCCGACATTGAGCTAAAAAATATATCTCCTTCTTTTTTCGTCTCCTTCTTTGGCAGTTGGTTAGGCCAGAAGTCTACCTTTCATCAATATAGGATATTTCTATAGCGCATATATCCAGGCAACTAGTGCTTGCTTCTTGCAAACTAGTGCTTTCCCTCGATCATTGGATGTCAGTCTCCACGGCCCATCAATCTCAACTCACTTGGGATTATACAAATCGTGCTGCCTCTAGGTGCACCGAGGTATTTGTGGCTTTCTCTTCCGAACCAGGTACCCATTCACAGCTGGATGGACTGACTCACATAGGCACAGTACCTTGTTCAAACAACACTATTTTAAAAATCTGAAACTAATGAATTACAATATAAACAAGAATTTCTTCTAATTAAAAACAAATATAATACATACAAAACCTTATTTACAGATGGGTCCAATGACGGTGGCGCATCCCGTTCACAATTTATTGCATTTATAGAGGAACACAGATTTTGGTGCGTTTTGGCGAGTTGTCCTCAGTGACAATATTATGGATTTAAACTCGGAAATGTTTGCAGACAACGTTCACCATATATATACTGATTACATAGACACCGATGATTCAAATTCGAAAAGTTACATGGAAAACTATTATCTATGCGATTCTTTTTTCTTTTCTTTTTTTTTGGGTTTATATATATATATAGGGTAATCTGTTTTAGTCTCCGTTGGCTGGCGTAAATAGTTTCATTTATAATCATTATAAATGTATACTTTGTTTTAGTCAATATATGATTGGAATATTGCCCAGGTGACTTAACTCATTAACTCGAGCACTGCAAGGTGAATATTGTTTTATTGATGACAATAGTGATAGAATCACAGTACATATTCTATGCTCTATTCTGCACGGTATAACGTTTCCAAATCAATTTACAAAATGGTGTACTTATATTATTTTAAGATAATGTGCGAAGCATAGTATATATTGTTCCAAAGCCACTTGAACGTTGAAGCAAAATTACATGCACTCTTAAAAAAACAGAAAAACATAGGTGAAGGTAGTTACAGGCTTTTAATGGTTATTTCGCACAAACACAACCAAGCTAAATTGACGTCAACGTCAACGGGTCCCTCTGACTTTTGGAGAATTCGCAGTGTGTGCCCGTTATACAGCCCTGATTTTTTTCCTGTCTGGTATATGTTTCTGAATAGTATAAATAGTTTCAACAGAATGCTCTATTACAGAATCAACTATGATTGTCTATGAGATTATAATTTCAGGCCTGAGTGGCAAAAGAACGCTTTAGCCACAAGGCTACCTTAAGCCGGACTGCAGTGAGTTAAGGTGGATCCGGGAAATTAAATGGATGGTAGTCAAGCACGCTGGTAGTGCTGGAGATTGACACTGATGATATCAGTATCACTCACTCACTCACTCACTCACATTCATTTTGACGGAGTTTACCACTGTAGAGGACACGTTTTCATTACGACACAAGATACGCGTAATAACATGTCTATAGCTACAAAATATGTCACTTACTGCATTGTAAGAGGTGACTGATGGGAACGGGTGGTCATGTTCGCTGACTTGGTTGGCACATGTCATGAGATCCCAGTTGCGCAGATCGATGCTCATGATTTGGATCACTGGATTTTCTGGTGCAGACTCGATTATTTACAAACTTCCGACATGTAACTGAAATATTGCTACGTGCGGCGAAAAACTACACTCGCTCACTCAGTTACTTCATTGAACGCCCTGAAGAAGTAGGCACAAAATGTACTAGCTGAAAACCTTTGCCCAACTTATTCCTGCTCCTACGTCTTTTAGTTCTATTCTCAGCTGCACATGCCATTTCTATTACCTTGGCAATTTAAAAAATGTTTACACGTTTTGCCTCTCCTATAAACATTCTCTTTATATAGGGTAACTGAGAAGACAAAGCACCTGTCGGATATTGAATATTATGTTTATAGGAGTTTGATGGATACATCTGACATTTATGGGTACTTTCTACAAACTCATGAATGGCGAGTCACATTTCGAACTTCATGGATGATTGGTGCTGAAAGATTAAAGTTCATCAATGTGTGATCTGAACCGAAGGAAATGGGAATCATATCTTAGGGTTATTTACCTTCCCCCGAGAGGAGGATCAACGCATAAACATGTTTAAAAGACTCCCGATTATAGGTCGTGTGTGTATTTATATAATATTATGTCAAACATTCTCTTCTGTCCCAAGGCGAGTTCTAATTACATTTTTTAATTAGGATGTTTTAATTTTATATGCTAGTTTGATGTTCATATCTGTTAAAGTCTAGTGTTACTGCTGTCCTTCGATGACTGATTTGACTCAATTTAGTGATTTTACTATTGATATAGATTATATTGTTCTCGTCACGATATGGCTCCAGTAATGCCAATGTGATGCGAAATATTACCTCACTCACTCTAACTAAAATACCTCTCAAAACTTTATCCTTCTAAAAATGATAGGTGAGATGGTTTTCACTTATCGGAATCATGTATGGAATCAAACCTTGTGGGCTACCCACAATGACGGCAGTGTTTATTATACTCCAAAACAGATCATTGGCACTCTTCGTTACATTTAGACGCTAACGATTGCACTCCCGCACTGGTTATTGTACTGATTATAGTACGCTGACATTGGTTATTGTATTCCGACACAGATTATTGTATCCAGACACTGATTATTGTATTCCAACACTGATTATTTTACTCCGACACTGATTATTACATTCCGACACTGTTTATTGTACTCCGACACTGGTGAATGCATTTAGCCACTGACCATTGTTCTCTGACACTTGTTACTATATTCTGATTTTTTTAATTCAACACTGATTATTGGATTATTGTTCTCAGAGACTGATTATTGTACTTCAACACTCGCTGTTGTACTCCAAAACTGGTTATTGTATTCAGACGCTGATTATTGTACTTCGTCACTGATTATTTGTACTTGGTAAATGGTTAATATGTATTTCAACACTTTTTATTTATTCCGTCCCTGAGTGTCTTACTTATACAAACTTATTATTCTACTCCGTCACTGTTTATTGTATTCTCCCATTGGTTATTGTACTCGGCGGCGATGTACAATTATAGACTGGTGATGAGGTCAGTAACTGTTTTTATGGACCCGCGAAAAGAACTATTGACCGAGGACGATGACTCACAATACATATTTCATTAGTCGACAGGTAGACATTACCTTGTCAAATGGCGGACAGAGTGGGCGTAAGAATGTGAAAGTATCCCTCAGCTCTGTCTAGACAATTCTGTGTCGTCTTCTCCTTAGATAGCAATATCGGGATACCGTATGATCGGAAGGTATCGCCTCCTTGGTCAATTCAGCAAAGCGAGTGAAGATTTCAACAGGTTAAGGTCCACTTGATAATGAGTGAGGTTTACGCCTCTAAAATCATTATTCAAGCAATATGACGCCAAGGGACACTAGAAATGCTTCATTCTCCTGCATGTGGGGAATCGAACGAAGTAACCACCAGGCTCCACCCCACTCCTCAAACCCCCACTGTCAGGTCTACGGTCGGTTATTTAAACACAAACCGAATTCTTCTTGGATCCTGACCCTGGATGACGTTCATTATTGACCGGCATGATGCAAATAGACGAAGCGTCCGTAATATCCCCGAAAGTACACAAGAAAGACTTTTACTTGAGATCATGATTGATAGTAATCATTGGGCAAGGGGAAATACAATTTGAATGCATTAGGTTTAATCGCCAGTGTTTAATGTATACGACATCGTGTCGGCTGGATGAAGGAGTGAAGCCGAAGTGGTCAATGTCATGTATGATCACTGGCGAGGTGAAAGATACAACTTCGATGCTCATATTGTTGAGTATTTTGATTGTCTGGTCAGGACATGATCGTTTCCAGCCATATACCGCGAATATTGATGAGTGCGGCGTGAAACGTAACTTGTTGACGTGAGGACTCAGAGGCTCTGTAAAGCAAAGGTCAAAGCAGTGGTCCCTTCAGTCGTGAACGTTTGATAGAGATGGGTCACTGGTCACCATCAGGCCTGTCTTGGCATATTGGCAGTCAGCAATATTACAGTGTCTTGATAACATGGCAGCTGGGCAGAAACGGTGCTTCGTTGACACAGGAAATGCGTTAGGACATTCTCGTATTTACCATCCCTAGTGTCGTTGTGCACTCGACTTGCGGATCATTGCCCGTTTTGGTTTGGAACGATAACACGTCAGACCAATACGTTTCCTAAAACGACAGAAACTTTTGACACTCCTGAGCTCCACCCAGGGTATTGAGATGTTCATACACAGACTACATATCTGTCCAAACTACTGACAATAGATAACTTTGGGCATATGTATATGATCAATCCATTTCAGTGAAATGTGGATATGTGCAGATGTGATCTCGTCGCTATTATGGCTAAAATATTGCCGATGCGATTTAACTCATTCACTCAGTCTTTACTGTGTGGAGATTAGTAAAGTGTGTTGTGAATCTGGGCTAAGGAGGTACTAAATGATAATCTTTATTTTGTTAAGCAAAAGGCTTAAACATTGGTGACATAGAATCGCCTCTAGGGACAAAGAAATGTTTCTCAACTGGTAGAAGCAGACGGCGAGTTCGACTGCTATTCATAAAACACTTAAATAAAGCAAGTAACGTTTTGCCTCTTTGCGGAATATTTATTTAACCACATTCGATCCCAGCAACCCAATATCCTTTATTGGGCTCCTCAGGAGTTGTTGTAGTAGTAGTACTAGTAGTAGTAGTAGTAGTAGTAGTAGTAGTAGTAGTAGTAGTAGTTGTTGTTGTTGTTGTTGTTGTTTTTGATGATGATGATGATGATGATGATGTAGAATTGTAGCAGAATTATTAGTAGTAGTAGCAGTAGAATACGTAGTAGATGGGGTATCTCATATGCAAAGAGTATCTCGCCTTCATCAGAAGGAGAATGCTAACTCCACCTTGATCTCGTGCAGATCCCTTCTTAAATGCACTGTCCGCTTTAGTTTACAGATGCCTTTTAGATATACCCGCAAACACGCATGCACCAGCTGAAAAACACTGTGTTCGTATCATATACTTCCTGTGTGAATGGAACACAATATGCAACATAGGGGGACACCGTAAAGATGACCCCACTATCTAGTAAAAAGCCATTGTGTTGATCAGGCAATGTGTATTTGCCATCTTTTGGCGGCAGTCAAACGGGGATTTCAGGACTGACCTAGGCAAATCCGTTTTCATAAATTATGAGATATAGTTCCGATCAGAGTGTCTGATAAAGAAGTCTGAAATGTAATCGTAACTCTGGGCAAAGCGCGAGGTGCTTGTCAAATTTAACCCAACAAACTTTACACAAAACTATCTTGTCCATCTGATAATACGGGACTGTGAATTATTGTATTGTAAGGGTTGAAGTGCGTCCTGATTTTCACGTGATGAGTACAACAGCACTTTTGCAGGCTTTACAGCTCAGGACTGAGGCAAGATCTCGACAACATCCTAATCTTGTTTATTGCAAAAAATAAAGCGATAAGATGCCTCTTTTGAAAATGATCTCCCCTTGAAATGAAGCTGGATGCTCTGTACGGATACAAAGATAACACATATAACAAGCAAAAGTATGAAGAGAGTATTTGGAGAGTAATTCCCATGGTTCGGAGCCAAGGGTTGTTTTTGAGTTATGATAGATTCTCTTCGTGTGAATCTTAACATGTGAAATATATATATCGCTTTGATCGCGTTCGATGAGGCATCTACCCTGTAATTTACATCCCTTTCTCTTTAATCTGTCAATCAAACATTTCAAGTCGTCAGGATATTTTAGAGCCCATTCTCAGAGGACCTCACGAGGAAGTGTTTTTCATAACAAACTACGTTCACAAATGAACAATGCTCGATCTACAGTGGTGGATTCTTATCTTCTTGTATTATGTTCTGCGTGCACAATCCTTTGTCATTTTCAGCTATAGCTCTCTCTAAGTTCATGTGCATACCAAGTATGTTACGTCATTACTTATAACAGAAAGAAAAACACCAGCAGAGGCATTGTCAGTGTTTTAGGTCAGTGGTTTTATTTAGATTTTCCAGTGTGCATGCATACATCTTTCTGGGAGTTGATCATGGAATGTAAGCATCAACATAGCATTGTTTATCGGCTGTTTTTGTGATAAGTTATGTGTCGCTCTTCCGTGTATCCAGTGCTGTTTACACAAACGTTGCAGACGTTGACGTGAGGTGAAGTAGGGTTAAGGACGTACGTGTGTTTGTGCATGTTTCGGGGCCATTAAGTCGAAGACTGGCCCGGCCCTTCATATCACGATCGTTACTGGTTCAAATCCAGCATCTGACCTTCAATTTGCAGTGGGGTCATAGATGAAAATGCTGGCGTCCACTTATTACGTCAATAACCCGTGAAGAACCTGGTTAGATTTAGTCTGTGGTCTTCAGCAACCCAGGCTTGTGGTCTTCAGCAACCCAGGCTTGTGGTCTTCGGCAACCCAGGCATGTGGTAAAAGGCCGCTAACGGGATTGCATGGTCAGACTCGCTTACGTCATCGTATTCTAATTTCCTATATCGATGCTCATGTTGTTGCTCACTGGATTGCCTCGTTCAGATTCCGTTATTCACATAGCGCCGCTACATCGCTAGCATATTGCCTTGACCAGCGTCATAAAAGCAACTAACCAACCAACCAAATTATGCGTCAGTGATCCATGTATTGACTGAAGTAGATCACTGTGGATTCCAAATTAGTCCTCAGTAACTGGAGCCCACGTAAGTGGGTGTGGTGGTCAGAATGTATGACGTGGCTGATTTTGTTTCATTGACTTCAGGGGACCGGAGGGGTAGCCTAGTGGTTAAAGCGTTCGCTCGTCAGGCCGAAGAATCAGGTTTGACTACCCAAATGGATACAATCTGTGAAGCTCAATTTTGATGTTCCCCGTGGTACAATTTCTGGGATATTGCTAATAGTGGCGTAAAACCCACTCACTCATCGGTTTTGGTAGTAGGTCCGGTTGCTCATGTACGCAACCGCGCAACCGCGCAACTATTGGACAATTAGTGCTATCGGAGAGACACTTGTGACTGGATCTGAGCGTTTACTCCTCAATGGTCAATGGTGGGTTGGAGCCTACGGTCAACGGATCCCGAACTACTTGGTCGTAGATTTTCAGTGAATACCCACCCGCCTGTGCCAGAAATTTGTGCAATAACAGATATACGTCATGCGTCATTTTAAACATATCATAGTGGCACGTATTTTTTATCGAAGGAATCCATGTTTGTTTTTTGTCTGTATGGCCATAATACTCGTGCAACAATTGCAATATTCCAGTAGCTTCAGGCTTTGGTCAGTACATTTCATAACATTCGGGGTGCAGTTGAGCAGGGCGGTGAGGTAGCCTAGAGGTTACATCATTCACTCGTCACGCTGAAGACTCGAGTTCGATTCCCTACATGGATACAATGTGAGAAGCTAATTCCTGGCCTTCCCGGCCATCATATTGCTGGAATAGCGGGATGAAACCTAACTCACACACTCACTACAATCGTTTGACAACGAAACATACTACAATGAGAGTCATATGATTATTACTGGGTGTATTTTCACTAGTGATTCAGGCTCAGAAAGGAGCTTATGACAGACGCGTAGAGAACATTTGCATATTTGTCGCATCAGTGACCAAATGAAGTCCGATGCAAGTCCCTTTTCTGGCGGCCCGAAAATCTGAATATAGTTTGTATATGCTTATCTCGGGTGCCGCCTGTGGGGCGGGATATACACACTGTTTCGTTGACACCTATTGTCATCACTGTTTAATGGTCATTCATGGAGAGATCCTGTCGATATAGTCAGAAGTACATTATTCTGCGATCTCAAGATCGCCTATTTTTATGTACAGGAAACGAAATAGCCAGCCTGCAAAAATATGCTGCCCTGTTGTGCATTTGGACTACAGAAAATTTAAATTGTACCAATGAATGTGACTTCACAATATATTCATACAGTGTGTCCTGTCTTTACATGTATAGTATTCCCAGAAATTATTGAGAATCATGTTGCGTCATGTAACTCATTACGCTTATTAACTTCTGGCGTTTTACTTACATAAACATGTTAAAACATCATCCTTTTACAGTCTCAATCTTGTTTTAGTACTTTGTTCGACCTCCTCGCTCAGCAATGCATGCCTGAATACGCCTAGGCACACTACCCATCAAAGTTTGTAGGTAATCGTGTGACAGGGTATCCCAATATTGGACCACCTCGGCCTTCATATCTTCAATATTTCTCAGTCCCTTTTGGTTTATTCTGTCCTTCATGACTCCCCACACATTCTCAATTGGGTTTAGGTCTGGGCTGTAACTGGGCCAGTCTAAAACTTGAACATTTTCGCCCGACAACCACTGTTTTGTGTAGCGCGCAGTGTTTTGGGTCATTATCATGTTGGAAAATCCAATCATCTTCATACAATGTTTGTGCTGTCGGAAGAAGGTGACCATTTAGAATGTCAACGTATCTTTCTTTTATCAAGTTTCCCGTGAAAACACACAATGGCGTCACTCAGCGAGCCGATATGCCACCCCACATGTGAAACTTCGGGCTATGTTTTGGTCGCTGGTAGATAGGTTTGACAGTATCTTTGGTCCAAATTTTCACACAATTAGGGAAAAGCCAAACAGAACTTTTATCCGAAAAGAAAACATTATCCCAATCTTGATTTTCATGAGCCCGACAACAGTTTAAACGTTTTTCCTTTTGTGCATCTTTCATCAACGGCGAGGGAATTCCACGTTTTTTCACCCAATTAAGTCTCTGTAATTCCTGCCTGACTGTTTCATTGCATACCTGAGGACTTCCTCTGCTAATCATTTCATTTCTGATGTTCTCAACACTTTTCAATTTGCCCCTACTCACAATCTGCCCAAGTCTTCGGCGATCCACAACACTGAATTTCTTAGGCCGACCTGCCCCTGCTTTGTGCTTTATCCCGGTTCCTGTTTGAATATTCTTCAAAGTTCTGTATACTGTAGACAGAGGAATACCATGTCTACAAGCTAACACTTTAGCATCAGCCTCACCCCTTTCAAAATCATCTAGAATGAGCTTTCTTTTCTCTCTTGCTGTAAATTCTGCCATGTCAACACTGGAAGCCGTCTGCTCAGACAAGGGAGATAACTATTGACGTAATGAGCTGCCTTCTAAGCCTTCAAGAGTTGTCTCCCTTATTTAGTATGCTTAGTGCATAGTGAAAGCCCTTTTTCCACTCTTAGCATCATTAGAAAAAAAAACAAAGATTTTCTCAATAATTTCTGGGAATACTGTACTTTCATTATAGATTGGTTGCGTTCTTGACCATAAAGCAAAACATAGAATATTGTTAATAACGTTCGTACACATGTAATATCTACCAAAAGAATTGTATTACAAATTATGAAAATCAAAATACGATATGTGCCACAATTGAAAAACATTCTAAAAATGTGTTACGCGCCTATCTAACAGACTCGAATTACTGACCTAGAATGATCGCGCGATACGTGTAGTAATGCAGCTGATTCAATGACCTTTCTGAGATGACGTTCCAGAGAAGGCAAAGAGCAATGGGCCATGCAGCCACCACGCACCTCCATGCTTCTCAAACCAGATTCCTATGACACCATTATACCGCGTATAGCTTCAAAGAAGAAAAATACAAGGTGGTTATCTTTTGATCTTAAATAAAGTTAGTGATGTCTTAGTAAATAACTCAATCGCATCAAGAGTGTCTTCACGGTCATTGTCCAGCGGTTTCATGCACTGGGTCAATCCGTATCCTTGTTTAGGTGTTTTCCTACTTATTACCTATCTTGGTATACAAGATAATAAACACGTTGAAAATCACCACCTGAAAAACAAGCTATGACACCCGTTGACCTGCCCATTTTTTCTAAAGCCTCAAATATGTTTACAAAGCCCAACATTTCAGAATAAGCAATTTTCCTCAACCAAAAAAGCCGAGCCATAATGATACCATGCGAGATAATCCCAGTTGATTTCGCCTTACTTGGAATCTCCTTTTTGTCCTCTTGTTGACACAAATTACCTCCCTCAGTTAATAACCCCTCGGCCCCCTTTCACCCAGGCGCAGCCCAATCTCCAGGGGTTGCGTCCAAAATGACACCCCGTGTCCACGCTCCAGTTCACTTTTTGAGGGCTTTGGAAACGGGACTGTCATGTTGGTTTTTGTTCGTTAGGAAGTCTGATTCTTATTGTTCGTCAAAAGAATCGCTGAAGCACAACTCAGGGTAGTGCCACCAGTAGCCCTATTAAGCCATGGTTGGATACGACTTTAGATAATTTATTCGATAATACTTGACAGAGGTCCAACCTTGATATTCTATTGTCGGTTTTAATGAAATATTCATGTAGTGTTGTTTGGATCCTCTCACAGCTATTCTTCCCCTGTCTCCAATACCTTCTTTCAATGATTGTACTCAACATACTAAGTTTTCTACAACCCGCTCGCTTCATTATCTCGCTTCAGTGCTGGCCGAAGCTGGACACTGGTCACGCGACTGGTCCATTTGGCCATCATGACACTGCCTTGACCACTCGTATTATTCACGGTGTATTCCTGTTTTGTTTCATAAAAAAGGTATAAAATAATATCCAAATAGCCGCAGTTCGTGCATCTGAACTTTCACCTCTCGTATCTGAAGCAGCTGTCAGATTTTCTGCTTAAGTTAGTTTCCTGAAAACTGTAAAATATGGAAAAGCGGTATTGACGTACAAAAAGCAGTTATTGGCAATTTCTCACGAAAATACGGAAATCCAATTACTTTTTATATCCTTTGAAAATAAACAGGTCTTCATGAAGGTAATTGGTGCTTAAATTTTAATTCAAAAGACACTTGTATCTGAAAGGCATAAAGCATCGACACGTGACTGTCACTTCATGTTCGTGTTAATGAATGACGGTTTTAGAGAGCGAATGACCACGCCATGCATTCTGAACCATTTACTAAGAATAAAATATGGCCTCAAAGGAACGAGTTTCATAACACACACCTCACACGTACTAATCAATTAAGTTCATTTTGCTAAACAGCAATGAAGCTATAATAATATGTTTACAATAATAATATTTTAATAAAATTTACAATAAAGGATAATCTTTCAATAAAAGGCAATGTTTCGAATAATAATTTCAGACATTCTTTGTCCCAATATGTAAGTTATGAAAACAGGTTAGAATGTGCATTTACATATGGTATGGTTTATATGTATCTCTTGTAAAACCATCTTCACGTGTTTTGTTTTTTTTTTCATTTGAAACATGAAGAGAAAAGTTACACCAAATGTATTCAATGACAGATACATCTAATCAAATGATGGCTTAGCACTGTCCAAAGGATGCACTGTCACGCCAAACGTATACAAACTTCAGGAAATGAGGGAACGGATGAATACAGTTTTACAATACAGATAACAACAATCCGCCTTTATTAAGGCTGCGTGTGATAACCAAATCTATCCCGACAATATAGGTTGTATAGCGATATTATCTGGCATCAGGACGAAATGGTGTTTTGAAACTAAGAATACCTCGCAAACACAAATACAATGCCCCCCCTCTCTGTCTGGGCGTTACCGTCCTCAGCGAATTCGTCCGAGATAACCCATTTCTGGATGAACGAAAAATGTGTATTAATAGACGTCTCGTGTATTCATATAGACATTCCAACAGAAGCCCCACGAGTGTCTAACTGTGTTATACGGTCATCTATATATTTTGCACGGAGATGTATAGCTATTCGACTTGTCTCTGACAGGATAGTACACCTGTTGTGAGCTAAGGCATGTTCGTTCTTTCAAAGCAACTATATTTGACACAGTCACGTCAACTCAACCGCTTAACTAACTCGCACAGATATTCAACACTCCGGTAAATTTTTATTTTCTGTTCATAGGTATTTTCTTCATTCGGTCATTTCTTTCCTGACCAAAATCCTGTCAAACACATCTTCAAAACAGGTAGCTAATGGAATAGTCGGGGATGTAGTGTTTAAGCGATATGTGTTGTTATATATCAGTACCCGTGAAGAGGATAGAATTAATCTTTAGCAACCAGTGGTTGTGGTGAAAGGGGAGTACGGGATCGGATGGTCAGGATCGCTGACTTGGTTGATACATGTCGCATTCTAGTTACGTTTATCGACTCTCTTGCTGTTGATCACTAAATTGTTTTTTCCATATTCGATTACTTACAATATTGCCTAATGTGGGGTTAAATAACAAACAAAACAATCGCATATCGAGCTGCTTCTATCCACCGCCAACTGTCATCAACATGTGTCCACATGTTTATCATATTCGTGGTGATGGTACCAGGTGATGGCGACAAGAGACAGAAAGTACAAACAGTCAGACGTTACAAAGAGAATCAGAAATGTTTCAGACATCTAGACATTTGTTTTAGACATTTACTTAAATGTTCGATTACTGGATTCGAACCTGGCTGGTGAAATTGTCCTGTGTATTCCTCACAAATGACTGTGTAAGTCTGTAAGTTAGGCTACGTGCCTGTCGCAAACACATGAAAATATTACAACATGCAGAGAGTGTAAATATAGCATTACTGCTTTCTTTGAAATAAGTGTTATTTTGCAAACAAGAATACTAAGCTTATAGAGCTGATTCTGTCTAATGCCAGGCTCTGTGATCGGGCTCATTGTGTGTGTTTGTACCCGGATGTCGTGGGCCCTGAGACTGGTTTACCTGATCCAGATATGCTGTATTTAACAACCACAGAGTGTCTGGAATTTTGCTTGTATTGGCATTAAACAGTGCTCGGTACTTACAGCAATGGGTATAACGTGGCTATACTTTTTTCAGTAGTTATGACACATCGTTTCAGTTTATACTGGGAGAGAAGTCCAGGATCACTGCGATTCCGAGCCTGACCATACAGTATGTCTTGGAGCACGAAGAGTATGCAAGCTGACCCTGGCAGAACCCAAAAGGTAAAGTATGGTGACGAGGTATTTTGGTATAATGGTATTTTCCCGGTACTGCTGTCGATATTGCTGTCATTGCGGTTTTTTGCTGTCGAATTTAAAAGGGCACAGAATTAAAATACAAAACGAACGAAAACTAACACAGACTGGATTGAAAGGGTCAAAACTATGGAATTGGCGTGACATGTGATACCATATTTATGAAAACATGTAGAAAGTGGTAATAACAACCGATTCTTGAGGTAAGAGGAGGAGGTAAGAGGAGGATGTACGAAGAGGAGGTACGAGGAGTAGCATCGTCCCGAGCCGAGCTCCTTGGAAAACATGATCGTGAGTTTGAATCTCGGCTCTCCCAGATCATGTTTCTATGCTTGTTAACGCTACCAATAGGTTTCATCAAAGTGGTAAACATCCATGATCTGCTGTGCTACTGACGTACCCTCCACAGTAACTTGACACGTGTACTTGGTTTCATTTGATTACTGTCCTCAACTGCTTGAGAATGAGCTGTCTGCAATCCGCCAACACATTTGGTAAAGCGAAAAAGCATAATAGTGGTAACATGTATGTGGATAGATCACTGAAAATCTGTGATAACGTTAGGTGTTCACGAAATGTGTGAGCAAGTCCTGCCTCAGCCAATTCATGTTTCAAAATCGCTCAGTACTATATCCGTTCCTTCGGGTTTCTAGTTGTCTAGAAGCTAAGTCTTGTAAGGAGGCCCAGAAAAGGAGTTTGTTCAACGCCTACTACATAAAAGATTTGACTACACACTTTGATTCAGGAGAGCCCACTGAACATTTCAAGGCACTATGTGGCATGGGATCGGTGGGATAGTCCAGCGGCTTAAGTCATTGCTCGTCACGCCGAAGATCCAGGGTCGATTCCGCACATCGGTACATTGTATGTTGCCCATTTCCGATATCCGACATATTGCTGGAATATTGTTGAAAGCAGCAAAAAGCCCAACTCACTCACTCACTCACTCTAATGGTAAAAGGCCATGGCCAGCATCATAACAGACTTTCTTCACGGATTAAGCTCAGTGCGACCTTGAACCTAATTCACTTGAATTTTCATATCTCTCATGTACACATCTGCCTCTTACCACGATCAGCACATATATGAGCATTAGGAAAAGAAGTATCAGCCTACATTTCGTCTCATTAAAAAAGCATTAGTCTCTTTAAACCTGAATTGGCGATTTGATCTCTGACCTTACTGATGATGTCACGTTCAAGTGTCGTCTGGTCCGTCTGTATTGTGAGCGTGCCGCTAGAGGGCGCCGTAGTTTGTACTCGTGTCTCATCATGGCCCCTCAAACCTGAAAACGTGACAAGATCTAGAAGCTGCGAGCACTAAAACAGAAAAAAATGTCACCCATCTCCCTTTGCGCTTCGTTCTAACTGGTACTTTCCGACTTTCTAACACACTCTTGAATTTCGTAGAAAATGGTAGTCGTGTTTAAACCTTCTCCTTGAGGTGGAAATACAGAGTAAGTAAATTCTATTATGTTTATGGCTATCAGATGAGTCGTTCTCTCAAAGGAACACCTTAAGATGTTCGCATAAATGTTGCATTATTTCTGAGCTTAAACAGCATTCGGGAGTTGAAGAGACAGCGTGTATTGGACATATTTCGACTCTTCTGGAACTTCTATCAATATAAAAACTGCGTGAGTGAATATTTATGAATATAAAGTTGCGTGTTCACCTATTCATTTTCAAAGTATCTGCAGCAGCTCCAAAATATTTCATTCTTTAATCTGTTTTTAATCATATTATACCCACTACTTCTTGAATATTATGATGCCTACTACTTCTTGAATAGTATGATGCCTACTACTTCATGATAGTATGATACCTACTACTTCATGATAGTATGATACCTACTACTTCATGGATAGTATGATACCTACTACTTCATGGATAGTATGATACCTACTACTTCATGGATAGTATGATACCTACTACTTCATGGATAGTATGATGCCTACTACGTCATGATAGTATGATACCTACTACTTCATGGATAGTATGATACCTACTACTTCATGGATAGTATGATACCTACTACTTCATGGATAGTATGATACCTACTACTTCATGGATAGTATGATACCTACTACTTCATGATAGCATGATACCTACTACGTCATGATAGTATGATACCTACTACGTCATGATAGTATGATACCTACTACTTCATGGATAGTATGATACCTACTACTTCATGGATAGTATGATGCCTACTACGTCATGATAGTATGATACCTACTACTTCATGGATAGTATGATACCTACTACTTCATGGATAGTATGATGCCTACTACGTCATGATAGTATGATACCTACTACTTCATGGATAGTATGATACCTACTACTTCATGGATAGTATGATGCCTACTACGTCATGATAGTATGATACCTACTACTTCATGGATAGTATGATACCTACTACTTCATGGATAGTATGATACCTACTACTTCATGGATAGTATGATGCCTACTACGTCATGATAGTATGATGCCTACTACTTCATGGATAGTATGATACCTACTACTTCATGGATAGTATGATGCCTACTACGTCATGATAGTATGATACCTACTACTTCATGGATAGTATGATACCTACTACTTCATGGATAGTATGATACCTACTACTTCATGGATAGTATGATGCCTACTACGTCATGATAGTATGATACCTACTACTTCATGATAGTATGATACCTACTACTTCATGGATAGTATGATACCTACTACTTCATGGATAGTATGATACCTACTACTTCATGGATAGTATGATGCCTACTACGTCATGATAGTATGATACCTACTACGTCATGATAGTATGATACCTACTACTTCATGGATAGTATGATACCTACTACTTCATGGATAGTATGATGCCTACTACTTCATGGATAGTATGATACCTACTACTTCATGATAGTATGATACCTACTACTTCATGGATAGTATGATACCTACTACTTCATGGATAGTATGATACCTACTACTTCATGATAGTATGATACCTACTACTTCATGGATAGTATGATACCTACTACTTCATGGATAGTATGATGCCTACTACGTCATGAATAGTATGATACCTACTACGTCATGATAGTATGATACCTACTACGTCATGATAGTATGATACCTACTACGTCATGATAGTATGATACCTACTACGTCATGATAGTATGATACCTACTACGTCATGATAGTATGATGCCTACTACGTCATGATAGTATGATACCTACTACGTCATGATAGTATGATACCTACTACTTCATGGATAGTATGATACCTACTACTTCATGGATAGTATGATGCCTACTACTTCATGGATAGTATGATACCTACTACTTCATGATAGTATGATACCTACTACTTCATGGATAGTATGATACCTACTACTTCATGGATAGTATGATACCTACTACTTCATGATAGTATGATACCTACTACTTCATGGATAGTATGATACCTACTACTTCATGGATAGTATGATGCCTACTACGTCATGAATAGTATGATACCTACTACGTCATGATAGTATGATACCTACTACGTCATGATAGTATGATACCTACTACGTCATGATAGTATGATACCTACTACGTCATGATAGTATGATACCTACTACGTCATGATAGTATGATACCTACTACGTCATGATAGTATGATACCTACTACTTCATGGATAGTATGATACCTACTACTTCATGGATAGTATGATACCTACTACTTCATGGATAGTATGATACCTACTACTTCATGGATAGTATGATACCTACTACTTCATGGATAGTATGATGCCTACTACGTCATGATAGTATGATACCTACTACTTCATGATAGTATGATACCTACTACTTCATGGATAGTATGATACCTACTACTTCATGGATAGTATGATACCTACTACGTCATGATAGTATGATACCTACTACTTCATGATAGTATGATACCTACTACTTCATGGATAGTATGATACCTACTACTTCATGGATAGTATGATACCTACTACTTCATGGATAGTATGATGCCTACTACGTCATGATAGTATGATACCTACTACGTCATGATAGTATGATACCTACTACTTCATGATAGTATGATACCTACTACTTCATGGATAGTATGATACCTACTACTTCATGATAGTATGATACCTACTACTTCATGGATAGTATGATACCTACTACGTCATGATAGTATGATACCTACTACTTCATGATAGTATGATGCCTACTACTTCATGGATAGTATGATACCTACTACTTCATGGATAGTATGATACCTACTACTTCATGGATAGTATGATACCTACTACTTCATGGATAGTATGATGCCTACTACGTCATGATAGTATGATACCTACTACTTCATGGATAGTATGATACCTACTACTTCATGGATAGTATGATGCCTACTACGTCATGATAGTATGATACCTACTACGTCATGATAGTATGATACCTACTACTTCATGGATAGTATGATACCTACTACTTCATGGATAGTATGATGCCTACTACGTCATGATAGTATGATACCTACTACTTCATGAATAGTATTATACTGCTACTTCACATCAGATTAGCATAGGGCTACACAGTAATAATGCATAGTAAATTGTACATTCGAATCCATGTTATCTTGATCACAATTTCACAAAATAAAGATACTAAGTCTTCGAGTATCATTTGTCATCAAGAGAGGAACTATCACAGAGAAAGACAGCTGTAGAATTTAACCTGTAGTGATTACATTCGTGTTTCATTTCCATGCTGGCTATTACGTAATATTGGAAATACAATTTTCTCATTGTGAGATTTTTATGAAACCATTAGCTGTAGGTTCGTAATGTTTTCATCAAATACCTATTGGTATAGTCTAACATAAAGTTAACATAAAGAATATTTCATTAGAAAACGTCTTCTTCATAACTTATCAGTGACAGTTTATATCTCCGGCACATGTATTCGACAAACATATTCCTCAGAATAGTTAACTTATGTCTTTAGAAAACACTATATCCGATCAAATTAAATTACCGTCACTATTTTCATTAATATATCGTTTTATTTCAAGTACTGTCGTTCTCTGTTGCAAAAGCTGGTCCATGGGTAGGGATTGTTTGATCATAACATTAGTATATGATACATTGAAACCATTTCAGCTGATTTGTTACTAATATCTTTTCTAAAGAAATACGTTTCTCAGCATTCTGTGAAAGGGGTGTTTTCCTGTTCGGACAGTACCTATCTGCGATCTATAGCCTGTGTTTTATATCGTATTGTTTTCTTTAATCACAATGTTTCAGTTTTTCATGCTAGTATTAAGTTCATATCTGTGATATTCTAGTATTTTCACTGTCCATCGTCGAGAGATTTTACTCTTCAACATTTTTTTCATTTTTATTATAAACTTTGTTCGTCACGTTATGGCTGAGATATTGCCGATATGATGTTAAATATTAACTCACTCACTCTACATATCTACAGAATTATGGACATCTCCAGGCATGTTCGTTAACATTTACTGCATGTGGAAGTAGAGAAGTTCACTAAAACACAACAGTTTTAAAAATCAAATCACGTGAATGTTATCCGCTTAAAACCAACACAGGATTTCCGCACTGTTTTGTTTTCTTTCCTTTACTGTATTTTCGTATATTTTCTGTTTGTTTTTATATTGTTTTTTGTTTGTTTGTTTGTTTGGGGGTTATTTCCTATTGTGGCGGTGTTGACGGATATGATTGTGACCTTTAATACAGTTGTACTTTAAGAAAAATCTTCTTTACCAAAATGTACCACTTGTGATTATTGTAAGAGTTGATAGAATCAAAATACATTAGTTCAATACAGTTGCTTTTAAAAATGTGATAATTAAGAAACTGATCAAGCGAAATATAGGACTCATTTAACAATGAAGTTTCACGTTCTGTTTCACACCATATGTAAACATATATGATATTTACTGGTGCTATGTAGATGATTTTCTGAGTGATGGGGACATCACAAAATAATTTAACACTGCAGCATGTCCTCCGTTTAGCGTACTGCAGTTACCCTGCCAGTCTGCCTCATTGGGGATCTGTTAGAGTCTAGACATGGACACTTTAGACACACAGGCGCTCTTGTATTTTGGTTAGATTCCAAAAGCAATATCAATTCATACATTTATTGTTTTAAAAGTGACGGTTCACATCGCTATAATTACTCATCAACTTTAAACTTTTATTATTGAATGAGATTGTAAACTGTATCATTATATAATACATTATAATGTCTATTTGCTTCGCTTTTTTATTTTTTTTATCTTATCTTTTTCTATTGTTTGTATTGTTATGGAGGGTGAATGAATAATGTTTTGATTTTAAGCATCATTATTGTTGTATTGATGGTGATGATATTTTAGTTATTTGTTTGAGTGTTTGAGTGTTTTTTCTTTATAATGATAGTGATTTATTTCATATAACAAAATTACAAATGTAAAAATGAAACACCTTTGATTTAGTTTGTCATTAAAACGTAATCAGTCTTATACGTTTAAAATCTTCTCATATTTACCCGTAGAGAATTCCATAATAACTAAAGCCACTTCCCATTTAGTCACAGCTAATCCTCGTCCAAAAGCATAAAATATCGTTGCAATACTGTTGCTTCGCTGTATGTTTGCCACATGATCTTTTTCATAGACGAAGCATATAAGCTGAAATGCACCCATGTATATACAATATCATTAAACATCAGTGTTTTACATTTAAGGTTTCTCAACTGACAAAATATATTGCCGAACCATAGAAAATAAAAGCTTGAAACCTGAACATTTCACTAATGTCTGAAAAACATATAGAATGTTTCAGCATCGAATTTCCGATTTGTTCAGGATTTCATGTATTTCCACTAGTACACGCAGGAGTTTACTTTGCTCGGGATGGTAGCTTGGTTTCAAGAGAGACATTTCCTTGATCATCTTGTGTTTGATCCACGGTTATTAGAAAGGCATTTCACGCTAGTACCCGCAAATTGCAAGATTCACCGAAATCCACTCTGAACAGTCTAGGCATCACTGACAGCGTTTCTGCTATATGACACACAAACACATTGCAACAACATTATCAAAAGAGGTGTTATCACTACATACCTGTGTAACGGGTAATACTAGCCAGTCTCTATCTCATGATCTGCAGTTAAAGTTAAAAGTCTTTGTCGTCAAATTTCAATTTTCTGGCTAAAGGTTTCTAACATTAAGGCTAATAAACGCAAATTGAAACCTGATGAACTGGTTTCATCTGATAAAACGTCATATTTCCCTTCCGGCTGCCGGGTTATCAACCGGCCAATCAGACCCTTTCAAACGTCTTCAGCCTCAGGTGGATTTCAATTTTTAATTTATCCAATTAAATTCAAGTACAGTGTGCAAATAGTCAAAGGCAGTCTTTTATACCCGGTTAATCAAAGCCCCTTCCTCTACCTTAGGGATGCTATTGACAAGAAATCGACAACCCTCGACAATCAATCTGAAGTAGATACCATTCTATGACGAACACACATGCCGAGGATCTACACTGAAATGTGTACCCCCTTTTCTGACATCGACAATACCCACCAATCAGCTTGCGAGAAATAGACAATGAAATGTACACACGCTGTTTTACTACGTTTTCGATATTTACAATAACAAGTAGTTGTGATTTTCAGCTAACGAGATGAAATAGATTGGTGGGGGTCATTACTGTATTTGGAGATTGTCCGATGATGGTCAAGGCATTGTGTCTGAACAGGAGTGACCAGCAATCCATTAGTCGGCTTTTAGTGGACAGTGGTCACGCTGGGAGATCCCTCGGGGCACGCAAGACACAGGTGATGACCATTGGTCAATATTTGGTGGTGGCCAGGGACAGCATCTTGCCAGCTTCTGTCAAAGAAAACAGTATTTAGCACTGACCTGCCAAAACAAATACCTAGCTTCCAAGCTGTTTGTAAAAGATGACTTCGAGTTAACGGTTCATCTCATTATGCAAAAGGTGAATCGGAAGTTCAAACAGTTATGTAACAGGTAAACCTTTTCGAATGGAGGTTAGATGTATTATATAAGGAAGGGGAAGTCAGTTGCGCAATTGAAAAGACCAATCTTCCAATTTTAATTAATTTCCATACGCCTCTTGAATGTTTTACCGAAAGCTGAACAATCAGTATTCCTAGAATTGATTTACCAAGTGTTTACTATTTTTAAACAATATGTCTAAGAGCATTTCAACCTACAGTTTCACCGAACCAGTTGATGGTGAGCCATGGTGATGTAATTAATGGCACTGGATATATAGATATATTGACTGGCAGGAATCCCATTGCAACTAAGAATATTTAGTTTGTTACTCGTGATGGTTGTGTATCAGCAGTTCTATGAAATGTAAGAAGCACACGTTTCCGTGATGAAACATTGGATCTACTTTGTGCCCCTGTTAATATCTCTGTTCTAAACGTCTAAACTTATTTTCTCCGATGTAGTTATTATTGATGACTGGATTTTAACAACGTCCATTACGCATAGAACCCCTTTCGCGTTGTTTTATTGCTGAAATATTGACAAGGTAACGTTACATTTTAACACGCCCTCACGTTCGATGTGTTTGAAAGGGATCGACCCATTGTGAAAGTGTATTGTAGTAGCTTAAACCAATTATTTCTTGGCGTCAGTGACATCATGTAATAATGAACAACAGCCCAGATGTGGGCATCGGAATCTGAACGATCACTATGACAGATGGGTCAAGCGTGTCTGACCAGTGGGCGAGAGAAGTCAAACTGATCGCCTTGACCATTTGACCATTAGCGCCTCCGGGACTGAGATGCAGAGATTGGAGGTTCAGGAATAAACACCTGTGAGTGATCCCTGCCCAGCGGAATGAAGTTCTGAGAGAAGCAAAGGGTGGGATACAACAATTGGATGCTTCTGTCCCTGCTGATTTAACAGTCTTTAACAGAAACATTGCATATGTTGCGGTCATGAAGACAGGCGTAGGCGTGTGGGCTGTATTTTTTTAAAAAGATGCATTGATAACAATTCATTAGATTTCAGATATGTAAAGTGTCAATCGCAAATAACAGGATAATCAAATGTTTTCCAAACCCGAGTATCATTCTTTGTAAAGCAGTAGATTTTTATTCATCTTTATTCATTCAATTTCATTATAAATGAAATACAGGGGTGAGAATTTCCCCCCGTGTTGTAAACCTGTTGCAAATGTGTAGTGTTGCGATAATGCTTTTTTATGAGTTTACCTATATTTAAATGTTCAGAGGCAGATGAATAAATCTATCATTTATATTCTTGTTTCCACATTTTCGTCTAGAGGCCAGTGTACCTATGTGTTAAAGTACCTGTCATATTGTTATCCTTTGTTTCGTAGGTTTGCCTGACATTAATTGTGTTCATAGGAAGGAGAAATATTAATAATCCATTAAAAACAGTTTAGCAGTGCTTACCGTTTAAAACGGCAAGTGTTTTCTGTATTGTTAGATACTTTCCTCTGAAAAAGCGTATTCGGTAAACACTGTTTTAAGGAATCGGTCAATAATATATGTTTTCAATGCTCCAGATTAAATATTCATTTTATAAATTAAAAATATCACATCCCTTATGGAGTTCTGTCAGACATACACCTACAACGCAAGTCCGACTCTAGGACAGATCGACACTATCAACTGCTCAAAACAAATCTCAGCAAGAGGACACACATACACATATAAGTGTTACAACCCTACTATTGTTAGACACACAAAGGCTTCATCCAAACCCGAACTCGAGAATTTGTCCTGTTATTTGCACTTACCCTGACAGCCAATTACATTTATCACTGAAGCGTCTCATAATATTTGTATGATTAATCACAGAAACGCGCTGACATTTAACATGGCGTAGGCTAGATCGGAAAAAGTAATTTTCCAGTGAGTGTTTTGCCCAAGGGTACTTTGATAAAATCGTTAACTTTACTCTTTCTATGTTCCCTGTGAATCTGAACTTGAGACATCAGTTGAAAGGGTGCATTGTGTAGGTATAAAGTATCTTTGTCGTTAGAACGGAAATAATTTTGATGTTGTCCATTGTGATGTGAACCAATTTACATATCCGAATGGTATCTAGCCCTTGATGCTATGTAAAATATTTATAATGTCTTCGCCAAGTGCATAAAGCGGTAGTCTGACTCATATTAGTGTGAAATTCCGCCTTCCGGAAAACAACACTTCGGAAAGCTGAAGGACAATACTGTCATCCACTGGTTGGTTTTCCGAAGTTATTGTGATGATTTCACTGGATATTGTCCAGATTAAAGTGATTTCATCATGTTTGAATTATTTAGTAATATGCATCATGCGTAGATGCCGATTACGAAAAGTGGTAAAATTCTTAAATACTTCTACCTCTCGGATTAGGGAAAGAAATACTTCTTGGAAAACAATATAGGTACATACGATTCCACGCAGTTTAAGAATGCAATGTGGGATTCAGAAATAATCGATTCATGCGTTTTGCATTGACGTTCTTTTACAGGAAATGTGACCAAGTATGTTTGTAGCAGTTAAAGATATAAATATGCATCATAAAGCCGTTTTAAAGAGATCAAACATGTTTAACAGTTACTTTATTTATGAACTGTGTGTGCCAATGCTCACTCCCATGAACGACATCATATACTGAATCGAAGTATCTCAACACAACACCAGACTAAGTGACAGTCCTTCAGTTCATGACTGGTGGATGAAGACTGCATATTAAATACACAAAAGCGTCGTACATGGATCGAAAAAACCACTTTCTTCAAAACAGATTTCATATCAATTCTTGATCATAAAATCCAAATTTTCACCTAATGAGAAGTAAATATATGCTTATTCGCCAAATTAACGTTTCATGTCTTTCAGCAAAGACAGATTACAAGCCCTGGGCATTTCTACAAAGAAAGAATGCCTCATGACATACATGTTTGAAGTATGAAAACGCCTCTATCGAGATCAGCCAACCAAACATGACAATTCTGTATATTGATAAATATGAATAGGTTATTCATATCGACAAAGCCTGGATGTTTCCCAGAAACAGGCCAAGTATGTGTTCTATTCACCATCTGTATATTTTCTTAGTACTCGATTGAATAGCAAAATACCAGTAGTTCTTGTGTTCAGTGAAAACTACATGTCAGCGGATGCTTAACTATTTGTAAACAGACTCTCGGCTATTTATACGCCCTTGGAAGTGTTTTGCGTGTGTGCTGTACAAACATGTTCTTAAGGCAGATCCAGCGGTCCGCTTGGTCTGGCCTGGGGGTTGAGGGGTTTCTTATTTATGAATGGCAGAAATGTGCCCACATGGACATACTACAACCTTCTTCATGTCGAATTGATTTTGCAGACTGACCTAACATAATAATATCTTGATGAAGTAGTTATAATGAAAAGTTATTCGAGATGAAGATGAAAATACACATGAAAACCATGCTTGTCTCAGACCTTAATTCATAATTGGTGGTAGAAGAGCAAAAGGTGAATATTTATTCACAGAGTGGATGTCTGTTGTCAATCAAAGGCGTTTGTATTTTTCGCTTTCAGTTTGACATATTGTAAATTCCGCAATGATATACTGACATGTTCACAATTCTGAGTTGAAAATGTGTTTATATACATAATAAAATATATAAGTCCCAATATGTTCTGTTTTCAACTGCGTTAAGATGTGGTGAAACGTTCGGTGATGTGAGTTCACGTGGTGAATTTTTACGTGACTTTATTTTACGTGGCTTTACCTAAGGTAGCATTACTTACTAACATAGTTTCGGTTACATGCTGTTGTTTACAAGGTGAGATGGCGTTGCTTCACATGCAGTCTATTGTTATGACCATTACAAACTGCAACCTGGTTTGATCCAGCAAAATAATACCTGTTATGATTCAAACACGTGTCTGATTCCTGCCACTTGAGCATATCCCAGTACTCTGCATACAATAAATGAAGCACTTTGGTCACAAACGAAACCAAGAAGCCTTCAAATTGGTATACTTAGACACAACCATGCTGGCCAAATCAACAAAGCTGTTATATCATACTATATCCTCAGGCGAAGTCTGTCTGGATGAAACAACTTGTCAGGGGTAGTACAATTCATTACCCAGCCTTACAGAACAACTGTCTTGTAGATCCCGCAGTTAAGGTGACTGACACCAAGATGCTAATCTACCTTAATTTGGTAACAAATGAAACCCATCTAGATAAATACCACCCCTCTTATTAAGCAAGCAGTCGTGAGATTTTGTCAATGAGTGCTAAGACTTCCTTTGGTGATGGCTACCCGTTTCATCAACGAATTAAATGGTTAAATGAACTTCTAGGGTTACCGGCTTCATCAGGAAGAAGGGTGTTAGTCAACGCTACGTAAGGCGGTATTAAATGAGAAGTTCACACGAGATACCGATCTGACTATGTCAATATTACAATGTACTAACATCCATGAACGATGCAGTTCATTTCCTTGATTTAGGTGCGAATCTCACTGTAATCTTGTAGCTGGTCTTATCGTTAGGTGACAGATATGTTCTTGATGGTATACGTATGTTCCGAATGAAACAAGTTCACGGGAAATATTGCAACGGACATGTAAATCAGGTTGATATTATGATATGGAACAGAATAATTCTGACACAATCTGTTGTTTAACGACAGGGAGTATCAAGGTTCGTGATTTCAAGGTTCATATTAGTCTTGTCATTACTATACACTTTTTTAATTTCTGTGTGAATGTAGTTGCTGTACATACAGAGTATATATTGTATAAAGCGTGACCCCATTAAACTGAAAAGTGTGGCCCCCCATTGCAATTGTCCGGATAGTACTAATTAAGGGTCAACAAATCGTTGTAATACCATTCTTACCATAAGTTCGTCCGAATGAGGGGTTGTGCGGTATAACGAGGTTTCAAAGTAGCAAATTGAGAGGTTCATTAGCATCTAGATATCAATACGTGTTGTGATGTTTCCACAATGTGATGTTCATTGTTAGAACACACATATCGATCATTAACCGATAATAACGTGTGACATCGGGAACCAAATTTGTTTGTGTGGAAGCTTCATCAATGTCAAAGTCGCATTAATTATAAGTGTTTGAGCACTATCAAACTTCAAGTCATCACCCGTGAATGAAAAGTACGGCTACACCCGTTACTTTGATGTACTGAAAATGCGAACATAGACCCGACTCATTTTTCAGCAGTAAGAAATGGAGGCGTTTGGGGATTACCCTCATCTTTGAAGGAAATACCAGGTCGCCGTGTTGATTGCTACCCTCTGATGCTCCCAATTCATTTCTTTTTAATCCTTCAAACTTTCGAAATAGCTAGAAAGTAGGAACCGTTTTGAGGCTGAAATAAAACGTCGATAAATTTCGTATAAAAGTTTCTACTGAAATGCACATCAGCTGTTTGTTACTGGCGCCAAAGCTGGGGATTAAGTGCCGAGATTTCATAAAAGATACCGACTCTTTTATCGCATCCATGCGACTGTCCAGCGAAACATGACCGCCTCAAAACGGATAGCTCATTTGCGTTGATAAGCTGGATGTATAGCTGCCCACTGCAGCCTCAAATGCTCTTCTGTGAAAGAATCCGTGCGTGCAATCTAAAATATGTGACATGTGGTGCCATTTTATCCCTTAATTTGGCCGCTTTGTATTCCATGCTTACAGACTAATGGTACTGCTTACTACATGAATATTTGGCTATCAAGTTCACGTGTCATTTGCACTTACTGGGTGCAAAAGATTCATAGAATAAATGAAAATGCTAGACTCAAAATGCATTTCTTCAGACAAACTGTTTTACTTTTCATAATCACGAGTGTTGGGGTATATTTTCATTCTGACGATAAATCTTTATCCGTGAAAGAAAACGGAGCTGGAAATAACATCAGTGGATGGTGGTATGAATATTATTTTCAAGGACAACCTGGTGTGGCCATGGACAATCTTCCCAGCCACAACTTGGAACAACACGATCCACAGTTGCTCCTGTACAGCAAACACCAGGGCAAAGAAAAGTATACACAATAACATTTGCACTGCTTGGTTTATTTTTCGTCACCAACAGAAGTCTGTACTTTCTTACGTAAAACAGTTTAGCATACAGCTATCAGACTGACCCACCTCTTACCATATACCAATACACATGCAGGCACACACTAACGATGGACAGTGGTAATTATCTATTAACATTCTTCTGTTTGGGTTGGCATTTGTTCCGTGAAATATAGGACGTCAGTGCAAAAGAACACCCAGTCTTGCAAAGGAATCCATGGCTGTGAATGGATCACTGAACATCAGTGATGACACCAGGTGTTTCCTATATACTTACTGCCATTTCAGCATTATTAATGAGAAACGAGAAGCTATTGATATTGAATCTCAGGTGAAAGAGTGTTATATTCACGCATAACAGTAACCATGCAAGCTTGCTGAAGAAATTGATAATGACAGCTTCATTTATTATGTTCCAGATCAACGTGTACTGAAGGCCAACGACGCACCATGGAAAGGGAGGTATTCTTCCTCATCATAGCTGTAGCCCACATTTCAGCGGATTCATATTTAACTCTGGTGGAGGAAGCCGCCCCTCCAGTATTCTTGGGAACAGTGGCCAACCTGACAGATATATCTAGGATACTGAATACGGAAGAGACTAGTTCACTAAGATACACCGTAGTTTCGCGATCAGACAAACTTGACAGGAAATTCGAAATTGACGATACTACTGGTGATCTATCTGCAATAGATTCTGTTGACAGAGAAGAAATGTGCAGCTATGTTCAAGAGTGCGTTTTGAAATTGGATATAGCCGTGCAGTCTTCGACGAGTGCGTTTTTTATAAAGTCGCATGTAAATATCAAAGTTATTGACATTAACGATAATCCTCCCGAGTTTGAAATTGAAACTTTTCATACGAGTATAACAGAAAGGGCGAAAATTGGATCATCAGTAGCGCTCCCTCTTGCTGTGGATAAGGACGGATCTTCAAATAATCATTTAATTTCTTATACCTTGTCTCCAACAAATATTCCGTTTGACCTGGTGGTTAAAGGAAATACACCATGGTTAGTACTGGTATCTGAGCTTGACAGAGAAACAAAACACGTGTATACAACATCAGTTTCAGCCTCTGATGGTGGGAGTACGACAAGAAATACTACTCTGTCCGTGGTTATTAATGTTAGCGACGCAAATGACAACCCTCCAGTGTTTCAAAAAACATCGTACGAAACAAGGATACCCGAATCTATAAATACAAACACTACAATTTTACAAGTTACAGCTGAGGATATAGATGATGGTTTAAATAGCAGGGTCGTGTATTCACTTGCTATGGACAATTCACCAGATGTGAAACGGTATTTTCAAATAGGGTCTTTATCTGGTGACGTGCATGTTCTGACATCTTTACGATCAGAAGGTGGGAAACGATTTGAATTAAAGGTGCAGGCTTCCGATTCTGGATTTCCTGTACTCTCAGCATTTACTAATATCGTCGTTTTCATTACGGATACTCAGAATGATGCTCCGACGATAAACACTCAGCTTCTCTTTAGTCGAAACGGAGTTGCTTCGATTAAAGAGTCTTCACCCTTTGGTCGAGTTGTTGCTCTTGCGAATGTTGATGATAAAGATTCTGGATTCAACGGTGAAACAATATGCACAATGGAAAATGACTACTTTCAACTTGAAAAACTTCAAAAGAACGAATATAAGGTATTTTTAAGAAGACCATTGAACCGAGAACTAAATTCAAAGCACGATCTCGTTATCAGCTGTCATGACTTGGGAAATCCACCTTTAGAATCCACATCGTCTTTTACAGTTGTTGTTGAAGATGAAAATGATAGTCGACCTGTATTTGAAAGTGAACTATATCAGTTTGTTATACAAGAAAATTCCACACTGCCCGTGTATATAGGCAAGGTTTCAGCGCTGGACAATGACGCCGGGATCAACGGCCACCTGACGTATGACCTCGTTATTGACGTTAAGAACAAGCAATTGAGGTTCAGTATAAATAACACGGGTCACATTGTATCAAAGTCACGTCTGGATTATGAAATTTCGTCTCAAATAATTTTGAACGTGTCCGCGGTCGACATGGGAGAAAATCCTTTAACAGCAACAACAACAGTTATCATCAACGTTACGGACAAAAATGACAACGCCCCGCTGTTTCAAAAACCCCTATATTCTTTCCGCATTCTTGAAAACGAACCCGTGAAGTATGTACTTGGATGTGTGTTAGCTAAAGACATCGATTCAGGGGAGAACGGAAATGTCTCCTACACAGCACTGACGGAAGGCAGACAAGATGTCTTACCTTTCTCGGTGACGTCAACCGGATGTGTAACCATTTCTGAAAAGTTGGATTACGAGCGAATCAGCACATACGAATTCGGAATTGTAGCAAAAGATCACGGACACCCTGCAATGAACACGACGGCCTTTGTGTCGATTTCACTCATCGATGAAAATGACAACAATCCAGTTATTGTATTCCCCATAGAAAATAACGACACTGTTGTCATTGGACACACAACAACACCAAGAACAGACATCGCTGTAGTGCAAGCTTATGACATAGATAGTGGTGAGAACGGCAAGTTGCTTTACTCTTTAATATCACAAAATGAGACAGATCTCTTTGATATTGACACTTCTACTGGGCATATTTCAACCACTCGCGAAATTGACATGCTTGATATAGACACTTACACATTGTGGATCCACGTGTCTGATTTTGGCACGCCTCAGTTACAGGCAAAAGCACATCTCACTGTCCAAATTCAGGACATTTCCGAAACGGGTGAGGGAGTTTCCGACCGATACAAGAATTTGAAGATCGTTACGGTACTGGTTTGTGTAACGGTGCTCTTGTCATTGTCAATCATGACGATCGTGTGTCTTATTAAATATTTGGACAAACGAAAAAGACAACTCAAGGTTATCAGACCTGGACATCTTGGTTTACGAAACTTCGACGAGATCACGATAGCCCCTGAAATGTACAAGAAGAACACGTCTGATAAGGGGAAATATGTTGCTAATAATATATCATACCTCTCTGATTTATCTGACAGTTCATCTGTGTACACAAGTACGGCCTCGAGACAAAACAGATACAATGACGTCATAAGGTCTTCATGTGACCTGAAAATGAACTCAAATGATGATGATGATAAGGAAATGAATTCATGTCGTCATCATAAAAAGGTTTGTTGTATCTGATTATCGAATGAAAATTTTGCGGAGATGAATTAGATAAGGTCTCAAGTGTTTTTGGTTGATGGGTAATGAGAATGGCGAGGGTAGAGGTAAAGGGAAGGCCACAGACATAGTATGCATAGTTCTTTCACAAACTCTGCAGCTTTTGTTCAAAATATTACTTATTAAAGGTTAATTGTTTTATAATATAAAGTGTTCACGATGAATACATTTTATGCATAATTATTTCACATAAATGTGTACACTTTCCCAATGGTATCGGAACAATATTTCTTTTCTTGACAGTTTCCTTGATATTTTCTCACTTGGATAAAATCAGAACCAGTTATTGTAGATTCATCTCGAACCACGTTTTATAGGTCAAAATGTTCGATTATAATTACTGTGGATGTTTGCACAGAGTGATTGGCTTTCTAACATTAATCACTTTTGTATTTTTAACTTCGCTTTGGAACTGAAGTCTAAATCACAACTAATATAACTTGTCTTAAGAAAATTAATTTAAAAATTAGCAGGCGATGGAAGCAGACGTGAACAGCTGGAAGCCAGTCAAGGACCTTCACTCTGTGCAAGAGGTCAGCATCCTTGACATTATGCGGCGGCACAATCAGGTCGTGAGGTCTGTAAAAGCCAACCGAAAACACAGACACAAATGTGTGAGTATTGAAAGATTTGTGCATCATGAGTGAAAATATAGCACTATTCATACTATTATCACTTTTATGTACTCGAACATATATCGACCGAACCAGTGGTCGATGGGACGAGCAAGATCTCACTCGTCCGCATGAGACAAATAGTAAATTCTTGGAGCCAACTAGCCTGAAGTGCCACAAAGACCAGTGTCTTGTACAATTCAGCGAGGTGTTTGCTTGTGTTAATCCACGTGATGGAAGACGTTTAGCAACACGAGAAGGTCATCGACACAAGTATGGACATGGGGTATTGGTACCCGAGGGTACCCATGATGATCCCGGTCATAATGTGTCTTCAGTAACTCATGCTTGTCGAAAGAGGACACTGGGATCGGATGATCGGGTTCGCGGACAAGGTTAATACATGTCATCGTTGCCCACTTACGTAGAACGATGCTCATGATGTTGACCATTCGATAGTCTGTATAAGACTCGATTATTTACAAAGCGACGCCATATACCTGGAAGGTTCCTTCCCATTTAGAGTATTCCCAATTTGACTACCCGTCCAATCAACAACCAGTCGAGTGTTTTTGGTTTTTTTCAATAACTAGCTCTTACCAGTACTTGTTGTAGCTGTTTGAAACTCTGATGCTTTAATGCGGTTTAAACAAATTTTTATTTCGTCAAAGCAAAAAGCCTGGATAGGCGAACAAGCCTATTGGTTTATGTAAACGCCGCTCCAGTACATGGTTCCAATAGCTGGATACATAAATTTGGAATAATTTGACGGCAAAAGAATTTCATTCAATAATACAACGGTTCCTTGTGTTGTTGATTATACCAAGCAACGAAATCAGCTTCTGCTGAAAATCAAGTCATATAACAATTACATTTGATATAAATGTGATAATCACAGGAACCTGTTACTTTGAGAAATACACTGGTGACATGAGTTGAGAATGCGAAAGTAGTTTTCATATCGCATCCTTGAAAAGTACATCGTTGTTCTTAAATGTTGATAGTTCCAGCATGTTAAAAGGTAGTGAAATGACGTCTTCGATAAAATGATCACTTGAACACGTGGGTTTTTCCGACATATATTATGTCGGTATATCTGTCTGCATTTATATCACTGCAACCGAGCTTGAAGCGACAATGAATGATTTGACAAAATGATATGATAGCCCCAAAACTGAAGTCAAAGTAAACGATTGAGAATAACTTTACGATCTACAGTTGATAGTTTGAATGGAAGTTGGAGCGAGTATTTCCAATTATTAAAAGAAACAACGTATACTATAGGTTTACAAAGTTCTAATACAAGAAGAGGTGTTACCTCCAAATATCAAAACAAACAATGAATTCACTTGGGTATCATTATAGGTAGGAATCGAAACCCAAATCACGATGCTCATAAGTTTGTCAGCGCCATAACCTTGCTCGTTGTCTTCACCAACTTATTAACGTTCCTCGCCCTCTGTCACTACAGCCTTTCATTAAGCAGGTGAGTGACGCCCTTCTCTGGTGTATACCGTCTAATGTTTTCTGAAATCATACTAAAATCGACGTAAAGGTAAACTCACTCACTTCTTCTAGCTAGTCGCCTCCCCACGTGATGTAACTGGAAAAACTGATTCAACCCCAGCCCACTCACTCACTTACTCGAACTGTTGTAGGTACAACGTCGGAAGCAACAAACAATAAACTGTTTTTCAAGTGAATTTATTTCTGAACCGTAGAGAGCAAGTTGTTTTTCTTAAATCTTAAAACCAGCTTGAGGTAGAAAACTCTTTCGTCCCTCTTATCGTTTGGTTTGTACAATTACCCTTCATGTTCCATCCACGGGTGTCTCCCGGAGGTGTTCGTGGGCTCCCAGTTATGGGCGATAACATCAACCAACAAATTATGGCCCTGTACTAAGCCCAGCTTCAGGAAAATCATGAAGTTAACAATCTGGCGGAAATAATTGCCAGCGGCGGGAGAAAAGGCCGCAATTTAGTTTTGTAAATATCTCAAATATTTACCGTTTGAGATTTATGGTAGAGATGCTACTAACATTACTTCCTTTATCCGTTCTGTTTACAAATGGATGAGGCAAAGTGATTAAAGTATTCAATTTAATTTTCTTATATAGGTAGCTGATGTATTTTACAAAGATGATTTCGGAAGGAGCTCTAGTGACCCCATTGGAAGTGATAGCGGTGTCGGGGGCAGTGAAATCGAAATGAAAATATCCAAGGTATGCCTTTGGCTGTATTCCATACGATTGAACACATTAATTGGGGCAAAGCGGGGTGGGGTTAGGGGTAGGGTAAGTTGTAATAGAGTTATTTCCCCTGGTAGTGCCAGAAGCCGTATCTCTTGTGGTCGAATACAGCTTCGCCTCATATTATGATTCGTGTCGCCGACTCCTCCGTATGTTTCCTCAGTGATAACGGTCCTCATTCACTTCGTCACTTTGACCACGCAATCAACAAAAACCATTACGGCCAGAACAAATTGAAAATTGGGCTTCAGCGTAAATTTGGTATGGGACAGTATATTCTTCTCAAAGAAGTCAAGAATATTCGACTTACCATATTACTATTCTTAACCTGTTATATCTGATGGTCGATACAGAACATATTCCTATTGTGAAGGGACGGTGGGGTAGCCTTGTGGTTAAAGCGTCCGCTCATCACGCCAAAGACCTGGGTTCGATTCCCAACATGGGTACAATGTGTGAACCCCATTTCTGCTGTCCCCCGTCGCAGTATCACTGCAATATTCCTAAATGCGGCATAAAACCCTAAGCATTCACTAACTCCTATTGTGTAGCGAATTCTGGTCCACCTGCAAAGGGGAAGAAGAGCATTTCAAACTTCGTCCGTTTGTACATCCGTGATATTGGGAGTGGAGGGGTGTTTGATAGTGAAGCAGATTTGGGATGAAAGTCAAATAATTATTTTGGTTGCAATTCCTTGCATATGATTGTAATGACGCATCCTGAAATTCACATATTGTTGCAGATCACGATCCCTGTCTAGCAAGGCAAGCAGATGAATCAAAGTACAATTGTTCACATGGATGTGATCTGATGGTGGCCGACATCCACCTGTCATCATCTTTCTCAGCAGCAACTGCCTGCTCCCGGAGCATCCCGCTGCCCTCCAAGAATACCTGTATACAATGCGCGAGACGATTGTCCGGCACAGCAGCTGGGTATAATCATAAAGTCATTACCATAATCAGAGATATAAGATAAACGAAATCACATTTTAATCTAAGTCTTTGAAAGCTTATTCTCATAGCCTATCAGTTAGAATTGATGAAATCAACAATAGTGTTTTTTCACACTGAATTCAATAATTCATTAAATTCAATTTATCCGACTAAACTCTGCATAAGATTATCCGACTAAACTCACAAAGAGAATGGTGTACTGGAAAACGCCTAGTATCTGACAGCAATACATATTAAGTATTAGGGGAGTTTAGTCTGTGACATCCTCGGTGATCCAGTGAATTTTGTCTGTATTAGTCTTTACCTATTTTAATCAAAATGTGCACGTAATACGCTGGTTAGTCAAGGGTGCATTTTACATTGATCCATTGTCCATCACTCAAAAGCGTTATTGCGCAATCTACAAAGGTGTTTCGCAGTAGAATTTATTTCTATGTGTATACATACATTCAATCAAAACTGAGATGTGTAAATTACGTGCATGCAGATTAAGCCAAGAGTTCAATGTTTCGGTGTTCTTAAAATATGTAAAATATATCTTAGAAATAGTTTAGCAACAATAATATTTGAATCATTGTGTGATTCACAGTAAACCTCCATTTTGTGTAGGACCACGCCGTACTACCAATATACTCATATAACGCTATACTCTTTTTTTAAAGTGTGCACACACTTTCATTCACACTTGAGTTTTCCTTTGTAATCTATTACAAACAGGTCTTAATTTCAATACTATAAAAAGAGAAGTGAAAATTATTAGCCTCTAACTATCCTGCATAGTTGAAATTTTTGTTATCGGTCAAATAGCATGAACCGTTTTAGGATCTTAGAATGTAGAAAAAAATCTGCATGTAGGTACAGTTGGGGGCACTTTAGCTTCCGATATGGAAAAAATACGGGTACCCGAAATGCATTATACCGCAATACAATTTATTTGCTAATACACAGTCCTAAACTCATCCCTTAGATCTCACCGTTCGGCGATGAATAAATATTTTCAGGTAATTCTGTGAAGCCAGCATCTTATTGTAAATAAACATCTCCTTCACACGAATGTTTGGATATTGTGTTTATTGAGTCGCTCTTGTGTTGATTTTCACCATGTGGGATTTTGTATTGTATGTTTGTAATATTTATTCAAATCCTCTAATACCGGGTACATTTGACAAAATTGAATAACAAGTGAGCTCACTCTTATCTAAACTGATTGCAATTTTTTTTTTAAATTCACACCTGAAATTGACAACATCGGCTTCAAAGAGACCGTTATCAATACACACCTGTAAACTAATTTGTAGTCCAATTTATATAACACGAGGCCACGAAATGAACTACCTGGGGTCAATTAGTCCGTAAATCCAGGGGATGAAATGCTTCTTTGTCAACTCACAATATGGACAGTGACCAGGGACAGCTACTGACCGAGACCATGCACTTGTCTATTGCAGTTCGGGTTGGTGAGTGTTATGTACAAGCTCCGGTGTGATTCGACAGGTGGTGATAACCATGGGTTTGGAATTTGGATCGCCAGGGTTTTGTTTGGAGTATGTAATTTAGTCGATTGACCCAAGCTAATTAGTTTCCATGGCTGTTCTGCTTTTATGATCAATATATACCATTTTATCACAATACTATTGTTTGTTTATGCTACATATACAGCTTCATGTCAATACTGAAGCTTTCTACATCGAATCTTGCAAATTCTGAGTATAATTGTTTATATTTCTTTGGGTGTTATGGAAAGTTATCAACGGAGAACAACGTAATATATATTTAATTAGAACAATGTGATTTTTAAAGGTGGGTCAGCAATACTCAGATAAAGTGCGCACAGTAACAAAATCTAGGAGAATCGAATCTCGAAGATGAATTCAATGATGTTAACACCTTTTTCAGAACGAATACCAAAACTTTCATTCGTAAAGGCTCCTTCACACTTATCTCGAATTGTCCGGTACCAAGGCTAGAAAAATTATTTCCAAAATTCGAACCGCATTCTGGAGAGAATGTCAAATAAAATAATTTTTCAAGTTTCGTAAGAATGCGACTCCCAAATGCTATCTGACGTTTCAGTGACAGGTGGCCTCGTTTTCACGCGATTCGGCTTGTCTTTTTTCATTTCCATCGAATATGCTCAGAATACACACGCACGCGCGCACGCGCACACGCACACGCACACGCCACCACCACATCACACACGCCCGCGCGTTCGTTGGGAGGTCATTCCAGCGACGAATGGCTGCAACACTAGGGAGAGCTCTTACGAGTTTTACGAGCTGGGATGTGAAGATCGGGTGGGAAAGTGTCCAGCCTGATTCTATTTTTTTTTTTTTTTTTTTTTTTTTTTTTGGGGGGGGGGGGGGAGGGGGGGGTTATCATTTATAGAATAAATCCATAAGAGGCACAACAAAGTTGACTTTGCATCTGCTAACATCCCAGATGGGCACGAATGAAGGGACTATAGCTAAACGAATAAGATGGTCAGATAACGATGAGTGAATGAGCTCGAATGTCTCAGCTATACGCGGGAAGTGATGTAGGAGTATTTGTCAATGTTAGACGATAAATACAATCACTGCTTTGTCTGGACCAGTTCCGATTGTTTAGAAGATCCATAGTACAAGTGCAATATATGTTTTGAAAAAAACAACAAATATATCAGATATTCTAATCAGTCACACACAGCAAAACGTGGTAAAACAAAATCACATCAAAATACACCGTATTCATAAATTTGAAACTTTCTTTAAAACATAAAGAGTCTAAATAAATTGGGTATTTCCAGAGATAATATCTCTCAGGATTTTACTACTAAAATCAAAACAACAGAGAGATAAGACAACCGATCCCCCCAAAGAATTCTCGCACTCTGAGCAGACAAATATTATTGTATCTTTTCATCTACCTTCGCACCCTTAAACACATCAACGAGAGTATTCCAAGCATTTAACATGCCGAATTATGTACATAAATTCAGCTTTCCCATCAAGGCGAAATCGCCAGATAATCCATAATTTCAGAACCTAATCTTCAAAACCCGCATTCCGTGCGAGTCCACCTCCCGAGTCCCCACATGCCACCCCGGGTGTGTCTTGTCTAAGTAGTATTCAACACAGCCTGGTTATTATCGGTATTGTTTAAACGTTGAGCCGTCAACAATGTTTGATGACGAGTAATCTTCACAGTTATTTTGGCACTTTATCACACTCTCCTCGCACTCAGCCCGTATCTTATCGTAACCGCTTGACGTCTGATATGGCTTCATTACTTTCAAGCAAACACAGTGTTGATTTGACTGGAATTTAGGACCGGTGGGTGTTGATCGGGTGGACGTGGTGTTTAGGGGTCTGGCAAGAGCCCGAGTGGTTGGGTAGCCTAGTAGTTCAAATGTTCCCTGGGCACACCGACACATGGGTGCAAAATGTGAAGCCCATCTCTGGTGTCCCCGCCCTGATATTGCTGGTATATAGCTGAACTCACTCACTAACCCACTCAACAGTATAGTCACTTAATATACCGTGAATAAAAACTTAAGCGCCAGCCTATTTCAAAAACTAAGATGAAAAGCTGTGGAAATGTTAGGCTGAACTAATTGGGAAGACCGATACATATTTAGAGAAGGTTCGTCTGGTAACTGTTTTAGGAGTGTATATATTTGCTTTTACAATTAAAGGAAATATTGTTACCCATATGATGACACTACTCCTGCTGTGCGTGTACAACACCGTTAAATTTAGGTTTCACTTGTTAAAAGTGACAATCATGTGACCATACAACCGTCATTTCTTACTTTCACTTTTCAACAGACGGTAACCTTTTTGAGGAAAACAAAATGCATGTTTTCCAAAAGCGCATGCATTCTGTAAGTAAAAGGAAAATTTCCATTATGGGTTTGTTTTAAACTGAAAGTACAAAACCAAATTATGATAGGAAATCTTTCAGAAAAAACAAGCTATGTGCCAACCTATATTTTTGCAAAATATACTGGGTGGAGTTTAACTTTTTATTCACGGTATATTATCTACAAAGCTGTTCTCAAATAATGTATTAACCTGTAGTAGTATATTCACAAATAAAACCCAAGGCTTTGTGTGACTACCCTATGTAATGGTGGATATGTCTTCAGGCAAACAGTTACAATACTGTTTCACTAACTCGCCCATTCACTCACTCAGTTGCTGACACTGTGGTGCGGGGTATTTCTGTTGCATATTCCACACACTACACAGTAAAACATGTTTACTACGAACTGGCAGAATATTCTATTGGTTCCTGACCTTTTTTCTGTAGCTTTTAGTCGAAATGTGTGTAATGAACGTCTGTTATCACAAAGGAAAACAGTCTGCCATTTGAGTACAGTTTACTGTACCAGATTGGAGATGGATGGATGGAGCGGATGGGTGGATAAAGGGATGAAGAGTGTTAAAGATGGCTGCATAAATCAGTCGATGGATCTAAACGTATATCTAAATGGATTTGATATGAGTTGACGAAACTGAGCCATACTGGTTACATGACATGTCAGTTTAATCCTTTCACATGTACCTCTCACTGATGTGACCAAGTATTATAAGATCGATCGCCACCCTGAAATAACTAGTGATAACTGACCAACGTCGGTTTATTACCTACATTCTATACTCTCCTATTACTTACTAGTATCTGATTGTACCTATCTGAAACTGACAAGTAATAGACATCCAGACAACAATTACAACATCACAACACGTTGCTTTTATGTCTTTCTGAGCCATTCGGAACATTGGTAAATGTATGTGTTTATACCATTTTGGCAACTCACGTGGAACACATATAATAAACCTAAAACTCATCTCAAGCGAGAAATACACAATTTCGACATATCCCGTAGCTAAATATACAGTAAGGCTTGTGAATGTCGCGAGTTAATATGAATGTTCTAAGAAAGGACGCTGACTTCTATCAGACTTTTAAATTGTGTCGGGTGTTAAGACGGTTTTCAGAACAGTTAATTTTCTTTTATTCTGTTTTGGACGCCAACTATTCACAGACACGCTGTGTGAATACAAAGGATCGCGTTGTTTGGGGTCGATTAAACTGTTGATCTGAAAATACATAAGCGTAATGTAATATTACATTTATTTACGACTGATGGTAATCTACAATATGTATGTTTTATCGGTTCACATGCTGAGAAGCAGCGCCATCTCTCTTATCTACTAACTCCTAACAACAAATCTCTTCCTAAGATGTTTAGTTAATTTAGTTGCGTTTAATTCGACAACAGTCAGTGAGTGTGGATTTACACCGTTCTTGGTAATATTCCACCAGCATCACGTCTGGGACACTAGAAATGACCTGCATATGTTGTACCATGTGGCGAATCGCACCCAGGGCCCACTTGCACAAAGCGATCTTAGCGCCACAGTGTTTGCGTCTCCTATTCTCCAGCATAGGTTTAACATGGCAGTAGCGCTATGACTGCTTTGTGCAAGTGGGCCCTGATTGCTTTAAGGCTACCCCACCACCCCTAATTTTGATAAAAAAAATCATCTGCAAGTCTCTAAAGGAACTTCAATCAAGTACATAAATTATGAATATCATATGATAGAATACTCATTGACAGTGAGTTCAAAGCCTAAACTCGCCTTGTATAAGGGGGCTGTAACTGGCTCACTCCAACTGTCTCCATTAAGCAATGGACCCACAGAGGGTAAAAGCCGACAGTTGCTTGATTGCAATATTCCCATACATTTACTCACTCAGACTAATGCTTAGTGTCTGAATATTTAATTTTGATACTAACAAACCTATTATATTGAAAAGGAGTCCCACAGAGACCAGAGATTCAAAACCTGAAGGAAATCTAGACTTACTTCATTTAAGGCTTTAGCTTTGCAGAGCAGGCTTGGCAGTAGGGGAAATAATGTGGTTCAGGCACTGTGCTGAAGACTAACCCACTCTGTGCTTTAGTTTACTAGTATTTCAACAGCAAATACTATACACAATGCAGTAAGCTATATGTTTATAACACACATGACTTTAACGACGTCACACATACAACGACTTATTCGTTTGGTCCCGATCACTTACTGTCTATTTTAGTCGAAATATAAACAAACTACGCTTTATACAAATCAAGTAAAATAAAGCGCTTCCATTTTCCACATTGATAAATATATCACGAATCACACTGAAATGCTCTTAAGTCCTTGATACCCTGTATATGCTAAAATACCAATAAAATATGGAGCTCCATTTCGAGTTTCCCACGTGCTGAGGTGAGCTGCAGATACCTACGTGAATTATCCCCAGGCTCCACTCAATAAAACAGGAGCTTTATGACAGGGATAAACCTCCTTGGGTGATGCAGCAAAACAATTCCGAGACCCCCCGCTGATGCCTGGATGATGCTGACGTTTTATTGTTCTAGGACAATTTGAAACCCCTAAAGATATTGAGAGGGGTGACAAGCATATGTTTCTTTTGTCGTGTTCGGTTTTTCTAACATGGTAATATTTGTAACTAAATGCAGACAAAACGTAAAAAAAATAAACTATTAAGACATTTATAAGTGATACGCGGTAACATATTATGTTAACTTCTGTATAATGAGGAATGCAGCGTTTTCAGTTGAAATTAATTTTCCAGTGCTGTATTTTGCTTAATTTTTACGAGGTGAAATCTAACATTTAATTCCAAAAAAATGTCGTATGAAGAAAACAATTTGATATTGTACATGAGAGTTTGCTTGTCACAAAGTATAACATTAACTCGATCCTGTTTGTTTTTTACGAAGGACTTGTCTCAGCGCTTTGATAACATATAACTATATTTAACGATATTCTCTACAAGTCAATAAATGCGAGAGACATGTCATTATTGTTCAGTGGGTTATGTTTTTCTACTGAGCAGGTACAGCGATTAAATTTTGCAAACTGATCAAATGTTGCAACACCTTGATACATATCATAATTCACTTTTAATAATAAAGTATATAAATAATGTGTTTACGTGTCAAGCGGTATACAAAGATATGAACATATGAACAGGATAAATAAGTACACACTACCCTGTCAGTTGGCACATACACGTGTAATTCTCGATGCCACTCTACGTAGCGATGTTACCGATATGTGACACCCTACCTTAACAAACGATAGTATCACCGGTGAGGGGGCTTTGTACATTAGCTCTTCTACTTCACTGGATTTCCAGTTGGTATTTTGTAAGGTAGAAATGTTTCTCAAACTAGTGCGTATACGATGACGTGTTCCGTGAGACACAGTGCCCCAGAGTATGCGTATGATCGTTAACGCATCCTACATTAAATTTTTATATCCATTTCTAAAAGTGTGTATTCAAGGAGCCAACACAAAAGGAAATCCAATTGTGTCGATTTCACATGGCGTAATGATAACGATAATAGACAGACAGACAAAATAGTATATTCATGAGTCACGTGAATTTACATGTCAAAATGATAGTGGTGAAACAACGTAGGAAAATACTAACACCAGGCCAGATGGCCATTGAAACACCCCAGACAATATGTGCATAAAAGGTATAAAATATTAGATTAACCAATAACTAAACACGCACCATCAATCTATATCCACTCGTAGCACCAGCAACTCGTAGCACCAGCAACTCGTAGCACCAGCAACTCGTTGCACCAGCAACTCGTAGCACCAGCAACTCGTAGCACCATCAACTCGCTGCACCAGCAACTCGTTGCACCAGCAACTCGTAGCACCAGCAACTCGTAGCACCATCAACTCGCTGCACCAGCAACTCGTAGCACCAGCAACCCGATGCGTCAATAACTCGTAGCACTATCCATCCGTATCACCATTTACTAGTAGCACCAACCACCAGCAATGTTCACAATTTCGATTTGCATGCTTAAGCGTAATTGAGCGCAAGATTTTCATGTATTTCCTATGCAGCACATAATTATTAGTCATAATGTATTTATTGTGAAAACATTTATCGTTGCATTAACTCTTTTATTGTTCATGTAAAGACGCAAACAGTGATCAATAGACATAACCTGTCTGCATTTCTAATGAACGCAATTAATGACCGTTCAGATCCAAGTCAATATTCTGCTTGAAACTCACTTAATATTGCATTATATTGCGAGTTTTCTAGCAAAGGGAATTTCTTTCATCTTTGCTCAATGTGCGTGTGTGTCCGTATTGTGCCGAGTATGAAATTATCACACATCGTTATTCCATTTATCTGGAAGTTATGTAGTCATGACGACTTCTCTCTTTAGACAAAACTACATCTGTACGTGGATTCGTTAATCTTGGCGATTTAGGGAGAAACAATACTTTAAAAAATTAGAGGGTTCCACTGTGTGTTTTATTGGGGGTGTTGGTTGGGAAGGGATATCATCCCCTTGGTGACATTCCAGTTTAGCAGAGTGTGTGCATGAATATGGTTTCAAGCCGCTTTTAGCAATGTTCTAGCAACTAGAAATGAGCTTCAAACACTGTATCCATGAGGGAATTCGAACCCGGGTCTTCGATGCTATAACCAACCACCAGACTATCCCCACCGTCCCCTGGTTTAACAGAGGCACAATGTGTTCTTGACAAGCATTTAGAAATAACGAACATTTTGCATTGGGTGAACGCAATCTCGGGTTCGCCAAATGTACGATTCTTTTTTACAAAGCACAATGTTTGTGTTCGTGAGTTTGACAAGTGATCTGGCACCTGCATCTGTTTTATTTCTCTGTAGATTAAACTGACACGGCGCTGGATTTTTAAATACTTTAAAACCTGGAGTACATGTATACCTCACACTCAGTTCATGAAAATGGACCCGGGTTAGTGTCGACTGAACAAAGGAACCCCAATCTGTAACTAAATCAGCAACATAATATTGCTGAAAGATACAGCAGTAATGGTCTTAACGATCACTCAGGCTCTGTACTGCAATCAACACGTTTGTAAAATATGCAACTCTCACGCTGTAATATACATAACTAGTGGTTTCCAACCAGTTTAAAGTGCAATAGATCGCCAGGTGTAACATATGCCACCAGCTGGCTATATGTACACGATACTGACAATCATTCCAGTGTTGTCACCTGCTGCGAGTCGTCGTGAAATTGACAACGACTGTTGCTGATATGAAGAGCCACTCATGACGCCTACTTAATGCTTGTATCTGATTCAGAAATGAAAGAAACACGTGTTGTTTATAACACGGACAGCAATCGACAACAATATTGTTAAGTTTGTCCGCACTTCAATATGAAGCCTCTGTCACCTGTCCGTCACGTCAACAAACCCACACTTCAAGCTGATATCGAGTGTTTGGAAATCTCCGACCACCACTGGTCGACTAATACCATGGTCAACCTGCACTGGACACATGTTCTTCAACGGACAGTACACCGAGAAAGGTAAAATAACGCTGTCCCCCAGAAACACGCCCTCATTGTCCCATGAATACCCCGTGCGCCTCAAACTGTCCGAACCTAATTAGCTCCAGGCTAAAAGACGACTGGGGGCTTTCTGACCAATCTGTCCCTTTTCAATTAATTCCGAGGGAGGAGTGTGATAATGGTCTCTGTGGAGGGGGACAGGGTTGTCAAGATGAGGATGAAGCCAGCGTCCAATTCAAACTGACCACTGGTCAAGCAGCGAAGGGCTGAATAAAAGATCGTAATCTCTTGATAATGGTGGTGTGGTCACAAATTACAGGTTATACAAATTAGGATTAGGGGCATTGTGACCTGGTCTAATGACTGACTAGGGTGTTTTTGTGACGCGGTGATGTTTTTTGACAACCATGTGCAAGGCCGGAGTGGACGCCGGTTTTTATTTGGCTGTCACCTGCGTTATGTGGCCTTATACCAGGCTGCTGCAGAATTGGATTGTTGTAGGTATTCTTGGAACACACATTGCACTGATGATTGACTGCTAATTATCTCCATAGTGAGCAAATGACACCCTAGACTGACACGTATTACACTCAATTGCACGGGTAGATTAGTGATGTTATCAGCTGACGGATACCTGGGGTGAGTAAGCAAATGAGCAGGTAAACTTCCATATCGACAGTAGCACACACAGATATCCTCCCAGAAGTTTGATTTATTCACATACCCTATATAAGAGAATTTTATTACACCCAATTTGTCATATATATTATATACATATTTGCTTGATTGTTTATGAAGGTGAGTGCGTGAGTATAGTTTTATCCGGCTTTTAGCAACATTCCAGCAATATCACGGCACGGACGGCTTCACGCACTGTACCCATGTAGGGAATCGAACCCGGGTCTTCTGCGTGATGAGAAGACGCTTTGACTACTAGACTAACCCACTGCCCCAAACTGTCAGCAAGTGAGTTATGTTTGGGCCCGGTGAGTAATGTTTGGAACAACTGTCAATCGCATTTTTGACCTGAGCACGATACTAAAACCTGCCTTCCAATCAAATAAAATTGAGTTTCTCACAACCCTCAAAGGGCTTCAAAGTATCGTAAAATTATTGTCCTTCTAAGAGGGTACGTAAGTCCAATTTCAGCTAACTAGCTTTATAAACATAGTATTGTGTTCTTATAACATTCGACTAAATTCTGGAATATTGCTGAGTGCGGCTTAAACTCACTCGCTCACTTAAATGAAAATGGCCTGTACATGGACGTCTTGTGTCTGAAGAGGCATCTCAGGAAATGGTGGGATAAATGACCATATTATACCTCATGAATAAGTGCTCATAGTTGCTGATACAGCGACAGGGAACTGGGACAAAGTACTGTGACTATGCGTCCTAGTCCACCCAGCCGTTAATGGATACCTCATATGGATGGGACACGACTTGGTGCGCTCAGTGGCTGTAATGGTCCGAAGGGAGTTGAGATTGATAACATAATGTGCCGTTTGAGACTGACACCCCAACATCAAAATAAAAAAAATGTTAAGCGCCTTAAAGTCATCTATAGATCAGAACAGATCAGAAAATATGTACACGAGGATGCCCTTAAAAGTCTTGTACATGCATTTGTAAAATCACGGTTAGACTACTGCAACAGTCTCCTGTATGGCACCCAGTAGTAGCATCTTGACAAACTACAGCGTGTGCAAAACATGGCTGCCAGACTCACTACCCATACTCGCATGCATGAGCACATAACACCAGTCCTGAAAGAACTACACTGGCTCCCAGTGAGACAAAGAATTATCTTTAAACTTCTAACACTTGTGTACAAGTCGCTTCATGGGCTTGCTTCGATGTACCTGCAAGAACTGACAACCATACACCAACCTGGACGTACACTGAGATCTGCAGACCAGAAAATGCTAACAGTTCCACCATTTCGGACCAACACATATGGTGGTGGAACCTTCAGCAGGGCAGGCGCTGCTCTGTGGAATGGGCTACCGTTGGATGTCAGGTGATCTGAACATTTCAGCAGCATCCGGTCCACACTGAAGACCATCCTCTTCAAAAGAGCTTACGACTGAGCGCTCTTGAGCAGGAGTACTTTCTGGATAAGATGGCGCTATATAAATGCATAATTTATTATTATAATTTATTATTATTGTCTAGAGGTAGTTCAGATAGGGGGCGCTGTAGCAATGTGCCACATAATAGTGTTGTACAGTCTTAATAATGAGCGGTGGGGTGGCCTAGTGGTTACTCGCCCGCCACGCCAAGTACCTTTGTTCGATTCTCCATATCGTTACGATATGTGAAGTCCATGTCTGATATTGCTGGAATATTGCTAAAAGCCGAGAAAACTCTTCTCACTCAAACGTTCATATTACATAATGGCTCATGATATCAATCGCATGATTTTCTTTATCTTGAATATTGTTGTCAAGCATACACACAGACGAACATAACGCGACGGATGATCAACGTTGTTGGGTAAAATGACAAGTGTTTTGATCAAACATGGCCATCCAGGTGAGTGTTGAACGTCATCCAGGTAAAACCATTACGTTTATCTCCGTCCACAACGCTCGCTATGTCCACAGACAGACCAACACTTCATGCTTGTGGGACACCGGTAGTTGGCTAATACTACCCAATGTTCATACAGCCTCCTGCGCAACGTGACTCTGTCACTGTCAGCTTTTGTTCGAAAGGATGTGCAACTGTTTTTTCAGCATCCGACACAAAGGTCAGCCATGAGTCACACACATGCCCGATATTTGTTGCCCATTTACTCTTCTGAGGAAAATGGTGCGGTCCATTAGTTTCAAGACGTGGAGGATGGCAAAGATATGATGACTTGTTGTATCATCAGAGCAGCATTTGTTAAATATGTTAATTTGGTTACAGTTATTATCATAGATATATACAAGCATGTGCTTCTGACTCACTATCAAATAATGTGATAGCAGGTGTTCGCAACCTTCAGACCTTGTAAACACAATCTCTTGTAGAAAATAATTGTTCATTAAACCATAACATAGTCTTTGTCGTATGCATTTACACCATGAGAGTCGCCCTTCCGTCTCTTATGATGTCTGCACCTGTTGCTCGTTGATCTATTAGGACATTGGTGCAAAGCTCTTGAAATCAACATGTGTGTGTTGGAAAACTCTTAAAGCAAATGTGTGTGTGTGATATTCCTCGCTTGTGTGTGTATTTGTGTGTGTGTGTGTGTGTGTGTGTGTGTGTGTGTGTGTGTGTGTGTGTGTGTGTGTGTGTGTGTGTGTGTGTTGTGTGCGTGTTTGCAATATCTCCAGTTTTGTACACTAATTGTTTCAATACATGTTCTGATAAACCAAGTGCACCAGATGCAGGTTTTCTGAATTCTTTTTTGAAATGGTAAACTTTGTACATGAGTGTTTACCAGCAGAAGTGTACATCATTACTCCACAGATTGTCTTGCAGATGGTTGTTCTCTCCTTATGACTGTGTAAAATAGGATACAAACATTCACGTTATTATTTGTTTAACAACTTTTTAAAGACATCTCATGACTTCACTTTCCATATGTGATTAGGTACAGTGTTGTGCACCATCTTGAGTAAATGATCATTGTTTGGTGTTTTTTGTTTTGTTGTTGTTCTTGCTTTCTTTCGTTTTTCCTTCGTTTTTTTTTCTTTGTGCTTTGTTTGTTGTTGTTTTTGTTTTTGTTTTATAGTTATTTTGTGTTGTTTTTTTGTTTGTTTGTTTGGGGGGGTTGTTTGTTTTTGTTGTGTTTTTTTTTTTTTTTGGGGGGGGGGTGTTTTCCTTTTGGCAGTAACGGACCCAAGTTTATCAAAATACTTCATTCCACTTTAAGGACTATTTTAAAGATTATGTACCGTTTTGAAAGTATTATATAATTATATGGTTAAATTGTCTGCAATCTGTCGCTGTTGCGAGTTAGACTCCGGCATGACCACAAATTAAGAGGAGGGTTTTCTTCGTTTTCGGGTGGTAATTATCATTCACTTGGGAGACAAAATCTATTTAAATAAACAAAACAAGTCCTTTTTAACATGTTTTGTACATGCTTAGTATTGTAAGATAATGAATTAATGACAATCAGCTCTTCATTGTCACTTTTTTAAATACCCTGCTGTGTTTAAACAACAGATTGACTCCACACATTCCCTAAGTGGCCCTACGTCTAACTTTCGAGTTATACCGGATTTAAACCACGTGGTACTTTGTGTACAAGGTCGTGATATTGATTCAGCTGATTGTGACTAGGTAGTTTCAAAATAAATTTTATTTTTATTTCTATGCGAATCCTTTAGGCATAAAGAATTTGTAAATTGACCAAATATGCATGTGATCTTTGAGGTCATAATGCTGAGTTTGGCTTGAACATCTGATCTTCAGATAACACGGTCTAAAACAAGCTAAATGAAGCACGAATTAGAACGAGCGCTATCGCCGGTTTACCCACACAGCTGGCAAGTTAGTTATCGGCCTTTGCCTTCCGTCACGTTCAGCTTGACTTGCCCCGCCCCTCTATGTTTGAGAAGGATTAAAGTTTATTCCCAGCTGTCCATGGACAGCTTTGATAGATGCTGTAAGCTTAATCTATCGGTTCTTTTGTAATTAGCGCCCCTTTGCCGGAGCCATACCTTCAAACACCGTCCATCCACGAAAATGTCAACCGGAAGGAGATCAGCATATTCTCACAGAATATCGTTGTTTCTCGCTGGAGTGAGATTTCGAAACGGACAGGCACTGCTCATGAAGGTTATATAGAATATCGCGATTTCGATGTTTCGGGTGTTTACATGAGTCATTAGCACATCAGATCCAACTGTATGTCACAAACAATGGAAGCGACAAATACAAACATGTTGATTGACGAACTATCGTGTTCCACGCTCCGATGGGTTTGATATTCTTCTAAGTTCCACACGTGCAAATGAGACTTTCTATCGTTACGGCTTAGAACTTACTGAGATCAAAGGTTTGTGAGTCCCCTTTAAACCAGCAAATCAGAACACAGACAAGTTCATGATATTCAGTTACAGATTTCCAATACAATATAGTTGAGTCACAGTCTAAAATACTGGGTCACGAATCGAAATTATTAAATCACCAAAGTCTTGATATTTCTGGTAAATAGAACTGATAGAAGATTCTTGACAGCTGTTCAATTCAATATAGACGAGACCTTTGAACGTCAACGTTGGCAGACAGCGAATTCAGGGGCGTACATCGAGATTCAGTGGGATACATGGCTTGATTTTGTTTGATAAAGCTGGGCCAGTGGAATGGTGTATTATTTCGTGGAATGAGGCAGAATATATCTGGGTTAAGTGATGATTCAGCGCAGGATTCAATGGGATTTTACAGAATTCCCAAAGTCAGATTATCTGGGATAGATGTGAGAATATGATTGTGAGGATGACATAGCTTGGATACGTACACTTCCAATGTTAAGCCTTACATCCCTGTTTGATGTTTACACCACACTCTCAGAACATCGAACGGTTACCGCACCAGGAGATTGAAAATGTCAGCTCTCATCTCGGACAAGCATACACTACTTCTAAGAGGATCCCGGAACACACCAGTTCACGGACACATCTATGTGTTATTGCTCACAAAAGTCGTTTATAGTGCTTTTCTCCGTGTGGCATCGGATATTACATGTGCATTTAGGCAGCCAGCTGGCGCTTTTGATGTCCCATGACGGGTATTACTATCGACAGGTATGGGCTAATGAAATCGACAACCCTGGTGCGAGTGACACATTGACATCGACAGGCATCAATGGCGTTATTGATTTCATGAGTAGCTAATCTAAAGTTATTGAAAACAGTGAGATACCGTACAGCCGAGCAATAAGTGATGGAAGGTTTTATCATGTCACTCGCGGCTACATCCATTTACACCCACAAACACAGAAATAAATATCGTAACACACGCTGACACACAGAAGTTAATCAACGACGTGTAGAGAAAACACAGCAAAATAAGATGTGCAGTCAACAGTAACCAGACAACAAAGGACAGTCAACCGTTTAAGGATATTGGCCATAACTGTGAGTGAGTTTACTTTTACGCCGCTTTTAGCAATATTCCAGTAAAATCTCTTATAATTAGCTGCAGGCCCGGAACCGAACACGACAACCTTAGTCTTATTCATATTAACCTGAAGTTGCCATTTGACAAAACATTTAGCAAATTTATTTAGTGTATTTTGTACGTCATCATGTGCTGTATCGTCAGCATAAAGTAGGACTAACTGTTTGAAATATAGAATGAAATGATCATCAAGACTGTTCCGTTAGGTGGGATTCTAGGTCATTAAGGAAAATAGAGAATAAGAGACGGGACAAGTTCTCTCCTTGTCTAACTCCGGAAAGGCAATCAAAGAAATCTGATCTTTGAGAATCTACCATGACGCATGATTTTATGTCCTTAAACATATTTTGAATTAGTCAGAATTTTACCCTTAATACCAGTTTGTCTTATGTTGGTCCACAGCCCAATTCTCCAGACTCTATCAAATGCTTTCGATAAAAGCACATTGTATCCATTTGGGGAATCGAACTCGGGGCTTCGGAGTGAACGAGCGAACGAGCGAACGTCTGAACCATTAAGCCACCCAACCGCCCCTCCATCACTTTGAACATTTTGTGCCTCTATAACATCAATCATATAATTCAACACGGACGTGTTATGAAATGTCAATTCAAACTTTCTTATACGGCCTACTCCACATACAAGTATACGTATGATAATATTGCCCTTGACTGTTTCTCTATATCCGAGAAGTGTTGTTTATGTAATACTCATTTAATAGTCCATGTAACCAATCACTTGCTTGATAACGGTGTTAGAACCTATACTGAAACGTCGTTCTCACAGCCATAAAGACCGGCATTTGTCCAAGAACGACATAAAATTTCAGTCACTTTCATGACTTGTACATCTATCATCAGCTCTACAATCCGGCACCTTCTCTAAATCGGATTTTTTCTTCAGTCCCAATGAGTGCCGGTTTAGACAGTTTCCACTGTATTGTTATCGTTCCTTACTACCCAACTTCTAAATGTCTCTCAAAGACATTAACCAATATTTTGGCTCTGAATAACAACCGTGTTTGGATGACATCCTGTAACTTGATCTTGCAAGAATAAAAAAATAACAGTAAACCGTGTTAGGATATCGGCACACACACAGCAGTGTTCAAACAACTGTGTGGAGACAAGACTGTACAGTCGGCAAACTCATATACACCTATGTACAGAGAACAAATGTAGGGACAGCAGCGTACAGAAAACAATGTACGGGCAATGCTGCACACACGGCAATGTACAAACATGATTGCACAGACAATAATTATTAAGGAACAAATTACGGACAAGAATGTAAAGACTGTACATGCAGTTGCGTGTAAGGACATCAGTGTACAGACAACTGCTGTTGTACAGTACAGTCCAGATTCGTTCAGTCTTACCGCAACCACTCTCTTATGTCATTCAGCCTCATACAATCAATGACGTAACACGTCCTTTAATCTATGACAACACTAATTATAATAGAATAAGGAGTTATCCTTTGCACAATGAGTTAAGTATTGGCCTCGTGTTGCTAGTGTGTGATCAGATTTACTATCATCAAATGATGTACACACAACATCACGAATCTCATTTTTAGTTTCCAGAATGCCAAAAAGTATTCTCCATTAAACCAAGTTTATTATCATCGTTGTTCGATGTACGATTACAGTTAAGTCAGTAATGCAAAATATTCACAAAAATGTGATGATAACAACGTTTTAGATTCACAAACACATATTTCCCCTCTGTATACAACAAATCCATGATCGTCAGGTTCTCAAGTCGTAAATATTTGCACCGCTTAATTCCTTCCAAATTATCCCGACAAGATTTTAGACATCTGAAATATTGTTCAAAGCAAGGTATAACTCAGCTCTTTCCCGCACTCACTAAACCTACTTTAGAGTCAGTGGTGTAACTTGGTATACCCTAACGTGTGAGATATGTGCCTGCTGTTAAAATTTGAGTGCTCGAGTTTCAGTCACTTAATCTACAAACGTAACACAACAAACGATCGTGCAAATGTGATGATACGTCGTGGCGTCACTAATTCCAAAATATAGTTCCAATTCTTTAGGGCATGACGAGTTAAAGAACAAAAAAGTGTTAAATTTCTTACACTCTGAAACAAAATGGCTACATTTGTAACGTCGTTATTCATCACGCTGACATTCTTAATCTTGATAAATAGTCGGGAATTCAATGAAGCATTTGAGCTAGGTCTCTTTACTACAAGTTCATCGTCTCTGACCTCGTGGTCTAAGCACTGACGAGTACAGGGTTTAATAACTCGAACCGCAAATCTAATATTCTTCGCGCTACATGAAATGTATGAAAAGATTATATCGATAAGTTATCGATTGCCGTATTTTGTGACTAAGAAGGATCGTCGCACTTAACGCATCCGCTGTAATTAATCCAATCATCTTATCACATTGTGGAATATTATTATCATTATGTTTCCATAACAAAGACTGGCTGTAGATTGGCTTGATTAGTTTCCAATGGTCGAGCATCGTATGACGGAGAATATTGCACCTGCGGAATATTGCACTAATCTGCCCGTGCATGTATCCAACCCTGTACGGACCAATGGCGAACAATGTTCATACCATTTTTCCGCGCACGTGCACTCCCCTGTTGCGTGAAACATTGATTAAATTTCACTTATTGTGTCAAGTTGTTCTTTCGCTGTACGTATTTCAATGTTTTATTTTGACATCAAACAATGAATTGATAGAGATAGGTAAACATATTGAAACATACGATAACGACGCCCAGCAACAGTAATTAATTTCACCTCTTCAGGGTTTCTTACGTTGTTTTTCGTGGATTTATGATAAATATCCAAATGTGTTCATCCACTGTTTCATGAAATTACTTTGAGAAAATTACATCAAACGAAACAAGCAACGCAGGAATCAGACCAGGAATATATATTGCTTCTGAAATTAACATATTCTACAGAAAAAGGGCTCCTGAATAAAAACTAATAATGAAACATAATGAAAAGGAGCCTGGAAACGTTTTTTTCTGAAACCGTGGTAACCTTGACTTGCCACATATGCCAGACTTGCATGAACAATTTTAGATATATTTGTTTCAGGATCTGTATATGTCAGACCGGAATCAACCAGGACGCCGATAACACGGAAACCTGGCTACACTGGCATGTTTTGTATGGATGATTATCATAGGGTAAAAAGAACTTTATACCTTTATTCTTTATTCAGTTACACAACAAAATATTATGTAGCCGACTGTGATTAACACGAATGATTCCCTGAAGTTAAAGAAGGAAGGCAAATGTCAAGTTGTTCGCCTTTTTTAATTTATATCGCACTTTAGAAAACTATTTTGTTGAGTCGCTCAGTGCATCCTTTACGTGGAAACCAGGACCCCGTTGGACGAAGCGATCCCAGGCTACACGGTAATTCTGTGTTGAAGTAGGGAAACTACGATCACCTTTGTGTCAAGATCACTTTGTGGAACAGCAATTGGAATCGTTGTAAACAACACATAACAACAGCAGTTTATTTTTGTTTGTTGTAGTATCGAATTGATACCACCTAATTTACCCCGTGAGCGGAAGTCGTTGGAGACACATGCGATAATCACTATTCGTAAATTTTCTCGTAAAGAGTTTAGCCCTAGCTTAACTTAAATCTCATTCCTATAACTCCAACACCGCATTAATCATTGAAATAACTGAAATCCGCCCCCAGTAACGTATGCAAAATTTGATGCAGGCTTACAGCAGACATCTCTGAAAATGCAGGATTTTAAGGCTTTGAGTAGATTTCATGTCGATATTCCTGTGCTTATCTCACTGGATCAGGTTTAATGCTGTGGCCTTCAGACATGATGCCATCAGACCGGCTGCTCCGAGTGCTGATTTACATTGCAGCGTTACTTGGGCGGAATTTAGATGAGGAAAATGGCGCCTGTCCGTGTTGCAGGAAAGATGTCGCAGCGTCACGCTGGTTTTTATTCCTTATTCACAAATAATGCTAATAATAATGAAGATGATAATCTGAAATGATTCAGTCCGTCTCTTACAATTCACAAGAAAACGTCAGTAATAAACATTATCTCTATACGTAAATGTGCTGTCAACTGGAATTAAATGAGCTTCGTAATTTTGAGAAAAAGGGACCACCCTCATACAAAGATCGGGGATAATCTACAACATTATAGTCTTATTGTATAGATTATAGTCAATGCTTAGATGTATTGCACTGTGAATGGCTTTATGTATTGCACTGTGAATGGCTTTCACTGCTATTTGTTACATTTTGCTGTCAGTTTACCTGTATTGCTCGCACAGAGGTACTAGGTTAAACGGTATGCGTAATCATAGCATTAGACATGTTTTGTATGGTTCTTTAATTCCAGCCTTAGGTAATCAAGTCTGAACCAGACAATCCAGTGATAAATATCATCAGCCTCGATCTATGCAACTGGGATACGATGACATGTATCAACCAAGTCAGCCAGCCTGACCACCCGATCTGGTTTGACCTCTCGTACGACAACAACGGGTTGCTGAAGACAAATTCAAACCAGAATTTTCACGGAGGCATCCATCTATTAAGCTCAATTTCCAATGTAATTTTCTCTCTATTTCATTCTTCGTGATTCGAAATCCTATATATTCATATAGGTGATATGCCTGAACCCGAGCGTTCATATTATGGCTATAACTAAACAAATGTACTTTATCACCGACTGACACAATGCCATAAGTAATTAAATAAATCATGCAGCCACAAGGTATGTCAATTTCAATCCCACCCACGGAAACTACCCATCGGCGTGGAACTGAACACAACACAAATTGCAACATGTATTCTGTAATTCCACAAAGCAGAACTAACACAGCCAGTATTCTTACTCGGAGGTGTCAATTTCAGCCACCGTTATCAATATCCGGTCAGTGTCGCTTACAGACATCGGCACTGAAATCTACAAGGGCTGTCATCAGATGAAGATTACAGACCGAGGTCTGATGATCTAATGATTCCAAATCACGCAACCTCTCGACTCCATTACACCGTTCTGTCGTCCTGTGCCCGCTTTTGTAACATCCCATTCAACAAGGGGGACAAGGGCTTGCTCATATCAATGGTGAAATGGACAAGCTGATTGACACGATGTCAGCTGATGCCTATCTATTCGGGTTGTAGATTTCAGGCAGACCCACCTGGCGTGCTTGTCTGTGGTGAGATCCTACCCGGCTTATCAGAACTGTCATGGAAGGGTTTTCAAATTGAAATAGGCGTGAGAAATAAATATACAGCTTCAGTGATGTGTGCGGAAATAGACAACATGAGGTGAATCTTACATTCAAATGACAAGCACACGTCTAGTAGAGGCTTAAATATGACAAATGCATGCACGCGATATGTTTCAGCAAACCACAGGCGTGGGCCGGGTTGTGCACAGATACCCGCTTATTAAGCATGATATTAATAAGGCCTGTTATACAGAAACAAACATAGGTATCATGGTTGTACATATTGATGTTTTTTACTGGCCAACGAGAACATAATATTATAGAAAAATATATCCCCAACGTATGCACGATATCTAACTGCTTTTGTTTAATTTCGTTTCTTTTGTTCTTTATTTGTTGTTTAACTCTGCGTTCAGTAATAGTCCAGCTGTATGACTTCGGTCTATAAATAATTGAATCTGGACCAGACAAACCAGTGATTAACATTATGTGCATCGATCTACGCAACTAGGATACAATGACATGCATCAACAAAGTCAGCGACCCTGGTCACCCGATTCCGATAGTCGAGTCCTACGACATGCAAGATCATTCAAACCCGGGTCTCTACTGGTCCATTTAGTTTAGTATACATGGGATAATCCACCAGAGGTGACCATTGGATTCTAATCTCAGCTGCCCAATTCTAAACGAAGTTTCAAATCAATATTTTAGGACGAATCTTCTAAGTTTCACTTTTAACCCTGCTGCTGTGAAGGAGTGACCCAAATCTTCCAGAGTTTTGATAACCTTTTATGGTTTCCTTGAGTGAGTGAGTGAGTGAGTGAGTGAGTGAGTGAGTGAGTGAGTGAGTGAGTGAATTTAATTTTACACACTCACTAATATTCCAGCTATATGGCGGCGGTCTGTAAATAATCGAGTCTGGACCAGACAATCCAGTAATCAACAACAAGAGCATCGATCTGCACAATTAGGTCAACCAAGTCAGCGAGTCTGACCACCCAATCACCTTAGTCGCCCCTTAAGTCGTTCTTTTTTTCGTGAATGAATCATTTTATATCATTATCTAATCACTATTTTATAATGATTTCATTATTTTTCAACACAACATTATTAAAGTTTTTTTTCATGTGTTACCTTTTTCGCTTTCGGTACCGATCCAATTATCTGTAAATGTCATGGAGCTGATACTCGTACCACAGTCACTACTACTACAATAGGTTCCAATCTGACTTCCAAAGCACCAAACTTACATGGTTCACTTGTTGCTCTCTCCACTAAGTAACAAGGGTTTAATGCGTACATTTCACTATCATCAATGTATATTTCGCATATGACACATGTCAGCTGAAACATCTGCTATAGAATCGATTCCTGTCAATTACATTACATTAACATGTCTATGAAACCGACATCGATACTTCACACATGAAACATGTCGGTGTCATCTGAGTACCACAAATGTCGAGGTTTCTTGCGAAGTGGCCATCAGTGGAAAAAATAACCATCGCACTTTTATGTGTTTCTGAGAATCTATGACAAGTCTACATTTGATAATGATTTAAAGGGTGTTTAATTGTGAATTTGTTTGGCTATATTCTTAACGTATTGCAAATGATGGACATGCAGACATGTTTGGTTCAAGGTGCTAAAATGCTTAAAAGTCTTTGATCAGATTCCGACACGATATCGCTCCAGAGGCCATATTACCCTAAAGGCAGATGGAGACAGTAGGGATCCAAATCATTTCTCAGATAATGTTCTCACTGTCGTATCTAGTGTATTACAATAAATATCAACATGTGATCGTGTGGCTGAGTATGGTTTTTAGTAATATGCTAACTAATATTATTAACTGGCTTCACACACTGCATCCATGTCGAGAAGAGAACCACCCACCTACTACACCATCCCGTTTTCTCAAGAACTTACAAACGCAGCAATGGCATTTCTTGCTATTTCGTTATATGCAAACATTTCAGTACTTGTCTGAAAAGTCACAGTCAGAGAGTAGCAAAGAAAATGTTATTTGATATGTTATTGTCTTAAGTTCATGGATATCACTGATGATCAGTCTTGGCGGCATCAAGACGAGAGTCCGTGGTATTTCATATATGTTCATGTTATTTCCATATATTTCAACAACAGTAATGCTTTCACTCACTCACTCACTCACTCACTCACTCGTAGGCCTAAATAACATATCAATATCGCAAGTGCATGAGTCTCTGTTCCTAATTTGGACAAGCGAAAACAATTCTTTCTTGAGGCTATGTTTTAACACAATGCAACCTTCATGACCAAACTAAAATAGTTTGACCTTCGACCGAACAGTAGATACATCGCCATCCTGTCTCCTGTTGAGCTTAAACCACGCCACACTAGACAACTGTAGCACATACCACGACTGTTGCGAGTGTTCACGTTTATAGGGGATATTGATCACAATTTCGCGTTTTAAAAAAACCCAAACCATCCCCTCCCTTTCATATCAATCGCGATAAAACCGAAATTTAAAACTACCTCTTTTCTAAACCACCCACAGGCGCAGCTTGAGCCCTTATACCTGGTGAAGCTCGTCACAGGGTTTCCAAAGAGGTTGTTCAAGCAGATTTAATATCAGGAGGAATAACCCGACGTGTTGCCGAGTATAAAACTTTTGTAGTTTTCAGATAGTGCCCATGAAACTAAAACGGCTGGCCTCCCATGGATTCCTCTGACCCTTGTGGAAGTGACCATTGTTGACCTGCGGTCCGTCACGGTATCTGCCCATTCACCCTGACCCGCATGGATAATGTAGGATATTTAATGACAGTTTTCGACCGTTTACGTCGGGTTTGCGGGAAAGCTCTGAATGTTGATGGTTTTAACTGGTTCCCCGCACTGAAGACGCTCGTATTAATGGATAAAGTGTAATTTTCGTGATAACTATAAACAACTTGACAAAATAGTCTACTACACTGTAATGGTTGCGCTCTTGTTCCCTCCAACACTTTATGGAGTTAATTGAACCATCAATGTCGAAAACGCTTGTACACTTCCACTGGAATCTTAACCCGACGTTCCTGGTTTCTACAGAAAGCCACCCCTCTTTAAATGAGTCTTACGTTCAATACTTCAAAACAACGTCTTCACATTGAGCGGAGACATTAACGACAAAAGACATAAACGACTTTTATTCTGATTTATATTAACGATAATGCTATCGTCGTGCAACAACCGTCTTCTCCTTATTCACTGGAATGAAAATGGGGTTTATGATATTTTTTTTAAAAGCGATTGAAATTCATGAGGCATGTCAAGCCGTCGAGGGTTGTTTAAGGTTGTTGTAGGAATTGTGCGCCTTTAGAAAATCACTCCTCTTTCTTATTGTTATCATTTATAAAGCAGCATACTTCTCTTTGTCCGTAGCTTCAATGTCACTTTCATAAAGCTCGTCTTGTAAGTACTCATTATATCATCCCGTTCTTGAAAGATCGTCAAAGAATGTGAAAAGTAATCGCCCGTGTTGGGCTAAAGCCTGTGAAATATGTGATGTGTGTTAGTTAATCCACGTCTATCCCACATCCACTTTGAAAATAGACGCTCAACACTTCAATAACACAATTAAAAACACAATTAAACTATGGCCACCATAGTGATGTCAGAGTGCGTTTGTGCTTTACGGTATGTCTCAAATGAACCTTGTGTTACATTACATATAAATATTTCATATAAAGATTTTTTTCTTTCACGTTGTACGCTTTGATGACATACTCTTCACGTAGAAGTAGGGGAGATAATTGTTAATTTACCATTGAAAATGTGGGAGATGAGTCGGAGTCGATCAATATTGATATGATAATAAGGAATGTTTTGACAGTGCATCACCACATGCACTTCCCCAGGACCATACGTGTTTGTACAATAACGGCTCTGGAAAGATGACTGGCGTATGCCGTCAAATTTGCGAGACTACGATTTTCACTTTCAAACCCAAAACGGCTAGAAACAAACACTAACAACCGTGTGATGCAAGATGAATATTAAAATGAATGGTCTACATTGATTTATCGACCAGTATGGAAACCGTCAAAATCAAGAATGACACCCCCATGCGCGTGTGTGGGACTACTGCGTTATGCACGTGTATCCCATGCGTTGTGTTTAGGAGTTGTGATAAAGACAAATGGTGGGGCGTTCATACCATACCTGTCTTTGAAAGGTTTGTTAACACTTGTACTTCCTAGCCAACTTGAAAATTCACGTTCCCCTACTTTTATATAAGAGTGTTGTCTGACTACGAAGTATGTGATACATGTACTTACTGAAAACACGGATATCTCAGTTTTGTCACGGTAGTTTGAGCATCACTCTATCATTCCCCGTGTGTGTTTGCACTAAATCCTGATCTTTAGCTCCATCGCCATCAACAGCATATATATGTGTGTTTGCACGAAATCCTGATCTTTAGCTCCATCGCCATCAACAGCATATATATATCCTAAACATATGCTGTTGAGATGGAGCAATAGATCCATATATATATATATATATATATATATATATACCACCAACACCAACAGCGTATGTATATATGTGTTTGCACTAAATCCTGATCTATATATATATATATATATATATATATATATATATATCGATGCTCATGCTATTAACCACTGTTTCGTATTACTGGACACCCTCACATTCAAGTCCAGTGTCTTAGTACACATTGCAGAGATGTACGAAATGATTTCCCTCTCCTTGGCTTTTTTCATGGTCGCACTCGAAATATTGACAATCCAGTGGAACTAGAATAAAAAATGACCAAATACGGTCATTTAAATTTACCCATGTATCGTGATATAAAATGTTATGGAATCTAAAACAATTGTTTATCAATGTGATTTGAGTAGTACTGACTATGTCATTGAGTGAGCGACTGAATATTCACTAGTATCGTGTCACGTGACGAATATCCATTGGAAACAACCAAGCATATCACCGTCCACCCAGTGCAATATATTTATCAATAACATGTCATGGCTTTCATAGTAATACTATTCAATCAATTGAATAATATCGTTGGTATCGAATATCCATAATTATTGCAGGTACAGCATCAGAAGGTTAATATATGGGACAATTCACTGTGATGCGGGATGGGGAAGGTCATTAAAGTACATGTTTTACGTGTTTATGTTTATTCGAATAAACCTAAATAAATTTCCCTCGTTGTGTTTAATTGACTTAAAAGGTTTTCCTGGGAAGGTGTTCTTGATGTAAAAACTAGTAAAAATACTGTTCTAACAATTTACGATTTATCCCCAACACGACTACAGCTGTCGCTTGTGAAGGGTTTCAGAACAAAGACCAAAGAATCAATTATAAAATATGATAATATCTTTGTCCTAGTTCGGGGCCAGTAGGTATTTGTTACAGGTAAGCCATGAGTTATAACACTAGCATTTTACCAAGGCTGTTTAATGTGAATTGGCCATATGATAAGTTGAGTGCTTATGGCCTATATGAATGATAAGGGCGCCTATTATTTATTCCCTTATCACCTTATTCCCCATCCAAGCTTACAACAGACTTCATTCCATTGGCACTATGTGATCCTCTTTTCAGAACAACACAGACAGCTATGTCAGTTCAGTAGTCAATTTATTAACAATAACAATGTAAACGTACAAAATTAACAAGTGCTATTTACAAACAATGAAGAAATATACATCTGTATAACGGCAATGAACAAGAGTGAGCAAGTGGACCAATGATGTTAACTATGATGGACACACGAAATGAACATAATATCCATGTAATGTACAATACGGTATGTTCTCGGCCAAAGAAACTGATTATGCACTTCGGACACTTCGAGAATTTATGCCAAATCATAATGTACATTTTTACCCATATTTTGACATCTTTTCATATATTATGTTTTGACACATTGGTGTATATATTATGTATAAAATAGATCAGTCAATTTGAATATTTTTACAATTTTTAAGGGATGAACATATATCTGTTAGAAAAATGACACCTTTGAGTTTTTCACAGTTGATTTATAAAACACATTTGGTAGACATTTCGATGGACTTGTGATTCACATGTCAGTTTCATCTGCGCGGATTAATGACCTTGGCAGTGCCAATCAGGATATGAAATGAACATGTAGTCACTGGGATGTGACGCGTGGTAATGCTGGCTCAAGGTTAAAGCTGAACAGGTGTCTGGAAGCTTTAGCATCAAACGGACATCTGAAAGATGAAAAACATACATTTTTAAAAAAATAAGCTCACACTGTTATTTATGCAAAAAACCGTCAACATTACATATTAACAAACGTTCATGTGAAGAAATGCATGAATGTTGTGATATCATGTGTGACGTTTTGCACAACGAAATAGCGAAAAACAGGCCTTTAATGCAAGTGTGTAGGTTTTCTTTGAATATGAAGACATTTTAGAGTTGCGACATATGAATCTAATAAAAACACGAAGGACAAAGCTTTACCTTGAGACTATTGTTCATGTCAAGGTCACTTCCGCCATGGCCGCTATCAGTTCCTATTGTCTCCCCTGACGTGTCACTCCAAACATCCGGGTCCTTCTCTCCATCTTTTGCCTGTAATAACACATAACGTGATCATTATGGTAAATTATTAAATAATTCGGGTTCTGTTTTAATTATCCATCTATTTCAATAACAACAAGTTACGTTGAATATATCTGGTGAATTGTAGTAAATACCAATCCAAACAATATGGCATTTCGTTCTCTTGTGCAACAGCCGTTGTCGGTACATGGCACACCCGACAAGATCCGGTTTAGAACTGATCTTCAGTAACCCATGGTCGTCAGAATATGGACATGTGATATGGACATGACATATACCAGTGTGATTTCAGCTGAAGATATACTTACATTATTATGGTTCTTCTTTAACCGGAGAGACTGCACTAATGCCTTGTGTTGATGAAGGATGTCTACCACACTGACTTCTCCCTCTATCGAGGTGGATGAAGATGGCACACGTGACTGAAATAGACATGAAATATATTAGTGATGAAATACATTAGTGATGTCCATATCATAATGTCAGCTACCACTGAATCATAAACAACCGAGTCAGTGATTATCTAAACAATATATCGTTAAATCAAATGAAATATAAATGAGTTCATTACGGGCATATGATTAAATTTGGCATTTATATATTGCAATGTACTGACTGACCTGTACCAAATGACGCTGACATATGATTAAATCGTGTATTTATAAATCACAATTAATTGAATTGGTATAAACTTCATATTTTCATGTGAAATACCTACCTTTTTATTGTTTTTAGCTGGTGACGCTGCATTGCTTTTATTGGAACTTTCACTCAAGTGCCTCAGTTGATTGTATTGAGATTCCTCTGTAGCGAAAACGTCACTTTTATTGTCCTTAGTGTCATTTTTAAAAGTCACAGTCTTCTTCGTGAGCTTGTTACCCTCGGTGACTAGTATAATACCAGGCTTTAATTCGTTAAATTCCTTTTTACTGCCCTTGGAAGAAGATTTGGATGAGGAATATTGGTTCTTCTCGCTATCAGTGTAGTCTTTGTATTTGCGCCTATTGTCCACGTATCGAATAGTGAATAGAGTTCCGAGGACTACAATAGCCAATACAGCTGTTATACAGACGAGGACAATGACGATTTTCATGTTAGTGTCACTGGACGTTGCTGTATAAGCGTCTGCGTGAACGATTTCAACGTTAAGAACGGCGTAGGTGGCTCTCTGGGGGGTCCCGTCGTCGTGCACGCTGATGTTGATGTTGTACTTCTTCACATCCTTGTCCGTGACTGCCCGGCCGAGTCTGATGACACCGCTGCTGGCGCTGATTTGAAACAAGCCGGTTTGATTAGCTGTGACGATTGAGTACGTGAGCCATCCATTGAGTCCAGAGTCGAGGTCATACGCTTGCACAATTGCAATTTCAGTGCCAGGTTCCATATTGTGGGGGATGGTTATTGAGTCGTTACTTGGCACAGGGAAATTGATTTCGGGATGGTTGTCATTGTCGTCAAGGATACGGATTTTGATCGGCACCGATGTTATCTGTGGCGGGGTGCCAAGGTCGGACGCCAGAATGTCGAAATTGTAAGTTTCCATGGATTCGTAGTCAATTTCAGCTGCAGTGCTGATTTCACCTTTTGCGTTCACGGTGAAAGGAATAACACCGTTGACAGGGGATCCACGTAGTGTGTATTGCACTTCACCTCCTTTACCAACATCTGCATCTGTTGCTCTAACTTTACCAACGAAAGAGCCAACGGGAGAATTCTCCTTCACAGAGAACACGTACGACACGTTAGAGAAGGTGGGGCTCAGGTCGTTCTTGTCGCCGATGTTGACAACAACAGTGGTCGTTCCGGTCAACGGTACCTCGCCCTTGTCAATTGCAAACACTTTAAATGTATATTTCGGAACCGCCTCCCTGTCGAAAGTCCTAATGGCGGAAATTTCACCTGTGGATTCGTCAATGTCGAAAGATAGAGAGGCAGCAGTATCAAGCTTGTACACGATTTCACCATTTTCACCAAAGTCTTTATCGCTGGCTTTGACCTCGCCTAACGATACCGGAAAAGCGTTGTTTTCGTCAATACTTTTGAAGTACTTTTCTTGAGAAAACAGCGGGGCGTTGTCATTATCGTCGGTAACACGGATCAGGAACTCTTGGTAGGAAGACAAAGGGGGCGTGCCCTGATCCTGACACGTGACAGTCACATTATGCACGTGCATTCCTTCCCGATCTAACGACCGAGCGACAATCACTCTGTATTCCGTTAGTTCAAGTTTCTGGAGTTGGAAATACTGGCCAGTGATTTGACAAGCAACCAATCCATTTCTTCCTGAATCGGAATCCTTTACAGAAATCAACGCTGCAGTTCTACCAATAGTAGACGACTCAGGAACGGCAGCAGCACCATCTTCAGCGAACAACAACTTAACGTCAATCAAAGGGGGGTCATTAACGTTGTCGGTGACAGCAACGATGACTTGAGCCTCGGCAAACAGTTGAGGGTTTCCGTGATCAACTGCTTTAACATGGAAATCAAAGACTGAACCACCTTCTGAGTTCAAAGTAGATTTTACGCTGATAAGCCCAGTGGATTCCTCAATCGAAAAATGCTTCAAAACGCGTTCTTGAGTTGGTATTGAGAAAAAATAGGATATTTTGGCGTTTTCCTCCATGTCGATGTCAACAGCTGACACTTGCACCACGGTGGAGTCAATATCGGCGCTCTCCGGAAGAGTGGCTTCGTAGATACCACGCTGGAAAACAGGTTCATTGTCATTTTCGTCGATTATGTTAATAATTATGGAGAGAGAACCTGTCCTTGTAGGACTCCCACCGTCAGTAGCTGTTAGAATAAATGCATATTCATCTTGAGATTCTCTGTCAATATCACCTGTCAAAGATAATGACAAGCTTGAAATTTTACCATCCGTTGTAACAGAATCAAGAGCGAATGTCAGAGAACTGGGTGAAAGTTTATAATTCTGCACAAGGTTTTGTTCATTCGAGTCTTTATCCGTTGCAAGCGGGAGGGAAATCTTTGTTCCCAATGATGCGCCTTCAGACAGATTGTATCGAAATTCTGAATTACCGAAACGTGGTGGGTTATCATTAATGTCTTTCACGTTGATACTGACTGTGATTTTTCTGAAAAAGGCGCTTCTAGATGACTGCGCTGCTATATCCAGCGACAACAAACACACTGACACATGTTCACAAAAACTTTCACGGTCCAACACGTCAGTTGTGAATATTTCGCCCGATGTTTCATCAACGCTGAAGAAGGTATCCACCTTGCTCTCCTGAGAGACAATGCTGTACCTCAGGGCCCGAAACTCAGTCTCGCCAACCTGTTGTTGAAGATTAGATCCGCTGGCCACATTCCCAACCAGAACGGGGGCTTCTTGTCCTTCCGAGATCTCAAAAGTGATATTCTGACAACTGACGAGCGTCGTTGAAACCAGGGCCATTAGTGCTGAAATTAGCATCGTCATTTTGAAACCTTCCTATCCTCAGTGTCCGTTACAGCATTGGTTCGTCTGAAATATACAAGAGAGATATTAACACCGTGTCACTACGAATCACCAACGTGAAATACACTAGCTTCAGTTTCACCTAAGCATGTCAAAAAGATAATGGACATATAGGACCACCGTGTCCAAAATAAACATACTCATCCCGGCTACAATGTTGATCCTGTTTTATTGTGATATACACGGGAACCTATCGGAATGAAATTGACTAATATAATGGTGAAATTGACGTGCGTCCCCGTTCGTCCATCGTATACAAAGTGTGAAATATACAAGAATGTTTGTGACAATGACGATTGTATTCTAGACACGCTTCCTCATTGAGGACAAGCAAATATTGGAGGCCGCGAGTCGCTCCACCGACACATGTCACTTGTGAGACTCTCTGTGAGGCTCACGACGAATGATGAGACTGTGTTTTCAATAACACGTTATGTACGCCTGACTGACTCGGGGTTGAAATATACATGAAATAAACAGTCTTACCTCCATGCCGTCCCAAAAGAGTCTTTGTTGCTCAACGCGAATATGAGCATACGGACACCCAAATTCTTGAAATTGGATTTCTAAATTTATTACTCTATTAGTGACAAGACGACTTACCGCTCAAATGAAAGAGACACAATTTATTATATTAACAGGTGGTTGTGTATGCACGGTTTAGGGAGACTGACGTGACATATACACTTACGGTTTTGTTTTATCTTAACCCCAAACTCAATGATAATCGTTAATGGAAACGTCCAGTAATGTTTGAAAGATAACACAACGTTGGAATTACCTTTTATTCGATAGCCTGTCAAAATCACTAACGTGCAAGAGAATTAAGCCACATAAAATCGTAATAGTTGACATAAATCTGCCACAGGTAAATATAAACTGTCGGAGGCTAATCCCAGTGTATAAACAAAATCCAACATTCAAAGTGAAAATGCGACTTACGTGCTAATGGTGTGTATATGAAGCTTATGAAGTAAACTTACAGATAAAATAAATTCATGAAAAGGGCATACTATCACCTTTTAGAGTCACATAATCTTATGGGTGTCTCTCGGCTGATAAATGGGACAAACGCGATAAGAGTGCAAATGAAAACTAATGAAATAAATTTTGTGGACACAAACACTGTCAGTGCCTCAATAAAGACTTAAATCGCACCAGTGCTGAGTGACGTGCAAACCTGGTTTATGGGACAAAAATCTCTCTTTGGAAAACAGTCGCAGATCACGTTTAACAAAGCCGAGCCACGAGGGCACATAATTTCAGTTTTATCGTTTCGGAGAATCACATGATTCATTTTCATATCTGACCATCTTAGCTGGAGGCAAAAGCCCTACCCTAAAATTGCCCGTTTGTTTGCCACACAGAAAATCCATTAAGGGCTCTCAAAGGCACTGAAATAAGCGTAGGAGCGCCGTGGTCAAATAACAATGGTTTACAAAATGTCCCTACACCGGTTCCAAACAGATTCTCGTCACGGTGTCACAGGTGTGAGAACTTCTTAAACTTTCTCCACTTTATTAAGGAGGCACGGGTCAATTCTGACGTAATATGTTCAATTGATGAGTGACAATGAATTACACAATAAAATTGAATCAAATCAAATTGAATCATTTTGTCAAAGCTCTTCTTTTTATCTTTAGAAAGGGCATCTCAGTCAATAACCGCCAAGTACTTAACCTGTACAATACAACAGGGCAGGGTCTAACGATGTGAGGGCAGGGGGCGACTCTAGCCTGTGACGTTTACATTGCGAATTGTCGAGGAGGCTTTGTGGCGCTTTATGTAAACAGATGAGAGGAGAACGTAATCACAGTCCTTTCGACGCAGGACAGAATTACAAGATGTACCCCTGATAACATTAGCGTTAAGATGAAGACAGTCTTCATCACGACAGCCGGACTCCACTGGATTAGGATGTTAAACATACCGGTAGATCATCACACAGAGAAGACCTACACGTCTTTAAATACAAACAGTATTTTATAGACGGAGAATGTGTATGTATAGATGCTCCACATCTTAGGATAAAGAAGTATTGCTCGTTTAGAAAAGTAATTCTAGTGTCAGCTAAACCAACTATTGTTTCATTAGATTATTAAATACTGCTGGTTGATTATGTAGCGATATATTAGAATTATGACACCATGATGCTGTCATATTTCATCTATTGCTACAACAAGTGACAGCATCTCACAACTAGTGCATCTTAAGTGTAATAGTAGAAGAGAGTATTAACGCAACAGGAAAAATGTATGTCTCAGGTAACGACTTAGATGTCAGATACAAATTCTGCCACATTAATCAAATTCACTGATATATATCATCTAAACTAATTTTCACCTTTAATATTCAACTCGCTAGTACTATCTAAAACTTCATTACACAAGCATTGATTCATTCAGGTCGTCTAACAATCAGGGACTTTTCAAAGTACATCCACTTCAAATCAAATACCGATTAAAGATGATCACATTACGTCTACTCACATTACAGTAGAGACAACTCCAGTAATGGTATCCAGTTGGCTATGTTCAATCACACTAACTGTTATCCAAACTGTCTCTGGAATGAACCTTGCTCATCACAGTCACAGACACAAGTAATCTATCTGCGATCTGCACCCTACTTAATACCAGTAGGCACCTTTGGGCATCCCCATTGGCTCAAAGCAAATCAAAATACAAGACAATCTCCCAGCCAGGGTAATCGCTGTTTATAATGGGCCGACGGGCTCTGAGGACATGTCCGAAATACCTCCTATTGTTTGGCTAGCGGTCCTATTGTCTTGACCACTGCCGATTGGCTGAAGCCTGTTGCCAGACTCAAGTAATTGGCCACCCATGTTCCCCTCTATTGTTTCGTAATGTTTAATTGTTTGCTCAACGGACTTAATCCCATTTGATGAATCGGCTGGTCTAGTTGGCCGTAAAAGAATTAACACCCTGAAGATACAACCGAAGGTGCGATTGACAAAATCACATCCATTTGATGGCCAAATGTTGTCTGGGGTTCTTCAAGACCCGCGGGTATTTGTCCCAAATTGCAACTTGACAGGTTATCGTCAACAGACGTTTTCACACATCTACATCGGACCCGCCGACTTTGATCCGAAATAATTATCTTAATTGTAGGCAAAGACGCATCTTTGTAATTGACGTGGTTCGGTTTGAAACTGACTTGCTAAATATGACAGACATGTCAAGATGTGCCCCGACATATGTTCTGTCTATTGTCATTAATTGACATGAACATGATGACTTATATTAAGTAATTATCCATTATGTGCAAACCGCTGTGAAGTCTATTTCAAAATATGCAAGTCCTTGATCTTGTCAATTGCACGTATTGTAGCTAAATAAACATCAAAGGTTTTCACGTTTTTCAGATTAGATTCAGTTACGTTTACATGAACGTTGTATTTTTAAATTTATAAATTATTCTAGACACTAAAGAAATTTATTATACACATCCATCAACCGGTCACGTAATCATGTGCATTCAGTGAAAAGCATACAATTTTTTTAGTTCTTTCAACTTTATCCATCAAAATGTCACTTATTTATGTTCGTCTCATACCGATGACTCAAAAATAATACGATTTATCTTAATTAACAGGATACACGTCAGTCTCACTGTCAATCGGACGTCGTCGAGATGTCTGAAATCGACATCATTGAAATAAGCATGCACACTACACCACAAGTGTCAATCATATACTTTACAAAACTGATAAGCATCTCACTGACAGCTATATCATATTGTAACATCGTCGGACGTGTGTGGCCAGAAACCCTTTGTTTTCATAGCTATCTACATGCACCTATCTTACTCTGATCGTCGACGTCTTTGCTCTTTTCCCATAGATGTGTATTGAAGGTGGTTTGTATTTCATGTCTAAATACATTAGGTTGTGAAACAGTCCCTGACTTGTACGTTAGGAATGAGACTAGGTCACGCGAAATTGACAGCAAGGACGGAAAGAATAGCCCTTTGACCTGATTTGCTAGACCGATGTTTTGTTAAAGGTCTGTTGAAGGGATCGAGAGACGTTTCAGTAAACGTGACTAATGGTGAATCCTACACGGCCTACCGCAATTTTCTTGCAGCATATGCTGTCTGGGGATGTGAATTGTTAGTTATACGAAAACAGGTAACTACTATAAGAGTTTAATTTGATATATCTCCAAAGCGAAACAAGACATTTTCGATGTCATAAGTCATTGAGAGATATACTTCCCGACTTGTAGGCATGTTTGGGTAGTCTCATTGTTACAGCGTTCGCTCGTCACGGGTTTGATTCTCCACTGACCTATATTGTGTGAAGTCCCTATCTGCCTCCTCCGTGCTTTTGACGAACTAATTTTAAAAGCGATGTAAAACAATACTCATTCATTCTTGGTTAAAACTTATAAGTGATGGAAGAGTGGTGTTAAACCTAAAGTTCTTCAAAGAGTACTTGTCATTTAAGAATTATTGTTTGGAAATGCGAACATAATTAACAAACTAAAAGATATATGTTTCTGAAATACGTTACCTTCCTAAGTTTTATAGAGTGCTTGCAATATGTGATATGTTAAAATGAATAATTGTATTGTCAGTTTCACTCTCAATGATTGATTGAAATAGACACTCTAATTGTGAAGATGTACAATGCCTGTATAACAGTAAAGTTGTCTATATCATAAAGTTAACAGCCTGTCGGCTAGACATTGAGCAGGGGGGCAATATACACGAATACAGACCTATTATTGATGACTTCTCACACTTTTATGATGCAGGTGACGACAGGCCAGTTTAGCCATGAATTTAATATGAGAACCTCCTTGAATAATGTAAAACCCATCGTATTAGAGTGTCACGGTATTCATAACCAAATTATCCAGAAACAAAGAGCGTCACATTAATTCATCATAGTGGCTATGTGTCATTCAGCTTGTGGAATACTAATACTTATATGTATAAGTCATTGTACGTGACTGAAATGTAAACTTGCCGGTCAAGACCTACAGTAGTCAGTTTAAAATCTATAACTGTAGAGTGGGGGTATGTGGTGGTGTTTTAAATACATGACAGATGGAGTTCGCATTCCCGATGCTCGGCACTGAACATAAATTCATATGTCCATAAACAGCGGGTCATGTCCGTGATTCGGCTGTTAAAGTAGCAGTTACTGTACACGTGGTGACTACTGAACAGCCTCGTGCCATGGTGGGTTATGGGGACTTAGTTTAAACACGATGTTGGGAAACTGTGTGAACTGGCTCTGAGTGTATGGTGTTTCCAACCACTGTGTATGCTCTGAGTTTGGCTGTGTTTTTATTATCATTGGCAGCATTAGGATTAATATCTGACTGTTTCTGACAATAACAAGAACCGATTGAATTTTGAAATATCATCGTCATCGTCATCGTCATCGTCATCGTCAAACTGACCACACCGTCATCATGATTTGTAGTTATTATTATCCCCACAAATGTAAACTCGGTACCCTACTGCCTTTTCCCAAACTTTCCATCACATGGATTAATTTAACTCGTTATTTTGTGTTGCTGGGTCAAACATCGAACCGTCATCCCTGGCGTAAGCTATCCCCCAAGGGTCAGTGTCTCGGTGTATGCAGACAATCTGCAGTCATCTAAACTGCATCGTCCCAGACAGGCAGACGCCGAAACATAAACAGACAGACTATCCTATTATAATCCGCCTTAAATTATACACAAATCTGTTAGGTATGTACGTAATCGTCCTCTTTGTTTACTTTTACGCATAAACAAAATCACATGACGAGATGACCATCAGTTCAGACTGAATTTTCCTATGACCCTCTATTTTAAGTATGAACGTTTTTGACATCCCCACATAGATGAATAAAATACATAAGTGTTCCATATTCCATATTCATTATTCGTATATATAGATGCAAATTGATGCTCGTACGAATATGATCATATTAGCATGCAAGGCTGTGATATATTCACATGCACTTAATTTCAAATATATTTAGGGTTATTGATTTGTCATCCAGTTATGAGATTTCCGGTTCAGTGGACATCAGAAGCTGTACTCTCGTGATTGACATGCTTTTATCTCCATTTCAGTGGGTCACTGCACATGCATGGGATTCGGATAGTTACAGTCCATCAAAAGCAGCTCATATTTCATATTGATAATGCCTTGCAATAAAGAGCATCATATTTCGTGAAATGTTCACCAGTTTGTAAGTAAACTATAAACAATGTATCAACAAACGTAATACGGACAAATGCAAAACACAAACATCGCGTCAGTGAAAATGAAATGACGTGCATTTCAGACATGGCGATGTCAATTTCACCTGGTGTCTGTATCGCATTTAAACAGGATGCCACTTTCCATGATTTCATACATAAATAAACTCAAGACAATCATTCAAATACAAACGAATTAAACTGGCCCCTTTTGTTTAAAGTCCGAAACATAAACATGGAATGTGTGACGAGGATAGAAACTAGTAACCGTCATTGTAAACATGTTGATGCAATTGACGGCAGGTGACAAAGGCGACTTTGGCGTATTTTCCTTTCGGCGTCCGGGCGTCTGCCCCAGACACAAGACAGATGTCTGCACTCTGGCTGTGTGTTCTGAGGCAGCATCACCTGGGGATATTGCGTAGAGGAATATGATATTTCAAAGAGGAATGATTCTGAGAAATATTTGTTTTTAACGATTTAATTGGAAAATGGCTAACTTTATTCTTCCATTCATTTTGATTTTAAAGTTGGAATTTCCATTTGGTTATTTTCGGTCTGATTACTAATTTTGTAATTCTAAAGTTTGCCTTCTGAAACACTGCAACTGACAACCGTGTTTGTAAATTGTTGGCTGTTTTTAAAAGAAATCTGGAGGATTACCCTTTTTCGTCAAATGCGGTATCTCCGATAGGTTAAAGTTTGACACAATTAAGGAATAAGTCGGTATCATGATAAACATTACATATACTCATACCGATATTTTGGGGAAAACACAGATGAAGTTTAACGTGACAAATGCTCTTTTTCACCACAATAGGAATATAAAGTCCACTTACAATGAACATGGTCATTCGAAAACCAATGTCAAAGGTACGAAATGGCCACTTGTTTTGAAACAAACATCTCTCCATGTCCGTGCATGTACCTTAAATAGATAATCATTTTCAGATCATATTTCAGTATAAGATTCTGCTCGGGAAAACAAAGGACAAAGAAGTCGACCACGGAATCAATTAACAAGCTATATTATAGAATAAGCGAATACATGCTTGGTTGTCAGATGATTGACAGGTTGTATATGGACATTAATTACGGAATGGTGGGTTTGTTTTGGTTACAAGAGGAAGTGTCATATGAAATCGACAACGCATCACGACGACAAAGTGATTTGATAGCATGCTCAATGTACAAAAGGGGTTATTAAATATCAAAATGATACATCGAGTACGGATTTGCTGTCTAAGTGAAAAGCATATTATTTTCATTTCATACTCTGTATGAAGAAATGCATGCTTGTGAAAATGTGTGACTGACGAGAGCTTGTGGGAGGGCACGGGTGTAAGAAGGGGAGGGCAGTTGAGTTTGTTCGATGGTATATGTCTTCAGTGTAATAAACAATCTTACTACTTATTATGAATGCGTGTAGACCAGTTGTAGGAACATTGATCCGACAAGACTACCCACCACCTTGGTACTCGTATAACAGGTGTCACCCACGTAGGCATAGGCGTGGCGGGGCGTGGCAGGGTTTAGTGGTAATGTGTATTGTAGTTCTACAAAATAAAAACAAACCTCTTGACACACTTTACCATATGGCGTTTTGACTACACACAATTTACATACACTGTAATCTCCTGCTATTCCTTTCACAACGGAAACCACTTATTCTGTAATAATTGACTGTTTCACTAAATTCTTAATCTATCAGCAGGATCCAGCGCGTTAATTGAAAAAGAGATAAACTGAAAAGATCCCAATCAGAAGAACTCTCACCAGCTATTTCCACCAGATATTCATCGCAACCATCCCTAACCCCAACCCCCTAATTTCCGCAGTCACTCCCCTCCCCTGTGGGGCTGTAATCTAATGGCAGTCCACCCCTCCCCTACCCCAACACCCACCCCAGTCGCCTCAGACGTCAGTCAGTACATCAAATCACCACATTTCGTTACACATAATAAATTTCAATGAAAGGAGCCTCTTTGAAAAAGTCAATCTCGAGAAGCAACCAGTCGTAAAATTAGACAACAAATGAAGTACCCGGGTGCAGTGGTTGTGTCATAAAGAATGCAAAGGGCTTTCTATCGCTATTTGTCTAGTGAGGACTACATACGTCTTGACAACTATATTGGACAGTCGTTATACTTTTTATTGCAGATTTCAACTACAGCGCGTATTACAGAGGTCAACTTCGAAAGTACACATATACAATCATTATTACCTTCTTCTTTATTGAAACACACAATCTCCGATGTCAGTGTTCATTTCATCAATGAAATATACAAGGGTCATTTGCAAACGACACGATTACTACTTGTAAATGACTTAGTATGGTTTATAAATACATTGCAATATGTTACATTTCTTTTGATGAGCTCAAACTTCAAGGAAGGTTTTAACACAAATATCAGAATAGGAAACAACAGTTTATGAATGACAACTTCTGGCGTATTGTAATAAATCAGAATCTGTCATCCTTAACGACGTGTTTTGATATTTACACGCTGACATCTTAAATACCTTTCAAGCAGATGCGAATGTACAACTCATACATAAGCTATGTCGATTGTGTAGTCACATTATTACTCCGACATGAAGCGGAAGAAGTGTATCGAAGCGAATATGTGATGCTCCAGATGTGGCTATAATTCCATGTTCAATGAGGATGAGTTCCTACACGCAGAAAAAGGTTTACTGTTTAAATTAAACTACGCATCGTAAATTTTACCTTAAATGCCTTCCACGGATTCATTCGTACTTCATCCACGTGGATTACACACAAAACTGTCATTCATATTTTGAACGCATGCCACAATTTCTTTTATAATATCACCTGTTGCTCTAACCGTTCATGACGCAGGCGTCTGCATGCTCACAAAGACGTGATTGTCTTGCATGGTTCCGCTTGTGTGTTTGGTTGAGAAGATGTCTGGCATAGTTTCTGGGTATGTACTATATACTTGGCCAGACGTGATGACAGAGGGTTAACGTGGAGAGCACAATAGATGGCTTCTCTTACAGCGCTAATATGTGGAAACCGACGACACGCGTTAATCCGAGGATTGCATATGAAATGGTGCATTCGAAGGATCCGATGACTTCATGGTTAAGGTCACTATATCACTTTGGCTTTATTTCGTGTTAGAGAAAGCTCAAGTGACACACGTTTTTCTTATGCGTGAAAACCAATTGCAAACAAAAGCCTCCGTCTATGAATCACAGTCAAATTGTAAACATACGAAAAGTTAACTCAATGTTACCCGAGTCGTTAACATATTTCTGTAACCTAAAGCATCATCGTATCCCAGCTGTGTAGATTGATGCTCATTCTGTTGATCACTGAATTATCTGGTCTAGACTCGATAATTTACAAATCACTGCCATACAGCTGGAACATTGTTGAATGTGGCGTTAAACAACAACAACAACAACAACAACAACAACAACAACAACCAAACTAGCTTAATTAGCTGACTATAACTGAAAAATATACAATTTCTGTTTTAAAAGCTGTTTCGCAAGTTCTCGTTTTCACTTACAAAACCCATGTGAAATTTAGTTATACTTTATTGAAGGAAAAACGGATGGATCCGTAAACGCAATCGCATGAACTTTGAGCTACCATTGACAATATTTGAATGCTTTGACAGATATAGACCAGGATATATTGAATATTTTGTCACCTCCAAGCTCGACATATTATGATAATAGGACAAACACGTGTTTCTCCTCAACACCTGGTGTCTGTATGGTAATTATAATGTTTTGCTATTCTATGTTTTAGAGTTAGTCATTAGCGTTTGTATTTGACCTTTCATTGCCCTGTAACAAAAAAAGTTTTCTCTGTAAGCCCATGCATCAGTTTCTTAAGTGACCAGCTTTAGACTCATTTCAAATGTTTCTGTCTACATTAAGCCAGTAATATATGCGAGCACTGCTCTTAATAGACATATCTCACATTTTTACACCTTTGTCAACGTGTAGATATGTACATATACTTACACTTAGGTTTGGTAAGACTCACATTAACGACAGACTATTGAGAAATATTTCCCACACCGGTTTATAAATCTACTGAACCTTGTCAGACAGCACAATATACTCGAATAACTGCTTATTCACGATATACCAACACCACCTGCGTCTAGAGCATTAGATAAAAAACCGAAACATTGAAGAGTATTATACACTAATATATACCTTGTACTTGTCGATTACACTTGTGATTGTAACATGCTCGACCTTCCCAGTAGTTCAGAGGGTTTAATGCATGTTTATTGGCGTAGTGCTAAAGCAATATGCAATTTTGTGATTCATCAGTTTAGATTGTAGTTTTTCATAAAGGTCGTTCCGATTCTAACCTCTGAGTCATGTATATCACCTGTCAACTTGTAAACACTAGTACTGTGTGTAAATAGTTAATACTGGGGTTGTATAGGTGTGAACGTGTTAAGAGTGTAATAGTAGAGTGTATTCAACGTGTTATAACCAGTGTGGGGGAATTGTATTTCGTACGTTGATTTTGCTAATGTGGATGAGTGAAATTATCAAGCCAATTGGGAGCTGTCAACCGAAGTGTGATTTTAACATTTAATTCATCTGCATTGAATTTTCAAACCTATAAATGTTTGTTTGAGTACCACGAATAAATGTATTGGTAGGTAATTACGATTTAGATCTACATAACAACTTACGATGTATGAATATAAATATATTTCAAAGTCTGAATTAATATAATCAATATCTGAATGAATATAAATATATTTTCAGAGTCTGATTTAATATAATCGTGATCTGAACCAAATGAAATAGATCAGTGGTTAAGGGATGCGGTAACCTTCAAATGGTTACGGATACCTACATTTATATTACTTAAAACAAGGATAAACAAGAACATGTAATTTACCATGTCCGAATGTATACACATTTTGTAGAACAAATAAACGCATTGCTTTTAACCTAATATTGGTTATATTGCATTGAGAGCAGATAAATATGTTTGTTACAAAGTTGCATCAAAGGACGCCGATTTGATCCACATTAATTCAATGGTATTATCGTTATCCCGCTCCACAGGTTAGGCAAAACAGACAATGGTAAAAAATAATTAAAAGAAGATCCTATTCCAATGGTGAATCCCATACCCGGGGGAATTATAAACCGAAACATAAACATTCGTGAGATTAGCACACATCCACATTCCATCTCCATCTTATCGCTGTTAATCCAATGCAAACATTTTTGGTGTGGAGTGTTGTGTTAGTTTATGAGGCTACGATTTGGGGATTATCCGGATTAACAATAATCGGATAATTAAAAAGGTTAAGTGGATTACCTGGTTAAGCAAATAGATTAATTAGCCTAGTTTTTGTAATGCTGAGTATTTGGTTATGCTGTAAGGTATTTAACTGGGAAGTGAAAATGAGCCAACGAGATGAATCGTTGCACGAAAGAGGGAGTGTTTGGGAAAAAATGTCTTTTAAAGGGTTTTGGTTTAGGTGACAGGATGCAAGTTCAGTCTCCACACAAAGTATGTGGACATAGTGTAGGCGTGTGTTGCCTTCCGCAACGTGCTACTGTTAATGCAGACTGTACGTGGAATAACCTCAATTACTCGCAATGGCATGTTGAATTTCCGGGCGTTCATTACCTTTGCGGGATTTTACAGTTTTTTCGACAAACGAACTGGAGGTATCGTTCTCACCTAACTAAAGATGAGGGTTTTCAAAACGATTTGATTTATGGAAGACAAGGAAGATTTCAACATCTTTCTTTTTTGTCTTGCCTGTACTCAACAAAATTGACGTAAATGGTTTTCTGAAACAAACCTGCTTTACACATAATTTCCTTACTGGCATTCTAGAAGTCTACACGCACAATAGTGAACGAACTGTATAGAACCCAACGCCTTTTATTTGGCGAGTATGACGTTTCGATAAAGATTCTTGAACAGCGTGTATCAAAACGTCGCACTCATCAAGAGTAGTTGTTTTCCATAAATTTGTTAAATACTCTAAAACGTAATTTACAGTTGAATCTTTACTAAACAGTCGGTGCAGTTCAGCAGTGTCTCGTGAGTTCCCAGTCTAAAACCGTTTACATTTCTGTGTATATGCCTTGACAATATCATGGTTGTGTATATTGACACTAGCGCTGTCTAAAAGTCTCGGCTAAAGAAATATCGAAAATCCGAACGTCAAATAACTACCGCTTGCATTGAACCAATCATTACGATGCATGCTTGTCACAACCACGTGTGATATGTCATCACTCTAAAACAACAGTCATATTTTTCACACTGTACCATACATCACAATCCTTATCATCACCCTGTGTTGTCTTACCTGTAACATCAAAGAGCGCCGAAAATGCAGGTGAGAATCACACACAATAAATCACTCTTCGCTCATCAGCAGCAAGGTGTAACAACAGTTAGCGTATTCCGAACTCCTTTCACCGTTTAACACAACCCTACTCACTCGAACATCACCCCTGCTCCAATTGACGATATAGCGAGGCGACTGAACGCAAATATCCCGCGTACAATGTCATGGCCGGGTAAACATGGCTTCCGCGCTCAGCCAATCAAATCACAGAAGCCATATCGGTACGGAATCTACTATACTGAATTTAATTCTCTGGATATTGGCTGTAAAAGGCCAAGGGCCTGCGAGCATTGCCTCTTCTTTTGTTTTCCTTCCATTTAACATATCATACCTCGGTAGGTCCGAAAAGCCGGTTACAATAGCCTTGGGGTGGACAACTGATAACGAGGGTCGAGAGATGTACCCTCGAGTTAAGGGGTGTTCTTTAAGACGCTAAAGCCATAGGGAAGATCCTGACTGATAATGTCTGCATATAGGATCGGCTTCCTCTCGACTTGTCCGATGTCGGACCCGATAATTAAAGTAGTTGTCACGAAAATACGACTTTTAGCGGGTTTGAGATTGAAATGAAAGCAGTTTCGAGGAAAACAGAAGACTCGTTCTGTAGGAAGACTCACTCAATGTTTATTTAATGAACCGTTAATGCCACGAAATTAGAGATCTTTAAGATTTGACCTATTTGGATTTGACTTTTCCTTTGAAGTGCGAAGGGATGAAATTTGACGACGCCCATTTCTATTCAGGTGACCACAGGTCACTCAATCTTAGTTTATTATCTTGATTTTTGCTTTAAATTGAAGTCAGATTGTAGGCTGATAAACAGTTAATGAAGTCTATTAAAACATGTCTGAGAAAATTTGTTTGAAGTTTGATCTTGCCGGCGTGACAAAACGGTGTTTTATTCTACTTAACCCAACTTTAATGAACACAAAATGCTACTTAACATTTGTAGAAAATATGAAAGGAGTACCATACAACGAAACCACGAAAAATTACTATAACCCACCAAACACATTCATACTTAAAAATTATTATTTTATTTATTATTTATTCATTTTTTATTTATTCATTTTTTCGTTTTCTTTGGTAGAAAAATAAGTGAAATATTTCCTGTAGTTGAGGTGATTAACGCGTTGAAACCAACCCACTGCACACATTTTTCACGCAGGGAATAGCATTCACACGTGTTATTCAAAAGAATAAAAATCTTAAAAATCCACAACAGTTTTCCGCTTCAAACGAATGAATCTATTTCATCTAAAGTTGCACACTTTGTCTGACCATGTACAATATTGACAGAATTACAGATATTATTTAAATGGCAAACATACACAGGTAAAAGCGATTATTGGAATAAAAAGCATTTTTAATATTCAGCCGAATTTTTACTTAGAGAGACAGTAACCTTTTAGCCTATCAAAAAGAATTTATATTTATAAAGTCATAGGTTGTCCGATTATTTACACTGACACTGAATGGGTGTATACATTGATATGAAGTGAGTACAATATGCCTTATACATAAAAGCAATATTCTTTATAACAGCTGGATTTATAACAGTAAATGCATTACGTACAGTTGAACTAGCCTGGAAGGCGCGAATAATGTAGACCTCTATATTTATGGTCGGCATTGAAATTCATTCCTTTCTTATTGCTGAAGGCGCACCATCATATTTAAGAGGATTGGGAAGCACAGATTCAGCGTGCACGATTTTAAGCAATTTATGGACATTTTATAGCCTTTCAAACATTTGGTATATATGTTAATCGAACTGTTAACTTGAACTCCGCAAACGTTCAAGCACGATATCATTGTATGCATGTTGGGACTGTTTTGCAGTTACCGCTAAGACACCCATCCTGAGAGATAATCTTCCGGCATGAAAAACAATAACATAGTATGGAGACGTTAATGAAGCTACTGCTACTGCTACTGCTGTCATTTTCACAGTCTTATGCAACTGCTCCTGCAAGTAACAGACACTGCACCCAGCTACTACAGTTGCCAGTAGTACAGTGAACATTACTGCAATCGTAATTCATTCCACGGTTACTAATTAGTTCTTCACTCTCATGTCTAGTAACCATGTCTTTAGTGCAAAACATCGTTGCCTTTCATTTCCAGTTCGTTTCAAAATCATAACGATTCGAAAAGTCATTCTCCCAAACTCTCTCAAAACCGACTTTTCAACAATTAGACAACCCATTACATTTCATGACCCTTCTCTATCCTACAGTGTACCTGGACAGACAATGGGGATGCGTTATGCCACACTGTAGTGACTCATCTTGCCACACAAGACAGTTTCCATAACATCTCAGACTAACTTTGCTCTTTACGCCTTGCACGGATATCTTGAAATAAATATGTCCAGGCAGAGTCCACACGGGTAAAAGCGATATTAACACTCCGAGTTGATATTTGCTTTTCCGGTAATTTATCGCCAATGGTCATATAAGGGTAAGATGGTTTAATCTACGTATTGTGTCAAGTCATTCGTTCACCAAAGTCACGAAAGTTGTCAAAACGTAACACGAGATCTCGCGATATTTGAGTCGATGTGGACATGCGCACACGGTTTATCTACCAAAAGCATCTCAGGGGACTTTAGCCCGAACAAAAAAGTGGACGAAATCAGAGCAAGCGAGTCATCACGCTTCGTCGGTGCTCGGGGTTCGTTCTCGGCAAGACATCTAAAACCCATCTGGAAAACGATAATCGGTTGTCCCCGAGAATACAACCGGTGACCCCTGGCTTGGGGCGAGTTTTTGTACACACGTCCCCCGGGGTGAGACCGGACACAGGGGCAGGTGAGGATTGTCCGACTGTGAGAGGGGACAAAAAGGACAAATATTTGGTCACTTTTGGTCTATAAATACTAAAACATATCATTATAGTTGTCCTTTGTGCATCTCTACGCGACCTGCCAGCAGATCTCGACCACCACATGATGAGATAACTGCAGCCAATTACTCCCCGCTTTGTGGTCAAATATTAGAAATTTCGTGATATTAATGTCTAAATTTGATGCGCACTTAGTAAGATGGTTATCGTGATGTTCCCATGAAAGATATATGTTCAAGTTATTGTTGTAATGAACGCGAGATGAAGACGATTGTTCGTGCAACATATGGGTTATATCGCCGCTATGTTGCTTTTGATCAAAAGTGACAATAAAATATTTCTTGATCAATTTGTTAAAGTAAATACTTGTGGCTAAAATGAGTAATTGGACTCACACTAAGTTAATTCACAGTAATTGATTTTTGTGCGTCACGGAAATTTCACGTTAATGCCGTTGATCCTGTAGTCCATGTGTTTGAGGAGATTTGTATAATCCCCCTTGTCGTTTTCACTCAGATGATCCTGTATATTGCGCTTGTCAAAACTAAGCCATGTCAGTTTCAATCAGCTGCATTAATTTTGTATCTTGTTTCTGTCTATTCGTCATCGTTTTGTATTTTGTTGTATTCAGAGAACGGACATGGTAACGGATAAATCCCCCTGTATAAAGAGTCTGAAGAGTTAGAACGTGATATTTTCCTTCGTAACTTGAGATGTCCTAATTATATATTTAGGACATAAAATTATATATTCTAATTATATATTTTCTTGTTCTTGTTAAGGCAAGAAACTGGTTTGAATACAAGACGACGTACCCAGTGACCAAGCCATCCTGATATACATGTAGCTAACTGGGTGGCAGAGAAGGGCGTTGAAGAAGACACAAACACAGTTTATACAAACATAAGCATACAACCAGAATGTGATACTGGAACTCTATCCAACCACACGGACTGTCAACACAAAAAATAAAGTGTCCACTGATACAAATGTATTTCGCCTTCCAGATTTTCTGCGTTCAGTGACGCTGATAGTTTAGCGTCGCCACTAAGCTAGGCATAACAAGGCTTTATTGCTTTCGCCAGGATACAGATGGCTTCAAGAAGTCCAAAGATAACCAACCATATAGCGTTGTGGCCAGTACTTTAAGGCCACGGCAAAGATGAACGCACACTACTAAGATCACTACAATGATGAACTGACTGATAAAACGAACTGCATATTCAGCTCAGGGCACATATACATGTAACAAGTTTGTAACGAATTGAAAGTAGTGGTTGTTCAAGGTTCGGTATGATCGTAGTATTCTGTATGTGTGTGGTACGTGGTGGGTTGAAATACATCAACACATTTTGTCCCTGACAAAACTCCCTACCAGAAGACAAGAAAAGACGTGCCAAAGTTACGAATGACAAATCTAATCTACAATTCAAATAGGGACAATGGGCATCATCTATGTCAGGGGAAACTTGCATTTGATAATGTGTGTGAAATAGGGATGACTTTTTTTGTCTTACAAGTAGAAATAACCGAGACTGATCAAAATATCATGGAGAGGGCCCTTTTTGTATTTACGCTGTACCTTTTTAATGTTGGGGTCAGCGTAATATCGTAGGTACACACAGATGACAAATCTTAAAATGTTGTATTTTAATATGAAGGACTACCTAAATGCAAACTCACACAGATCCTGCTGCTGATGATGCTGATGATGATGGTAATGACAGTCACAATCGTTATTACAATAAAAACCATATAGCTCTTTTTATTACTGTATACGTCTTGCTGCACAACGACATCAGAATCCATGCCGAGTGTAATGCAATAACGAACTTTTCATCCATAAAGTATGTTGCATTCATCGTTTCTCACAACTTCTAAACCACCAGTCAGACAGGTCAACAAGACCATTATTACGACAATGAGAATGATAAAATGCCCACGGTTGTACATTAATTTTCATTTATACGTATATGAATATCAGTGTCTGCATACAGACAAACCAGCATTCACCTACAAAACGGTAGGTCAAGCAGAACAAACATCTCATGACAGCAAACAGCAAACAAATCTGACCACGACACTGACCAGCATTAAAATGGTAGGAAGACACTTGAAATTCACCACAATGCGCGCAAATCCACGCTTAGTAAATCGAGACCATTAAGCTGGTAGTCAAACCGCCATCTAAACGTTATGTACCCTCGAATGAATATCACATGAATTCCACACAATCCGTTGATGACGTTAAAGTCACAAGATAAGTCTGGGAAGGTCGGCGAGCGGTCCTTATTTAATCCCCTTAACAGGGTATCTTAAGCCGCTCGCAAACACTGAGAATCTCTCGGAAGCAATCGTGCACGTGCTCCGAAGATAATACGATTGTTTTAGCATGATGCCTATCTCGAACTCAGATAGGGCATACATAAGGCTTATCTCTTGTCAACACGTTTATGAAATTTACGAAGGCCAGGTGTCCTTAATGAAAGATAAGCTGTTTGTCTTACCCACTGTCCTGTCTGTTGTGTATGTTTATGAATTACTGGTGAACAAATTGTGCTTGCAAGATATTAATCTTCAAGCGAGGGTATGCACTTCTAGCAATCATGCAACAACACCCCGAAATGGTGACAACAAATATTAGCTCTGAGTGTTGTTTGCCTGTAGAGAACCAAACCCAATCGTGTGTCTGATTGAGAAACCACTTCCATGCATGGTGCTACAAAGAGGGGCCGTGGGGTAGCTCGATGGCTAATGCATTTGCTCGTCACGCCGGAAGCCAGGGTTCGATTCCCCACATGGGTGCAGTGTGTGAGGCCCATTTCTGGTGTCCCCCGCCGTGATATTACTGGAATATTGCCCAAAGCTGGGTGAAGCTCACTCACGACATCTGCGAAAAAGAGCATGAAACGCATGTGTACGGTACGAGAAGTGTTAGACCCTGACCTCCAAAATCGTTTCATTTATTTTTGAAAACTTTAAAATAAAAATTTGCCCCCAGGATCTCATTGCTTAGGTAAAGAACAATGCATATATTCGTTCACTGCATGTGCAGGATGATTAATTTTGATTGCCAGGTAAATACCTTGGGAGAATATGAGTGTCTATTCCTAAGCTCTGAACACGTGTATGTGTATCAGTGTCGCTTACAAACTACAGCTGAACATGGGCACGTTTACAAATGGAATATGATGATATAACTCAGCTCTATATAGCTCACATACGTGTAATATCATTACCTTAGTGATGCTGTTCGTTTTTATTATGCAAGATATGCGCCTTCTAGGTTTTGAAATAAACAGAAAAAAAAACATTCTTTATATTAGTTCAGAAATGCATCCTTTTCAGAACCTTTAGTTTCCCGGGATAGTTTATGCACTAAGAACTAAACTTCCTATAAGGTTAAATATTTGGTGGCTATCGACAAATTCATAAAACCATTAAACCTAACGCCACCGAGTAATGTTTGGAATGCATGGTATTCCTAAGAAACACACTGAACCAAAAACGTCTTTAAACAGATTATACATATTAACGTTAAATTAAACATTTTTATACACTGATCCATGAAAATAAGCTACACCCAATGATCAGTTGGTAATTAATTATGGTCTTTCGTGTTTATCAATGCCTCAGTCGTTCCATAACACAACCATTCGCCCTCTCTATTCATCCATGAACAAAGGAACGTTCAATATGTTGGTCATGGATAATCAAGTACGGTTGGGTTTGTTATTAAGAGTGTATGAAACATGTATGACACATGATGAACTTGTAGATGCTCCAAGTCCGTAATGTTATGTCGGTTGTGTTGTAAAAGCTGGATCACCATGGCAACCGACAGAGAATCCACTTGAAGACTACGTAAGGCTGTATAGTTAAGAGCACGTGTTTGTCCACATCCCAGCTGGAGATGCACGATATGATGTTACGTAACACTGTCATAACAATGTCATATCTACACACAATGAAGTGGCGATTGATGCAGGGTCGAATAGGTAATATCACGCAAGCAAGGTCATTGACGAACGGAAGTTCACTTGGGTTATCAGTCTTGGGTCTCAAATCTCGTAATGTGTGAATGTACGGGATTGTTTTAAGCAGCTTTATTGTTTGTACATTACAACAAACGTCTCTATGGAATTTACATGTTGTACCAATATCGAGAATCTGAACCCAAATTTAAGCCAAATTGTCTCAAATAATGCAACTGGATCATCCTCGTGTCAAGCAGTATTTTATCTGAATATAAGGCAAGGATTTTGTCCGCTATAAGCAAACGCATAGCGACGTCCTATTAATCGAGTATCGCCCGCGTAAACTGGTGGTCGAGATCATGACAGTCACATATTCTTATCGTTCCTTGGCGAAGATTCCAGGCAATTGTATATGTCCCAAGTAGACTATCTTATCCTGCTAGGCTTGACAACCTGATCGCTTACATATCATCGTATTCCAAGTGTCGATTTCAAACAGTGGATTGAACAACAAACAAATCTTATCAATTTCACAACATGGTGGACTCATTCGACAGTCAGTTTGTACCATGCACGTGTTCTTCTAACAAGAGTCTGAATCTTTTTCAGGCAACAGCGACAACGCTGTAACATCGCCGACTGCAGACAACATTGGTTCACTCAAGGAAACTTAGTCCAGTGTATTAAGATATATTTTGTCATGCATTAAGATATATTTTGTTGGTACTTTAATAGTTAACATTTTACTTTTGAGGGCCACGTCGTATCGTAGTTTATTTCATGCGTCGTCCTATGGGACGCGTAATTCAGTGTGTCGGTATGCTGACAGCTTATCCCTGTTCATTCATCAGGAATATATACAACTACTGAGAACAGAGACAAAAAATAAGAACAGGGAAATGAGATAATCAGAACAGTACAGAGGGATGAGAGTGAATGTGTTTAGTTTCACGCCGTTTTCAGAAATATTCCAGCAATATCACGGCAGGGGACACCAGGAATGAACTTCACACATTGTACCCAAGTAGGGAACATGGGTCTTCGGCGTGGCGAACGGACGCTTTAACCCCCAGGCTAACCCGCTGTCCCTTGCCTAAGAGAAATGAAGAAAGAGTGTATATACCATGTTGACACATATCCTTTGAGTGGGGAGTCTGACACAGATCTTCGATTTTACCCAGATTTTCCCAAACCTCTATGGCCACGAAACAATACGAACTTCTGGCTTGTATTCGAGACAAGACATTATTGTAGAGTTTGTCTGTATGAATACAAGGAAATAAAAAGTCCAATATTACCACAACAATGTCCTAATACCCTATAGATTACAGGGCAGTAGATCTGTGTTCATCTCAGAAATAGAGCGTTATGACCAATATCCCGCCTATCACACACAATGGGGTTTATGTAATTTAGTCAATGCGGCTGGAATCGGGAACATTTCAATTTGCGACCTTCTAGATTAGATTGAGTCTCATTTGATTCCGTATTGATACATTTTGAAAAGGTAAATTTCGCCTGAGGCTGTAACATGATTGAGTTTGTTTACCTTTGTGGGGGAGCATTTCTTTTTCTCACAAAAAGAACTTCACAGTGGATCGGCTAGATACTAGCAATATTCGTTATACCAGTGTATAGAATGACGAATATATTTCCCCACTGAGCGAATATTTAGATTGTGATTTATTACAAATAAGCTTGGATGTCAATTGCACTACAACTTTTTCATCGCAAAAGCCAAATACTTTTACGCATTCCAAAATGTCAAAGATTGAGTATTACGTTTAACAGGTTGCGAGAAAGATAAATTTGGCCGATAACATATATTCCAAAAACCTATCATATTTTTTAAAAAAATACTATTAGATTTAAAAGCACATAGTTCAGTTATACGCTCGGCCCAGCGTTCGTGGTTCTTTGGGTACAGGCTAAACAGATACATAATAATAAGAAGACGAGTGCTTGTAAAGCGCATGTTTTACATGTTTTACATGCTAGGCATGCTAGGCACATGCTCAATGCGCAAAACAATTACAAATATGTGTAAAAATTGGGTAAACCCGAACACAGTGAAGATGAAATGAATATCCGAGAGAGCGCTTGAAAAGATGTGTTAAACTTTTAAAACCTTCGCTTTATATAGCTGTTTTTACATCGAGAGGTAGAGAGATATAAACCTTTGCAATGGGTAGAAAATGTTGTGTCCTAATGATTAAAAAATAAAGCGAATGTTTTAATTTCTTCAGCACGATTCATGTCCATGCAAAGGACTCATGGGGTAGTATTCATGCAGTATATACGGTAATATTTCACAAGTCAATTATTAACAACTAAAGAAAATGCATATACAGACCGAATATTTGTCTTATTTGAAAACATTGTTTGCAACACAACACTGACATATTTTCATTTTCACTTGACACAAATCGCCGAAATTTACAAAATTGAATATGTATTTACAAATTCATCTGTTGAAAGGGAACATTTCACTTTTTCAAAACAATCCGTATTATTTCGATCAAATCTGTATTGCATATTGTTGGTGAAAACTGTCATGAATACACAAATCTATAGATATAAGTCAGCATTTTACATCTACATTTGTCAGGGTAATTGAATATGAATGCTTTTAAATTAAACGAACTCTTCATACACTTAACAGTCCATTAATCCATGTCGTGTACCATACTCCGACACACTAAGTCGAATAAAATACTCTCCCAGACAGGTACATACATCAATTTCGTAACAGCTGGCACCAACTTGCAATCGACAATTGTACATTTCAATTGCTAATGTAGCCTCCCGCCTCTGGTGCTTGTCACATGATGACAGGAGGTGAAATGTACAAGGGACGGACACTACCTTCCCTGGGGGTAGGGCCACGACTGCACCTCGTGGGGCTCGTGCCACCGTGACAGGCTGAAGGATGTACTTTTGATTGTTGTCTAATTGAAATGACTGGATTTTTTTAACAATGCAATCGTTTGTTTATTTCACGAAAGTCATGTACACGGATTAAGTGTCAATGTTAACTCGCGATATTTGTTCGGATTGAAAGAAGTGTGATCAAATAGCCGCGAGCTATATGAGAAGGACAATTGTGCATGTATGTTGAGAGACGACAGAGAGGCAGTATAATGTGATTACACTGTGTACAAGTGCTGTTATAAATCTTAAGCAAACTGTGATCATGAATCCTTTCGATGTAACATATTTTTCAAATGGCAATTGCCACAAAAATATGACTATCAAAAGATGTGTAAGCATTATATTTTTACTCTTTTGATCGATGTTTGGATTCCATTATTTGTGTGTAATATAGCCCGGAATAACACATGTCCGATGTTAGTTCACGCTTTTATATGTATCTATGACCCATGAAGCTGATAAAGCCCTTCTTCCAATTAAACAGCTTCATCATACATTACAAAATCTTTCTCACACTGTCTTATTTTAAATGTTTGAAACACAAACTAAGCCTATCTTATTATATTGGTAAGAAAGAAATATGGGGTTTTCAAGAGGTGGCTAATTCTAGAAAGATTTCATGTATAAAACTTAAATACGTTCTTGGTGTTCGTATTAACACAACAAATATAAAATGATGGGGGTTTTTTTAATACGGGCGTTATCATGTTTGTTGTTATGCTATAAGATGTGTTAAGCACTGGTGTAAATTACTGATTATGGAAGAAACTAGATATCAGAACCAAACCTATATTCTGTTTCAAAAATGGACGGTAATAACTTCATGGGTTACTCAAGTGTGGAAATAGATTTATATTTATGGTTTCAGCCCCGCGTGGGATTTTCAAAATATTGTTAACATTGATTTATTTGTTGAACCGTTTTCTCAACGGGTTAAAGATTGTAACATCCAATGTACATTTTCTATGTTAAATGAGCATTCCAATTTAGTGTTCTATTAATGCGTCAACAGTGCGTTTGGTATGGAATCATATTTGTCAACTATATATAACAAAGATTTTAGATCATATATCATGATGATGTGAAATTTGAGATTGGGTTTGTTAGTAGTGATGTACTGCTGGACGGCACAACAATGGGAGTAAACCAGGTGAACTCCTTCACCAAGTCTGCTCAGAGTTGGTCCTTTGTGGAGAAGCTTCTGAGAAGCCATTGCATCGTGCGTACATACAGTTATTCTAACAGAAAATATTTACATGAAATGTCGACTGTGTAATGAATTTACGGAGACTGCCCAACACCTTGTCAGTGGATGCCATTCCTAGGCACAAACAGCATATTTTAAACGAGATGATGGCATGGCTCTCTGCTTTTACTACCGTCTCCGTTATGCCATCCATGGCACGACCCTGAACATGTCCAGGGCGTCATGAGAAATGATTCTTTCAAACTTCACTGGAACAGGTCCATATACAGCCTGAGACGAATTCCTGCCAACAAACCTGATCTTGTCCTTTTTGATATAGCCAATGAACATATTTTTGTCATTGAACTTTCTGTCCCTTTTTTACAGCAAGGTGACTGGCTAGATTCAGGAAAAGCATTAGAAGTATGTAGAGCTCGCCTTTGAAATGTCTCGCTTGCATGCCAAGTACACCGTCGTCAGACTCCCCATTGTTCTCGGTGCCCTTGGTTTAGTACATCCTGTCCTGAGAGGGTACGTAATTCCCAAAATATTCGATGTAAATTTAAGTCTACCGAGTTTTTATTCGTAGTATTCTAGTTGTTTTTATTTTGGCTAGCATTTCGTACACCCGCCATCCAGTTAGGGTCCATGCAGGTAGCAAAGGTATTGTAAGTCCCCATGGTCCTTAGTATGGTGATCTGTCTTCATCTGTTGGCGATCTTTAGCCCGTGTTCTATACTGTAATGCCTGCTTTAATTACTAGAATGTTTTACTTTTCCATGCTAGTTTTATACCCATATCTGTGATACCCTAGTATTTTTACTGTCCATCGTGACAGGTTATATTCTTCAAAATGTTTTCAATTTTCTCATATAAATTGTTTTCGTCACAACATGCCTGTCATATTGCGGATGTGACGTTAAATATTAACTCACTCACTCTCACTCTCACTCTCACTCTCACTCTCACTCTCACTCTCATTCACTCATTCACTCACTCACTCACTTCTGACCTGTGCCAAGAGATCAAGACAGTTCCCGGGTTCTCCACCAGGAGCACAGTCGTTCTGACAATCTGGGTAATGCAGAAGACTGCTGTGTTGGGGAGCCTTCATATTCTCCGGAACGTTCTTGGTGGGTTCGATTAGGCATCGGTTCTGGGAGAAGTCACATTCGTTGTCTGGGCTGCGTGTAGAAGGGGCAAGGACCCTGAGCTGATGATGAGCTTTACCAACCTGACTGTGCCAGGATCGCCCGAACCCTCTCTGCTGCTTTTTATGTATGTTTCATTGAAATCTGTAAAACATAATAATGGATTTATATAGCGCCTGGTTTCCACTCTCAAAGGCGCTGTAAGACAGTGTTGAAGATTAGAAAACACACAGAACTAGAAATAATAGCACTGTACACAGTAGTATTAGAGAAACGTTGCGAAGGCAATGTGGAAAAGATGAGATTTGGTGCTATTTTGAATGCAGACTCTGATAATCTCAAGATAACGAACTGGCAGTTTATTCCAAAGGCTTGGGGCTGTTGCATCAAAGGCTCTCTGTCCCATGTTAGTTCATGGGCTTGGTTATGTCAGACTGAGGCTGTCAATGGATCGAAGGGCGAACTGGAACGTGTTGGCTGATAAGATTTCTCAGGTAGTCTGGAATGGCTGAGCTGTAGATGCAGTTGTCTCCCAGGAGAAGTATCTTATATTGGATCCTATACTGAACTGGAAGCCAATGAATGGAATAGAAAATTGGTGTGATATGTTCACTTCTATAAGTTCTTGAAACGACTCAAGCAGCTGAGTTTTGGAGTTTTGAAGTTAGGAAAGAAGTGATCCTCTAATACTGAGTGAATGATTGAGTTAAGTTTTACGAAGCACACAGCAATATTCCAGCGATATCCATTCCTAGTTGGATACCCATACAACCAAGACTCTCCTTCGAACACTTGTGATATCTCGTCTGGGCTATTGCAACTCCCTTTTCTACAATATTAATAGGAATGGTCTGACCCATGAAGGTCCGGGGTAGAATAGGCCTTCAGCAACCCATGCGTGCCATAAAAGGCGACTATGATTGTCGTAAGAGGCGACTAACGGGATCGGGTGGTCAGAGTCGCTGACTTGGTTGACACATGTCATCGGTTCCCAGTTGCGCAGATCGGTGTTCATGTTGTTGGTCACTGGGTGGTCTGGTCCAGACTCGATTATCTACAGACCGTAAATATAGCTGGAATATTGCTGGGTGCGTCGTAAAGCTAACTCACTCACTCACTCACACGCTATATAACGACACATCATAGGCCATTATGATGTATACATTATCCTGGCGTAGTCCCTTGCAAGTTGTATTTCTCATGTCACATAGTGGATGATAACATGTAGGTATACAGGAATTGCAAATTCTGCTTGTTCGAAGACACTCTAGATTAACTGACCAAACGGCCAAGCAATCCATCACAATTTCTAATAGTCGAACGCAAACGCGTTTGTAACTGCTGGTTTAATCTTTGAAACACATATCTTCGAAGTCGTCATGGCCCGATAACTTGTTTAAATCCTAGAAAACTGAAAAGTAATCACTGAATATTTCGTGGACTCCAGGAGGTTTATGCTCCTGGTATATTAGTATCATTAATAATCTTCACTTTAGAGTAACACCTTGCATCATGTTTTACTTATCTGCAATAACAACCAGAATTAGAAAAATCCAAAACATGACGCTAACCATTTTTTTCGTTGATTGTTCGTTGGTAATGAAGCATTCATCAACTGAGAGATTTCAACCAGTTCTCGACACTACCAGAAACTTTAATGTAGTCTTGTTTGAATCATTTCATGCCAGTAGCCTGTCTCCCGAGGGTCTTCTTTGTACAACGAGAAAAATATATATATTCATAAAATTTGAATTAAAAGTATAAAGTAAATCAAGATATTCAGTTCTGAAACGGGTTTTCAATACTATGATACATGACGTCATGTTCATCCGTGTTCTAACTGGGACACTTTAATGAACCAGTGACACATCACACAAACGTGTCAGGTGTTACAGGTCGCCATTGTGTCACCTGTGATTGGACCTGGTGTGGGTAGGGTGTGAAACAATGCAAGTAACAAGGGGGTACACATTTCATGAATTTTTAGTACAAATTTACAGAAACATATTCCAGTCTGTCACCCGGGAGGGCTCTTAACGAACATCATAACACGAGGCGACCCGCGGAGTTAAATACTTTCTCCACTCAGACTTTGCAATCGACAGTAGTCAATTTCATGTGAGGTGATAATTGATGCAATGTACATCTCGCTTCAGGTGTTGTTTATGTGCAATTTACACCCCAGCTGATGCCGTTATTACATCAACTTGAAATGAACATCACTGTATACCGCACGAAACGATGACAATTGACGCTGCACCGTTAGTCAAATTATCCATACGTGGCTTTAGAACCGTTTTGCCCCTTGCTGATCGAAAACCGGACAACTACAGAATTAACCCACGCCCGTTGGCGCAAATCCGTATGCTTTCCACGTGATCAAAGCTTCCGCTTTTAGAGCAAGCTATTACCACGGCAGTACAAGGGCTATTATCTAAGAGTTAATAATCTTCCATTCCGAAATTTGATAATTAATATCCGGGGGCACCGTGACCGAAACAAAAGTGGGCCCATAAAAGCCATTCACCTTAACCGTGTGTGCTGATTGATGGGAGCGTTGATGGAGCCATAAAATTAGGGGTACCTCGATTTTCAACATCGCCGAATCTCACATGACCTTTGATCTTCAGTTATGACCACAGGGGTTACATCTTCGCAAACACGGGCCATGAAATTAACAAGGACGATGATGCTATCTCTAAACACCTCAGGTGAAACAGACTACAAGCGGAAAGGGAAAATTACTTCCAAGAAGTTATATTGTTTTTGAAAATGTTCGCGGGGACTTCAAAGACGTTCACTGTTCCACTGGGACATCGCGGCTAATCGTCTACTTTTGTCAAGATGGACGGAGGAGAGTGTACGCATTTATTGAAAGCATCCTGGCGTTAAATTCACACGATTGTGCTGTTGACCTCAATTCTTGACACCAATTTCAGTGGGAACTCGCGACAAAGGTGAATTTATAGTGTCTCTTTATCTACCACTTAATCAGTTTGTAGAAACACATTAACACAAATTCGACAATATGGGTATTGTCAGAAACTGACGGTATGAAATAGCAGTGATTGGCGTTTTTAATTTCAAAGACCAAAGGACTGTGTTTTTTATGGTTGAATTAAAAAAAAGAAAAAAGAAAGAATTTATTTCCCTGGTGAAAATTTACGACATGAGTACAGGCCTTTATTTGTCACCTCTCTGATGTTCCGGCAATGGGAACATTTTACAAGTCACATATCTGAAGTACGGGCTTGGTTTACAAGGCGATTATGAAGTAGTGCATGTCACGACTAGTATTTCCACAAAGAAACCGATTTCAGTAGCATAACAGATAGGATAGTTCGAATCTGTTGGTGATATTATGGTACCAATAATATAAATTTCAGAGATATTTTAGAAATATTTGCAAAGCAGAATACCGCCAGGTAGAATGTTCTGTATCTTTAAAAGACGTTAAGAAAAGAACTTGTATATATGCTCTACCGCGAAATTGTAATCCCAAATATAACATGCTATATTTGAAGACATACTAAAAGCATTGAGTATTCACGGTAAGACACATGACAACAAAACGACACGTGTGTACTTGCAAATCGGCCTTCAAGATGATGATACGAAGTTCGAACTGAGGTTCGTTTTGTCCATAGAGAGAGTGTTTTTAATCATTCTGACTAACAAGAAGTCCATTTCTTTTCCTACAGAACAGTCGTGCTTGGCGCGAGGGTCTTCAGTTCACAAGGTATTGGTTGTATGTGATCGGGCTGATAGTTTCACAAGCTTCACCGATGTGATCTTGTTCATGCAGTCAACCACTAGTTTACTTTAACCATGCTGATATCTGCACATCTAATGCAACAAAACTATTTGTGACTGGGGTGTACAACTGTGTACAACGTCACGGGGTGACCTCCTGAATACGCTGAGGCTTTACATTTTCACCTATGAAAACGATCTTTGCTTTTCATCATGACTCTGTAAAACATGATGAAACTGGAATTATGATAACATTTCCTTAAAAGAATAGTGAGTGAGTGAGTTTAGTTTTACGCCGCACTCAGCAATATTCCAGCTATATGGCGGCGGTCTGTAAATAATGGAGTCTGGACCAGACAATCCAATGATCAACAACATGAGCATCGATCTGCGCAATTGGGAACCGATGACATGTGTTAACCAAGTCAGCGAACCTGACCACCCGAGCCCGTTAGTCTCCTCTTACGACAAGCATAGTCGCCTTTTATGGTAAGCATTGGTTGCTGAAGGCTATTCTACCCCGGGACCTTCACGGATCCTTAAAAGAATAGATAGACATGGTACATTCCAGGTTGGTCTTGATTCACCGTCTGCATGAATAATGACGAGAGTATCGGATGGGTGCTGTCCAGTCGAGAAGGATATATGACTGGAGCCATGACAACACTACCTCTTCGGCATCAATCACAGCCGTGCCGCCAAAAACGAGTAGCACTGATGACGTCATATATATTTTATATTGTCTTAACGGAAAATTATCTTTTATTTTCAGTAGAATGCAAAAAACAATTATCAAGATTCACAAGAATAGAGACTGTTAATAATTAGCTTGGTAAAACGTTTTGCCACACCATTTCTGATTGGCCATTTAATTCCAGAGCGATGTTACCATTTTGATTGTGGCCTATGAACAGCTTGACCTGTGTTTAGACCTTCCGGGTTCTAAATAGCTGTTGGATACTGTGATGTTTGATAGGATCTGCCTCCATACACCTGCGAGTCGCTCCCCATTTGTGGCAGGAATGGTGAGGAGGAGATCCTTTAGATAAAATATATATCTATAATCACTTCAAAGAAGGAAAGTGTGGCAAATTATATATCTCTACTTCCGTTTGACACTCTTGCCAAAATGAAGTTATGCATTACAACCTCCTCGGTACTTGAGAAATGATACAATACGTGTTCCTGAAGTACATTTATTACAGAGCCGATGTACATTATTATTCGTCATCTGTAATGTGCGTTAAAACATTCACTGTTACCACCTGAGAACAATGTGTGAAGCCCACTTCTGATGTTCCCCACTGTGTTATTGCTGGAATATTGCTAAACTAATAATCCTAACTATAATGAGCCACCGTCTGTTGAATGTTAATTTTACGGACACGGCCAAACGAAATAAGTCGGTCAAAACCCCGACACCTGACACTGGAAATGCTTGCAAAAAGCACGCCCCGTATTACAGGTTGAGGTCAGCTGTCCCTGCATGGGCATTGGGTTACATGATAGTAGTTCAAGGTTCTGATATTGCTTCCATTTTGTCAGATTGCTCTCCATAGACAGAAATTATATGTAAAAGGAGTTTTCAGGATCGACCAGAGAATCATATAGAGAATCATACTGAGAATGGTGTTTTTTAGGATTGACTTTGTGTGCTGGTGATTAAGTACCTGGGATTGTGCTCTGAGATTGTGGTTTTGGAATTCCGGATGGGACTCAGTCCAACAAAAGTACTACACCCTGTAGTTTGCTGAAAAAGTGAATGCAACTTGTTAACAATCGGAGATCGCACAAAGGATAATACGGACATTGTGCATAGGGCAGGATAGAGGATCGAACAGATGATCAAACGCAGGCTAGTACAGATGATGATACACATGGCTGCACAGGATACTGTGATGAAATTAACATCGTAAAGTAATGAAAATGTGTAGATGTGTTATGAACATATAACAGATAAAAGCATGCGAATACATTGCGAGGTCATAACTGGACACAGTCCGCCGGATCACTGTTGCGTTGATACAATCGGTCAACCATGACCACTGATCTTGTTTTGTCTGTTAGTGTTTTAATGTTGATTTCCTATGCAGTTTCACTGGTACCAGATGTCCACGTGGTAAGTGGAACAGGTATCAGGTAAGAATTTCATTAGGTCCAGGACCAACACGGTAACAACACGTTTCCACTTGAGCCACATGTGGTGCATGTGGCAGGTGAGTTTGTCCGAAATTGCCTCGACGACAACGCTTCAAAGTAATCGTGTTGGTATTATATTTTAATGGCAGATATATTCATGACAGGGGTATATATACCAGATACGGTCAATATATCCATGCAGGGAACGAACCCGGACCTTTTCTTGAACCACCGGGCTACCCCTGTACGTCCCTCGACATTTTCTGAATGATCGTATATCAAAGCGCTAGTTTCAAACATTCGATCAATGAGGATCTATTTCGCAGCTGTGCGTTTCCACCTATTTTTCCTTGATCAAACTCTTCCAGACAGAGTCAGCGTAATAGCTGCGGGAGGCAACTTTATCAGCCCGGTCATCACTGACATCTCGTGCCTGAGGACATACAGGTGAGATCTGGTCAGCCAGAAGTCAATCACATGGTCACGCGACTGGACACTGTGACGCAACAGTGGTCATTTAACACCTCACTAACCATTGCCCTTTCGCGTCGCGTCATGCTAATCGGTTCTTTTGTAAGTGAGGAGACGACGTGTAGTAGAAATGGCTGAACTGGCAGGGAGCATGCTGATTGGCTGGTTTTGGGTCAAGGTCGTTTCTCGCATGCCTGCCGTAGCAGACTAGGGGATATTCGCAATTTATGAGCGGGAAACAAATTTATGTGTCCTCAGCGAAAAATAAGCAAGCCACTCAAAAACCGTACAGTCGCCCACTCACTCACCTACCCCTCATTCGTTGTGCAAATACTGCCGATAGTAGACATAGAAGAACTTAGCTCGTTGGCATACGTCAAGCATTGTGAACGTCAGTTTGTTCATGCGTATTGTTAATTTGTTTAGGAAGACAGTTTTCATATTTTATTCATCAACATGCTTGGGTAGAAGATAATTACTTCGAAGGTACAATGTGTATTTGTCCCATTATCTTATAATGCTCATTTCATACTTGCACGCATTGGAAGCTTCAGTGGAAGTTGAACAAAGAAAGTCTTTAGATTTGTGAAGACCTACTCACTCATTCATCAGATAATTTTATCATGCGTAGAATTAATCAAAAAACAATTTGGCATGTCATTTCGGAAGACCCGTTCTATAGTTTACAATCATTCGTGTTAATCACTAAGTGTAATACATGCATTATCATGTACGTGATAAGTCGAATATTGCACCAATCAACATTAATAAACCTGAACATCTCATTGTGACGTCATATTCAAGAATCAGTAGGCACTAATCTCACTGGAAAACTTTCAGTCGAGGGGTAGTGTCTAATGACATATAATGTGTTTTGCAATTGTATGCTCGACATAATAGGGCGACTTTGTAAACCAAAAAGAAATCGCGAAATTGTCTGATAATTGTAGAGGCGGTTAAGGGCAGGATAACCTGAAGCCTTGATGATAGAGTCAACGTGGAGGGCTTAACAGAGCGAGATTTATGGCTCTTATGAAAAGGAAACCCTTAAACAAAATTCGTAAAACTCTTAGTCACTTAATGAATATATTTACCAACGTTCCTGGACAAGTTCAAGGCCACAACGCGGCAATTGAGTGGAAAATAGAAGTGTTAAAACATGACGTGGCAATTTTGTTAGGAAAGTGGTCAGCTGCGTGTATTCATCATCGGCACTACCCATGTGAAAGTATACGTTGGCTGTTGCAATATACCATTAGGCAGCATAATGATTATGCATGTGTGAGGGTACCTGCTACATGAGACGCAGACAGCGTGTAGTATCTATTACAAAACGATATTCTAGATGATGCAAGCTGTTGTTATATCACATTCACGTTTTGACATTTTTATGTTTTTCGTGATTAACTTACCTGAGTTGGAACAGTTTTCTGCAGAGCATCGTTTTCTTTTAAAAGTTTAATTTAAAAAGTCGCTAAGGTTTGGTACCAAATCCGGTGTATCTCCTCTTTGTCTATAAATATATTAATAGGTTTGTCTGTCCTGTTTTGAGTTTTGAGTCTTTTATCAACCCGCACCTTTCACATGTAATCAACTGAATTCACTGGCAGACACAAATGATAGTCTCCAAAGGATTGCATAACTATTCATTTAGTTGTAATAGTTAAAGTATGACTATATATCCACTTGCCTCCTTTCATCTACTGTTGAAAGGGGCGCCTTTTCCGGTATTTATATCTCACATCTTCCATAACCCTTTAGTTTCTGAACAAATCTCATGGTTGAATGTCGTTAATCTTTTTGTCCCTTAAAGCTTCAGGTATTGTCATCAGAGAAATCAAAGATTATAGTCTATCGTCGTACAGTATATGTCCCACCTCTCCAGTACTCAAAGTGTTAACGGGTGGTGACGTTGCCACAGTGGTTTATCAAACAATTATCAAAATCTTGTAGAAATACATGATTGTAAAAGGAAATACTGACATTTATGGCGATTCTAATGTTTTGTTCTTTTTCTGGCGCTGTACACGGAGATCCCGTGGTGCAATGCGGGACGAACAGTTGGAACAACATGCCTGAAATCGCATATGGACGTCGTATCATGGAAACGAAAACATCTATAGAAACATATTGTACCTTGTATGTGTACTTAGTCTCATCTGAAACAATTCATCACCCCAGGACCAGGTGACTCCATATATTCTGTTTATGTCAGGTAATATCTTTAATATCACATACGATGTGTTTGAAAACGAGTCGGACGTCATTTATTAATGTTAACACCACATAGTGGTTGTTCCCTTTATCCTATGATCAACAAAACTACCGACACATAGGGCTATCTATGACTCGGAGTGTATTATATAGCTGATGGAGGGCGCAGCGATGGTGACAACAGTAGCGATGTATAATAGACATGGGGGTCATATTTCAAACGAATATTGTGTCTATTTCACCTGCTGTCAATTGTGTAGCTCCTGGCGAGGCTTCTTGTAAATATCAAAAAGAGGGCTTTGCAATGTCGGTGTAAGATTGATGTATTCGTAGAGTCAACGAGATTCAATCTCGGTCTCGGTGAGTTGGATCATGAAGTGACGAAGGTTCTTCTTTTGAAAAATTGTTACGATTTTATCGCAGTAAAAGGTGAAATTGATGGTTATAGATTTCATGATTATTGTGTCTATTTCTTATCTCTTCAAGGGCACGCGGCATTGTTGCCTTACAATAAAATTGTGTTTCATTTCCATTTTTAAAGGCTGTGTGGAATGTCCTCGCCTACAGTAGGACAGTATATTATTTGTAGATGGTATATATTCCACAGATAATGTCAAGAGAGCGGGAATATCCACTTGTCAGTATTTCAGGTAACTGTCAAAAGGCACTTTAGCTGTTTCTGAAGGCTGCAATACACGTCGAGAATGCATTTCAGCTTGTTCATTGCAGTTTGGGGGCATTGTGTTAAACACGGAATGGTCTATCTATTTTCGTCACCTTTCGGTTAATGTTTCACACGACAATGGATCTGTGAATAATTTCTCTCGTCCAGACAGATCAGATACATCTAGTTTCACAGCACAGGCTTCACACAATGGCCCGATTACATTTTGCCTGCCGTCTCCGGTTTAGCGTTTAAAGTGATATTTTTCATTTTGTTACTCTTAATGTAACCTGAAGGAAATCAGTAAATATTATTTTTAAGCAATTTAATAGCGTTTTCGGTACAAATGTGAATTTGGTTAGAAATCGAAATGATATTAAAATATAACGTGCATACCGAGTGTCCATTGAAGCATTGTTACTAAATGCAGTCATCTACACAGACAATCTAATGGGAATTGTCCACTGTTAGATAAGTTATGATTGGGTTAATAAAAGCGTACTTGCACCTGTGACTCATAACTTTTGTTCTTTTAAAACAAAACTGATATTTTTAAGGAATATACTCCATTTACCTCATCTCTCAATCGTGACCATTTCTAGCGTTTTCCACTTTCCACTGTGATATTTCTGAAATATTGCTAAAGTGGATTAGACCCACACACTCACGAGAATGTACCCTTCTGTGATTCAATAATGCTCGGGAAGAGGCTCGCGTTGTAAGCCTAGTGTTATTTTATGGACGCTTCTTTCAGTAAGGCCTCTTGTCCAGTTCTATTCCTCAGAGACTGAATATTGTCAGTTCATTGCAACATTTATGCAAGTGATAAATCACCGGTGACGTGACTTTTTTATTATCATTAGCATCCAAGATGAGATAGTTTTAATAATTATTCACCTGTCTATGCTGTTACTAGTCTGATAAATGTCGGTGGATCAATGATTATATTATAGGATACACTTATAGCAGAACCATCTGATCCTGGTTTAGTTCCGTTCAGCGATGTCATCGTACCCCAGTGGCGTAGATCGGTGTGTATGTTGCTGATCACAGTATTGTCTGGTCCAGACTCGATTATTTACTGAGTGGAACACTGGAACTGGAATATTGCTGAGTGCGGCGTAAAACGAATGTCACTCTCTTCCACGATTAAACACGTGTCTAAATGGCACCTCGAACAACGATTCGCCAACTGGCAACCTTGAGCATGACGTCTACAATAACTGCAAGGAGAATTTAAGTCTCCAAGGTATAGGGTATCAGCTGCTGTAGACTCGCTGGTAATAGCTGTTAAATGAACAGCTGTTAACTGTTTTGTGCCTGGTGTTTAGTTCAGACATATTTTTGGCTTTCTGACATCGCCTACAAATTACTTGTATCACATCAGATCATTCGAGATGTATATTTATCATGACTGATCCAGTGCCAAAAGTACATGAACACACATCACTCAGATGGTCACAGACTCATGTTTTCTGTTACATGTTATCATTTCATTGTCTATAGAAATGTCTGGAATCGGAATATCTGAATGATATGATTTCATTAAATGCAAAATATTCATTTTCCAGTTTCAATTAAGTCATTTGGAGTTACCTCCCTTGAACGAGCCCAACCAGGCTTCAAAGACTAGCTCGTGTTATTCCGAGAAAAGCCGAATATCTACGTGACCACATGGAAAGATTTTATTCTGGCATGTGAACACAACTTTAACGATGACCATTAACTCTCATTCTGTTTACTTCCAGCAGTACTGGACATTACCGAGGCGCTCGAAAGTTTCTGTTTTCTTAAAACAAATATAATGGTGATCACGATTTGTTGAAAACATCCTAAAGTAAATATTACCAGCTGCTCACCATATATTTCGAAATGTAAACATATACTTCTAAACACGGTTTCGATACCGCAAATACGACTTTTTTCATTAGGCAGTTAAAATAATACATGTAGTTTATTTCAGCTGTTGCAACTCCAAAAACAGATACGCAAAATAAGCTTAAGATGAACACGAAATGGAGAATTATTGTGGCAGAATCCGAACAGGACTTCGTGTTCGGGATGAGGTGAGTGGCGGCAAATAAACTTAATGTATGTTCACAACATTCGTCACTACTCGCCCCTTTCCGTAACCTCCAAGAAGACACGTCCCTGTCTCGGTGACTTTCAAGTCCCAAAGCTGGGGATGTTGGGTGGGGTAGCGGAAGGTAACTGTGGACAAGATCTAGATCGGGGAATCGAAGACTTTGCTCCTTGGTGAGACTGGTCAGTTGTCACATTAAAAAAGATCATGATCGTCCATTTATACTGACCATTTATCCATGTACACTGCATGCTCAAAGCGCTGACATTTCACCCACATAAATGTATTTATGCTAGTAGGTTCTCGTATAACTGGAGTATAGGTGAAAACTGGAGAGGGTCACTGCCTCCGTCCATTTCGGCGGGTCTTTCTTTCAGAAGTTAATACATTGTCCGCTCACTCACTCACTCACTCACTCACTCACTCTAGAAATACTTTTATGCAACATGCAATACATATTAACAACAGAGAACAATTTCTCTTGCCATTTCAAACTACCCCTTACTTTACATCATGATTCACGCTAATTACGGCCTGGTATGTATATATATTATCATGTACGTGTTAACTTGAATATTGCACCAACCAAGCGCAATAAACATGGATAGCTTATTGTTTCGTCATATTCCACCACAGGTTGATATTAATCCCGCTGGAGGACTGATGATGCATGCGCCAGTATCACAAGGCATGCTCTCTTTGTTATCGATGTATATGTACACAAATAGAACTACTGTGTTTAGTATGTATCATGAATAAGTGATAACTGTGTTTTTAATTATCTTTTGGTTGCATGTGACCTTTACTGTATATTATGAATAATTACAACAACCAACAATTGATAAACACGTCGTTTTAAAAGTATTTATTAAACAGGACATAAAAGTTTGACGACAATGTTTCCCTTTCCAAACACAAGTGTATAGGGCAGGTCAAGAAGCTACCTCATATTGTATCGATAAGACAATGATCTGGCAGGAATCGGTAGTTTCGTGTTTCAGTATGACGAAACATTATCTGATGATTATACTCGGTCCTGTAAGTTCTGACTACCCACACTCCCTAAAGAGGTAGAACGAGTCGATACGACGAACCTGGGAAATATGCAGGTTTCACCAGTAACGAACAAATAGATTGCAAAAGTTCTTGTGATGTTTGTTTTGTATATTTTGCAAAAGGAATGTTTCCTAGAGCCGACATAAATGGGCGATATAGATCGACTGCAACGAGTTGATCTCTAGAATGTACACTCCTCGGTGTGACCGGCTCCCCTGCAGTGACACTTCATGATGCCCATGCGAATCTTATCCATGGGTAGGCGACACTTACCCAGTACTTGGCACCCCTCTGTAAAAGATGTATCATGTTTGAGTGAGTGAGTTTAGTTTTACGCCGAATTTAGCAACAATCCCACAATATGTTCATGGGGGGATACAAAAATTCGGCTTCACACATAGTACCCATGTGGGAAATCGTACCCGGGCCCTCGAGCGAACGCTTTACCCGATAGGCCACCCAACAGCCCGCAGATCATGCATGAAGCTAACGGAAACAAACATTGTGGTCTTATAAATAGTATATATTACTCAAAAGAAGTTTAGCAATACCGATCTTCGAATTCGATGATATACTTCAGCTCTCGTGTTAAAAACTTCGTCTTTTGTGTAGTATACATATAAAAATAAATATGATTTTGATAGTATAAAGATTTATCTTTAAACGAATGTATTGTGCTTATAAGTACATTTTCAGTTTAATTCAGTTCAAATGTTTATCCAGCATTTGTGGTCCCCGACCCATATACAGATGAGACAGCAGGTGGGCATTTTCATGTTACAAGCTTAGTATCAAAGACGTAGTGCACAGTGAAAATGAAGTTGTAGTTTAATAATAACGTTGGTATCATTGTATCGTGACAAACAGTCGGTAGTCTCAAGAGGTGGCGTCCTCAAGACTGATGGGCACATCAGCAAGAGCTCTTACAACATAAGCTGTCTTGAATACTGCCACCATCTCACTTTTTGTCATTTTGGTCACTTTCAGCCAGTGCTGTTTTTGTAAGTGGATATGTGTTAGTGGTTTACAATCTCTATCCTCTCTTAACAGTTTCATGAATTGTCCATCAACGGATACACAAGGAACCATGCCAAAACAAGATGTTGTTGCGATAAAGCCATCAGCCATCACTCTTATGTAAATACTTACTTTCTTCAACAATTGTTACCGTCTTCTGAACTTTGACTTCATTTGACCCGGGAACTGACACATCGGCTAGTGCACAACTAAACTTGTTATCACATACAGATGTAAATTCTCCAACAGACCGGCAGTGGGATTCGTCTTGACATCCTGTCAAATATACAGTCCTAATTACTGGATCAGAAAATATCATTCTCCAAATGTATTCTGGATTTCAGTTGACAGTTTGGTCTTAAAGATCATCTATGAAAATCATGTTAACATTCTAATTTCATAGTTGTGCATTTCTCTGAAAACATGTTTCTTGAAGCTCGTATATTTACAAGACAAGGGCGTCACATATTTCCTACTCGTGCGGAACCGAACTAGGACCTAGATTTTCTAACTTCTTTTATCGCTAAGATTGTCGTAAGTACCATTCATTGGCATTAAGTTACGACTGTCTTACCTCTAAGAGAGCTTCGAAAACCTATGCCCTGGGACCCGTTCCAGAAGGCGATTGTAGCGCTACGACAGTCGTAAGTCTGTGTTATAGTTTGTGACTTACGAACACCTCAGCGCTGCGACAGTCGTAAGTCTACGTTACAGCATGTGTGTTACGATCACCTCAGTGCCACGACAGTGTCGTAAGTCTACGTTACAGCATGTGTGTTACGATCACCTCAGCGCCACGACAGTGTCGTAAGTCTACGTTACAGCATGTGTGTTACGATCACCTCAGCGCCACGACAGTGTCGTAAGTCTACGTTACAGCATGTGTGTTACGATCACCTCAGCGCCACGACAGTGTCGTAAGTCTATGTTATAGCATGTGAGTTACGATCACCTCAGTGCCCCGACAGTGTCGTAAGTCTACGTTACAGCATGTGTGTTACGATCACCTCAGCGCCACGACAGTGTCGTAAGTCTACGTTACAGCATGTGTGTTACGATCACCTCAGCGTCACGACAGTGTCGTAAGTCTATGTTATAGCATGTGAGTTACGATCACCTCAGTGCCACGACAGTGTTGTAAGTCTATGTTATAGCATGTGAGTTACGATCACCTCAGCGCCACGACAGTGTCGTAAGTCTATGTTATAACATGTGACTTACGGTCACCTCAGCGCCACGACAGTGTCGTAAGTCTATGTTATAGCATGTGAGTTACGATCACCTCAGCGCCACGACAGTGTCGTAAGTCTATGTTATAGCATGTGAGTTACGATCACCTCAGCGCCACGACAGTGTCGTAAGTCTATGTTATAGCATGTGACTTACGGTCACCTCAGCACTGCGATCGATCTGTGGAACGGTGCGGGGATTTGGCGTGACGAACTACTTGGCTACCCCTAACCCTAACCCTAACCCTACTCCTACCCCTTGGATAACCTTGAGTAATTATGTCTTACCCGACTGAGCTATATCCACGACGACTTTGTCGGCCTCACATCGGTACTTGATACACGTTCCTGAGTCGGCATGCGTGAAGACTGTTCCGACGGCATGTTGGGAACCGCCTACCTGACAGCCTCCGTTCGCAATAGAGTAAGGAACGGTATCTGAAGATGCAAAGAATACAGAATTTAGGAATGTTACATATATACTCTGATACTCCATGTGTGAAAATATGACATTTGTTTAACGCCCCACTCAGACTGGTGTTGAAATGGATCAGACAATTCCCACCATTATCATCGATCAAAGTAAACGAGATACGTTAACGTGCTTCAATGAAGTCCGCGAGCCTTACCACCCGATACTGTTAGCGACCTCTTACGAAAACCATGGGTTGCTGATGATCTATCTGAATTCGGATCTTAACGGGTCGAACACAGAAATGATTTGATCGTTATATTGATATAGTTTTATATATATATCTCATAGTTTTAAAACTTCTTATACTAATACACTTGCCTTGCATTTTCATGTACATGTGTTTAATACATGCAGTCATAAAGTTGTTGTCATTGTGGTTTGAATGATATAACTTTAGACATTGTGTTACTTAGTCCTTTACGCTGACACAACGAGAGTTTCGTTGTATATTCTGATTTAGAAACAAACATATCTAAGATAGAAAAGAGGACAGTTTGCATATATATTGTCACATACCATCTCGCTTGCAGCTAACATAACATCACGCTGAAGTGGAATGGTAGCAGCTACGGTCAGTAATTGGTTCCGAATATCACTTACTAAGCTAGCTGTTTCCCCCACACGCCCCTGAAACAAATTTTAACCCACGGCATAAAACAGAGCGGATCAACTGGCTTTAAACACTTACATGAGTACGTTCCTGGAGCGGCAATTGGAGGTCCCACGGTGCTTTCTACCGCCGCCCAGATTAGACAGGTGGTCGCTATAGACAGATACGTGTGATACATGATTACCTGAAAACCAAAGAGGTGGAGAATAAAGAATATTCAAGACGGGACGCACCGAAACATTTTTGACATAAAAGAATAATAGTTCAGCATTGCGCAATACTGCAATCAGTTGCCGTGACCTGTATAAGTTTTCGATCATGAAATTTACAGGTTTTGAATAATCAGTTATTGTTCATACGTTCTTTCGTATTCAAGTCGGACAAATCTGAGAGCTGCCTCCAATATAACGTTGTTAATTTAGAAGGAAATTCGAACTGTTCAGTTTCAAAGCTTGTGATCGATTGGCTTTGAGAGCACGGTGACATTGTAAATTAACTGCACTAAATAAACAGATGTGCAAGAGAAGACACTCCCTTGTACTGTGTAAAGTTTATGAGGTTTGTGATAGACAACACTTCTGCAGCGGCGTAACAGCAAGTAGTCATAGAAAGTAGATTTATTTGTCATTCACATAACAAGAATGAACTATAAATATCCACTTATTGACGGAATAAGAGATGTGCTATTGATGCGGGAGTATTTGAGTTCACACCTTTGACGGCTTTGTTAAAGAAGCCATCGATTTGAAGGTATTTCGTAGTTACCGAGGCGAGATGACATTAACCAAGATGGGCATGTCGTAGGAGACTATTTCAAAATGAGTATTCGTTCTAAACCTTTTACATCTTTATGAGTCAATTGTGTATTTTACGTCCAGAGCTGATTGGATTGTACTGACAGGAAGAATTACTGGAACAGAAAACGGTTGCAGAGAGAGAAAAAGAGGAAGAGAGTCATACTGTTTAAGAGACTATCAGAGAGATGCCTGAGGAAACAAAATTCACAGTTAGCCTAGCTGTCTAAGAGGCAGATATAGACATAAACAGCAAGACAGTTAGTTCACATAAGATACAGTCAGACGGGCATGCGAACAAACTGTTATATTGTGACAAACTAACAATAACATTAGTCAGACAAAGTGACACATTCAAGAGTCAGATGGACAAGTAGTCAGAAGCAGTCAGATCGACAGGGCAGGAAGCGAGTCAGATGGATAAATCACACAATGAAAGACTCAGATATACCCTGTGAGTAGGTGAGAGAGGTTTACGCCGGTTTATCGGTTTAGCAATATTCCAGAAATATCGTGACACCAGAAATAGGCTTCACACATTGTACACATGTCGGAATCGAGCCCAGCGCTTCATAGTGAAGAGCAATTCAAAACATAAGACAGCACCACTACCTCCATCCCCTCCGACATAACCTATCAGATGCAAATTTTTCAGCGTGTTTAGTTAAATGCTTGCTAGTCAAACAGTAACCTCAGCCACACACTGAAAGACACACATACACACAGGCACTAAAAGAATCAGGGCCACACACACACAGACGGACAGACACACACTCGAATATCCAGCCTACCTTGTAAGAACTAGGACCGGTTTTTTCTGATGTTTCCAATCGCTGAGATAAGTGAACCAATGACAGTTTACTCCCAAACCGTTCCTTTTATACCTAATCAATTCCGCTGAATAACCCTACACAAACCAGCGTCTGCAGGTGTTACTGTGGGCGATCGCTCCGGAAATATTTGACCTTACCCAAATCCTAACTCATTAAATGAGTTTGTGCTATACATGGAGGTGTTCATAAACGGCAAATAATTGGCATCCTATGCCACGTGATCCCATAATGGCGTTAATATGTCCTTGAGCTCTATCAAAATTTAGTTGTGTGTGTCATCGATTAATAAAATTAATCGATTAAAGGTTATATGGGATTGACTATACAACCTCCCTGTACTAGGATATACTAGTGGTATACAGTATGCCTACCGTCAGAGAAACTGACAGCTCATTAACATTACATTTATTAAGCTCGGTAAGAGTCATGGGCCTAAAGTAGCATTTATTCAATATTGATTTGACTATGTGAAACCTAGTTTGTCTTTACAACAATGCATCTGCTAATTTACATTTTGGGACGTTGTCGCATTTTTCCGGTGTCGCCCGTAAGAAACCGCGGAAAAAGCCAAAACTAAGCATAGACAGGCAATGCGATAATGTCGCTTCTTTAGATTCCTAGGTGAAGACGTTTGATGTAATTCAGGAACCCACCAGTTTTCACCACTGATGTATACTATTAGTAATTGTATCATTTCTCCATCTACACATTACACATAGTGTTCTTAAAGAAATAACTTCTGAGTATATGGAGTATTTACAAGCACAATACAATGGCTTTAGGAATATTCCAGTATGTATGTATGTATGTATGTGTGTGTGTGTGTGTGTGTGTGTGTGTGTGTGTGTGTTTACTAAAAATGGTATTTCACGGAAGCGAGTTCAGCATTCTGTTTATTACTCGCCAACATAAATTGATAGGACCTGCGGCGAAATTGCCGTACAGTGTGAGGACTCCAAGCTTTCCGTGAGTCAAGCAAAGCCTAGTAAAATTGCCATAGCGATAATCGCATTGTGACGTCACAACTTTAACCATTTTGACGTCATACGTCAAGCGTTATTACACTAGTGCAATATTTCCGTTAAAATATCACACTGCGGTATCTTCAATGGGCGAGTAATAAAGAGAGAAATAACGTTACTTGTTTTCTATCACCTCAGTATTTAATAGTCGTGTAATTGACGATGTTACACCTTATGAAATTCCTGTAAGATGGTGTGACTGTAATGGTGTCCCCTCCTGGCCTACAAAGATATCATCCGACTGTGTGTTTGTTGGTAATTAAGCAATATTTATGTTCATGAGTGACTGAAATTTGTTTTTCACAGGAAATGGTGACTGGAATTTTAAACGGGGAATGTCTCATTTAGATACAGATAGATTACAAATGATACATATTTAAAAGATTATAAATTTAAATATCTTCACGGCCATAAAATAATGAAATCGTTGACACAAAATTGGTAAATCGTCCTCTTTTTATCGGTATCTTCATCACAAGGTTTTATTCATGAGATTACAGATTAATACACAACTGATGAATCTCTCCAGTTCATCAACGAATTCGTTTACGGATCTCCTCCATTTTAGAATCATACTGAATTTAGAGGATACTTTATCTTACAGAAAAATATATAGACATGCTTGTGTAAGATTATTCATTCAGGAAATGAAGACGTAAAACTCAAGTTTGAAGAAAGTCTCCATTTGCCCTAATCAGCTGGAAATGTCCTGTAATTGTCACTCTGGCTTAATCCGTACAAATGAGTTTAAACAATATGATCAAGGTGTAGTTTCTGCCCGTGAGTGAGTGAGTTTAGTTTAGTTTTAAGCCGCACTCAGCAATATTCCAGTTATATGCTAATCAAGTCTGGACCAGAAAATCCAGTGATCAACAATATGCGCATCGATCTGCACCCCCTGAGAACCGATGACATGTGCCAAACAAGTCAGCGAGCCTGACCACCCGATCCCGACAAGCATAGTAGCCTTTTATGGAAAGCATGGATTGCTTAAGGCCTATTCTATCCCGGGCCTTCAAAAAATCTTACAGGAATCATAAACAATCGACAACAATTTTATCAATTTCTGTAATTTCGGAAAGGTGCATGAAGATTGATTTCCTGGACAAATGCTTTCATTGTATAGGTAAGCCAGTCTCATTACAAATAGAACTACAACACTTGAGAAATATCTTAGGAGCTGAAAGTATTCATTGGCTGATATATAGGTTACGGATAAAGTCAGCTATGACGCTTGTGAATTGATCGCACGTCATTCATGTATCTCTTGTGTTGATACATTAGTCAATGTGCCGTGAAATAGGCGTATCAATTCACACTCACGAACATATGTCGCCACACAACAATAGCTGAAGGATCATAACGACCAGCCATTGCTACTCAATGACTACATTCCACACAAACACGTGGGTGGAATTATCTTTAGGCAACAAAATCTTGGTTGTTATTATTATTATCACGATTGTGCTTTGGCCAAAAACACTCAATAACCTTTTAAGGAACAATTCATAAGCGAACGTCCTTTAGGTATAACATGATAACGCCTTTCCAGAAAAAAACAATGATTAATCTTTTTCAGTTATCTGTGCTTAAGTTATATTATATTTTATTATGCATCTCTAGTTATGTTTCCATGGATTGTATGTAATCTGTTTCGGCAGGTATACGCCAAACTGGATATATTTGGTGTTTTGACCACTTTTGAGAATTGTTTTTTGTTCTCAGCAAACGTTCCAGCCTCCAAGAGGCAAGTCTCAAGTACATAGGTCCGTGCCAGTTATACTGTGCCACTTGGCGTAATTTCCATAGAATTATATGCTATTTCAGGGAAGCATATATGTTTCATGAATTACATTTTCGTAAGAGCCAAGCCAAGTTTTTCACATTTGTGAGGAATCATTTTATCTACAATCACGTAATTTCTGTTTAATTTTCCGTCGCTTATTTCTCGATTGGCAACAATTTTATCAGCATACGTGCAGTGCTGTGAACACCTTTAACATGGGGGCGTATGGAATTGTGCATCCTATTGGTGTTGTTACAGCAGGAAGTGACACAACGGTTGACAAGCCATCATCATGGCAGGCAGGTTTAGAAAACATGGCATGTACATGTCTGTGGTCTTACAATCCCCTATAGAGACGCAGGGCTAGTAGACTAGGCAGGTAATTCATTCAACTCATAGCGTCACCACAACCTGTAAACCCAATGACCGACTCACTGTCGCCATCAGCAGCAGACACGTTATTGTTCATACTATCATAGTAGAATTGACAAGCAGGTGATCACCAAAACATGGTGTTAACATGATATTAAACAAAGAAGACTCGAATTCATAAACAAATGCAAAATCTTTTAAAACACAACCATATACAAAAAGAACAGAAAGAATTATGGTTTTGGAAATGTAATCGTACAGCAACTGGTTTGGGTGACAGATAATAGCTGCCAATGCACCAAAAAGACAAAAAAAAACCCAAAAAAACCAAAAAACAAATGGCAGCCTCTCCGTAAGTCATGTCTAATTTAGTTCAACGCAACGACCAAAATGCCTGTCGTTTTCACACTTTAGGCAATGTAGGCAAGATGACTTCTATCGAAATCCAACTCTCAACTCCCAGTCAATGACTCGCCATTGATCGAGTTACGTAAAGGTTCTCTAGTTAAAATAACACTATTCACTTAAAATTACATTGGTCCATACCATAGACTCTATATCGTATAAAATCAGTTATGTGTCTTTGGCTATATCTTGCTCACTCAGGGTTCATCATAGTTGTTCAGAAATTTGAAATTGGAAGTGACCTGTGGTTATCCCCACAAATATCGACATAACGGTATGCTGTATGCTGCATATAGTTTCTTTGTACAAGATATTCTGTTATTATTTCATATGATAATGTCAAATATGTAAGGATCTCACAAAAGATGTGTCGGGGTGGTGGGGTAGCCCAGTGGTTAAAGTGTTCGCTCGTCACGCCTTAGACCCGACATCCATTCCTCTCGGTGCTCTATATGAAGCCTATTTCTGGAGTAACCTGCTGTAATATTGCTGGAATATTGCTAAAAGTCACTCACTAACGCACCCAGTTAAAGAAGCATTGGTATTTAATTATTTAGGATGTTATTGAGACCCGATTTAATGTGGTAAATACACAAACTAGGAGATTGTTTATTAATAGACTGTTCATTATAATCAATTAAGTGGACCTTTTCTCATACATTTGTAGAGGTTTTCTTTATATATGTACATACGTTTTCATTTACTCTAATACATAACGATGTTCTATTTTAAGGTCACGCAACACCATGGTGTAAAGCTGTACCAGTAGGGGAGGTTCCAACAGGCATCAGACACCTGCCTAATTGAATTTACACAATGACAAATCAGCTGAGTAAGCAGTTGACAACGGTACTCGGTAGACACTAATTGGATACATCTGTGGCCGGTTTAATAACGACAGTGAACGGTTATACCAACTAAACAAGGGTATTTGTATCATTCAGCGGTGTGAGGATACATGTGCCACATGTCATAGAGTTTGATCATAATGATCACACAGACACGATGTTATCAACTCTTTTCTCTTTGGCCATTGAGATCTGCTATGTTTTAGTGGTAACCCCCGAACGAGAGCATTCTGTGAGCATTACCAGCTTCGTCCGTTTTCACAAATTGTTTCACATGTCAAGATTCAGTTTAAAGTTCATCTCATCCAATTCTTGCTTGTCGACAAATGGGATTCTTTGGTCTGTCTCGCTGACTTGGTCGACACGTGTCATCGCATCCGAATTGAGTAGATCAATATACAAGATGTCAGTCAGTTGACTATCAGGTCCAAACGTAATTATTGACAGACCTCTGTCATATAGCCTAGGCATTGCTGATTGCGTCGTTATACAAAAGAAACAAAATAGACATGATCAGCATTCTTTAATGAAGTGATGTGACATGGGGGTTAACATTGCATTACAAACCCTTGTTCAGAACCTGAGCTGCAAGCTGCAGAGTAACACAATTACTCTCTCAGATACAGTATACTGTTTGGGATGGCACGTTTTCAAGAACGTACAGATTCTTGTACACGTGGAGGGTTGAAGTCACTTTCAGAGTTCGAATTCGCAGTCCTCGAGTGAAGTGACTAATCGCCAACCACACAATTTGCACATAAATTGGGATCCGCTCAGTCACTTTGGCCTCCACCGAAAACTGGAAGTCGAGCTCATGTATTCCGTGATAAATGTAAATTGGTATGACTCCAATCGCTTAAAAGGTAACCTATTTTACATTCTTTCTCACTATCACGGTCGTGTGATGGCGACTAGTTCTTAAATGCATTGTGTATTCATACCTTACGAACCACCAAAACGTCCCGCAACGGAAGTGTACACCAACATGTTGGATGAATGATAAATGACAAAACGCGTCTAGACTGCTTGCTTTACTTTATTTCAGACACAAATCAGTTAGTCAATGATCACTTCAGGATGGCCCAGATGGTTGTAGAGTCGTAACTGGATGGTTGACAGAAGCCTGCTCATCCGCTTCCTTATTTTCCAAGTTGGCCAGGATTGGATGGGTCGACAACTAAGTTTGGCTTACAATCGATATCGGTGGAGCTGGAACATACACATGTCCCTGCTGACGTCGGTATGTCAGTGTTTAGAGGGTAGCAGTCACCTCTCACGTTGCACTTCTCTGGAAGAGACCATGGATAAATCAAGCACGTTACTGGTAAGGACACTAAAATACACCCCGTGTTCATAGAATCATAACACAATGTCTGAACGTTCGTAAAAAACCCATGGTCAAAGATAAGCTATTACACTACAGTGGCCTTAAATCAGCAGGTTGTTACAACTCCATACAGAAGAAAGACAGACAGACAGATAGACAGACAGATAAATCAATGGGCTCAGCCATAGACGTAACGCGTGTACTGTACCTTCAACAAGGGTAATAGTCTGTGTGACGATAACCTGTTCATCATTTTTCTTGGTCTGACCGGACACAGCACAGTTGTACGTGCTACAACCGGACAGAAACTCCCCAGATTTGCATATGTCGTCATCATTGCATGCTACAAAACAAGGTGAGCTTGAACAAAACATAGCCATCAATAGGTTTTCGAAAAACGATTTCGTGAACACAGGAACATTTCAGTTCTCTGACCCGGATATGGGATCTTCGCGAACCGTACTCTACTGACGAGATCTGAAACACAGTCAACACCGTTGTGTCGAAGCTGATAGGATCAACTAAATACTTCTAGTTATCCGAGCTTCGACACAGCCGCAAATACAGCCCCAAGCTTTTACTTCGAGACAAAGATAAGTTAGACACGTTAAAGGTCGACAGAAAAAAGAAGAATCCGACTGCAACTGACATGAAGAAAACAAATTCATATGCATCTTTAAGCCCAAACTTAAGTTTCAAAATAGGGTGGAAACTGAACAATCACTTACATGATGACCCTGTTACCATCCGAACCTTTGACCCCCGACACTTGTAGGTGATGCACGGACCGGACCCGGCAACGGTGAAGGTTTCATCCACCTGTCTCAGAACCCCGTCCACCATACAGCCGTTCTCCTTCATCTCGTAGTCAAGGGTAACTGAGCGTCAACAGACCAACATTCAAATTAATATTTGCCCAAACAGTCGACGACAGTGGGGAAAATTAAACAACTCTGTAATGGGTAGAGGATGGGATACGTTAACCTGTAATGTGGTTTTCAAAGGATAAATCCGTGTGTGGTGTCAATGATACATGTCCTGTAACACATACGTACATGTCGTCACCCCGAGGGTGAGGGCAGACCCCAGTGCTGCCATGGAGAGAACAAACAGCAAAGTGATGGCTGACATTTTGACCTGCAACATGAGGAATACAGGTCAGATCATCAAGAACATCACTCTGTGTTGACGAGTCATGTTGCTATCCGGGTGTCTCATTCTGTTAGAGACTGGGGTATTGTCATCTTACATCGTACATGGGAACATTGTATTACTCGATACAAGGCTCTTAATACTTTCGCCAAAGGTCCATTTTATGCATTTGCATACCCATAGTAACTACATGTCCACATCGCCTACATATTTACATGACTTGTAAGTAACATTTACTTGTCCGTATCATCTACATGTCCATATGAATGTGACTTACCAATTCCTGAGTTCCTGAAAACTTGGTTGCGATGCCTGAGGTATGTGTAAATGCGGTAGGGTCTGGGTTTTATACTGTGTACGATTAATCCAATTAAGCGCATTAAACCCTATATGTTAAACATCAAATTACAACAAAATCATTTTCACTTTCAGTGGAAAACATTAGGAACTGTGTAGCATAAAATAATATCAAGCTAACGGCAGTTATAACTCACTTTTATTGCTCATACAGCATACCGTTCATCAATATTAAGTAATTTACTACCATAAATGTTTAAAGTAAATTGATATCTATTTGAATGTAGATATGATTGCCCCGTTGATACTGATGCACAACTTAGATGTTAATCAGTCACAGATCACTGAGAGGACAGGGTTATTGGAAGCACATTATATATTGGTAGCTTGGATACAAAGGAAACATGACAGCCGTCTTGACATATATATCCATGGTAGGGGCTCGACAGAAGTAGTATCAAAACAGATTCGAGGCATATATTTCATATATCGGAGTAGTGTACTAATGGATGTATGTTAACAGCCAATTACATGGAGATGTGAGATCTGCGTATATAACAGCATATATGGTGGTAAATATGTGCATGTTAAAACAGTCCGTTTGAAGTAGAGAATGGGCATACGCCTTGGTGTTTAACCACAAGTGAAGAGGACCCTGTAGAATGTCTTTCCGAGTGTGTTAAATTAGTGTTTTAGTTGTAGGATGCACACACTCAAAAGTATGAAACAGAACTGAAATGCATTCATTCTGTCTCAGCCAGCCGTCATCAAATGTTCGGCTGCCCTGTAGTTGTTTTCATCGGACAAAACTATTATAGAGTAACAAAACCATTATAGAGTAATGAAACCATTATAGAGTAACAAAACCATCATAATTATGTAAACATCACTACATAAAGTACTTGATCAAGGAGCAAGGTAAAGGTGACAATTCAAATATTGCCACATATAAGGTCAGTGTGTTAACCGAGGAAAGGCCCATTCAACAATATATTGAATGACTCTAAAACCCGAAGACATGCCTATCACTCTTGCAAAACGCCATAGAAATCCATACAAAGAGAGGTATGTTGTTGAGTCGAGCAAAATTATATCCAAACCAATAACTGAAAAATAAACCTCAATCCTGAATACTGTCAAGGAAGGACTTTCTTTGCATTCGAAGAATGTGCAGGAGACCAGCGGAATTAATGCATTATAAATTTCCAAAACTCAAGGGATTTGTTAAATTAATACAACCTCAGAAACGGACCGGCATTTAACTCTGTCACAACATTCCATTGCTCCACTTGGTACACTAGTAGATGACAAAGTTCATGATAATTTCATTCCTTGATCCACAAACGTTGTGAACAAAGATTACATCTATAGCCAAAGGTTCGGACAGTTTTTAAGAAAGCAAATGTCATTTAAACTTTAATGTGAGAACAACATTAATAATGCTGGACTTCACATTGATACGTTTGTGTAAATTTTTGGGGCTAACATTTCGTAGTCAAGAAACATGGCAGACAGGTATCTATGTTGTCATTGTACTTTACACTGATAATCTCTCGCAAACATACCAGACTCGAGCTGGCAAGCAATTTAACACATATCACCTTCACAGCCAACAAGCTACTGAGTCATACTCTGTGGCTATACAGCAGCGGTATCGTTCACATCATCATACGACCACACTGTAGAGGTGGCCAGTAGGTGGTCACCAAAACAATGTTTCGTCAAGAATACCTTAGCCCATAAACTATTCCCTATGAGCAATCAATCAAGAAATATATAATCTGTCAAATACCACTGGCGTTCGTTAAAAAACCTTTAGGTTTTGAGAAGAAATATTGTACAGCTACTGGATTAGGTAACTAATAAAACGACAACAAAAATCAAATGTCAGTTCATCCTTCAGTCAGGTTGTACTCAGTTCAACGTTAAAACCTGTCAAAAAGGCACTGTTAAACATTGGCCTAACACAGTTCAGCTCAGACTGAATTTGCTGCATAAGGGAGAGAAAATGTCATGTGCCATCGGTGTAGTGTCTTTTGCTATACCATGATAAACCTGACAGTCAGCCAAGCACCAGGACTATTTTCAGAATATTGTAATCAGAAGCGAGCTGTGGTTAGCTCTGTATGTTTCCATATAACGGTTGTGTTGCATGCTTCATATATATTCGCCATTCTTCTTTCATAAGTCTTATAACTCTAATACAGTGCTATCCGAGGACGGTGGCAACATCATTGTATGTCGACCCCATCTGTACCATCCCAGTTACTCTTTCTCCCACTTCAGCTGTTAGTTCGTGGCACATTTCGTATTGATATCACGGAATCGACATATTGCTGCATTCAAATGAATTAGATATCTGTCACAGAATCATAGTCATCTAATGATATCTGGGATCGATTAATGACACTACAGTGAACTTATTTTATGTGGTACATACACATATATGCCATTGCTTCCAAATACACACAAAAGGAGATTACTTACCATCGGTTCACGTTCTGAATAGCCCAAACTACTAAACCTATCCAAGCTGTTGAGCACAGAAGTGTACCCTTGAAAAGAGGTTCTAACGAAATTTGATTACTGTTACAGAGACAGTCGCTGACGCTCGTGAAACTTAATGTCAAAAACACAAAATATTATAACCCTTTCTCATTTGTTTTATTATCGCCATCATCTATCTACCTTTGGTTTTCACTTTCTTTAGCCCGACTGCTTGTCCTAGCTTTTTCGAATTATCCGTTTCAGAACAGTAGGCATATTTATCAAAGGGATGCCGTTTAAACATTTAGCACCAAACTGAATTGACTGAAGTTAAACAAATTAGCTAAGTGAGCAGTTGACAACAGTTACTTAATCGGACTCGTCCGTGGTTGCATTCATACAGTAGACGTTAAAATCCGCAACCCAAAATGACTCGTATCAATCACCTTTTTGTGGATGTGCGCTCCATATATCGTGGCGTTTAGGCAGAATAGTCTCACGGACACGAAAACCGTGTTCTGTTTGGACTCTTTCACCAGTTTTCATTGAATACTGTCATGTTTTATTGATAAGACGCATACAAAAGCATTTTCATTATGACCAGTTTATATACTTGCCATCCTTAAAGATCACATATACTCTAGGAGATGCAAATGCATAAACCACTCACTGACATCGTTATAAACGAAACCCCGTCATTAAAACTGCTAATTTCGATCTTTAAGTACCTTAAACCGACCTTTTTGACAACAACACACAATTCTCAACTGCAAACGAAATTTCAACCAATCAGAGCGGCGCGTCTCCGTGACGTAATAGTAGGTATAGATATGAAGGTCTATCAGAATTCATCTACATTTCAGGGGGTAAACTATCTGTAAAAACCTAAATTCGAAACAATTGTTGTGAAAAATGAAAACTACATGTTCTCACAATCGACTATCGTTTAGTTTTGTCTCCTGTTTTGCCTAGTTTCCGAGTTACAACCCTTGTTTTCATAGACGATTCTGCCAAATCACTTGGTGTCGCTAAGTTGTAATTCGTGATAGGTGGCATTAACCACACGTTATTTGTCATCATTCACTTGATGCTCAGTTAATGAATTTATAAAAGGTATAAATAGTGGTAACGCCACTTGGATTACCCGACAAAGGTCCCCATTTCGGATTTCTTGTGTCTGGTTCGATCAAAGGATTAACCGATAACACGCTGATTGATTAATTACTTTTATGTGGATTTAAATGGGAGATTTGTCAAAAGGTGGAGTTTTGTGTATGTACATTTACTAATCTATACTGTAAAAAATTTCTGTCGTGTCTGTGTCTATGTGAAAACAACACCCTTCTTTCAAAGGATTAACCGCCAATACATTGATTGATTGCTCGTTATTGACTAACTAAATTACTTTTTTAAAAGAATGACGCTCATTATGCAATTAGTTGTCAGGTGTGCTATCTTGGGTGGCAATGAGACTCTACAACAATGTGAAAAACCTGAAACGATACATCACGTTTTCATATATTAGACTGTTAAAAGACAAATCGCTTAGGAAATCTGCAGATGAATTATATGTCACTCGTTTTTGTGAATATTGATGGATACATTCCTCGAACAAGGTTATAGCTTGACATTGCTCCTAAAACTTTAATTTTAATATTTGCATTTTTGTTTTTATTTAGTTGTCGTAGCTTTCAACAGAATCTTTGTTTTCGTCGTGAAGTGTAATGATGCAGACGGACGACATACACTAGGGTGTGCGTGAGACTTATGATTCATATAGGCGAACTATAAAATGTCTAGATATTATATTCCTGTTATACATTCGCAGATTGCTCTTTTTATTAAGTTTCAAAATGCAGACAAGTATGAACATAAAGTAATTAGGATTATGAGACCAAATATAAAGAGTCTGACGTATATTGATAAGTGTCTACATTCTGGTGAGTGAACCTTTACAAACCAAGTAAATTTCTCAAGTGAAGAAATTTATAGCGCAGTATTTTCATTTCGAATCCGACCTCGCTTATGTTATGTTACAGGCTGTGTTATGCAAACTCCTTTTGGTTTTGATTTAAGTACCTATTTAACTAATAGTAGAAAGTAGTCTGAATTTTTCAGCTTGATGAAAACAAACCATATTCTCAAATGGACTTTAGTCCGTGACGATTTTCAAAAATGGCCGCGCCCTGTCTGAGGATGAATGCTATTTAAGTTTGTTTTCCGACTTACAAAAGCAAAATTACTTTCTACCAGTAGTAAAATATGTATTTTATTGATGATCAATAGGATTTTGCATGACACTGTTTATAACATAGCAATTTCACTCTTGGAAGAGGAGGTGGAGGTCAATATAATATTGCTTGCAATATTAATGTTACTTCGACCCCCACCGTGCTTCCGTGAAAGAAGTCGTTATGTTACAAGTCATGTCATGCAAAATCCTTTTGGCCATGAAATGCATATTTAACTACTAGTAAAAAGTAGTTTTGATTTTCTAACTTGATAAGAACAAACCACAATCTCAATAATTCTAACGGCCGTTAGCCCGTAACTTCACCATTTTAAAAAAATGGCGGCGCCCTGTCTGAGGATAAATGCTATAATTTAGTTTTGTTTTCACCGACTTACATAAGCAAAATTACTTTTCACTGTGTATTTTATTGATGGACATTAGGGCTTTACCTGAGTGAGTGAGTGAGTTTAGTTTTACGCCGCACTCAGCAATATTCCAGCTATATGGCGGCGGTCTGTAAATAATCTAGTCTGGACCAGACAATCCAGTGATCAACAGCAAGAACATCGATCTGCGTAACTGGGAACCGATGACATGTGTCAACCAAGTCAGCGAGCCTGACCACCCGATCCCGTTAGTCGCCTCTTACGACAAGCAGAGTCGCCTTTTATGGCAAGCATGGGTTGCTGAAGGCCTATTCTACCCCGGGACCTTCACGGGTTAGGATTTTACCTGACATGGCTTATGACATAACAATTTCCCTCTCGGAAGTGAGGCGGGGGTCAATATAATATTACTTACGATGATATTGTCACTTCGACCACAACCTCGCTTCCGAGGAAGAAAGCGTTATGTTCACGCAAAATCCTTTTGGTCAGCAATGTGTAGTAAGCAGTCTTGATTTTATAAACTCAATGAAACTTGAACTCCATTTTCTATCCTGGAAGTGTGGTAGGGGGCGAACCATCCGATTTAGTATACCACAGGCTTCAACAAGACTCGCTTCGCGCACACAAACAACCAATTTAAGCACAAACTACGGGGTCCGGTGGAAATCTGTGCATAGTGACGCCGTCACCCGACCCCATGGAGCAATTGACGGCAACATAAGAATTTGGCATGCCTTTGGTGACGTCGAGAAATCAGCAAAATGACAAAATGACGAGCTTCCTACACATGTTCTATACAACTAACTGAAAATCGTTCCACCTATGACGTCACTGCAGGGCTCTGGCGACAGAGTTACGTAACCTATCTGTAGTTTCGTTTGCGGGCGAGAGAGAAGCAGACAGCTTTTTAGCAACTTTTGAGCGCTTGGTATTAATTAACCACAAGTTTGGGGTTTTTTTTAAAATACAAACAAAAAAATGGTGTTCCGTTTATGACTAATCAGAAGTCTTTCATATGCAGTGGTAAAACGTGTACCCCAGAACTGTTTTTTTTCTTTCTTTGAAGATCCATTTCAGAATTGATCTTCAGCAACTCCTACGTGTCCACGGACGGGATCTGTCAGTGGTCTATCAAGCTGATTGGATTGGTGCAAATATCACCCTGTTCACCTAAAGTAGACCGATTTTCATGACGTCAATCAGCTGATTTCATTATTATATTTATCCGTCATATAGCTTTGATACTGAGGCCTCCGGCGTTAAACAACAGAAACACAACCCTGTGATTAAGAACAGAGAAAAAACCTGATTTCCTCACCAACTGAGCTTGAATGGAGCTTAAATCTTTGACAAGTTGAAAATCCTTGCTCTGGACCTGACCAACCTGTGTACACCCAGTGTGACATGAATACACCCAGTGTGACATGAATATACACTACACAGACACGATTTCATGTTTTCAGGAAAATACAGATCTGAGGACAAATTCTAATATATTATATCACATCCATGATCAAGACTAGCAGGTTCAGAGTGACGCACTTCATTGCCAGCTCACAAAGACAGCAATCTGATCCAGTCAGCCACCGCGGCTTCACCCCAAATCTGTCCAACTAGAAGTTGACATCTCATACTTTGTGTATCCTTCTGACAAGTGTGAACTGGCTCGGCTCTCGTAGCCGAATGCTATGAATACACGGTGCCCTTTTGAAAGTGGCCAAGTGTAACCTGTATTACATACTTTCTCACTGTTTCCGTTTTGTTCGATTACGTGCCTCGCATTGAGACTATGGCTGCCTTATTGAGGAAGTGTTGCCCAAAACATATCGTGTTACGTTTGAAAACTTTGTAAACTGCCCTGTGTATTTATACCTTACAAGACACCAAGGAGTCCTGTATAGACAAGGTTTATGCTCTTCTATTTCGTGAGTGTCACGTTGCGGTTCAGATTCACAAAATAAAGACGTTATCCATGAAGTTTGTCTAGATTGTACTTCCCAACTGACAAAACAAATGACGAGGGGAAGTCACTGAGAGGTCCTTCCGCAGAAGCCCATCGCTGATAAATGACAAGTGAAGAAACATGTTTGCTTTGCTTTATTTCAGACTCTACTTAGAAAAGATGCCACCTCTACTGATCAAACAGACATTTCTGGATGGTCGTAAACGGAAAAGACGTAAACTGGATGACTGACAGAAGACTGGTCAGAAGACTGGATGTCTGACAGAAGACTGGTCATTCGCCTCTTTAACGACGTCCAAGTTGGCCAGGATTGGAAGGATCGACAACTAAGTTTGGCTTACAATCGATGTCGGTGGAGCTGGAACATACACATGTCCCTGCTGACGTCGGTATGTCAGTGTTTAGAGGGTAGCAGTCACCTCTCACGTTGCACTTCTCTGGAAGAGACCATGGATAAATCAAGCACGTTACTGGTAAAGGCACTAAAATACACCCCGTGTTCATAGAATAATAAGACAATGTCTGAACGTTAGTAATAAAACCCATGGCCAAAGATAAGCTATTGCACTAAACTGACCTCCTAAAGATGGATGGATAGATGGATGATAGGTAGGTAGGTAGGTAGATAAATAGTTAGATAAATAGTTAGACAGTTAGCTAGATATGTAGATACATAGCTAGATAGTTAGAAAGACTGTACAAAACAGAATCAATGGCTTTTTCAACATAGGCCACAGACGTAACACGTGTACTGTACCTTCAACAAGGGTGATAGTCTGTGTGACGATAACCTGTTCATCATTTTTCTTAGTCTGAGCGGACACAGCACAGTTGTACCTGCTACAACCGGACAGAAACTCTCCAGATTTGCATGTGACGCCATCCTTGCAGGCTGGAAAACAAGGTCATCTTGAACAATCAAAACTTAGCCGCCAACAGGTTCCGAAAAATGATTTTCATGAAAACAGAAACATTTCAATTCTTTGATCCGAATATGGGATCTTCGCGAACTGTACTGTACTGTAGAGATCTGAAACACAGTCAGCATCATTGTGTCGAAGCTGAAAGGATCAACCTAAGTGCTTCGAATTATCCGAAGTTCGACACAGCCGCAAAATAATGACTAAAATAAGGAAACTGCTGTGGCCATGCTTTTACATCGAGATATGTCGACAGAAAGCCATGATTGTACCATGCATGAATTAGATAGAATTGGTCAGCGCTGTAAACCCTATACATAGGTTTCAACATGAAGTGGAAACTGAACAATCACTTACATGATGACCCTGTTACCATCCGAACCTTTGACCCCCGACACTTGTAGGTGATGCACGGACCGGACCCGGCAACGGTGAAGGTTTCATCCACCTGTCTCAGAACCCCATCCACCATACAGCCGTTCTCCTTCATCTCGTAGTCAAGGGTAACTGAGCGTCAACAGACCAACATTGAACTGAACGTCTTCAGGTCACAGCTATCCGGAATACAGCGGCAACGGATAAATAATTGTTTCTAGATCAGAAAACCATATGCTATACAGCATGATCCTGTCTTTTTTTGTTTTGTTTTGTTCTTTTTCTTACTTATTTGTTTGTTTGTTGGGTTTTTTGGTTTGTTTTTGAAGGGGGGTGGGTGGTGGTTTTGAGGGGTTTTTTTATTTCTTGGTGTGTTTATTTTTTGTTTCTGTTTGTGTTTGTCTTAGGGGTAGGGGTGGGGGTATCTGAATTATTATGGACAACGGTAGAAGAAGGTAGAATTTTCCTATTGAAAGGACATTTCCTCTAATCGAGGCTTGGGTGTGTCTGTGAATGTTAATGCTATATGCTATCAGAAATTAATTGTTTCCCCTTGGTTCTTTTACCTTGCATGTGGTTGGACAAATATTCACTCTGTTTGTTGTATCAATGATTCTTGTTCTTTAACACATACGTACATGTCGTCACCCCGGGGGTGAGGGCATACCCCAGTGCTGCCACGGAGAGAACCAACAGCAAAGTGATGGCTGACATTTTGAGCTGCAACATGAAGAATACAGGTCAGATTGTTAAAATCGAGGTGTTTTATACGGTCAGAGACCTGGACACTTTCAAGGTATTGTCATTTTACGCAAGCATGTACCATACCTTTACGTGGTACGAAGCTACGTCGTTCTGCATACTTTCACATATCTAAAATCACCTACAAGTCCATATTACCCACTTGTCCGTATCACCTGAATGTCCATATCACCTACATGTCCATATCAGCTACAAGTCCATATTATCTGGATGCCAATATCATCCACATGTCCATGTTACCTGCAAGTCCTTATCACAACACGATCATATCACCTTCATGTCCATATTGCGTGGATGTCGTTATTACCCACGTGTCCATGACACCTACATGTCCACATAACCATCCTACTCTTATCACCTATATATCCATATTTCCTGTCCATATTACCCACGTGACCATATCACCTACATGTCCATATAACCATCCTACTCATATCACCTCTATATCTATATTTCCTAGATGCCCATATTACCCACATGTCCATATCACCTACATATCCATATTACCCACATGTCCATATGAATATGACCTACCAATTCCTGTCTTCCTGGAACCGTGGATGCGATGCCTGATGTCGGTCTCACTGTGGTAGTCTGGCTTTTATACAGCATATGGTTATTAAGTTTATTAAACTCTACAGATTAAGCATTAAAGCATAACATAATGATTTACACTTTCAATGGAAGACATCATAAACTGTGTAGCCTGAAATAATATCAAACTAACGGTAGTTATAACTCACACTGTATTGGTCATTTAACATGAGATGGACTCGTTAGTAAGTAATTTGCTACCACAGATGTATATATATGAATGTAGACATTAACATAATTGATACTGATAAACAAACCACCTGCTACTAATCTGTTTAAGGTCACTGAGAGGTCAGGGGATCCTTTCACGAAGCACTAAGGTGATCGTAAGTCACTAAGGTAACCTTAGTGTAATGTTAAAGAATTGTACTTAAGGTTAACCTTAGTAAAGGCTGCTTCGTGAAAGGACCCCCAGGACTACAGTTTGCACATTAGCACACATTATAATTTGTTCAATGATCACGAGGGGGCTTGGGTGAATGTACCCTCGATGTTTGTTCCCTGAGTCCGAACATCACCCTGCTGGGTCTTTTTTCCAACAAGCATTGTCTTAGTAAAGTCGCCGCGATGTAATTCCCTTTCTTGATATTCCCAGGGAGTACATTTCAGCGTTTTGTCAAATTATCTTAACTGGAATGCGAGGCAAAACTTTTCGTTGCCAGATTTTGGAGACGACACAAGAAACAGTTTACAGTTATCTCCCTTCCATTCGCAAAACATCGGTAATGTCCATGCATGATTCAATGTTATTCGAAGTAAAGAAGTATACCACGAAGTACCGATTGAGCTGCCATTGGCAGCGGGGTATAATGACATGTACCTGGCTTTAAGTCAGGTCTATTGAAAATCATAGAAGAGCACTCAGCTAATCAGAAAACGACATTTTATGTGTGAGGTGTGTGTTTCTGAAGTTGTATAAACAATAAATATATTTTAAAAAGATGAGCCCAGATATTTCTTCTTGCTCAAACTCTTTTAACCGGCTCTTCGGGTATACAATGAAAACTACATTAATGTAGTTAGAGAAATGATAATCCCGGCGAAATATTAAGGACTTTCGATTCTCAGTGTATATGATGCTACATGTAATTATGAATTAATGCGGAAAGTCCAGCACACAACGGTTGTGGCGAACTCAAAGCCACCAATAAATTAGTTTCAAGGTTTCCGCTCAAATATCCCACAAGTAGTCGGAACGAAAACAACAGTTAGTTAAAAACATAGTTTAGAGAAATTCACACTGTCAAGAAATGTCTGTTCATCTGGTCTGTGTGTCCGAGCTGACAGAAACTACCAGCAGCGGAGAGGATTGACCACTCTGCTAAAAGCGGCATTTATGCTTGTTTCAAAACATTTGATTATTCTAACGGAAAGGTTCTGTTCCTGTACATGCATTTGATTTGTGCATATGTACCGTCGCCTTATCACCAACAAGAATGCGGTCACAATAGTCTTGCGATAGGTTATTACTATTAGGAAGATAGTCATCAAAGCACCCATTCTTCTAAACTCAGTTGTTATTCAGAAAATACATTTTAGAAATAATCTGCCGCCTATATATCCATTGAATTATTCAGGAAGCAACTATTTGCCCATGTCAGGTCCACGCGTCTGTTATACGTAAGCAAGTGAGTTATGAAAAGATTTTCAGGTGTGTGTTTGAGAATCGCAATGACGTGATTCACCGCTTTAGTGACAACCGCGAACACATCAAGGCGATGTGCCAGCAAACCTCGGAAAAACCGGTGATTTGGGGATTGGACCTCATAGACGTAGTGCCAATTGCATGCCTTCGGGAAGTAATTCTTTTCATGAAAATATTTTCAATACTATGTACATTTTACGTTTTGATACAGTGACCGATTATTCATTCTTATGGGCCACCCAATCTACATCCCTTAAAAGATAAGAGAAGATGTAAAAGATGTAATTGTATTTCATGTAACCAGAATGCGCTAATGTCGTGAAGACCCTTTATTGTATGTTCCCATTTGAGCGACCAAAGAGATCAAAGACAGTTCTTCATAGTTTGTTTTCATATAAACGTATTACATAATATGATCATGCCTGCGTTCCAAACTGTATATTATTTTGCAACTAACAACTGAATCTTTGTTTCCCTAAATTGCCTTGACGCAGGCATGTTCCGTTGTGGTAGAGTAGCCGCGTTCGCTCTTCACGACAAAGGTCCGTGTTCGATTCCCAAGAATTTCTGGTGTCCCCAGTCGTGATCATGCTGTAATAACTCACCACACATTCATTTATTAAATTCAGTTATTGTGTTAACTCACAACAAAACAGACAGCTGTTCACATGATACCGGGAGCGTGCGATTAACATGTGCCACGTATATTTACCAGCATTGGATCCGAATCGATAACAGACACTATTCACACATAACTAGTTACACAAAAGTATTTTTTAAAGAAAAAGATAGAAGTTTCAGTAGATCCTGTTGTTCAAGGTGAGAACTCAACTCACTGAAATAGGTCCTTAACTCACTTAAATAGGTCCTTAACTCACTGAAATAGGTCCTTAACTCACTGAAATAGGTCCTTAACTCACTGAAATAGTCGCAAAGGCTACCTAGGAACATAACTTGTAGGTATATCGGTTCAGCTTGATCGACGGAGGATCAACGTAGTAAGTGGGCGAGGGTGTGAATTATTTGTTGTGAACAAGTAATGAATGCAAAATGTACTCCGTGTGTGACAACGATGTTTGTCAATGACATAACGGTAAAACTATGATTTTATGCATGGGAAACAGCTGAGGGTCATGGTCCTTAACTAATAATTAGTGACTACAAATATGAATATATTTCATATATGAGTACAAAAAGCGAATACCAAGACATGCATGCACTCTTAATGGCAAATATTTTTTTTCAGTGTAATGGATGATGTACCACCAGCATACAAACCACCTGGGAGGTCTCTACCGGAAGGGTCGACCACTACCTTGACACTCAATGTCGAACTGCAGCATTCATACGAGATCCATAGAATGCGAAAAATCAAACTGTATCAAACATTACCCATGACAACTAAAATTCAAATCAGATGGTGCGTCGACCTCCAAGATGGCCGCGGAAGAAGCATGGCAGCCAAAAAGACAAGACCGCCAACACGTTGGGGTTGCACTCGACGTAGACATGAGCATGGTGTCGTCACTAAATCATCTATCTCGATAACCGTATGCATGAAATTGATATTTCATCGAATGTATACATGGTCGTGCATAATACTGATAAATAAATCCGCTGTTGTTAATTATGTACAGGTCACTGACAGTTCAAGGTTGCATATTCCATAGAAGACATATTGCTTATTTGCAATCATTAGGGATACCGTGGTGATCGGAGTATATTCAGTAGTGGAATTCACTATTGTGTTCACTAGCACTGGATTATGTTTAATGTCATCGACCACTGATCTGACATCATAATAGGCCGTATCCTCCGAGTGTATTTACAAGTTCAATGAACGATTTAAAATTAACTGGGAGAGTGAGGGAATGTAACTGTGAGCTTAGTCCTGAAAATTCCAACTCACACCAGATTCAAGGTTTTACCAGAGTTTGGTTTTTGGTATTTGGCAATAACATGGCAGGGGAGACCAGAAATAGGCCTCAAACATTGTACCCATGTGAAGATTCGACGTATAGACTTATGAGATTGTGACAGTATAAATGTTTAAAACTGTGATTTAGAACACCCAATCACATTTTGCCGGTTAAAACGGGTAGGCAGAGGGAAATGCTATTAACTTACAAGAAAATGTCCACCCTGGCAGTTGTTCGGCATATATTGACATACCCATCATTTGAAAACCAGAGAAAAATATTCATAAATATTATTGAAAGCACTTCAGTGTTTGTAATTAACTGATAAACAAAAAGTAACGATGTTGACAGGTCGTGTCGCTATCATAGCTTTGCCGACTGTGACCCAGTTCAGAAGTGTTAGACCTTGTAGCAGCAATCGTGGTGATAGTATTACTTGTTGAGTTAAGACTGATCACTGGTTGAGGTCAAACGTCAAAGGGGGACAACTCTTGCCGGTATGTTTTAATTCACCGGCGTCGTGTAAAAATTTGCATCATCTTCCTTGCTTCTACAAAAGAATAGTTATCTTTACATGGTTCAGCGTGTGGTCAAAGGGAGACAACTCTTGATCGGTATGTTATAGTTCACCACGTTCGTGTCAAATTTTCATATCTTCTTTTGATTCCGCGAAAGAATAGTTACCTTTATATTTTAATTTAATTTATACATGTATATGTAACATGAATATGGAAGTATTTCGTCTGTAAGAAATGCTGTTTTGTTCAAAAGAATATGTTACACTTTAAATTACACTGCAAGCGACTCTTGTTGTTTTGGAGAACGTTTTAGACTTTGTCAACACAACTTGTATTTGTATTGCAAACTGTTGCAATAATAGTACTGTTACCTTACTGTTCCATTAGTAACTTTTGTCCCCCGTGGGTACCTTGTGTACAGCTTTATGTAACCGCCGAGAAATGAAATGAAATGTTAGTCCGTAGCGGCCTCCGATTCAATAAATTATTGAGTTAGGAGTGAGTGAGAGAGTTTTACGCCGCACTCAGCAATATTCCAGTTATAAGGCGGTGGTCTGTAAATAATCGAGTCTGGACCAGACAATCCAGTGATCAACAGCATGAGCGTCGATTTACACATCTGGGAACCGATGACATGTGTCAGCCAAGTCGGCGAGTCTGACCACCTTGTGGTTAAAGCGTTCGCTCGTCATGTTCGATTCAACACATGGGCACAATGAATGAAGTGAATTTCTAGTATCTTCCGCATTATGCTAGAATGGCGCAAAACACGCTCACTCACTCATTCGCTTCTGATAGACGGTGGTCTAGGTTAGTTTGCTTTTTCCCACATTCAGAGATTATCATTCATTATTCATTCGATATCTGACTACACTAAACGACGGTTAATTCGAACTAAAAGGGACACTTAGTTTCAGTTCGTTAGAACCGTCGCTCGTTACACACGTTTCAGCTCGAGTGTAAATCATGAGATCAGGGCTCAACAAACGTTCGATAAATCCATCTTGTACGTTGTTGTAAACATATTCGTTATCACATACATATTCTTTACTGTTATCATAGTACTAGCGGCAGGTTGGATTTCTGTGAAACATGAACCCGATTTCCAGTGATGTCACCCAGATATTGAAAGAATAACAAAGCCTATGTCGAAGTGGGAGGAAGAGCAGGTTTGAGTCATGTGAAACCTGGTAATTATAAACTGTCGACCTTGCTCCCTAGTGAGTTAATGAGTTCACCTTCAGATTATGTCCCAAGAAACAATGGTATCACGCAAAGCTATTACAAGTACATGATGTCAAGCCTTGAAGCCGAAATCCACTTGAGACCATTCAAACAAGGTAGGTAACTCTTCTCACCATCAGTGCCCAAGTTTCCAGTTTGCTGTCTTCACTCATTGACCAACCTGTCATGTCAATTATACATTCATTAAACAAACACGCTGTTATCTCCATCTTTAGGCCTACAATCGTGCTGAATTATTACAACGAATTGATGATTCCGCGGATTTTGTACAGGGCCTTATATCTACAAACTTTTAAATTTGTATATTTGTTGAAATTATTGAATTTACTACAAACGCCATTTGTTATTTGTACTCTTTAGTTTTGATTGTACTTAGGTCAAAGGGAAGCATATATGTTTCCTTACTGTTATCGGAAAATTATGTTTGAAATGTTCAGTATATTCCATCCCATACTGATGTATTAGTGCAGCAGAGAGAAAATATGCAATTAAAGGTAATGTCATGACTCTACGGATATTTACAGACCGATACAAATGAACATTTTAAGATTTTATGAAAGCACTCAAAATAATTCCCTTTTGCATTCAAGTAAACTCAGTTTTTTGTACCTTTAGATTTCTCCTGCAAAGTCACGAACATTCAGTCCCAAGGGGACATTTCGATATTAGGAATGGAATGGATTAAATAAAATTAATACACGCATCACGACATCGATTTTCCGAATTTATCAGATCATTATTATTTCATGTACAAGTGATTTCACCGGCACCACAGCATACTTTATGTCATAATTTCATGGCAATAATCCATTTCACATTGTTCTAGGAGACACGTTTTGATGACATCAAAGCGGCATGTAGTGATTTATTTGTGCCGGTTCACAACGATTCGACAGCTTTCTTAAGACACTGTAATCAGCCACGATGAACTAATAAAAGCATGAAATCATGGGCAGTTTGTGTACCAATATATATATATATATATATATATATATATATAGAGAGAGAGAGAGAGAGAGAGAGAGAGAGAGAGAGAGAGAGAGAGCGAACTTTTGCAAGTATCGTAAAAGAATTGGTGCATGTCACGATTAACGAGAACGATGTGATTTGCGACTGAAGATGGCAGCAGCTGTGCACACTTAAACGGATCTAAGTCGTTATTTGACGTCCGAAGACTATTGAAGATACAGAGGCATGCCGGAAAATGGGCCAACACAATGGTACTCTAAAAACGTCTTTGGCGTCAGCCAAATTGTGACCCTCAGGGCCGCAAATTTATTCCAGGCGCTTGGATCAGTTACCTAGCAACAGCATTCGAACGGATCACGTCAATATACAGACGAGGAATAGGCTCTGGAAATTGCCACTAATGAGTAGAGATTTTGGCTAAACTTCATAGATCGTCGTGACTGAGACAAAGATTTCAGAATTAAACCGTAGCCGAACATGACCATTGTGTTGCGGACTCGATAGTGGTTCGGATTGGGATCAGAAGAGCTGGGAAAACTTATCTCAGTGCCCTACAGTGGAGCACGATGACAGGTGTGCACTTCATGGATGATTGTCTGGCAGTGTACGAGAGACTGGTGCTGGTGCAATCTGACCAGACATCATCCTCATGGACGACCAGACACGACTTCAGGGTCGTTGGCGACTGTCAAGAGTGGGCTTACCCACCTCGCATACCAGACCTTAACTTGTTCGAACAGATATGGAAAAAGCTGTAAACAACCCTTTAACGGCCACCTTTCCTTCCGACAACTCCCCAAGACAGTCGGCAATGACCTTACTGAAGAGTGCAAGAATCATCTCTTGACAACCACCCAGATTTCCAATGACAATTTTAGGAGTGTGCATACACCTCTACCGATCATGTATTCAACGTTGGCCTGGTCATGGGCCTGACTGCTTTCTGTTGTAGTTACTCGTGACATGCTCGATAGGTTGTTTAGGGTGCACTGACAAAGGACACTTTTTATATGGACAATGTGCAGTGGTCCGTCAGCGGACCACTCTGAATGGCATTGTCGGCTGTCCTGAATATATCTATAATGTAAAGATGGTACAGCATATGGTCGTCGTGCAAGCACATTTCTTATCGCCTAGTCCACAACTTAAAACTGCTGTGGTCTGGCGCAGTAAGGGAACAGCAATTGCACCTGAATGATTTGGCTCGATTTCCTGTTGTCTGGATGCTGGTTTCGACCAGCTTCCTTCGGCCTGGTTTCTGGTTTCCTTCAGCCTAGCTGGTATGTGGGTTCGACCAGTTTCTTTCAGCTTGGATACTGGTTTCGATTAGTTTACCCACAATCTGGTTCCGACCAGTTTCCTTCAACGATATTGCTGGTTTCGGCCAGTTTTCTTCAGCCTGGTTTCCGGTTTGGGTTTTTATATTTCCTTGGGCGTGATATCATTCTAGTTTCGAGCCGAACTGCGGAGTCTCATTAATATTTTCTGTCCTCAGAAACCTGCACCGAAGTCTGCAAATCACAGATCGATACACATTGAGTATAATGGGAACATCTGAGTTCCACCATTTTCAAGAATGGGCGATGCCCGTGGATATACGCCACGTAGAAGACAGTGGTTTCTTAATCTGGTCCAAAATACTGCATCCAGTCATGAGATGGTTACTATTACTCAGGATAATATACATCAGCAATACTAATGAGTCAAATCGATTTTACGACATTTCAGTGATGTGCCAAAATAACAAATAACCCCTAACTCACGATGACAGAGGAATAGCAAAGCCTTGATACACATGTACCTCACTAGAACGTATTTATTGAACCAGTATCTACACTCAGTGTAATGGGGCGTCAGGGCGTTAGGTGCGAGTGTAATGTGTTCCGAATTCGAAACAGTTCTTTCTACCTGTTGGCTATCAATTTTGTTTTGGACAGTTTAACTTGCAATATGCTGTTGCTGGCTCTCACACATGACACCAATACTTGTAAAATCATGTCTGATTAAGATCTGCAGTTCTGTGGAATTCACTGAAATGTTTGTTCGGCCTCTTGCGCAATGTCATGATGAAAGCTAATATCCTGACTACTCCATTATAACTCGCACGGCTTCAGCAAACCAGCTCTACATCCCGGCCTGGTTAGTGTGAAAACTGTTGCTACTTTAATCGCTCTCATCTGCAAATACAATAATTTAAAACAGACCAACACCATAATATTATTTTTAAAACAGCCCCTGGGGTTGTTTAACAGAGGTATGTTGTACCTAAACTAAAAAAACGGAACGCCTCTTGACAAGAAGCAGACGACATTGTCGTCTGTGTAATATCACGTGCACACGTGATTAAAGGGAACAGTAATTGTTTATTATGAAGCAAAGATGTCAGGGGAATTTAGTTTCCCGTGATGCCACACACAGTTAGACGGATATGAAGTTTTTCCTGTTGAAGTAGACTGACATCAAAGGAATACTGTTAGAGTGAGTGTTCAGGAAACCTAATACGTCTTTATCAACCTTAAAGGTGTGTGACAGAGGATATCTCACACAGTTTACAATGGCTAGTCAGGTGTGTGTCAATGTAAGCAGAGTCACGTTCTACACTCAACTCAGCTAGCCTCGTCAACCTTCCGCAAGTGAGTGAGTGAGTTGGGCTTTACACCGCGTTTACCAACACTCCAGAAATGGACGTCACACATTGTATCCATGTGAGGAATCGAACCCGGGCCTTTGGTGTGACGAGCGAACGCTCTAACCACCGGGCTACTCCACTGTCCCCTCAACAGTCCCCAACTAAATATCACACATAGTGAGGATAGTTGTGTTAACAAGACGCTTTCAGTGAGCGACTGATTGAGCCGCATCAGCATCTGCAGCTACTCATGACCAGAAATACAGTTAGCAATGATCAAGAAAAACAAGGGACGGCATGAATGGGATTCACCTTTTGTATACATGCTGACAACAGAAGCCAGGCTAACACTGGAACCTCGGAACTAATTCATGATACGGTCGTATCGGAAACTTCTCAGTCTCATCACTTGTTTTGTTCTTTGCAATTGAGTTTTTTGTTTGTTTGTTTGTTGTTACTTTTTTTTCCTTTTTGTTTTTAGATATTTAACCTTACGAGGTGATCGGGTGGTCAGAATTGAGAATTCCGTTGTTGGTGTCACCTTTTCACCATTGAGAAGAGCGACATCCATGATGTCAATCACTGGTTTATCCGATCCAGACTACAATATTTACAGACCGCCATTCTGAAGTCGGAATTCTGCTGAGTGCAGCGTTAATCGTCACAAAAACAATTGGACATTTTACCACTTTTGTCAACATGCTTGGAAATATGAAATACATGTATTCCTCCTGAATGAATCACATCCGCCATGGATGTTTATGTCCACGTGACAGCATGATATCGGATGCCCATTGTAGCCAGGAATTATTGCAGACTGTTTCCGGTGCCTGCCACGTCGTTGTGTTATTGTGTTGGAAGCTGAGTTGCAATAATAAACACAACTGCATTGGAAAATTTAGAAATATGATATGATTTACGCTGTTACTTTGGGGAGGAAAAGACATAAGTGTCTCCACATCGTTTTTTAAACAAACATACAAATACACAGATTTGAATTAAATATGTCTGAACATGCAACTTGGCAGATAACAAGTTTGCTGAAAAAGCTGTTGAGAAAAACGAAAATTTAAATTTAAAAAATTAAAATTCACCGCTTATCAAAATGAAATGAAAACAAGTGCGAGTCGCAAAAACTACAACTACACACATCTCCGTTGTCACAGTGTTTTACGTCCTGCGCGCTGTTATGTTTTATGCACTAATTTGCACTCATACTGCCTGCTATAATTCACAGGTTTGGGCCCTGTTTCACAGAGTGATTTTCACGCTACGACTGTCTCAACTTTACCTTAAAGAGATATGATCGTCTTGTGAATCGCAGCGCTGTACGATACGCTGTGATTCGGTGCCATAGTTTAATATATACGGACACCTTGGTATGACAGATGAATGTCTATACATGGTGACACCTGGATGCAACAGCTCAGTTTCAATACAGAGTGACACCTCGATCCAACACTCTAAGCCGCTTAAGCCATATTTCAAGTATACTAGTATACAAACATCGTGAAAGCCACAATGGATAAAGACATCATCACCATTTTCATATAAGCCTCAACCATCGACAACAATGAGTTAAAATTGTTTTAGTAATTTGTCCTTTGTTTTGTTGACTTCTTTATTCACGTTGAAGTTTCTTGCTAACATTAATCTCTTTCATGTTTATTATTCTTTTTTAATGGCAGATTTTATTTTCTTACTTCCTAATCTGTTTCCAAATACAACGATACAAGGTAATAAGTCAATGTGAGGAAAGTGGCAACTTCAGCTTTTGCTCTTAAGACAGTTTTATTCGTATTTATATATATATATATATGTGTGTGTGTGTGTGTGTTCATGTAAATTTCTTTGGTTTATATGATTTGAACATAATGGACATGGTCATGGTTGAGTGATCCTGTGAATGTGGCTCAACCGGCAATGGGCATGGTTGAGTGATCCTGTGAATGTGGCTCAACCGGCAATGGGCATGGTTGAGTGATCCTGTGAATGTGGCAGAAACGTTTTAAAAAGAAATATATATATATGAAATTTGTTGTGACGTTACACCTTCAACTTTGTTTAATTTTCACCTGGAAAATTTCACAGAATCACTCAACCATGCCCATTGCCAGGAGAACCATATTCACAGGATCACTCAACCATGCCCATTGCCGGTTGAGCCACATTCACAGGATCACTCAACCATGCCCATTGCATGCCGGGAGAGCCATATTCACAGGATCAATCAACCATGCCCATTGCCTGGATGGAGAGCCACATTCACAGGATCACTCAATCATTCCCATTGTCGGTTAAGATTTTCAACACTTTTTTAAAAAAAAACTGTGACTTTCCCTGGCTGTAACCACTCGGTCCGACTGTTTAAGTTAAATACATTGTGATTTTGTACATGAATACATCTGTTCACTGTAGACGGGCTGGCAATGTGTTTCGAAAAAAAAATGAGAGTGTATATAAGAAAGTTTTTAACAAGTTAACAGTTGTGCATTGCTTGTAGTTTCTAAAGTTATAAACTGAACTCTTTTAAGCTTCAGTCTTTTTTTCTGAGTTATTTCAACTGAAGCGTAATATCTTCATCCCAATCTTCGCCATGCCCCAAGCTTAATTATTTCAACAGACAGTATCCGCGTTTAGTATATAGAGACACCTCCACGTAACAGTTCAAGTTCAGTAGAATAGACACGTCACTTTGACAGTTGAAATGTAAAATACATTAGATAGTGCATGTCGGCGTCACACTACATGTACAACATTTTGTGAACCGCAATATTGGCCTTTTAATGCGCCAACATAACCCATGTTGCCCTCATACACAATCAGTTGGTTTGTTGTTTACGCCGTGCCTCTTATGACAGATCGTGGGTTGCTGAAAACCAGTTCTAACCTGGATCTTCACAGGTATATACACAATCAGTATTGAAGATTTTGAAGTGAAATCTGTCACTGATATGTTTTCATTCCCATATGTCTTCACCCACTTTTCCATACGACTTTACGTAAATGAAAATCCTGTTAAATCCTGCCATATTGTAAAATATTTAGCTAAGGCTACATGCCATTTCCTGCATGAATAATATAAAAAACACGTTTATTTTGAATACACTCAAACACACACTGTGTCGTAGTCTTGACCAAAATCTTGACGTTTTCACAACATTAAGTCAGACAGAGATCTACCAAGAATGACATGACAAGTTGGACAACTCAGACACAAATCTCCCTGCTTGCAGATCTACATACAAAAACACGCACATATTCTGTCTTAAGGAGATACGGTAAGAAACGTGCCAGGCTCTTGTGAATGAAATACTCTTTTGTTTTTTTCATTCAGCAAAACATTTGTTTTATACTCGTTTGGTTAAAAAAACGCAAATGAGGAAGAAGGGGGTTTGTTCTTACACCTGCAATAATAATGAAGGCTCATTTAACGCCTATATCTAGGAGAATGATGTACATTTCCTTTGCGATAAGGTTTATCGTGAAATTGTCCATCATTTTCCGTTTTATTGTTTCAATGCAAATAAATACATGTCTAGATTGACGATGGGTTTACCAGAGGTTTAGAGGTGCATGTCCTGTTCTTAGTGGCTGTGTTTTCTGTTAGATGAACGAAAAACGAGACATTAAATCGAGATGGCGTCGATAATTATGTAATAAATATACATTGTATAACACTTCGAATCGCCCACCCCTCCCTCTACCAAAACCCGTGAAGGTTATTTTCAACTCTTTGATATGTCTGATACTGTGTTTAAACATATGTAAGCATAATTGCATTCACAGGGAGACGATCGAATCTTTACCTTTTCCTACTGAGACGATGAATAGGTTGTAGAGATGACTATTCACATGGTGTCTGGGTGAATAGTGAGAGAAAGCATCTGCACCGTTGTCTCGAACGTTTGTGTCTCGAACTTGCAGTTGTCCTGAAGTAATGTTTGGTCATTGCGTATTAAATCTTTATTTATCAGCATCTGCTGTGTGGGCCTCGGACAACTGGAAGTGTTTACGCTGGTCCTTCAACTTCGACAAAACAGTATTTGTAACTGTAAATACTATATGGTAGACCAACCAGCAAATCGTTTAATTGGTGTTGCAATTAATGCTTAAGTTAGGACAAGCATATTAATATTGTTAGTGAACTTTGCTGCTTCTACTTTCGTCCATAGTGTGGCGTACGAAGGAGGATTGTGTTCATACCCCCATATATTCATTGTATGAGTATGTTCACGATAAAGTGTCATAAGATGACTACTGTGGTGAGACAGACACACATAGTTGAAGGAGATCTAGAGCAAGCTGCTGTCAATTCAGATATTTTGTAAACCGGGGACTTCAACTTGAGGTACTGCCGTATTATACTATATAATCATTATACTAGGCTGTTAAGTTATGTAGTAGTAGTTGCAGCAGTCGAACATGTGGCCGTAACCGTAGTCAACGTAGTGTCAGTAGTAGTGGTGGTCGTCGTAGGAGTAGTAGCAGCAGTAGCAGCAACAACAACAACAGCAGCAGCAGCAGCAGCAGCAGCAGTAGTAGTAGTAGTAGTAGTAGTAGTAGTCGCAAGTGCAGCAGTAATTGTAGTAGTAGTGGTGGTAGTGAGTGAGTGAGTTTAGTTTTACGCCGCATTCAGCTGTATGGCGGCGATCTGTAAATAATACAGACTGGGCAGACAATCCAGTGCTCAACAACATTAGCATCAATCTGGGCAATTGAGAACCAATAACATGTGTCAACCAAGTCATCGTGCCTGTCCACCCGATCCCTTTAGTCGCCACTAACGACAAGCATAGTCGCCTTGTATGGCATGCATGAGTTCCTGAAGGCCTATTCCAGCAAGGACCTTCACGGGTCGGTAATAATAGCAGCAGCAGCAGCAGCAGTAGTAGTAACAGAAGAAGAAGAAGAAGAAGACTGAAGAAGAAGAAGAAAAGAAGAAGAAATCGCTACTTCAGTAGCAGCAGCAATAGCACTGGCAAAAGAAGGCTAACCCAATACGCCAGTTACAACTTCTGAACATATTGTGCAGTGGGGTTATGTGGAGAGTTGTCTCCTCTTTGAATAGTTTTCCTTAACAATGAATTCGAAAACATGCAGGATTGTACATCATCAGTGATATAATAAGAAACGGTTCCACTTTATTCTTGAATTTATTTCAGGTCGATACATGTAGATTGCTTGACGAGTGTAAACAACATTCATACAGAGGACGCTGGGATGGCTGTAATGGGTAAACCATACATGCACAACACTGGAACATCTGCTGCACGGATTAACGGTAAACATGCCGACATGCTGCACGTCAGTGTATTCAGTTTAGTTATCTGATATGGCTTGAATGCATTTATAGCCTATAAATCTTTCAATGCTCGTGCCATCAAATCCTGATTCAGTCGAATTCATTCAAGACCATGGCTGCTTGATGTTTATATTAGATTGAAATGTTTTAAGTTCTGAAGACATCATTTCACATAAAAATGCTGTAAAAATGAAAAATATTTTGAAAAGAAATGTTAAATGAACTGTGTGAATATGCCCTGACAACATGTATCGTGAGCACAAAAACAGTTGGCTAATTCTTTCATTCTGTATGTCTTTATTGCATTTATTTATTTTTGCTGTGTGTATATGTAAAATATAGCTTGTGCAACCGATCCTCCTACAAGGGATACCTGAAGCCATCGTATTCAGCACAATGTGGGATTAACAGTGAATAGCGGGTGTTATGGTGATTGTCTAAGGATTAGTTCGAGAACGCAAGAGTAATGCCTGCCAACAAATTTCAATTATTAAAACCTTAATTAACGCGAATATAAGGAGACACACATGTGATATGCGTTTGAGCTCAAGTCCTGTACATTCAATGAAGTCGTTTACGTTCATGTCGCCGTAGATTCACTAGCTGTACGAAATAGGTTGCGTTTATCTTACTTTTCATATTCGTATTGTACAAAATCAGGATTGCGTTCTTTTTTTCATATGTTCATTGTACGAAGTAGGTATTTACGTTCATGTCGAGGTATACTCACACTACGAAGCAAATTTACGTTTATGTTTCCAATTGCTCGTTGTACGAAGTGGGCTTACGTTCTCTCTCTCTCTCTCACACACACACACACACACACACGCGCGCGCGCGCGCGCGCGCGCGCGCGTTACTATAGATGTCAGTGGGATATATTAATTTTGATTTGTTTCTGAAAACTACACCCACAAGGACTACATCGCTGTCGAAATGAAATTCAGCTTGTCAAAATACACCAGTAACTTTAGTTACGTTAAGGGCATTGTCAGCACTTGTTTGTTAAAATATACTACCGACAGAAAATAAGGGAACCAAGAAATTTAATGTAGATGACTTTGACTGTGACAGGGTGGCGTATCTCCCAAACGCAACATCCAATGACAATGGAATTTCGCACAATGCATGCCCAGCACGTGCTACACGTGCATACAGAAGTTAACTCCTGTAAATGTACTGGAGAAGTCGCAATCACTAATGCAATAGAGATTGACACTTACTGACAGAAATGCCTCCGAGGCAGTATCTCGGTGAAGCAACAAAATGGAGAATTGTGGGGATGATAGAGGGGTACATCATTATGTGAAGTTGCCCGGCAGATGGGTAAATCAAAATGTGTAATTTCACGCCTGTGGGATAAGTACCGTCAAACGGGTGGGGTTGCAACGAGACCTGGGCGTGGTAGACCAAAATCAACGACACCACGACAGGATCGTCTCATTACGTTAATTGCTCTACGCGATAGGTTTAAATCGGCTCCTGCCATCAATAGAGAATTCCGCACACTCACTGGAAGACGCATTTCAACCTCAGCCGTTGAAAACCGACTCTATCAAGCTCGTCTGAAAGCAAGACGGCCTTTTAAGGGTGTCACCAAAAGCGCCAAAGATTGGCATGGGCTAGGCAGCATCAGGGACGGGCTATGCGCTACTGGCGTGACACCATGTTCTCTGTTGAGTCAAGGTTTTGCCTACGATTCACAGATGGCAGAAAACGTTGTTGGCGTCGCAGCGGGGAGCGATATGCCAGAGCAGCAATTCTTGACCATGATCGATATGGAGGTGGTAATGTCATGGTGTGGGGTGGGATTACACATGACAGACGATCAGATTTGGTCATCATTAACGGAGCCATGACTGGTCAGCGATACGTTGACCAAATATTGCGTCCTGTTGTGGCTCCATTGGCTAGAGTTATCGGTCGAAATTTTGTATTCCAAGATGATAATGCCAGACCACATCGGGCCCGAATTGTCTCCGCTTATCTCCGACAAGAAGGTATCCAGACACTGGACTGGCCCTCTAAGTCCCCAGACCTGTCCCCAATTGAACATCTCTGGGATGTTCGTGGTCGAAGGGTGTACGCCAGGGACCCAGGACCCGCCAACCTGGCCCAACTTGGTGCAGCTCTCCAAGAGGAATGGCGGGCAATACCACGGGCAACCATCCGGAAATTGATTAACAGCATGCCATCAAGGTGCCGTGAATGTGTTGCCCAACATGGTGGACACACCAGATATTGAACTTGACGCCTAAAATTGATTTAGTGGATATTTAAAGCAGTTTCAAATTCGCTATTATTTCATTAGTTCCCTTATTTCTTGTCGGTAGTATACCTGCCAGGGGATTGCAGGTTTAAGTTAAGACAGACCCTTGCAGAGGAGAGAGAAATCTTTGTGACTGGTAGCAAGGATAGTTCAGAGAGCTCCGACAGGGATATCCCTGCGAGGAGCTTGTTACGGGAAGCGCTTAATCAAGTCACTTACCCCAGTGTCAGGAAACAGGCCGGGACTTAGGTCAGCATGACCTTCTCCGACGCTTTCCTTTTCAGCTGACGTCAGTTATGAATGTGCTGTCATTACATCCCGTCAAATATGTCTGAATGAGCGACATTTTGTTGAACCCCATGCCACAGTTTCCTCAGCTGCGTCTGGGCGCATCACCTACTCACCGGGGTCAATCCATGTTGTTTATCCATATTCCGAGTCGCCACGACCGGCCGCGACCGATCTCAGTCAGATATATACTCTTCAAAAAAAAGTAGGGGATCTTCATTTTTTGTTTACGATTAAATACATTTAGGAGATTTATCGGAGTCAGTCAATGTTGACATGATATAATTATTGAATGTTTTGAGAGTGCATCACCATTTGCACTTCCTTATATCTATAATTATTTGGAACGTAGTCGCCTTTGAAAGATGATTGGTGTATGGCATGCAATTTGCATGTATACCTTTTTCATTTTAAAGCAAACAGACTAGAAACAAACACGAACAAATATACGACGCAAGACAGGTGTCAAAATTAATGTTCTAAGCGATTTCTCGACCCTCTTGAAAAAACGTCAAAATCAAGTATGGGACCCCATGTACGTGTATGGGGCTACCGCGTTATGCACGTGCATATCATGCGTTGCGTTTAGGTGTGGTAATAGAGTGAAATGGTGGTGCGTTCATAAGATGTCTGTCTTTGAAACGTTTGTTAACGTTTACACTTCCTATCCAAATAGAAAGTTCATTATCCCCTACTTTTTCTAAGAGTATATAACGAGCCATGGACACGTATCTGATAAGTGTTTGAGAATCTGTCCACCTTCACAAAATGGTATTTTGTTCCGTGAAAACAGATTTTTTTCTACACCGTAAACTCATTAGTCCGCACCCTGTTTGAACGGACTCTGAGCGATCCTCTTAGGAACACCGATGTATAGTGAGTGTCTGGAAAGTTCTGGACCTAACTGTAACTATGGTTAAGACGAATTCAAAGGAACCATTATAACCGGGATATTTCATTATATGCATTTGGACTGGAAGCAAATGGCCTGGACCAAAAGAACAGTTCGTTATATCCGTCAGTTCATCATAAGGATTTGGACTAGAATGTGAAGCAGGTGACCTGGACCAAAAGAGCAATTCGCTATATCCGTCAGTTAGTTTAAAACGTGTTCGTATTAAACGTAGTTAAAACGTGTTCGTATTACACGTAGTTCACTGGACTGAGTTGAAGATTTGAGTACTGGCCGCTGTCCTATGGAAGGCGTATAGTACGATAAACAGATGACCCGATAGAACAGGACATGCTCACCCTTCTGACACCTGGTGTCTGCACTAATTTACACCCAAAGTAAGCTCATTTCACAAAAGACGAATACGAGTGTGTCCTGACAGCTCTACATCTGGGATTCGTACCCATTATCAACAGAAAGGGTGATAACTACTAAATCAGACTGAGCTCCTGAACCGACCCTTTAGAGATCATATAAATTACAATGAACGTCCCTTTACCTTATGTCCCCTGCCACTAAGCCACGACTAATATATATACTGGATGGTTTCCATGGTGATCAGGCTGCTGGGGGTCATCATGCTGTGACCGATTTCATCTTCATTGTCGTTCATACCTTGACCAGCGAATTACCTGTCCAAAACTGCATTATTGTGTCATACTACTAAAGTTCGCACTATCACAAGGAAAAACACATTCATATATTCACTACAGTTGAATAAAGAACATACTCAGTGATAACTCATACATAACATTTATTGAAAATACCATCATTATTTACAAATACGTACAAAACTAACAAAGTCAATATTTTCATGTACTGAAAACGTCACATATCATGTCTCAGTTCGGCATCTTCACTACATTAATGGACTACAATCCCCATGTTATGGGAACGATCTTATATCATTCATTGTGTTTCTTGTGAATGTAAGGTCTTGCAAAATTATCTAGGTAGAGATAGCAAAATATATTCATAGCGATTAATCTAAACTGTCTAGAAAAAAGTATATGTCCCAGTCGACATGACCATTTTGGGGGTATTACCCTAGAAATTCGCACCTGACTGGATGATTGACTGAGGTGTTACTGCCAGTTCTTACTGGCAAACAAGGATAAGTTGACAACTGACCAGCATTAGCGCAAGAGTGCCGCCCACTGGCGCTTACCACTGTGAGCGGAGGGGCCTCAGGGTGTACCGACTTGCTTCACAGACCACGCGAGAGTCTACTGAGCAAGGTGTCTTTACTCGATGTATTTACTCATGAAATGTTTTGTATGCGAAAGATATACTGAACCCACACAAATCGATGCTTAGCCATAAGAACCTACCAACAGTCTTATCCAGTGGATAAGTGTCAACTGAGAACAACATCCTGGGCCTCGTTCCCCAAAGTGATCGTAACTCTATGATGACCTTAACTACCACACTTTACCGTCGATTTACGACTGTCGTACCGCTATGATCGCTTTCAGGAACGGTTCACAGTGGTTCATAGTTGACTTGTGGTTTATGGTACAATTGAGCACTCCGAGGTATACCAGAACCACCACGAAGCGTTCTGCGCATGCCTCTTGTCACTGGTACATATGAATTAAACCGGTTTTCCATGCAAACAGCAAAACATACGACGTTCGATCAAACAATAGCTATCGTTCTTAATTTTATATATAAACCAATTTTACAGTTTTTCTTCCTCTTAAATGATAGTTAACTGCCTATTAGTATGGTATTTGGTCGACTAAAGAATATTTACAACACATTCGCAGAGCATGTGCCAGATTCTTCAAAAATACTATGATGAAGTAGGTTCCTGGGCCTAGATTTTCGAAGCTCCCTTAACGCTAATATAGTCGTAAGTTTATGTTAACGTATGGCACTAACGACTATGAAAGCTTCGAAAATCTTCAATATAGCAGTCAACGTTTGAGTGTCACATATTTCACGTTGACCGTTTCGCATAAACTTCGATCTGAATTTATTGATATTTTATGTTCCTTTAGGGCCATATCAAATAAATACTACAAGGTTAAATGTGAAAAACAACAGTATATACATGGTAAATGTACACCTGGCTAATGAGTATACGTTAATCACTGTACAAATTACATAAGTATTATGACGCATGCCTACGTCATAGTCAACAATGAAATGAGTGTATTATGACGTAATGATGACGTCATCTGAAATGGGAGACAACAATGAATCTCTCAAATGAAATTAATAACATGATAAAACACCAAATATTACAAAGGAAACATTCGCAACACTTAATAATTCTCTCACAACCACGCAAGTTATAATAACTAGGATATTGTTTTTAAACTTAATGAATTGGTAACGTAATGCGCGTTTGATAATTCTACCAGCCAGTCACAGAAAACGATCAAGCCACATAACGTCATTAACTAGTGCACCCGTGAAGATCCGGGTTAAAATTGCCTTCAGCAACCCGCGCATGTCGTAAGAGGCGACTAACGGGTCGGGTGTCCCAGTTACGTAGATTGATGATAATGCTGTTGATCACTGGATTATCTGGTCCATACTCGACTATTTACAGACCGACGCCGTATTGCTGCAACAGTGTTGACCAACCAACCATAAACTAGAAAACGTCACTGGAATTTTACTGTATGGTATTTTCAATTCATACAAACTTTCAAAAAGAAAGGTGACATAACTTATCTGAATGTATTCATGGATAACACACGCAGGCCCCACTACACAGGCTGTAGATACCGTTTCCCCGATCAGATCGAACACAAACATCGGTATTGGTTTTGCCTGTATGAAATACACGTGCTCGAATGCGATTGAACAATCAATAAAACTAGTTACTATCAATTTGGATTTCGCGTTCGGTTTCAAATGAAATTTGAAGACTACCAATTCGGTCTAACATTCAAATTACTGATATATAATCTCTCACAGATATTTGTCATTTGGAACCAAGCGCAGATGTCAGTTTCGATGTAAATGCTACATCACTGACAGACGCTGGGATGAATTCCATACCCTCATATCCTCATGCAATAAATACAAATATTTAATCTGTATTTTCTTATGTATCTTCAGTAATTTTTGTTCTTGTCGACGTTCATCAGAGTCGGGGTCCTGGTGGGTACTTGCTTTTGGTCTGTCCTGTACATGTGCTTGCAAGAATGTTTGTTAATCAGAAATGAAAAACACCCTTCACGAACATTTTCTCAAGTCAATTTATAATCCTAATATCCTTCTTCCCCTACCTACTGGAAACCAGAAAGAATGTCCTCAAAACCACCATAGACAGTAAGATAGGAACACTTGTTGAATGTCTCGAGGCACTATTTTCTAGAGCTTGTACATTATTTGGGGTTTTTCCATCCGTTATTGAGTTACCCCAGGGTTCGTCGGATGCTAGTGACGTTTCACAAAGTTCCCCCTCAAAGCCGGGTTCACATATACACAGAAATGAATCCGTGTAGGATTTACATGTACCGCCATTCCGACATGGTGAATTCTCACAAAAGGTCTCCGTGTCTCGTCTCTGACAGAGACTTCCGGTATATCCCGGTGCGCATGCGCACTCAAATGTCAACTCGTTGATTTTCTTGCAAGTTCCTCCATGTAGGCAGGTTATCCCGTAGCATGGATTAAGGGGGGTCTCGCAGCGGTAACCCGTGAACTCTTCCCGACAGAAACATTTTGGAGTGTATTTCCCTAAGATTCGACAAGTTCCGCCATTGAAGCACTCGAAGCCTTGGCATGCGTTGAAGACGTAGTCACAGACCTTGCCGGCATAGCCGTCCGGGCACTCGCAGTGGTAGCCGTTCACTCGGTCCCGACAAAGTCCGCCTGTGGGTAATATATTGCAATTTATCAAATTATTACTATGCATAGGTTTCATAACGTGTCGTGAAATGTTTTGTTGTCCAAGGTAAAATGGAATACTTTGCTAACCTGGGTTGACTGAAATATAGCGCTATATAGTTGGAATTTTGCCGCGTGCGGCGTATAACTGAACTCACTCACTGAAATACACTCACTGAAAGGCAAGGACCCAAGACTTCGTTGCCCATACAATATAAATCGCGAGAAGAAACCGGAACCAAACTAATGAAGGTACTTACCGTTTCTGCACGGTGAAGACTCGCACTCGTTTATTTCGACTTCACACCTTAGGCCGGTAAAACCGGGAGGACAGAGACAGCGCCAGTGACGTGATTCCCTCATGCACGTGCCGTTGTTCCGGCAGGATAGTTCTCCACAGGTCACTTCCTTGTGTTGACACCGCCTACCTTGGAAGCCTCGTCTGCATCTACAAGTCCGACCCTCGGCGCTCTCCTTGAGATTCAAAGATTACCATGTACGTGAAACCATCCAGTTTGTGTAACTGTAAAGGCACCTCATGCTTATCGGAGCAGAGGAACTGAATTCTTAGGCTTTTACCCAAAGCGAATATTTCTTTCCGAAAAATATTTTTTGTGCTCCACCAAAATAGTTTTGCCCCTCTGAAAAGTTTTTAATGGTCAGAAAATACATTGTTTGGATCCCCCCAAAAATATTTGGAGGTGTTGTTTAATAACTGATAATGTCTCAAAACAAAACCTCAGTCTCTCATCCACCACTTATGCGCACGCAAACACACGCGCAGACGCACAGGTACTCCTTTATTAACGTTACATGCTTTGAAAGCGTTTAGGTTTTATCTGTGAATATCATTTAAATATTTATAGCATAATTAGAGTCAACTCAAAATATTGGGATATGTTTCTTAATCAGTCCTGACGGATCATCAGCTACCGACATATTGCACAGTTTGTATGATCAACACTTTCATTCATGCATTTTTCTATAAAGTCGTGTAACGTACCTCGCAAGCACCGCCATTCAGGCAGTAACCACGGAAACAGGTTTCAAACTGACATCGGTTTCCGGTATAACCGGAAGGACACGTACACGTGAAGTTGCTGACAGAATCATAGTTGCACGTGCCGCCATGGAGACAGGGCTGATAGGAGGCGCAGTAGTTGTTGTCTGAAAGGAAAACACGCATTCATAGCTTGATATATAGTCAGATTCAAATACATACACCGAATTAGCAGGTTTTCTGGGAAGAATCCAAAGTAAGAGAGTATCTTATTTCACACTTCCGTCACGAGGAAATGGTGAGACGTTTAGCGTAGTCTTCAAGGGAAATGTGAGAGTAAGTACAACATTTCTTCTAGCCTGTCTACGGATTACATACTGATAACGTTGAGACCGCTCCGCAGTTTTAAGATGGGTACTCTGCCTCCGAACCGACCTATCTATAATTTTAATGTGGTGGGGTAGCCTAGTGGTTAAACCAGTCGTTCATCACGCCGAACACCCGCGTTCGATGCCCTACATGGGTACAACCTGTGAAACCTATCGCTGGTGCTCCACGTCGTGGAAGTTGAAATTCTACAGTAACTTAATTATAGCAGCGTCAATTCAAGCTCTTCTCTGCGTCATTCAAGTTGATCATGATATTAATCACGGGTATGACAAAGATTCGACAGTTTACCAGACCGTGATGTTTCTCGAATACTGCTGCAACATTCACTCGCGTATTGCAATCGTTCAGATCACAATCAATATCTGTCTGTCATTCAATGTCTGTCAATATCCGTCCTATCAAGCCAGAGACCCGTGAAGGTCCGGGGTAGAATAGGCCTGTAGCACCCCATGCGCGCCATAAAAGGTGACTATGCTTGTCGTAAGAGACGACTAACGGGATCAGGTGGTCAGGGCCTTGATTTTCGAAGCTCTCTTAGCGCTAAAATTGTCGTAAGTGCCATACATGACCATTAACTTACGACCATCTTAGCGCTAAGAAAGCTCCGAAAATCTAGGCCCAGGCTCGCTGACATGGTTGACACATGTCATCGGTTTACAACTGCGCAGATCGATGATCATGCTGTTGGTCACTGGATTGTCTGGTCCAGGCTCGATCATTTACAGACCGCCGCCATATAGCTGGAATATTGCTGAATGCGACGTAAAACTAAACGCACTCACTCACTCACTCTATCATGCCAGAACTCACCTATAGAACAGAGTGACCCACTCCAGCCATCTTCACACAGACACTGCCACGCTTCGCGACAAGTCCCATGGAGGCATCCCCGGAACGTCACACACTTGTCGCAGTTACTTCCCCTCCATCCGAACCGACATCTGGCGGGGAAATAAAATACTGCTTTATATTCCTTCTCAGCAGATATCCAAATAAAACAACTACAAGCGACTGTGCGATAATCCATGGCTGATAAAATCAGCCACATACACTGTTAACAGAATCGCAAAAATGATAGATTTCAATATGTCCAAACCATTAGTTGGTGTACTTACTTGCATTCATATGGCCTGTCACAAAAGCCATGAGATTCCAAACAAACGTCTGTACATCGCGCTGAAAGATAACATGGTAGATATTAATCAGTAGTCACAGAGGAGTGACTGAGTATTGCGTAACGCTGCATGGAAACTAATTTTACACATGTATATAATTTTTTGACAATAACAGATGCAAGCTACAAGACAATCTTGGGATATATCGAGAGAACGATACACAAACTGCATGAGTATGCGGGCGCAATAGTTCTTCATTATCCAGTTATGTATGTGAAGAGCCATTAAAAATATTAGGCTTTACAGAAATGAATGCCTACCTTTATCGCAAAATTCGCCAACCCAGCCGTCCATGCAGATACGGCTCCCGTTCTTGTCGCAGTGATAATGTCCGAACGTATTGTCCCGTGGACGACAGAGCCGGTCACAGCCGTCGCCATAGTAATGTGGGTCACAGATGACGCGGTAGCTGTAGCGGATGTCTGCCGTCATCGTTATCTGAGACTCGTTCTTCCAGACTGTCGAGGGTTTGATCTTCCCAGCTCTGCCTGTACGTATCACCAAATTCCTCGGATCTGTAACATATAAATTATTTATTGTTTGTGTTGCCAGTTTCCATGTCGGTGACGTCATTTTGGTAAAGACTATATCACCTCAACCGCCACTGCATGCAGCATGTAAAAGCATACATTTTGACAAATATCGAATTATATAAAATCGTATAACTATAAGGGTAGAAACAAAATTGAGCTGTGATTGAGCTTACGGGTACCCACTGATGCACAGAACGTCATGATTACACAAGAAAAGAAAGTTTAACTCCCTAGGAATTCGTCCAGATTGATACTTTTTGACGATTTAAAGAATTATGGGTATTGAATTAAGTCCTTGTCGATATATAAACTTGTCAGGAATATGGTGATTCCGAGGTGCATTTGTTTCGTTGTTGTCTAAAACCGTACTCATTCCACAATATTCCAGCTAACTGGCTTTAACTGAACGATTAGACAATACAGTGATCAACATCATGAGCATCGATCCACGTAACTAAGTTACGATGATATCCAAGACACCAAGCCTGACTACAAGTATCCGATCCCCTAAGTCGCCTCTAACGAAAAGCATGGGTTGCTGAAAACAAGCTAGCCCGGATCTTCACGGGTGAAAGGTTGTGGATTAACAACGTTTCACTGTATAAAACCCTAATAAAACCGACAAAAATCATGTCAAATATGATGACTCAACTACTTTATCCCAAAATACATTTGCACTTCAAACTTCAAGTGGCGCTTCCAGTGCGTACATGTATGTCTGTTTGTATGCAGAATCCATTTGTTTAATCGGATAGGGCTTAGATGTGGCATCGCTCTTTACAAATTACTGGAATAATTATTCCCTCCTTGACGTAATGACGGTGCTGTTAGATGCACACACACACCTACCTGCTCTGCTTTCATTGCCATGGGCGTCATGCCAGGCTTCAACCAGCACGGCGAAGGATTCCTGGAACATGTGAACAGTGATTGACATGAAACATGCATGAAATGTACATGTTCCTGACGACATAATTTATCTCCACGGGCATCTGCCTCCGCGTTATAAAGGAGCGGTCATGCAGTAACTGTGGTACACACTGACATGAAACATGCATGAAATGTACATGCTCTTGACGAAATAATTTATCTCAGCGTGGATTAGCCTCCGTGTTTTAAAGGAGAGGTTATGTAATAAGTGGGGTACAAACTGGCAGATTAAAATGAACAACACTGTTGAAACGGATATATCTGCACGTGGAGTTGTCTGTGTTCAGTCAAAGTCACTTGAAGTGGCAGTGTGGCACCCGTGGCGAGCCACCTCCTCGTGGTGGGTGCTGGGTAACGCCAAGAGCTCGCCGACACCCCCGTTGTGGACCCGGGGGGATATTTGGTCCACCAACCCGTTTGCCGTGGGTTGCAACCCTGTGTCGGTGGAGGAAGGGATCCTGGTGGTTGAGGGCAATAGGTGCCTGCAACCGTGTACCTATTGCTCAACACACCACTTTGGCCCTGACTTCACCTAGACGGGAGGTAGAACTGGCCCGGTTCTACCAATCGGCTGGTCATGTCATGCCCTGTGCATGGTCAACATCAAATGTGGATTATGTATATCTGTGTATCTTTTCCACGAAATATTTTTGTGATACTCTCATGTTTGAAAATTGTTGCTATGCCTAGAGTCCTATGCCAGAAGGCGGTGGCTCATGGGCCAATCTGGCAATACTGACCTCCGGGTTCTATGTGTCTTCAGATAATAGCCATGGGCGGAACCAGCCTGACTTTTCTTCTGTTTGACAATTTTAGCTACCTGTGTCTGTACTGCTAGAGTATAACAACCCTGTAACCCTGGTGGTTTGGAGTCGGTTTCCACTTCGACACCGTCCTTGTTGACACTCCATGGTGGGTGGGGAGCAGGGTTGTCGAATATCCTTTCTTCATTATGGCTACCCCCAATCTAACTGGTTCTCGATCAAAATCAAAAAGGCGACATGTTGAAACAGATGGTTTATCATCTTCTGATGATGACTCTACTGCAGTCAGTAGTGAATCCTGGCCGCGCTTTTTAGTTGTGGACGGAATTGATGGACAACCCTTGAAGCTTAACCCCTTTGTCATATCAAAAGCCATTGCTGGAATATGTGGTGAAGTGAGAAATGTAACACGTCTCAGGACAGGTTCTCTGTTAGTTGAATGTGCAAAGAGACAGCAATCTGTTAATTTGCTCGCAGCTCGCCAGTTTGCGAATACTGGGATTACTGTTTCCGTTCATAAAACTCTTAATTCGTGCAGAGGCATCATACGTGATCGGGCAAAATGTCTTGCTGACATGTCAGAAGGCGAAATTGCTTCTGAACTGAAGTCCCAAGGTGTCACCTCTGTCAAGAGATTCTCTAGGAAACTAGGTGATGAAATCATTGGGACGAATACATACCTGTTTACTTTCTGTCTCACGTCCTTACCAAAATCAATAAAAGCTGGTTATTTTAACATTGAAGTGGAAGTGTATATTCCCAATCCGCTTCGATGTTTCAAATGTCAACAGTTTGGACATGGAGCTAAGTCATGTCACAGCTCCCCAGTTTGCTCCCGTTGTAGTGGGAAACATGAAAATGTCAACTGCGCAAATGAAATAAAATGTGCGAACTGCAATGGTAACCATATGTCATTTTCCAAATCATGTCCAGCATATGAAAGACAAGCACAAATTTTGAAATTGAAGCACACCAACAATATATCCTTCAATGAAGCAAAGAAACTTTTACCAGTTACAAGTCACATGTCGTCTGCAAAAACGTACGCAGTAGCTGTTTCTACTCCTTGTACAAAGGTTGATCAGGGCTGTCAAACTGCGATCACCTGGGTCTCCGATGACCAAACTGTTTTGTACAGTGTTTCTGGTGCCAGAAATGGTGCTGCCACTCAGACAGAGACTGAAGCTGACCATATGCTTCCAGCCATGTCTCCCACACCATTAACCACCACTACACCGCCAGCACCTGAAGTTCTTTCAGACCCCGAAGTACAGCCAGCATCGGTAAACAAACCTAAACGTCTTACGAACAAACAACAGAAACAACTCAAAAAGAAAGAAACTAGGGCACTTAAGCACATAGAAGTGTCTCTTCCTTTAACTGTTCCTGTAGAGGTTCACAACACTTTTGAACCTCTGGACATGGAGGTCACGCCATCGCTATCAGATCAGCGAAGACCTTCTCCACGTGCTCGATCTCCAATTGAACCACCATGACTTCTTCCACTACTTTATTTCAATGGAATTGTAGAGGACTTCGTAATAATTTTAATGATCTTCAGCTATTAATACAAGATCTAAAACCATCAGCCTTTTGCTTACAGGAAACTTTCCTTAAAGCTACTGATAATTTTGACTTGAGATCATATACTTCTTACCATCACTTTTCCCCTCCAGGTTATAAAGCTACTGGAGGATCTTCTGTTATGGTGAGGCAGGGTGTTATTCACAGTCCTGTTCCTCTTAATACCCCTCTCCAGGCTGTCGCTGTACGCGTAACCCTGAATATTGTGTTTACTCTTTGTTCTTTATATATTCCACCTTCGTTTTGTCTCCAACAGGTTGACCTTCAAGCATTATATGACCAGCTACCGAAGCCCTGTGTCATCCTGGGAGATTTAAATGGTCATAACCCTCTTTGGGGTAGTACTAACATCAATACAAACGGTAAAATCTTAGAGGAGTTTTTCTCAAACAATGATTTATGTATTTTTAATGATGGTTCTTACACTTATCTTCATCCTGGAACTGGCAGTTACTCTTGTCTGGACTTGTCAATAGTGGATTCCAATTTACTGGGTGAATTCGAGTGGTCGGTTCACGATGACCTGTGCGGAAGTGACCATTTTCCTACTGCTCTCACAGCTGTGTGTCCATCTGATGTTCCTCCATCGTCCAGATGGAATTTCACTAAGGCTGACTGGAATTTGTATGCAACTCTTTGTACTAATAAACTAACACCTGATGCTTTTACAGATGTTGCCGATCCTATAGAATCTTTCTCTGCTGAACTTCTCAAAATAGCTGAAGATTGTATTCCAAAGTCCTCTCCAAATTCTCACATACGTAAACCATGGTTTACAACTGATTGCAAACAAGCTAGGAAAGCACGGAAGAAGGCTGAACATTATTTCCGTCGCCATCCCATGGTCCATAACTTAAATAAATATAAGATACTAAATGCTAAAGCCCGGCGTATTTTTAAACAAAATAAACGCAAGTCTTGGCAAAATTATGTGTCAAGGATAACTTCACGAACGCCAATGTCAAAGGTTTGGAACATGATCCAGAAAATAAAAGGTAAGGGGACCAAATCAAGCATCCACCATCTACAATCTGGAGATCAGTTGTTAACTGATCGATCCGATATCGCAAATAAACTGGGTGAAACGCTTGCCAAACATTCTTCCTCGTCTAATTATGTTCCAAAATTTCAAAAATACCAAGAACAACAGGAGAAGAAACCCATCAATTTTCATTCGGACAACGGGGAAGATTATAACGAACTCTTTTCTATCCATGAGCTTTATAATGCTCTTGAACAAGCTAATAATACCGCTACAGGAGCTGATGGTATACATTATCAACTCCTGAAACACTTACCAGGATCATGTTTAGAGACTCTGTTGAATATCTTTGATGAAATTTGGACGTCAGGTAAATTTCCTTCATCCTGGCGTGATGCCATAGTTATTCCCATACCTAAACCTGGACGTGATCATACTGATCCATCTAATTATAGACCTATTTCACTGACTAGCTGCGTTTGCAAAACCATGGAACGCATGGTCAATAACAGATTGATATGGTACTTAGAATCAAACAACTTAATCACAGATATTCAATGTGGTTTTCGCAAAAATCGAAGTACCATTGACCATTTGGTTCGATTGGAATCATTCGTTAAGAATGCCATTGTATCCAAACAGCATGCAGTGTCAATCTTTTTCGATTTAGAAAAGGCTTATGACACTACATGGAAGCACGGTATTTTAAAAGATATTCATGACTTTGGATTGCGAGGTCGTCTGCCTCAATTTATATCCGAATTTTTAGCTGACAGGCAATTTCAAGTCCGCGTGGGTTCTACCTTGTCTGATTATTATGCTCAAGATCAGGGTGTCCCACAAGGCAGTATTTTGTCTGTAACTTTATTTAGCATTAAAATCAACAGTTTAGCAAAGGTTTTAAATGATTCAATTGATGGATCACTTTTCGTGGATGATTTTAATATTTCTTGTCGTGGCAAAAACATGCACACAATTGAAAGACAACTCCAGCTTTGTTTAAATAAGATTGATAAATGGTGTATGGAAAATGGATTTAAATTTTCAAAATCCAAAACTAACTGCATCCACTTTTGCCGAAAGTATAAACCTCATAAAGACCCCGAACTGTATCTAGATAACACACCTATTACAGTTGTTAAAGAAGCAAAATTCTTGGGCATAATTTTTGATGAACATTTAACATTTCGACCACACATTAAATATTTAAAAAATAAGTGCCTGAAGGCCCTCGATTTGCTAAAGGTTGTATCTAATACAAAGTGGGGTGCAGACCAGAAAACCCTCCTCCAACTATACCGAGCTCTTATACGATCCAAACTTGATTACGGCTCCGTTGTGTATGGCGGAGCCTGCAAAAGCAACCTGAAACTTTTAGATTCTATTCATCACCACGGTCTAAGACTTTGTCTTGGATCCTTTCGAACTTCTCCCCTTGACAGTCTTTATGTTGAAGCCGATGAGCCTTCTTTGAACCATCGACGTATTAAGCTTTCTTTGCAGTATGTTACAAAACTGTTTTCTAATGAATCCAACCCTGCATACAACTGCGTTTTTAATCCTCTCTACGAGGATTTGTATGGGAAAAAAACTTCTCTTATTCCGCCTCTTGGAATACGAATTAAACCTTTCCTTTCTGCTGCTGGCATTAAGCTACAAAATATTGCTCCTTCCCGTCTTCTTTCGTCTCCTCCTTGGCAATTGGTTAGGCCAGAGGTTGACCTCACCCTGACAATGTTTAAGAAATCCGAAACAAATGAATTACAATACAAACAAGGATATAATCAGTTAAAAACTAAATATGGCAATTACAAATCCTTGTTCACAGACGGGTCCAAGGACGGTGGCGCTGTGGCCTGTGCCACTGTTATTGGTTCTACAACAATATCGTCTAGAATACCGGACAATGCCTCTATTTTCACAGCGGAAGCAAATGCCATATTAACGGCTCTTAAACATATTGAAAGACACCCTAAACATAAACAGTATATAATTTATTCAGACTCTCTTTCTTGCCTTCAGGCTATTAAAAACTTATCGTGTCAACATCCACTTTTAATAGAAATTATTGAAATATATAATGTTCTTGCTACTGGCCAATACGACATCGTCCTCTGCTGGTTACCCAGCCACGTAGGCATTTCTGGTAACACAATGGCCGATTTTGCTGCCAAGGCAGCACTCAACAAATCTGTGACACCACTTCTTGTTCCTTACTCGGATTACAAAGCTAGCATTGGAACTTACATCCGTGATCTGATGCAGAAGAGGTGGGACACCCAAGTAGGTATCAATAAATTACATGAAATAAAACCCTACATTGGTTACACCTACTTGGGTTGTCAGTCCAGATCTGAAGAGGTCATCATGCGACGATGTCGCATTGGCCATACTAGATATACTCACAAATACTTATTAAAAGGTGAAGATCCTCCGTTCTGTATCCCTTGTGATGAGAGAGTTACGGTCAAGCATATACTGCTTGACTGTGTTGAATTCTCCATCACAAGGGAGAAATATTTTACTGTTAAAACAGTTAAAGATCTTTTTAACACAGTTAGTTCTCATTTAATTATTGCATTTTTAAAGGAAATTGATTTATTAGTTGAATTCTGAACAATATGCTCTGTAGATAGATGTATTTTAATGTTTGGTAGCTAGACTAGGAAGTTGAGCTGTTTGTGGCTGTACCCTCGAAGGGGGTTGAAGTATTGTAAAATTATTGTCCTCCTGAGAGGGTACGTAAGTCCCACATCGTTCAAAGCCAGTGTAAACGTACCAGGTGTTTTAAATGTAGTATTCTTGTTCTTTTAATTTTGGCTAAAATTTCCTACAATCGCCATCAGCTGAAGGGATGATGTAAATCCAACTAGGGTCCACGCAGGTAGCAAAGGTACTGTAAGTCCCCTTGGTCTCTAGTGTGGTGATCTACCTTCCGTTGTTGGCGATCTATAGCCTATTTTTATATTGTGTTATCCCCTATCGCTAAATATTTTAGAATTCATTTCTAGTTTTACTTATATATCTGTGATATTCTAGTGATTTTACTGTCCTTTGTTGACAGGATTATATAATCAATCTTTCATTATTGTTACTCTATATATTGTTTTAGTCACGATGTGGCTGAAATATTGCCAAAGTGACTTTAAATTTTAACTCACTGAAGTGGCAGTGATATGAAACATACATGAAATATACAACGCTCTTGGTCTGATACTATCCAATTCAAGGACACGTAAAGAGTACAAACTGAAATGAATGACATATAAAATGGACACGAGCATTGAAGTTATTTTGTCAAGAGACAAACATCTAGTCTTTGAAATGAACGTTTACATTATCTTAAAGGCACTATGTCGCACCACACTTCTCTAAAAATAAGTTATATAATACTTATCTCTCAGTACTGGTAACTACCATGATCAACCCTCACGGAAGCTACCATATAGTTTATTAACCCTCCACACCCAACACCCCTTTCTCAAATTACGTATTTTATACTACGTATATTATTAAATATCTATTTACAATTCATCAAATGACATGCTTCCTCTATATGTACATATAACAAACCTATTCAGATGACAATTCACAATATTAAAAATTCAAATGAATCAAATCCACGTTGCTTCGACCGGCAGAACATTATTTCGAGCGAAGCCCATAGAGTTATGCCCCCTGGTGCGCCCTTCACGAATATCCTTCACACATCTTGTGATTACAAACAGTTCGGCAAACACTGACAACACCGCATGCGACACTTTTCGATGTGTAGCGCAATTGTTTACGGTCCATATGTGGCAGGTACTCTCTGTTTGGAAGCTGTTCGCCTTGAAGTTTCACTTTTGGATTTCAAGCAATTCATAAGGGAAAGCAAGTCTTTCACCAATAAGAAGTTGAAGTGAGTGCATATGCCCTAGTAGATATGTAATATTGGCCAAAATAACGTTGTGCCTTTAATGGTGGATTATAAACAGGAGACAAGACATTTGTTCGCGAGCCTGAAACTCCAATAATCTAGACTTGTTTTCATGTGGTTGTACAGGACATACTCCTTTCAGGGTCTGTGTATACCGGACCATATTACCACGGACAACAGCCTGTGTCGTCATCGGAAAATGTAGAGATTGTCGTTGGATCTTTGTTGTTCTGTCCTATAATTGTGAAATACCTACATTCATGTTCATACGAAGAGGCGAGTCCAGCTGCAATCAGCATACAACTCAGAGAAGCAAAATGTGATGAAGGCTTTCTTGCTCTATGTTCAGTGTAGAGGGTCCACTAGAAATTTATGATTGTGTAGTTTGAATCTGGATGGTCTAGGGTTGTCAACACCAAAGTGATAAACCACATTTATTTATTTATTTATTTATTTATTTATTTTCACGCTATTATTTATTTTCATGATAGGGAATACATAATCGACTCTAAACCAGACAATTCAGTGATTCATATCGTGAACATTGATCTAAGCAATTAGGATACGATGACATTCAACGCTTAAACCAGCAAACTGACGACTGGATTCTAGTTTTGCCTCATTTGACCAGCATTGGGTGCTGACGCAGTGCTCACTCTGGCCGACATAAAGTAATAAAACTGGAATACAGTTACAAGCGCGCTGACGAGTTGTACGTGACTAGTATCTTGTATCCAAGAGTGGGCGGAAGGGCGAGGTTACTCGCGATCGTCTCTAAAAGTCATTCCTACTAATAACATGACAGCGACAACATGATCGAATGGAATGGCTTTGAGCTCTGACTATGTTGGACATCGAACCTGGATCCTTGGTGTGAGTGTTTACACCAACACGCTATTCTGTCATGCTAATCTCCAGTGACAAATATCACAATCTTGAAACATCTTGTCAATATTTCCGTTTCGTTGTAAAATTGCGATAACCACTCGTAATAGGTACAAGACAGTGCTAATGATGAGAGTGAGAGAGTTTAGTTTTACGCAGCACTCAGCAATATCCCACATATATGGGTCTGTACATAAAGGAGTCTGGGCCAGACAATCACGTGATCAACAGCATGAGCATCTATCTGCACAATTGGGAACCGATGACATGTGTCAGCGAAGTCCGGTAACCTGTGCACCCGATCCCGTTAGTCGCCTCTTTGGGCAAGCATGGGTTGCCGGAGACCTATTCCACCCCGGATCTTCACGGGTCGCTAATGAAACGGTTGGCATTACATATCAAAGACTGTTGTTTTACAAACAGATGGAAATGATCCTGAGCTGATCCGGATCGTGACTTTGACACCTGGTGTTATGTTTGTATCTTATGAAAATATACAAAAGTGAATTTTCTATACAAGCTCCTCAATGCAATTTCAGAAGAAATAACATAATTTATCTTTTCACGGAAACAAAAAAATACAACACAATTACCGACGTGCAAATAGCTTGAACCTCCAAATCATAAATAAAAAGTTTTTTTTCTAAAATATAAACATAAAGTGTTAAGTAAATATATAGATTGCACATTTGACTCGAATAAACAGTGAATAAACATACACCTGATGAAGGGGTCGCACAAGTGCACGACCTCCGTCTGTGCAGCACACGTGTATGGTATTACGTAACGGAAATCGAGTGTGTGCATGGCAACCACATTGCGCTTTATTGCAGCAATGACGTATCATGGAATTCACATGAATAGTCAGAATGGTCAGCATCTTTGGTAAGAATGGTCTCTCCATGTTCTTCATGCAATGACCACAATAGATTTGTTTGTAACCCTGTGAAAAGTAAACATATGCAACAGCAAATTTAACAAATACAACTGAAAGCATTCTCTAGACTAATCACGTTCAGTGTAAGATTAAAGGGTAGGCTGATCTGTGATCATTGCCTATAAATATATACGTCGTCGAGATAGCGGGTGTAAACTATTTTCGGAATATCACTCGTAGTCAATGATACGATAAAATATATAACCATGGAAAATGTACTGGCCCACAGGTTGTTGTAAGCTCGCCATGTAACTAGCACGCAGCGGGAAAGCCGGGCAGACTTTTTTTCATACACTGACCTGATAGGTTAAGTGACATATTATCGGGTGAGTTCAGAGAAATAGTACCCGATGTATTATGTGATATATGAGCTGGCGAGTTAAGCGCTATATTACCTAATGGGTTACGCTAAATATTACCTGGTAAGTTAAGTGACATATTGCCGTTTTTCTTCAATGAAAATATTACCCGCTGTACAAAGCGACATATTGCCGTTTTACTTTAATGAAATATTACCTGGTGTGCTAAGTGACATGATACCAGGTGAGGTACGTGACATATTGCCGTTTTAGTTCAATGACATATTACTCGGTGAGTTAGTGACACATTACCCGGTGAGTTAAAGGTCACATGCAACCAAAAAATCAAACATAATTGAAACACATTTATCACTTATTCATGACATATAATATACATTGCTGCTTGTTAAAAAAACAAATAAACAAAATTATAAGCGTACAATCACGATTCAAAAGTGCAATATTTTGTACTTGGGCTTACTTCCCCCGAAACGAAGCCCTCGGGAGACCGAACCCAGTCATAGCGGGTGGATATGCACTCAAGTGTAACGACGGCTTCCGATTGGCTGTTTCATTTGCTGATATGCTGAGGGTTCATTGTGTGTACAGATAGATGATCTGTTTGATGGGCATTTTAGAAGTATAGCCAGTCACAAAAAGTAAGATTCTTTATGGATAACAAGTTCTTTTTGTATACTTGATGCGTCGTTTCAGTATGGATTCATATACTGTTGTCAAACAAAATCATATATACTAAAAGAAGTCGTTATCCATGAAGAAGGTATATAAAGATGTTGGGTTTGGAAAAAACATGTTCTCTGAATTGGCGCTCGATCCAATAAAAAATCATCTCAGTAGAGATGGTAAACTACTGCGTGGCTGGAATCTGTCAAAGCAAAGCAGGACTTGAAACTGACAAGAGTTTGCACCAGTTTCCGACAGATCCAGTCATCCGAAAAAAAATGATTGTAGTTTGTTTGCAACCCACAGACATAAAAACATGTCATGTGTATCACACATGCCTAATTACGTAATGTGGCAGAGACGGGACTCGGGTGCACGAGTCATAAATCAACTTATTTTCTTTATGTCGTATAGTCTGATAGGTGTTAAGTTCAAATTGCACGTGGTCGATGATTGAAGCTGTGTATTGCATGTTGTCTTTAGCAGACAGGCAGACAGACATATAGGTGTGAATAAACCAGACACTGAGCTTTCTCTGTGACAGAGACTGCTTACCACAATCAACAAGTTGTTTTACGTAACGAGTAGATCATTTACTTATTTGTGTACACAACCAAGATTAGACTACTGCTCACGACCTCAGGCGCTAGGCATGCATACTGTTTCAAGCTCCGCGAACCTGTTCACTGCGCATGCATTACCGAAAGGTACTAGAATCTGCAAAGTTGTGTTTTACGTTTATTACCTGGTGAGAAAGGTGACACATTCCCAGGGCTAGCTACGTGGTATGTCTCAGTAACATATTGTGTTGTGAATTAAGTGACTTACTACATGATAATTCGCGTGACATATTATCTGGTGAGTAAAATAACATACTGCCTGGTGAATACAGTCACATATTACCAGTGACTGAGAACTGATTGACTGGGATACGGTGACCTAAATACCAAGCCAGTGTGTTTAACCACCTATAGCTGATCCAGTTAGTTGCCTCTTACACTAAGTATGGGTTGCATTGCTGAATACCGATTCTGACCCAGATCTTCACAGGTTGTACAAGTCTACGTAGTGTGCTGCTCCTGGGGACACGGGCATCTTTTTCCCAAGTATTTTGTTTAGAAAAATGGATTCTATCACTCGTCATTGTTTTCTTTAGATTGATAAAATGATCTGGCGTTAGAGTGTTGATGCAAACCAAACCGGCGTAGCAAATTCCTGGCAGTCAAAGACCGGATAACCAATGATAAACTTGGATCCCTCACAAAGACGAAACATGACTCCTCACACAGTACACAGCACATCAGACACTTGCATTCTCGCGAGATCTCGTATTTTAACACGTGCGTTGACGTATATGTTACGCTATCGCAATGGATAAGGGCAATCTTTAGGCAAAGGCAACATGAAGGGTATCTGTGATGTTAGGTTACCTAACTCGACCCCGTCGTTAACAATCTTGATCCAGCAAGCTATCTTTCAATACAAAATGAACATAAGATGACGTCATGATGACGTGTATTTTAAAATGACCGCCGTTTTGATATGAGACTGATGACACTGTCGACATTTCCAAAACTGACACTCACCACGTGCGCCTTAGAAAATATTCAAACTGACCTGTCTCGTTAATTCCGACCCACTTCTTCGTCCTTGTGGCTGCTTCTGGCCCAGCCCGACGTTGATAGGCTCAATGAGACGTGTAATTGATAGAAGAGATAATTTGGGTTGGGGTATTAAGTTAAGCGCGGACGGATAGGTAAATAAGATTTGCATCTACGTGCAGCATATAAGACTTCAACGTTCCGTGCGTGTGTATCCCGAGTGCATCCAGAGACACGCGAGAAGATGTTCGTATCATATTCAAATATTTACACAAGGGGTCCCAGTATTCAGCTTCTTTCACATATTAGCTCCAAGAGATGGATCTGGGACATTGCAAATTTCACTTTTTAACAAGGACTTGCTTAAAAAAACGTCCCGAACTCTAACCGATTTCTGTGATTCGCTGGGATTAGTGAATTCTTAACCACATGTCTTTGAATGTATGGACACCGTTGTAAGATCTAGAAACTGCAGGTGTACAAATAAACTGAGCGGACTATCACGAATTCAAGGCCTGTAAAATGAATTTGTTTCAAATCCAAATGAAATTTAATTTCAGTAGTACACCTGAACAAATATGGTTATCTCGTAATCTTTTTCCGGAAGGTTTAAAGAAAATGTTTTGTCGCGTTAAAGAGAAAAATCAAGTGACGTTCGTCGTAATATGTCGCATGTTCCTTCTCGGTGGGTGACTTAGCCACTGGGATTGATAGAGATTTCACGTGGATCACAGAAATGTTTGATGTGATCGGAATACATTAAGCGTCCTGATATGCGGTCGGTCGAACTCGTCATATTTCGTTATAATCGGAAATGTGGGAGCTGGTGTGAAATAAATTTTGTAAGCATATAAGCCTAATTCCCAACCAAGTTACGCGTTGATGTAAAATCTATTACGATAAGTTTCCTAAATTTGTACGAAAATGGTCGAAATGATTAAAATAGTAACCCCTACAATGATTATATTGATTACGTGGATCTTCGAGTTCACAATGCGGAAAATGAATTCTGCCAGAGCTCCAGGAACTCCTTCTTCTACGGAATGAAACAAGGAATTCGTTGGTGTCAACTACGAAAAAGTTACAATGATTTTATGCCATTTTCTAGCAAATATCACGACAGGGAACACCAGACGTGAGTTATATACATTGTATCAATGTGGAGATCCAAACCCGGGCCTTCGGCGTTACTAACAAACTCTTTAACCACAGGGCTGCCTCAAAGGCGATAATATAATTTGCAATCTGATAGTCTAGATACCGATTTTGTAGCGATAAGCTGATGAGATGGTTACTATGCCACGGATACTCCAAGTCAGACACATTAATACACTGACACTGAGCCTGCTAGTCCTTATTCCTATATTACCAGGAAGGGCAATAACAAGTACCATCTTTCAACGACGATGGACGTGTTGAGAATGGCTTGGGAATAGAACCACTAAATCTAGCCTTTAGTTCCTCTGTGGTTCTGATAATGGCGCCGGTGGTGCTGCTGCTGGTGTCGTGGTAGCCGGAGATATCGTCAGCATTAGCATCCTCAACCTCATCAATATAACCATACTAAAACACGCGTTACCTCCAGGAACGCTTCTAATATAAATGCCAGGGGGCTACTATAGTATCACTGTTGTAATGCGCCCCCATGTATCTACCTGTGAAGTTTGACGTGAATCTTTTATGTCATAGTTCAGCCACTCCTGAAGATCCGGGTTAGAATTGGTCTTCAATAATCCGTGCTTGTCGTTAGAGGCGACTAACGGACGAGGTGGTCAGATTCGCTCACATAACATTGTATCCCAGTTACGTAGATCGATTGATCACTGGACCGTCTGGTCCTCGCTCGATTACTTACAGACCGATCACAAACCAAACCATATATCATGCAACTCAACAGTCCGCTTTGTGTCAAAGTCAAGACGTAAAAGAAGTTAAGAAACTTCCTTCCTCCCCATGACAACTGAGAGGTGTTCCAACACAGTACCCTCCACTGTACCTCCCTGAGTGGTACCGTTATTTGTCTGCCAGTTACCGTGCACTGCCGTTGATGACACTTTGATGGTACGACGCCATCAGCGGAGAGGCTGGGGTTCACTCTGGCATTAACCCGTCATAGCACTGGCGACGGAGAAGCGGCCACCGCTGAATCAACTGAATGAAAACTTGTCGTTTTTTACTCAATCATTAAGAAAGTATTCAGTAAATAGCCGTATATTCTTAGCCTGATCTGTTTCGGTTGTCTTAAATGTATTTACAATGTCGTGTATTGTCTGACCCGTCTGGTACACAGGTTCCAAACGTTCCCCGGCGTTATCGTGACGCCTGCTATGTGGCGGTCTAACAGCTTGCGCGGCGTGCGTTGTCTGGCGTGATATAATACACGTTATTGTAATTAGACGGCCAAGCCTACAAACCTCCAATAGTGGATCTATGATTCCGCAGTTCCGCTGAAGACTACGTACTCAGATGAAAACATCATCTAACCTGAAGGTCAAACTTGATCATATTACACGTGCCTAAATATCCGTGGAGTGTTTTTAGGCAATTCGTTGAAAATGTCATTGAAGCCGTCGGTTTTTACGTTATTCACATCCATGACGTCACGGAAAATGCTTTCCTGATGGAGTCGAAAGGTCAATGCATAATCTCGAAAGTACAATTCTTCTTGAAACGTGGGTTGTCTTAATAGATACTTCAATATTTTATGCGGTAGTCTTTTTATTAGATTTAACGTCGCTTTTAGCTGTGTTGAAACAGAATCACAATAGGGAACTACAAGAAGATCTCCCCACCTTGCACACATATAGGGTAGCAAAACTAAATTCTGATCCATTGTATTAATCCCTCGTCGAAACCTTGTCTCCAGAGGAGTTGTTATATGTACAAAGTACTAACAGGTTGTTGTACAGTCCTTGACAAATACGGCAGTCTAACGAATCATGAACCGAAGTAAGTTTTCTAGCAAACGATGTCCTGATGTATTCTGCAAGAAGCCCATGGTCCCAAAAGTCGCTTACTTTCCCTGCTTGTGTGAGTCTAGTCGTACGCCCCTTTAAGCAGTCTTCCAGCATACACAGTGGGGATACCAGAAATGGGTTTCACACATTGTACCCACGTAGTCAATGTAATCCTGGTCTTTGGCGGATCGAGCGAACGCTTTAACCACTAGGCTACCCTACCACATGTCCCTGCTTGAACAGAGCGAACTGGGCTTTGGCCTATTAAAGCGTGCAACGCGACTAACAATAACTGTGCATAGCTCCTGTCTCATATTTTTTGGTTTGTTTGTCCGGCTCAGTCACATATCGACTGTCCACAATGTGACTATATTGTTATTCGGTGGCATCAAATAACTGCAAGGATAACCACCTGTGGCTTGAATATACCCCAAATACACATACGATCATGACTTCATTGTCAAAACGACTGAGTATGGTTTTACGCCAATATTAGCCATATTCCAGCAACATTATGGCGGGGGATACCAAAATGGGCTTCACACATTGTACTCATGAGGGGAACAGAACCCGGATCTTCGGCGTAACGAGCGAACGCTTTAACAGTGAGTAGGTAAACTTTTCAACTGTGCACGTAACATGTAAAAATGAAATAACCAGTTTCACTAAGTCTCAACGTTTGAGGTTTCTAACTAGTTCTGAGACTAGTCACATTGGAGCCAATATTGCAGGAAATATTATTCATATCAGTTAAGATACGACAGACTCACCGGTGCGTCTAAAATGGCTGTGCAAATTTGAGGAAAGAAAAAACTCAAAATTACGTAACCAGAAAATACAGTCCAGCGGGAATGGCAATATGTTTAAAAAGCACTTACTGTTGAAGCTAAAATATTCAAAATAATTCCCATGACAGCATTAAATATCATTTCATATTTACTGATTGCAGAAAACCATTCTAAATAATTAGTATTTATTAGTTCTTATCTGTATGACGTCATCTATACCCAGTGGACAAATACAGAAAACACATCAATCCGAAATATAATATTTAGATTCAATATCTTTTCAAAGACAATTTTATGTTGTTGTTTTTATTTTGAAAATGACTCACTTATTCTGATCTATTTCCGACATACCCTTGTTAGTAATGGCGCTTTCTTTAATAATATTTTCCTAAGAAATATTTCAAATGTACTTGATACTAAGAAGCCATGCATGAGATTGTCGATGCATGTGATAATCATTATATCTCGCAGTGTAAACAGTTTAGCAACATATTAAACAATACCACGTTTGTTATCCAGTTCCATCACGTCAAAGCGCCCTCTGGGATCTAGTGTTTCACGTTTATCTCCCTTGAATGACACGTGACATTTTACAAGGGAGTAGTCAATTCACGTAGTATCTGTTTCATTATTGTTCTGATAGGACGTGCATTATGTAGCGATACAGAGTGCTTGGAAACTTCGCTCCGTGTGTACATTGAAAATTTACGTTTGGTTTTATTTATTTGGTATATTTCTCACAGGAGTCGTTTTCAACTCGACTATCTCTCTGCGAGTATCGTATCCAGACTGGTCCCGCGCTTCCAATGTACAATTAACGATGTATAGAGAACTGTTTTGGCAGAACGCCACAAGAGGCCCCGATTCGTCCATTGTCCGACATATGAAAGACGGATCACAGTATATCGTACCTGGACGTGTAACTCATCGGGTATATAGAGAAAAAACATCAAAAGAATGATGTAATTCCCAGTCTGCACTCACAAGTTTTATTGAATAACAGTGTCCAAACCTTCCAGTGAGTGAGTATATATTTACGCAGCAAACAGAAATATTCCAGGTATATGGGAGCGGTCTGTAAATAAGTGTGGAAAACACAACCCAGTGATCAACAACACGAGCATCGATCTACGCAACAGGGATACGATGGCATGTGTCAACCAAATCAGAGAGTCTGACCACCCAATACCGTGGTCACTTTCACGTCAAGCATGAAGACCAATTCTATCCCGGGTTTTCATGGGTGGCTGAAAATTGAAATGAAAGATTCATGCCCGTTTGGCATAAAGTGATGATACAACCAGTCTATACTATTACGTCAACAAATTATGACAAGTAGAAAAGTGTAGAAATAACCAGTCTTAAATCAGGCGTCATAAAAGGATAGCGGTAGTAATGAGTTGAAATAACTAGGCTATACTAACCGGCCACAGAAACGACAGCGGCACTCTGATGATGTACGGTCCATCGTCCAGCTCGTTCCCCACCCCGATAGTGTTACCCCCTATCACCGGAGTAACCTCACTCCCGTACGTGCAGGCAGGGGACGGGGGGATGGGGTTCTGGAAGTGCAACAAGCACACAGACACGAATATCCGACACTCCTCGGAACATGACGAAGTTGTCCGAGTGCCAGAGCAGCAGTTTCCGTCGGCTGTCTGACCTCGGTCGTTGTAAAGAGCTCTGATCTTCACCTCGAATACACCAGTTGCTGTTGTCTGGAAAGAAAATATAGAATGACAGTCGGAAAACAGTAAGGGTGTTCATCTGGCTGAGTGGAATTTAGATAAAGCAAACAATATATTGCGTATGAAAACCTAATACTGTTATCTGAATGGCTTCTTTCAGATACGAAAGTTAAGTGTATGAGAAGTGTGATTTATGTCTGTATACTCCTGGATGCCAGGTTTTAATATATAGTCCATTATAGCAACAGTCGAAACCTGCCTTGCTTGTCTCATGCGAGTTGGTAATGGTCTCCTAATAACGCGTGTACACTAGGAGTTAGTTTCAAAAGCTCACATCACAAGAGCGACTCTTAAATTCGGGATTGCCTGGAAGGTCCGTCGGGAAGAAATGTTGACCTTTGAGTAAGTCGACGTTGACCTAGTTGACAAAAGCATATTTTACGTCTGTATATTCCCAGACATCATGACACAGATTCGATTTAGTACCCATATCATAGGAATCGATATCGTTAAAGAGATTTGCAACTAGGTCTCAGCATTATTATCTGTTTTTGCGCATGATGCCGTCTCGACATACATAGCCGTAGTGTTCGTGAAGCGGGTCCTTTATATTGTACATGGAGCCATCTCCACGTACGTGAATCGGGGTCATTGTTGTACAAAACGCCGTCTCCGCATTTCATGGCCAAGGATAATAGAAGTCGAAAGGTTCAATCGACCAAGCAATCGGATAGCATTTTTTCAGTCTATGATTTCCCCCCTTCTTCCAATCCCGATAGTGTTTATTAACCGAGAAGAAAACATCTAACAGATAGTAAGACAAGAGTCTTCTCTTTATTAAACATTGCGTTGTATGAAAGTGAATGCTTTGCTTTTGTCCCGCGTTGTGTAGGTTTCTCTATTTCTGTATTCCCATTACTTAATGGAAGGCACAATCAGCTTACAAACTCTATCGGATATAAATTAAAATCTCGAATGATTCAGCAAGCCTTGGTCGACACACCTACAGAATTGCATTGGGTCTTTTTCCAATATCATCTGTGCTACTTATTGTAGATATATGATTTTGAATACGACGACTTCATTTCTGAGACATATTTCTATCAGATCCTACAGCAAAAGACTGGCGTTATAACGCGTCCTCCATTTCACGTAATAAAATACATTGAATATTCGTGTTAGGTCATCTCTCTAACATTATTTCATTGAATGTGATGTGAGAGCAAGCTATCGCCTTGAACTTTTATGGGTTACAAAATGAAATCATTTCAGCAAAATTCTTATATCAATCAATTTTAAAGTTTAGGAGACAACAACAGGTGTGTTAATGTCGTCGCTTCCTCTTCGGCACTTCCGGTGATGCCACACAACGCCATTGTTTAAAGATATGCGCGATATTTTCCGAAATATTCCAAAGAACAAACAAACCTGACAAAATGCGTATTTTCAATATTTGTGAGTCAATTAAATTCACATGAAATTTACATTTGACATTTCAGCAGGCTGCAAGTCCGCCATCGTGTGCCGCACATTCCGACGTTACATGTGGTTTCACGTTTCGGAAGAAATATTTTCCCTCGACAGGATTTTCATTTGAGCACGCGACAAACGCGTGTAAACGATGTAGTTTGGGGAGAGATCACCGTGTCGCGGGGAGGTTACGTAAACAAAACGAGATTGTAAGGGGGCTGATACAGAATGTTTGATTCACCTCTTTGATCACTCATGCGGTTCGGCCGACAACAAAGTGTCAGGCTGCTAGGTTGTCTTGAACTTTGTTACTGGACGGAAGTACATCAAGTTGGACATTGCAATACAGATTTGAGCCGTTCTGTTAAAATATGTTGTTTAGTGTTTGTGATCTGTTTGTATCTTTCTATGGAGAGAACTTCGATATTTCAAGTGACATTGGTCAGTAATTTATTTCAGTGTAAACATGTCCGTCACTCTACAATACAGAATAACAAATATATAGTAATATGTTTATAGATCCACGTAGAATCCTGATTAGTGTCTCTGACATTGTATGCCTCAAACTACCAATTCATCTCTGAATATATGTAACAGCTAACTCAGTTTAAACTGAGACCCAGTTAGCTGAGAGATAATTCGAAATCTAGACTAATTGCTTCAGTTTGGGTCTTTTGCGCTGCAGCCAGAGTGAGGTGGAAAAGACAATCATACCGTGAGAACCTTTCAAGCCATTGTAATGTGAAATCGTGATTTGCTGTATATGATATCGTTCATTTTTTATCAGGTCCAGGATCGACAGACAAAACAACCAAAAGCAGGAATTATAATTTGGCTGACAATGGAATCTGAAAAGAAACCAAGGAATTGAACATTCGACTGTTTCAACAGGATTTCACTTTCGCCCCAAACAGCTTCTTGTATGTAACTATGCATGCTGAACAACTGACCTTGAGAACATCAATATAATTGTAACTGAATACAGTTCGCATTAATTTTGACTGAACAGTTCACACATGGTAAGCGTCAAGCTGACATTTCAAGAGGGCTTTTAACACCTCTGATAAAACCCGACAGGTGATAAATTCCTGTCCTTTCACTTCTTGCGTGATCTTGTGTTGTCTTACGTATCGCATTAACCCCCGCCAGACATATATTTACTCAACGTCCCACGCAAACATGCTAATTTGTAAATTGATCATAATGTGATTAAACCACACAGCAGTGGTGGTGTGGTGGGGGTGTAGGCTCTAAGGGAGGTCGGGTTATCTGTATGGGGTTGAGAAGAAATGGTTGTCTAGAGACTACTTAGGCCGTGTGTGGCCCAAACGGCTGATGTTTAAGCTTATATCGCCCGCATAGAGAGGAGGAGGTGAGTTGTATGCATCCCTCAGATAGATAAAGTAATATGGAACGATGAAGTCACACACTGGCTTCAGTTAGGTAACAATATGTAGATTCGAACCTGATTCCCAAAACTGACCTGCCAACATTACCCACTAAGCTATCAAATCCATCACTGTTGAACGACTTGTGCTATAACTTTCATCAAACCCTCCGTTTAAACACACAGTCTATAACGTAATCAGTTTTACACAACATCCAGTGAAAATGACAACAGGAATGTAACGCATTATCATCGAACATAAAGTAATTGTTCTCAGTCTCCGAGTCACACCCTTCCCGCCCTTACCCCTAACCCAAGCCTTCCCGAACCACGTTGTGTTTTTGATTCGGGTGCGAAATCTACCATCTGAGAAAGGCGCTGCTCTACTTTGGGTGTAAAATCTTTTTGTGTGAAATTTATATATTTTAAAACTAAATATTATGCTAGACACTAAGCGTTAGTTTACGCGAAGAGTTAAACACTGTTAGGGAACACCCTAATTCCGGAAATACAACGATGTTTGGATTGGTTGGTTGTTGTAGTATGTTGACAAGTAGTACGTGATTCAGAGCCTTCAAGCTGTCCATCTTTCAGAGTGAAGACTGAAAGATACATTGCATAAAACGTTACCCAAAGCTTCTCGGGAGAGACTGTGCATTTCGTACTGGCATGTAATCTAAAACAGTCCTCGTGATTTTGTAATCAGGAAATGTATAAACAGTCTTGATACTATCTACCGGTGATATGATATAACACACCGGTATTGTCTAACACATATGCTGTTAAATTGTGTACTATTATTGAATTTACGAAAAAATAAATTAGAGACAGTCGGTTCGAATTAATAAGTTCAAATTATCAGCTTGTTAGCTTGTTAGCTTTCGGAACAAGTCTGAAAATTCCAAGAACGTGTACGATAAACGTGATGTTTCCAACTCGAATGTACGTTAAATCGTTGACGTGATGTTAGTAAACTGGTCTCACTGACAGATCACGACAACAACCTGCCAGGCAACCTGTTGGGTAGTAGAACACAACACCGGTTAAACATTCATTAGTTATGACAGGAAACAGTGATGCTGTTACCATTGATGCGAGCATGGCACGTGAAGGTCAAATGAAATAATTTAAAACTATGGTAACAAACAGCTGCACGCGTAGCAGCAACCGACTGATAGCGGATGATGAGGTGCATTGTGACCACATGTGTGCTGGGGGTGGGAAATAGAGAGGGGAGGGGGCGGGGAGGAGGATAGTTCGTTCCAGTGAATGCTACCACATTATTGTACAGGAAAAAAGACCGTTTCCTTTACGTTATGATCGTGTGTTGCACTGTGAAGTGTTAAAGGGACCTGGGTCTCTATTCTTCCTGTTGCCAAGTGATGCAGAAGTAAGTTTGTATGGAACAAAATAGCCATATAGATGCTTTGGATTAACTTTACCACACACGAACGATCACACATGAAACCAAATGTTTCAAAAAGGGTGCGCACAGGTGATGACGGTGATGATGATGATGATGATGATGATGATGATGATGATAGTGGAATAACGGGAAAATAACTATGACCGTTACGGTTCTTGTTGTGCTTTGAGTTTGGACGACACGGTCCGTAGATATTAATCAAAATCCTGTCTCTTCGTGAACTGATACCAAACATCGCCCCTTAATCACAAAGCATAGAGTGTTTCCCCATGGAACTCACAGCAATATGTTTCTGTAACTTCTTCAGTGTTCTGTATTACAGTTTATGGCCAGCGTTCAAGTCGCCGAGCTGTGAACACACCACGATTGCTTCATTCTCGCTATCTTTATAAGAGCCCTGACATTACTCTCAAACATGGTGCCAAATTGTCCCGGTTCTGCTTCGCCAAAGAGTTTTATTTTAAGGAAGTATCAATTCCATTTTCATAACTGGCATGCTCATACCAAGAGCAAATACACCTCATACATTAAACTCTTGGATGGCTGCCCATTTACCATTGATTCTTGTCGAGTAAACTGTTTCCAAAACAAAACCAAACATAATATTTTTTAACAAATTGGTCGTTGAAAAACTATTATGCCAGGTTTGTGTCAGATAAATTCGAACGATAATGGGTGACAAATGACCTGATGTGCAGATCATGACAGAATGCATGTACATTTAAAATGATTCTTCTATCATCAGAATTTTAGATGTCGCGTTTGGTATTCAACATGGTTAAAACAAACATAAACACTTGTTAAAACACAATCTCCATCACAACACTGTGACGGCAATTAAGACGAACTTTTGCAATCTGACTTAGGTTAGATACAGTTTATTTAAAATATTATTTTGTTGTAAACATTTGTCTGAGAAAACTGTTTTGGGTAATGTTTCTTCGGACAACTTTTCAGGTAGATATTTAAATAGAAAGTATCAACAAATTCTCTCATATTTAGTACATGTACATGAAAAGTCAACCACAGGTTGATGTGTCTAGCATGTATGCAAATCCAGTTCTCTATTTGCACAACTGCTTGGCTGTGAATAAATGCGTGTTCTTTCATCACAAACGATTCTTGCTTAAGTGCACGATCTCGGCAGATGCACGCTACATAATATCACGTGTTAAACTCCTCCGACAGTTAATCAAATTACAAACGCTATCGGCTTAGTGACGTTCTTCCGTCTCTGTTATGTATGAATCGCTATAAATAAACCCACACCATGTCAAAATTAAGATAGAGAATTGTAAACATCCTTACCTGTTTCGCGCACAACACAAGAAGGGCCGAGAGAACAATGGGTATGTCCAGCATCTGGAATGGCAAGATGAGAAACTCATCAGACAGGTGAAAGGAAAGCAGTGTCGTCTGCTACTCATAAGCAGACGATCGTTGTTTCTGTAGACTTGGCGAAGGGTAAGTAAGCGACTTGGGACCCATGATACGTTTTATGGGATTTCAGTGAGCCAATCAAGTCACAGTTTTTCTGAAAGGTAATTGTCGTCTGCGAAGTTGAACAGACGAGCAAATTACCTACGGATTTCGTGTTTGCACCACGTGACCGCGAAGAGGCCAATCAGAACATTTTATGGGGGGCGGTTATGGTAAATCGATTCGCGTGACGAGAGGTTAATGCCTGAACTGGGGAAACAACCGAAATCGGGAAAAATATTGAATTTAATTACAACATGATTTGGGAATGATTTGTATTAAGTTTCAAAGACAAAGGGATGTTAAGAAACATTACAGTTAGTTAAAACCCGTAACAATGTTAGCGACGTTGGCGTTACAAAAGATTACCCGCTAACTCTAATCACGTGACTAATTGTTGATTTTCTTTCGTCCAAATCTCACTGGATAGTAGAGTGCAATTACTCTTGATTAAGCCAGTAAACAGCACATAACATATAATATCAGCATTTCGCTTCCGCTTGAAGCAAACGTAATTCCGATGTTCTGAAAGTTCCAGAGAATGGTTCTATTCCCACGGTGGCTGGTATTATGTAATATTCCATCTTTGTGCACTGAATATCATGAATATCTGCAACCCATCACATCATTATACCCTTGACAATATCAGCCAACATAAATGACGGAAGTTATACACTTTTGATCTCGTTGTGGCTTTTTCTAAAAAATATTGAATATTATATTGATATTGTAATAAGCTGTAAAATCTGCCGAGGAGCTACCAATCTGAGGCAATTCCTATGCAAGCAGCAAGCTAACACAAGCCACCGACGTGAAATGTTACTTTAAAGTACTGTTTGCATTTATAGGCTTAGCGTTTAATACCTTCCATTGCCACGTTTAAGACTCAGGTTCGACCAACCAAGGGTACAATGTGTGAAGCCCATTTCCAGACCGACCCGACCTGAAATGGTTTGAATGCTGCCAAAAGTGGCGTAAAACTATTTCCATGTATCCATTCCTTAATACAGCAATATTGCATGGGCCTTAAATGATCGAACCTGGACCAAACAAACCAGAGGCTGATAGCACGAGCACTGATCCAGGCTGTGCCCTGATTGCAATAGGGATGCATAGCAGAAGGCGATGAAAACATAGTCTGGTCTTGGGCGGTATAGTTGTACTCTTCAGCTACAAATACTACTATGACAAATGTACTTTAAGTTTTATTATAGTGACGATGAGGAGGCTGATTTCAAGTTGGTTTGTTATTTAAGGCCGGGCTCAACACTATTCCAGCTATATGGCGGCTGTCCGTGAATACTCAAGTCTGGACCAGACAACCCAGTGATCAACAGCATGAGAACCGATCTACGAAACTGGAATACGATGATGCGTCAACCACGTCAGCTAGCCTGATCACCCTTTCGTCGCCACTTACAAGCCTGGATTACGGAAGACCTATTCTCCAAGGGTTTCGTAGGAGGATGAGAAAAGGGAGGGGAAAATTCCATAGCGGAGATGCTATGATCCAAGTGCATAGTAGCATATACTTCACCACAAATGTTATTTTCCAAATGCGCAGTTTCTTAATTCTATGCATCACAATTACATATACGCCTTTACTCTGAGGACACATAAATCAGAGCGTCTGTATCAGAAGTTGTCATCTGCTGTCATCAAGGTGCCAAAAGAAAATCTGTCGGTCGAGCTGTGTGCATGATGTAACTGTGGACGGGTACAGTGATGTTCAGAACCACAAACCCCTTCTACACAGCTAGATCAGCGCAGCCTACACCCATGTTCACACACACGCACAGTAAGTGTTTTGATTCAGGGCCTAGTATTTTTGAAAATCTCTCAATTAGTCCAAAATCTAAATTTCAATGGATGAAAGTGCACGTTTTAATGGTTCCCCTTGCACGACACCCGTCATTAATATGAATGATATATGTCAAAAACACAACATAAAATCTAGACATATGTTTCAACACAGGCTCTGCCATGTTCCGCCCATCATATCGTATATATGAAACCCGACCCTACGACTCTCAGTGGGAAGGACGGGTGTCAAAACCCCCAGCACCCCTACTGAGATCTTTGAGGGGTGTGATCACGTGTTGACCTAAAGGTTAAATATTCCTTGTCAATCAACCAACATCTGTACATGTCATCACAAGTGGGCGTATAAAATTATTTAAAAACAGATGGCCCAAGACATATTTACATCGCCTGGGGCGGTGGGATAGCACAGTGATGAAAGCGTTTGCTGGTCACGCAGAAAACTCGGCTATGAAATTGCTTGAATATCGCTAAACACTAAATTGTAAAACCGTACTCACTCACTAAATACTAGTATATAAATCGCGTACAGCAAACCTCTTTTCGTAGTAGACAGAGCTCCAGGCAGGTTAATAACAAGCAACATTTTTCAACGTATTTAGGCATACGCGACCATTGAACCATTGAACCGACGAATTGAACCTGAAGTTAGCTCTCAGAGCAGACCCTCCACCCATAACACTACGGAAGCGGTCATGAGATATGAATAATAAGGGAAGTGTTTTCATCAAGAAAATAATAATTTTCCTACATCCTGTTTATTTACATAACAGGGTAAGGACGAGTGAACTCAAGCGATAGTAACTGAAAACCTTGACAAGCAAAAACGAAATACAACTAACACACTTTTTTTATCGCAGCTACTATGCAACGATTATTGAAAGAAATCGTATCTTTGAAATCACTTCTCAGAAATCATAAGTACTTTTCAACAAACCATTCCACCTCCCTAGTTTTTCCAGCGCGTGTATGGGGGTTTGATTACAGAACTCGCCGACAGCGCAAAGTGGTGATATAATTGTGTCATAGATGAAAGGCCGATTATTTCAAAAAAGCTCCAGTCATACAGATATAATTGAGAAACTTACAAGGGCGGGCTGTATGCATTAAACGGAAACCTGATCTTTAATTTCGCTGAAATATTGCCGTATATCTTAAGAATCAACGAATGAAAAAATGAAACGTGTGGGTTCGCGTGGGTTTAGAGCAACGAGAAAAAGCTGAAAATTCAAATGTCATTTTAATGGAAGAAAAGAAAATAATTCACAAATCAAGATTATAACGTATGCTTGGTTTATGTGTGCTTATTGCAAGTGCACCCGCGGATGGGGGGTATACATGCTTCGTAAACAAGGTTGAAATCACGAAGGGTCACGTACGGTGCGAGATAAATAGTCGACCACGCGCATTAACGAACATGCACACGCCCACTGGCAATGTCTACCCACGCACGGTTAGCAGTGAGTACATGTTATTTGTCGCCGTAGTCGACGCTATTCCATGTATATGACAGAAACGTATATATCATGCATCATGATAGGGGCAGACAAGAGTCTCCGTAGGTCGAAATGAATCGATGTTCACGGTATCATGGGCTGGGTGGGGCAGTGGTTGAAGTGCTCGCTCGTCACGTACGCCCATGAGGGTCCTAATCCCCACGATTCCCGTCGTGATATTGTTATATTGCTAAAGGCTGCGTGAAAGGACACTCACCCACTCATGCTATAAACCACATGTACGTACTGTCAATTCGACCACTAAAGGGGATATTGATGCTTGGAGATAATCAGCGCACTATTATACGTTTCCAGGATTAAAATCATCTGCAACACAAATTATTTTGAAATCCGTCGGTGGTGCTGTCAAGGAAGATTTCGTGTTTGGGACACGACCCGTGAAGATTCGGGGTACAAATGATCTTCAGTAACCCAACCTTGTCGTAAGAGGCGACTAACAGGATTGGGTGGTAGGCCGGCTGACTTGATTGACCGATTTGTGTAGATCGATGCTCATGCTGTTGATCACTGTATTGTCTGGTTCAGACTAGATTACGTACAGAACGCAGCAATGTAGCTGGAACATTGTTGTGTACGGCGTAAAACCTAACCCACTCACTCTTAGTTAGGACACAGGGTTAAACATAATTGATAGACCGATATTCTTTCACGAGACATATGTGTTCGAACACAGACGCAGTGAATTTTGATAGTTATGGTGTTTCTGGACAATTCCGCTTGCATGGGTTTTCAGCTTATGATTTCAATATTTAACAGTATATGATACACATGTTTGCTAAAGGTTTGGGAATCCACTCGACCACTGACGTATGAATGAGTATAGTTTTGCAAGATCTCAGCAATATCACGGCGGGGAACCATATTGACAGAGAATATACTTTACGTTTGAAGTGTGCAAAAGGTTTCACACCATGAGAAGAAGTACAATTTCAAACACTGATTGAATTATTTCATTCTGGTAAATCCCATTGCAGGATTCTATTTTCTCTTGCAGGTGGGGAGCATTGGGGTTGCCTAGTAGTTAAAAGCGTTCGCTCGTCACGCCGATGACGCGGGTTCGTTTTCCCATTCGGGAACAATGTGCGAAACCCATTCTTGGTGTCCCCTGCTGCAATACTGAAATTCTTCAAAGGCATATTAGAAGTTAGCGTGGTAAGGCAAATCTTAACAGGATGAATTGGTGTATGAGTATATTTTACGCCGTTTAGGCTTTATTCCACGTCATAGGAACACGTGGGAAATAAGCACTGTACTTCTAATATTGGAACCCGAATAATGATTAAAATCATTGGCTAGCCAGCTATCCTGATATACATGACCCTAAACTAAACAAATTTAAGAAAAACCTCCCTCACGCAATATCTCACTCAAACATGCACGCACGAACGAACGCAAGCCGCCATGTCGAGAGGGGTATCATCTATCATGGAATTCATACGATTCACATTCTTACGTTTGCACAATAAAACCAACGGAACAAGTAGTCTCGAGCAATACATGTCCTCGAGAACAAACGATGAACGGTTCCGATAACCACAACCTCAGCACAAACTTGAGATTCTCCTTCAACAATGAGCTCTACTCAATCAACGCCAGCAATATACCCTCCATTCAGCCCTGCCACCAGCGTAACACTTGCATACCACATGTCAAACAAGCATCAGCGGCGCCTTTGATGTATTACATGCCGAGCACGTGCACGGCATGCCAAGAAGGCAGGAGTAAATCTCGGTGGCGCATATGCACCTTGCACACGCTACATCGCAGGTGTATCGTGACCTAGGCCGCGCGGGTCACCGCGACTGTTGAATGCTGCGCGGATGCTCCGATTGTTTTAGCGAGACCCACGAACCGTTAAGCGCATTGGGGATAATCCGTATATTTTTTCGTGGAGAGAGTGTAATTATCTAAAGGAGATGAAAAATAAACTCACGATAATATGCGAAATGGCATTCTTATGTAGAAAAACACACGTGGTGACTGAATTGAATTGTACGCACATTACTTGTGCCATTATCCTGATTTAATGTTTTGAACAAAATTGGTATTTGCCTTTCATTTGACACAAGTAGGCAACGCGATGTTATCCATGGGAAACTAATTAAAATATAATCTGATTTGTAGAACCGGCATACTGACATTATTAGTGAGTGAGTTTAGTTTTAGTTATTTCCAACATCACGGCTTAGGACACCACAAATGGGATCCACACATTGTACCCATGTGGGGAATAGAACCCGGGCCGTCGGCGTGACGAGCGAACGCGTTAACCACTGGGCTACCCACTGTCCGTTGACACCATTAAGCTCACAGTATATCAGCCAAATAACTACATGTATACATCCACATCTATTACTACAACTGCATGTATGGCATCTATACTTATTTCCACATGACGGCGGTCTATTTTCCCATCGTGTTGTACATCATTGAGGTTGCCACTTCTAAATTCCACTGAATGCATGATACCATTTCCATGTGGGCCTCATTGCTAACCCCCAAATTCAAATCTCTACAGAAAGATGTAAGTTTTAACGTTTTTAAATATTCTTAAAATGAAATGTAAACATGTTGTGTGTACAGCATTATTTAATAAAAACATTTGGAGTTGAATGTGCGTACAAAATACGATTTTATGTGTCCAGCTGACCGCATTGTGAATACCAAATATCCTCCACATCGACTCCGAATCCTTCAGACCAGGAAGGGGTGACTACCTCATTATTTTATCATGACCGTCGTTATTCATTACTGTTCTGTCACTACAAACGAAAACATTCATTGAAAACCCTCTGCACAGCTGGCTCCGAATCCTGCTCACCAAGAAGAGGGTGATGACTCAATATCCTGTCATGGACGTCGTCATTCGTCACCGTCCATTTCCTAAAAACGTCAAAACAACAACGTCGAAAACCCTCCGAATCCTGCTCATCAAATCTTGACTGACTGTTTCATCATCCTACCAACAACGTCGTCAATCCTCAATCAACTCGAAACGGCCATAATACATCAAAAACAAAATTAAAGACACGTAATCGAAAAGGTGTTTCCTCAAATTCAGCTAACTAACTCGTCCAGCCCATTTTCAATTTTTCAAACTGTGAAAACGATGTCGGATGAATATTTGTTAGTATACATTTCATCTTCAGTTACAGTCCTGTACGTCAGTTGTGAACCGACGAGTGCGCAAATGCCTGTCAGATAGATATCTTTGACACTTGAAGGTCACTCCGATGGCCGAACTTATTTCTCATCTGTCTATATTTTGGCAGCAGTACACAATGATCTATCAACCAGCTGCACACCAGAATCCTTTCATTCAGAGAGGCTCTGCGTCTGAAACAAACACATCTCCCGATAGTATCACTCCCTGTCTTACTATCTTGCCAGAAGTAGTAAAAATTAGGTCACCGTGACGTTATCTCTGATTGGTCAATCTTAATCTCGTCTGGTCGCGTGCCGCAGCGAGATCTCGTAGCGGCATACAGGAGCCTCTTTGTCAGTGTATGTGTTGTGTGCCTCTTAAACTCGGAGATAAGACGAGAATCAATTAGACGAAATGAATGTACAAGTGGAGAGATTCAATTATGTAATGGTCACGTGAAACCAGAACGTCTCTATCTCAAGTTTGGTGGAGTACGGGTTCCTCGATAGTGGTGTACTTCAGTTTCCACATCGTTATATTTAATAAATCGACACGTTCGTTTCTCATAAACTTTAATGAAAAAATAGAAATGGGAGACATGTTCCCGTTCATGATGCAATATATCTGCAGGCATTCATGTTGGACCCGAGAAGAACCGGGATAGAATTGGTCTTTAGCAACTCATGCTTGTCGTAGAGGCGACTAACAGGATCAGGTGGTCAGGCTGATTGACTTGGTTGACACATCGTAACCCAACGGCGGTGATCGATGCTCGTGTCAATCATTGGATTGTGTGGTCCAGACCAGATTATTTCAGACGGTAGTCATGAGGCTTGAATATTGTCGAGTCCAACATCTTTGAAAGATTAGTACTACTGTTACACCAAACGACGCTGTTACGTAGATTTTCTTATGTAGTATTATTGTCATCATGGATTTTAAAATAATCGTAATCGCCAAGATGTTACTCTTGACCTTTCATTTCGGATATCACTTATACTGGTGTAGAAAGTGATCACAACTATAACGAACGGTATGCGTTTTGTGTCATTGAGTTGCATTGTTGCAACGCTTCTTTTCCGTGTGAAGAATGTTTTAGGATGAAAATGGTACCCGGAAATATTCAAACCAACATCTGTATCTCCTTAGACTTGCTTCCCTGCCGTGGTATAACTTAAAGCTTTATAACCGACAACAAAGTAACAATACAATGCAAATTAACAATACAAATAACAAATAGTCAAGTGGGTAGAGCGTTAGTAAGTGACGGTAACGGCGGGTCAAGCCCACTGAGGGTGTTTCCCTTCCTGATATTCCTTTTGTTATGCAATAGCGACTATAGCAATACTCAATAATTAGTTAAGGGTCTTAGATCGCTAACAAGAGACTCTTTCTTGTTTTGTTTTTTTTGTTTTGTTTTTTTTGTTTGCTTGTTAGTTTTGTTTTTGTTTTATTTTATTTTATTTTTTTTTTTGGGTTTTGTTTGTTTGGTTTTTTTGGGGGTTTTTTTGTTTTGTTTTTGTTTTGTTTTTTTGGCGGGGGGGGGGGGGGAGGGATTTCTACGCTAATTACTGGTTGGTCAGTACCCAGTCGGAGCGGTCGGGTAGCCGCTTGTCTCGCTGAAGACTTGGGTTCGATTCTCCATGTGGTTACAATGGACGAAGTGATGTGAAATGGCTCAAATGCTGCTAGCAATGCAAAACAATGTTCACTCCCTAACTGTCAATGTCTTTGGTTGTTTGAGCTTCTGGTGTTCTCTCCGTCATATTGCTGTAAAAGTGCTAAGAGTGGTGTAAAACCATCCTCACTCACTCACAGAACCTCGGCACTAATGATGTACAGTGGCGTCATAAAACAAGAAGACTCCACACAACGCTATAAATAAAGTTTGCGATGTGATGTGTGATATCCGCGCGCTATCCTTCTCGCAGACATGTCACAAAACATTGAATACCTCAATCTCCTGACGTCGTCAGGGCCACGTTATTACACACGTTTCCACCTTCATGGATCAATGATAAACAGTTCGGATGCGGAACACATGCGTGACATTTTTGTCAATATCACCTATCAGGCTCGGGTCACGTGACCGTATATTCTCTAGCCATCAAGACGTTTACAAATTCGTACTTCGACTTGGCCACGGCGATGTTGATCATCAGCCTTTATAATAGTTGTTGAGTTTCATTCCAGGTGGTGTTTCGAGAAAAACAACGCCAGTAGTAAGAAATTGAGACCTTACTTAGTGTCTGAATATATAATTTTGACAGTAACTAACAAACCTATTTAAATTGAAAAGGAGCCCAAGGCCGACCATTGTGAGTGAGTTTAGTTTTACGCCGCATTCAGCAATATTCCAGCTATATGGTGGCGGTCTGTAAATAATCGAGTCTGGACCAGACTAGCCAGTGATCATCGGCACGAGCATCGATCTGCGCATTCGGGAGCCGATGACATGTGTCCACCAAGTCAGCAATCCTGACCACCCGATCCCGTGAGTTGCCTCTTACGACAAGAATTGTCGCCTTGCATAGGAAGCATGGGTTGCTGAATGCCTATTCTACACTGGACGTTCACGGGTCAGGCCGATCAGAGATTCAGAACCTGAATCGAGGGAAATCTAGACTTGCTTTATTTAGAGCCTTAGCACTGAAGGGAGTGCCAGGCTGTGGGGAAAATAATGTGGTTCAAGGACTGAGGCAGACAATCAGAAAGTTCATTACTACTAACACCCGCCCTGCTTTACATTAACACTGCACCAGGAACGGTACCTCTCACTGCCACGGTCGTCATGAACTAAAATACGAGAGCAAAGAAATACTGGGCCATTTAAGTTCGTGGTATAAGTTTTATGTTGCATTTTATTTTATTATGTTTTATTTTTTTTTGCCCCACGACGCGTCACCGTGAACCGTTTCTCATGTTCAGTCATGGGTTTGTGTGGTCCAGATTAGACAAGGATAAAATTTGATAATAACGGTAAACACTCTTTGGTTTGTGAGAAACCAGGAATTCAGTTTTAAGAAAAGGTATCATTCAGTTCCACACACTCTACCAATGTAAATAGCATGGTATATTTTGGCAAACCCTTTGCATTAGACGAGTCACTGGGTGGATAGGTTATGAACAAATGTTTTCAAAATCAGCATGGAACAGGTTAGATCATCTCCTCTTTGAAAGTTATATACCTCCGTGAAAGGAATTCACTTCTGTACTAAAATCACACTGAACCCTGTTCAAGATTTAATTCACCGTTGTCATAAAGGAAATGGATATTAGCGTTTAACCGGCTATGCGAATGGTGAAGTTTGATCGCATACACGACATAGCATCAACTAATGGTTGATAATGTAAGCGTCGATCGCCACAACGTATATTCCGATTGGAACAGGGAGGTCATGTGAACAGCTGAACACCTGGTTAAATGTGCAGCATCATGTTATATTTATTTGAGGTACAAGTACGAGATGTGATAAGGCATTTAATAAAACACTTAACGGTCACGTGAATAGGACATTAACTAGTTAATGTCTCTTTCATTGTCTCCGATGGGTAATCGTTCATAGAGAAGATTTCTGTCCACGGTTCTCTCTGTCTTCGGAGACTGCGCACTATTTCAACAGAACCAGTTTGCAGAATTCAAAACTGGACTCCTGTCAGTCATATGTATAAGTATGTAGCCGACATGTGACTACCAACACTGGAAATTGTACTTAATATATAGGACTGGCTCTTGTAGGCGTGGAATTAAATCTGTAAATAAATTCAAAGTTTAACACTTACCGTTTGTGTTCAGTTCAAACGAAACGCGTGGAAATCCAACGTGGAGACCGATTCCAGACAATACCATCGATATGAACATACAGACTGATGTTTAAGGTCCACATGGAATATAACCAATCACAAATGCCGACGATAACCACCATGCTTACATATATCCAGTTTCACCGAAACCTGCTCAGGTTTCAGAATAACGAGCACGAAGATTGGCTGTCTTCACCAGCCAATGAAATACTATACATGCCGCACGTGCAAAAATTTATGTGCATTGAAGAATACGATATTTAAGAGATCGACAGTGACGCTTGAAAGATATGGGGTGTATTCTGAAGCATAAACCACTGTTTTGAAGGTTTTAATAGTTCATGAACAAGTCAAAAGATCTCCTCACACAGACAGTAGTAAATATGATAACAGTCCCTCATATTATCACAGATGGTTTCGCTGAATGTCATTTTGGATTCAAACATTGGATTTCCGTTTGGAAACATGATATCTGGATTCCATTTCCGAAAATTTAATTCTCGAATGTAGATTCTGCTGTGCCATAGATGTGACTTGTTTGTTTTTTGTCGTGGCACTCAGTGAAATCAGGCTAAATGACAGCGGGGTGTAAACAGTGGAGAATAGTCGTGGGATATGTTGATACCTCAGGCTGCCCATGTATGATAGTAAGCAATATTCAAGATTGCTTCGTTTTAATGATCATTTCACGATCTCATGTATAAATTCCTAAACTGAATATACTGATAACCCACGTAATCCATTAATTCTGTAAATACATGTATTAAGTGTCGAAGACTGACCATCCGATCCAGCTGGTTGACCCTGGCAGCAAGCATGGGTTTCTGAAGATGGGTCTCACAGTCTCTGAACTACAATATTTGCTTACAGCCTAGCCCTCCTGCTATAGCTGTAAGTGAGGCAAGTCTAGATTTCCGCAGATTCACTCATCTCACTGGGGCTTCTTTTCGGTAAAATGGGATTATTTGTTTCTATTAAAACCATATATATTCAGAGAGTAGGCGTTTGTCTAAGGTTTCCAATGACCTGTTCTATCCCTGCATTCCCGAAGGATAGTAGTAGATTCAGCTGTGAAATATGTTATCAGTAGGTCAGGTAAAGTCAGCTAACGAACTGAAATAAACAAATTAGTTCTTTATAATTGCTGTTCGTTTCAAATATTGTTCACAAGTGGGCGGTGCCCAAAAAGAGTTTGTTATATGCATCAGTTCATTATAAGCGTCATGTTTGCAGAAGTTGACTAAATATGGAAGTGTTTAGGCCTACGTTTGGTAGCCCCAGAGTTACACTGGATGTAGACATGGGTACGAAATGACAGGTCACTGGTCAGTTCCATGGATTCGAACCCACAACTAAGCAGATCCTGGCGTGACTAACGGGCCGAAATCAGCACTCCGAGCTGTCCTCGTGGAGAGTTTATTTCTCAAGCTCATTTCCGACATCACCACATAATCAAGAAATGTGTAGTATGACCCTTTAAGTTAACTGTTGGCTACGCATAAGCGTCACCGTTTTGTGCGAGAGTTGTTTGTTACGAGATTATGAGACAACTAAATGTAACAGCCTTCCCTTCCTTCATAACAATGATTGTATATATATAAAAAAATGTGCTTACATCCGATCTAAATTTGAAATAAGCTATGCTCATCTTTCATTCCCCTAACGCTGAAGCAAATGTATGTGTTTGGAAGAGCAATGACGTCATAGTCAATATTCATACATTCACGATAGTCTGTAAAAGTCTTCTCTTGGAGAAGATGTTTAGATTGATATGAAGATACGTATCCCAGGGTAATAAAAGACTTTACTTACACGCTATAAAACAAAGATCTAACATCTTGTGTCAATTACTATTTTAGTAGTGGCGGATCTGATAGGGGTAATAATTCAGCTGAGAGCAGATGGCGGGAATTCGTTTAGAAGTGGTATCAACAGCGCGCATTAGTCTACTGTTAATTGAACCCCACTGTGTAATTATGTAATTTGATGTAATGTGAACATTTATTTGTTACGGGACATTAATGTTGCTTTTGATGTTAAACACAAATACAGTAGGCAGTGTCGGGTTTGTGGGCTGACTGCTGTGGTGTAGGCGGTTACCGGTTTGAAATTCCTTGGACAGGTTAAAGGATTCTCGTATGCTCTATTTTCTTCAAGGTGAATACAAGCATAAACGTTTAACAGGGTATGAAACTCAAGAAAAAAAGCTCTGGGATGGTTAAATGTAACACTTGCCGGTCCTGACCAAAACGTACCTGCCCATAAAATATTTTCATGTACATGTCTACATTTTAACCCGACCGTTGGGTAGATGATTTTGAGAATCTGGCAATCCGTGTTAAACACAATCCGTCCCGGGCGGTCGGGCAAGCAGATATTTCGACCTCTGGTATAAACGTATTCATAGTTACGTCGTGTTTGAAGTTATTGCACTTGTAGTGTGGTGGTAATAGGAACAGCAGTGGGAGGAGAAGTATAAGTAGCAGTCGTAGTAGTAGTAGAAGCAGCAGCAACAGTAGTAGTTGTTGTTGTGGTTGTCGTAGTCGTAGTAGTAGTAGTTGTGGTTGTAGTAGTTGTAGTAGTAGTAGCAGCAGTAGCATTAGCAGTAGTCGTCGTAGTAGTAGTAGTAGAAGCAGCAGCAACAGTAGTAGTTGTTGTTGTGGTTGTCGTAGTCGTAGTAGTAGTAGTAGTAGTTGTGGTTGTAGTAGTTGTAGTAGTAGTAGCAGCAGTAGCATTAGCAGTAGTCGTCGTCGTAGAAGTGGTAGAAGGAGTCGTCGTCGTTGTAGTAGTAGTGGTAGTAGTACAAGGAGAAGACGTAATAGCACTAGTACTTTTAGTAGAAGTAGTAGTTGTAGATGTAGTTGAGATGTTGTATCAGTAGTAGTAGTAGTAGCACCCGTCGTCGTATTAGTACTTGTATTAGAAGTTGTCTTCACCGTAGTTGTCGTAGTAGTAGCTGTACTGGTAGTAACATTAGCAGGGCAGTAGTGGTTGTCGTAGAAGTAGTTGTAATGATAGTTGTAATAGCAGCAGCAATAGTCGAAGTTGAAGTAGTCGTCATCGTCGTGATCGGTAGTAGTAGTAGTAGTAGTAGTAGTAGTAGTAGTAGTAGTAGTAGTAGTAGTAGTAGTAGTAGTAGTAGTAGTAGTAGTAGTAGTAGTAGTAGTAGTAGTAGTAGTAGTAGTAGTTATGCTTAACATGTTCCAGTAGTTCTTAACTTTACGTTTCCATGTAATAACGCACTGCTGGTTGCTCTCGTACTGCACATACTGCTTTAGAGCATTAAACTTCCTCATAGTCATGGGCAAGGAAAGATCATCTGCAAGACATCTCCCTTCATCTCCGAATGCTAATCCTGTTTTAGGAGTATCAATATGAGTCAACACTGCTGTTTGCTGGGGAGTTGCACAACCCAGTGCCGCTGTTTCACACCGAACAAACATCCTACATTTACTTGGATGTTTTTCGAAACGAGTGAGTTTAGTTTTATGCCGCTTTTAGCAATACTCCAGCAATGTCGCGGGAACACCTCAAAATGGGATTCTCATAATGTATCCGTGAGTAGAACCAGGAAGAGGGGATACTTTAGCCACTAGGCTATCTTATCGTCCCTGCCTCGGGATAATGGTAAATTCAATGGCGTAAACAAGACACGTAAGAATGTCTCATAAATACACATTCTATTACTTACTAAGTCTACACATACTGGTGCAGTATTCTACGTTTGTAACGATGGCCCTTTTAACGAAGTGACGGATGTAAAGAACTTGGTAATTTTCTTCTTCCGACTACCTACTGAATATTTTAGTCAAAATGGTTATAAAGAACTATGATTATAACGGACTAAAATTAATGGTCTCTTTGAGTTATTTATAGCCTTAGTTTGCTGTATCAAAGAATCTCATTTGTGTACGTAGTGCTTTCTGCACTTAGCATCCTAAACACCATTTCATCCATGTTGATCAATAAATCATTTTGATCACTTAGTTTGGTGATGTTTTTCGTCCATTCAAATTCAATTGATGTTTGCGCAAACAGTCTACGATTTCGGCTCATTTGCCACATAAAAGCCTACAAAGAGTCGAAACCTTTTTGTTAAATATTATCCTACACATGTAAACCCCCGCTTATCTTTTGAACGATCTATTCCAAATGAACAAGCACGATTTTTCCTTTTTAATATTCCGTTTCATACTTCAAAAGAAAACACGCTCCTTTTATGCAACGGCGACCAGATACTCGCATTTACATACGAATCACCCCTGTATAAATCACATCGACTGAATCAAGTCTTGTAATTCACATAAATCAAGGACAAAGAGTTGATCTCTGCCACAGACCTAACGCTTCATCAACGGAACATTTAACCACTGAGCTTGGGGTTAAGTCATCAAGTCAGTGTGATATAGTTCATGACCACCACAAGATTGAGAAAGGTTTTACGCCGTTTTTAGCAATATTCCGGAAATATCACGAAGGGGACACCTGAAAATGGGTTTCACACATTGTACTAGTGTGGGGAATCGAACCCAGGTCTTCGGTGTAACGAGCGAACAGTCTGAGCACTAGGTTGCGGCAAGCAAGAAACTGAGTTCGCTTCGAAACATGGCAACCTCTGAGTCGTTCGCTAAACAGCGAGGTGGTCTGGGGATAAAAGCATAATTAGCACTCACTCACTCACGGGTCATCATAAAACATCATCAAAAGGGACACTATGATTATGCAAGTACTATCAGCCCCATGAAATCAATACCGGCGAGAAATGACGACAACAGCGTCTGCATGAGCTATGCCACACAACCAAGTTATCACCCTCAAATCGTAAACAGTGTCATCTAGCCATCCAAATTTCTTTTAATCTTTTCTCATATCGAGAGCGACCAGTAGCAGTTCAACGCCGAGTTAATTGCCTCTACACAGACGCAGTTATCCGAGCGAACTGATTACAGTCTATTAGTACAGTCATTAGCTATTAGCCAGCGCTTCCTATCACTGCCACGGATCCGCGAATGTACATCCTACCTTGATAATTACACCCTTTCATCGCCCGCAGCTCACGGATTTCATTTAAAAGCTTTAAATTGAATTCTGAGATACGAGCATCTCTAAAAACAATCAGTCCTGACCGCTGCTAAGGGTTGCTGTTCGTATCGATTGGCTGAAATATACATGCTGCTATTTCTGTCGACTGGGTCTGTAATGGTCTTGTCGTTGTCAATTACTTCTGTTGTGTTACTGTCAAGTGTATTTGATAAAAAAAAGAAAACATAGCACATGAGGTACACAAATGTTAACAGTTTGATATATGTTACTGTCAGAGATACAAATATCCGTTGAAATGATAATAGACTTGAACAGTAGGTATGCATTAACCAAACAGATATTTGGAGATGTTGCAATATCACGAAACCGAATTAAGATTTTTAAACAGACAAAACAATGCGCCTTGAGACCCGTAAAAAATGGATGTGGTAATTTGTCTACATCAAGTTTCCAGAGTTTGGTGTCCACCATTCCACAACCTACAGGCTTCACGAACGTCATCAGTTGACCGATAGTCCAGATGATCGTCCACGAAACGGTCGCACGTAGGAACTGATGTGACGTCAGACAGAGAGTGACGTCAGAGATGAATGGTTCAACGTAACGTCACATCAGTTCCGACGTGCACCCACAAGTGTTTGAAAGATATCCGTTTGACACACAATAGATAAACCAGCGGTAGTAGTTTGGCGTAGTGTGCGAGGCGCTAATGTCAACGACCTTCCATGGAGCAACGCATTCTCCAACGTCCTTCACCGCACACGTCAGATGGGCGCTATCATCGGTATGAGCAAAACGGGCCCAGGAAAAGGACTGTCTGTAATAAATGTAACACTTACCACAATATTCCGTATGGAGTTGGGTGGTGTCGGATTATGTCGAAAATCTGTCTTCACGTTATCTTTGTTTACTACCTTCGGTAGTCACTGTCAACTGTTTTAGCACTCATTTCCGGTCTCCAGTCGTTGCGTTTTAAAAGGGAAGACTCAACTGAAGTTGTGAATACTGTGAATTTGAAGCTAGTGAATCAGTGCCTACCTTGGACTTCCGGTGAAGTGCATTTGAGCGAAATGGAGCGAGTGAATTTTGTTTAACGCAGTAAATTCCAGGAGTCATAGATTGACCTAAGATGAGAGGCCCCAAGGCGCGCAATGTTTTGGTGGGACACAAGACCACGGCTATGTTGATGGCGAAAGGGGTCGAATTGGGATTCGAACCCACGCCCGTGGTGTTTTCTAGCACAACTAACAGCTGACGAACAGCCAACAGTCAGCTCGCCCACACGTGACGAAAATGAGAACCGGGTAACAAGTGAGTAACTGGTGGGTCATATGGACTAATCGACGAATCGTTGCTCACCCTATTAACCACTGGTTTGACTCTTCCAGAAGAAAGTGCATATAACCGTTCCTACTGTAGACGTTATGTTGCATACAGCTACGTAAACCAATATTCAACAAAGTCACATGGACTTAGGTATACGTGCTGTGTCTCCTTCAACGTACACTGACTACATGGATGGTTTGTTGTTTTACGCCGCACTAAGCAATATTACGGGTATGTCGCCGTGGTCTGTAAACAATCAAGTCTGAACCAGATCTGAAACTTTTAAAAATATATCCAAACCTCCTTCCACCTCATTCAGAGTTCCTCTGCATGACTTGTGGTGCCAAGTTTAATCAGTTAGATGATTTGAAAATCGTGAGTTGTGATTGGTGCGTTCAACCTCCCTGCGTAGACACCTGATTGGATATAAAGTCAGCCAAGGGAGGTAATAAAATTATCGAGTCGAATAGTAGATGCAGCCAGGGTATAGCTGAGATTTATCGCGGGTGTGTTTGTAAGGGACTAGAGGCTTCCTATATTCTAATTTGTTTCTACATTGTGTTAATGCCACTGAGCTATATTGCAGCTACTTGCCGGGTTGTAATATTCGAGTCTGGACTTCAAACCCAATGACTGACCTCATGAGCGTTATTTGGATACGACGATATGTGTGAACCAAATCAGCGAGGCTAACCACTCTATCCCGTAAGTCGTCTCTGAAGCATGGATTACAAGCCGAGGACTAGTAACAAGCGCATGTTTACTTGAGCAGTGTAAACGGGAACCGGATTAAACAGGATACAATGCATATACTGGCTCTGTTGCCGAGAAATATTGCCAACATGCTGAAGCAGTTTCTCGATCCAGTCTCAACCTTTTGCCTAACTTTCACCAGAATGATACCTCCGTAAGTGTATGTTTTTCATTCATATATATATCGACCGCGCTATTCTTGTCTTGTTATGTCCGACTCTTGAAAAACTGCCGACTCAACAATCATTATTTTCTGTCTTGAAGTATCCTATAAACCACATGTGAGGATATTCTGACATACACTTAACGTGAAGAGGGTACTGAGTAGGTAGAATTCTCCCAAACCCCATCACAGACAAACGTCAAAGAAAGGAAAAAATACAATGTACATATGGTTAAAAGAACAAAATGGTGTTGCCAAATGTAATTGTTCTTAAAATCAAAGCTGAGTTCTGATAAAACGTATCTGGTGTGGTAGATCTTGACGATAGGGGTAATCGGTTACTTCAAACGGGATGTAATGACATGCTAGATGGCGTTGATTTGTAACGTCACTGGTTCTTCTCGGGTGCATCAAAAATGCATTCATTTCAAAAGATACGGAACGACAGCACATGTTTCAAATGCTGGAATTAAATGAAAACTGACAGCCGTTGACCTTCATCATTTACGGCGAGGTTATGGCAGCCAAAAGCCTGCCTATCCCTGACTGAATCAGTGAGTGAGTGCGTGAGTGAGATCTTCAAAAAAGTGACAGTGCTTTTATTGCATACGTGCTTACATTCATCCACACACCCCATACCCCGCCTCCCCACAAACACACGTGAATTGGGGATATCGAGTTAAAAAAGATGAAATTATGTGAAATCGCCCAATAGATCACAAACATTGAAACGATTGGCACTAGCTGAATCCATGAACTATGCGAACTGCACAAGTATACACAACACCTTATATACTAATGAACATACATAGTTGCACAGTTTGGTTATATGAATGTCACCTACAATACTCACAAAGCAGATGTACAGGAGTATCGCTATTTTTCACCGTTGACGATGTTCACTGCATCAATCACTGGTTTGTCTGATTCATAATTAACTACATATCAGTCGTGACGAAGTTCTCCATTTTGACCGCGTCATAAATTTGTCGCTAAATTCCATATTCAAGCAAATATGAGTGAAGTATTAGGTTGAGGAAACCATTATACACAACCATTAATAATATCTCAGTTCGTTATCTGTACCGAATTACAATTACGATCTTACGAAAACACTCGTGGAGTTTGTATCTATAGTCGTGAACCTGCATCTTAGATTTGGGCAACTTAATAATTTTCACCGCCAAAAACCTGCGTGACGTCACATTGGCGACGGATAAGAGAACCAACTTCATTTCTTATCGTTTTAACAAAATTGAAGTTCTTTCATCATACGCTGTCAACCCTGGCCTTCGTTGACGAACGTTAACCTCACTTTGAAACATGACACTTCTTCTGTGAATGTTTGGAATATGCTTCAATAATATTACCAAGGGACCTTCCATGAAATTATTCTTTACGAGCGAAGTCTTTTCAGGGTTCTTTTCTTCCTCTTCAACGACTGATTTTTATTTGATTTTGATAGTTTAAAATGCGTTTACTCAAAGTAATCTGGACCCTTTCATGTTGGAATATCCTCGTAATTCAAACAAGCAGGAACATTCATTTCCTATCTCTATGAGATTCTAATGTATTTATACATGAGCAAAAGAAGGTGTATCAATGAATAAGATCATTGTTTCAAAAATATGACTGACCTGAGAAGATCCGATTAGGAACCCATACTTGTCGATTAGGCTCCTTGAAATGATTGATGCATGTCATCGTATCCTAGTAGGTCGATGTGCTCATGATGTCAATCATTGGATTGTCTGATCCAGCCTGATTATATACAGATATAACTAGAACACTGCTGAGTGCGCCGTTTAACAGCAAACACAAAAGAGGTCACCGATCTTAACTAGTTCAGAAAAACATACGTTCAGTAATATTGATAAGGTTTGGGGGTTTGGGGCTTTTTGGTGTGAGTGAGTGAGTTTAGTTTTACGCCGCTTTTAGCAATATTCCAGCAATATCACGGCGGTCGACACCAGAAAATGGGCTTCACGGGGCTTTTTGGTTTTGTTGTTGCTGTTGTTGCTTAACGATGCACTAGCCAATATTTCAGCGATGTGGTGGTGATCTGTAATAGTCGAGTCTGTACCAGACAATCCAGTGATCTATAGCACGAGCATCGATATGGGCAACAGGGATATGATGACTTGGTTCAACCAAGTTAACAAGTCTGACCACCCGATCCCGTTGGTCAGCTCTTCACGAGTATAAGGAACCGTGCCTATACCAAATGAGGGAGTCGGTAAGAAGATTTTTTGCGACGATTAATGCATTCATTTTTTTGTTAATCTCTTTTTTTAGGAAGGGAGTTGGTACCACAAGAGAAGTATGCACAACAACGCCACATCGATAGTGCAAAGTAAAGAAACATAGGCAACATTAAATAGAGACAAAAATATCACATTAACGTCATCATGAAACGTCATCATGACGTCATCATGACGTTCTAGGTCGACCGAAATATCGTTGTGTGGTTTTTTTTGTCAGTTTCAATTTCACTCAGTTTCAATTTAGTTGAACGCGTTTTCCTCTTGTTGAATTCAGCAGTTCTTAATAATCGCTTGTCAACCAAAACGTAAACCTTCCTGGACGAGATCGGCTTATCACGTTTTTACCGTAAGCGCATGTCAAAGTGTCACGTGACAGGATTGATCGTGCTGCTCGTGCAGGTGGGGAGAGATTTCACTTATTCTCAGAGACAAATCCCGCTATTTAGGTATTGACTTTTCCCCAAGACAGAATGTAATAAACACTTGTAGGCAGCATTCCCTTTAAAATATTTTCAACGATTTTCCATTGATAATGAACTTGAAAATTTCCTTAAAGTTTAAAATCTATATGACCTAATTCTAACGTCGTCTCAAATACAGAATCATGGCGGTGTATTTTCTTGGGTTTACAGGAAAGAAATATTTACATGTGACTCGATAAAAAGACATTTTATAGCCTCATTCATATCCATTACACTCACTTTATACCATATCTCCCAACTGACTGTTTACTATCATCAAAGACACTGAATACTGCTTAAAGATCCTTTTCTCTCATGGTATTAAAAACATTTATATGATCACACAGAAAATAAAATACATAGACCCAGTGTAAACGTCTTTTAAACTCTAAAGTTCCACAACACTCTCATTAAAGAAGCTAGCATTTCAAAGCAGACATTGGATTATCAGTTCAGCTGATAAATACAGTCACTCACAAAATATTATTAAATGACAAGTCGGCAAAGGATCCTTCCTATAGTAACCGATTCATGGGGGAAACAAAAAGATACTTTAGCATCAAAGTGGTGTCACAGCGTTCATCTCACTGTTTATAAAATATCAGATATAATGCATGAATGTATAACTGTACTTCGGTAAATAAATATATATCTACTTACAGTGATGACTGCTCTCCACAGTAACAGATGATGTACTCAAGCTCCACAACAATCACAGTACACACCGCGTCTAACTTCAGATTTCCACAAATTCCTTCTGTGTCCTTTAACAAGCCGCTTTGAACTTACATCATTAAACTCAAACCAACTTTGAGAATTTCCATTCCAACACGGCGAGTAAGAATTTCCCTCCTGAAGTCTGACGCAACGAACTGTGTCTTTCCCAACTGCCCGTCAACCAGTGGTTCTCAAACTAAAGCCGAGCTCTGTTTTCGTAATAAAAATTACGTTTCGATTTGTTGGCCCGCCTCCAATTCCTGCCGACAAGCAGTGGCTATCCACGGAGCGCTTGTCAAAGAGAACTCTTTCGTTTGGAAGGCTGAGACTGTCCGTCTTTTTCCGTCCTCGCCCGAGCGCTTCCGAGCTGATTGTCAAACACGACGGGTCTCTGAGCTGCTTGCAACTGTTTGGCGCGCTGATCAGCAAATACTCCCGACGCTCACGTTGATTATTTTCTCTCTTGACAGGAGTTTCGAGGCGATACTTGAAATAATTTTAAAACAATGATCGTCTTGTGATTAGGAAAATTGGTGTGTAAGCGGTCAATACCAGAAAATGCTTTCAGGTAGTTAAATGGAAGTTTTTCTTGAAGAATCTCCAGCCGGGAATTTTGCTTAGCATCCGCCCTGAGGGGACAGTGTCAACAGCCCGACCCCAGGGATTTCATAAACAAACAGATGATAGTTCTCGCGTAAGCAAGCGCAGAGGCTTTCATCCCCGCTTCTGAACCGCTTCCCTTTACGAATACACGTTACCCATACGGACTGGGATAAGCGAGACTGTGCCACCCCTCCCGCCCACCTGCCTCACCCCAGGAGCAAGGTCACGTGATACCACCTGTCCGCGCGTGACAAAGGTGAAATCCATTAATTATTTCAATATCAAACACAGTTTTAAAGACACCGTGCAACCGAACAGCCTCACAATGCATTCAAAGGCCAGTATTATAACTGACCACTCTGTTATCTGAATCCGACTGACCGGTGCAGATCACATGACCGGGCACGCGCCGTAACAATAATTATTACTATTCAAATCTGAAGGGGCGGTTTGACGATGGCCATCTTGGACTATTCACTTAACGAGGGTGGAAAAGAAGGGGTTGAAGACGTCTATTCAGAACCACATTTACGATCATTATAACCTCGGATTTACCCCCGGCTAGTGTGGGAGTGGACTGTGGTCAGTTGGTGTTTGACCAGTTGGCTTTAGCCAAACACTTGTCAAGAAACCAGTAGTTAAAAGTCAATTATCAGCCCCCTTCAAATCCTCATGTTGATAACACGTATCACGAAATACCCATGCACGCGTTTTTCTAGCATCTGGCCGGTTTTAATGCCCCGTAGTTCAATGTCCATGGTGATATGGTAATTCATCACCACAGGGAAACCTAAATCACATGTTAACAAGCGGTGATTATTTGGTGGCTTTGTTTAGAGACGAGTGTTGAAAAGTTTCATCAACCAACTCGAGCAGGCATGTGCATGAGCATGGCTGGAGCCCAGTAAGAAAAAATACAAAACTGCAAAGAACCTACATACCATTTACCTGTTTACTTGAACGTACTCTCCAATAACAAGAACAAAAATGTTAAAAAATGGCGCCGTTCACCAAAGGGCTTAACATACAGGTATTACCTAGGTATATATCAATCTGTGTTAGTTTATGCTCTATTTAAGGTTTAAACAGTAATAACTAAATTAATTTAACCAAACTCCGGTGATGGGTTTGATTGTCATACAATGTGAAGGGACAAGGCGGAGGGGACATGGTGTCTTTGAGCTAACACATGTTGACGACCCCATTTTGATACAATGCATAACACACGAGTACCTCCCACCACAACACCACCCCTACCCAATGGAAGGTATAGCAAACCCTGCCGTCTCTATATTTTTCATTCTGTCAATCAGTCCCCACTACTGCTCTGGTGCTTGGTCATCCAAAAATGCAATTAAATTCATTCCTTCAAACATTTTGTTATCCCCGCAACGTTCACGACAATGGCGCGGAATAGGACGCTGGATGTTCACCCTCATGTTGTTCTTTTATAAATCGAACTGATCCTCAAAGTTTTATCATCATCGAGACAAACCGTTTGAACAATCACATAAAAGACACCTTCCTGAAACATCAAACTCAAAGCTAATTGCCACTTCAACGAAGTTATTACGCCTTCGATATTAATGTTTTTACTCTGTAATTCCAATGGTAATATTTTTATAAGACCTTTTTTTAAAATGAATCATTTTTATCAAAACTATCCCGTACATTAAAGGGTAAGGAATATCCCTCAACTTAATGACCTCAAACAATCCGATTTATCTGATTTTCTGAAGTGCAACCATCTTGAAACGGCGCCTGGAAGTCTCTGAAGGGTTTATGACTGTATTTAGCTGCGTTAATCCCTCGCCGTCGTTCTGACGTTGTCGACGAAGTAGCTGTCAGTAGTTGTTCTCCAGGGTGGAGACACACATATCACTTTGAGGTGGCAGGTGGATGAAGGGGCAGTCAGGAACAGGTTTAACCTGGTTTAAGTTAGTGTGTCATCTCTATGGAAATGTTTTTGGGGAGGCTTTTTAAATGTTTTTTGTAAACAAAAACACATAATGCTATAATGTTATATGCGATACATTTGGCCTGGTTCTACCTGTTTGCTAGTTTCAAAAGAGGAATGTTTCCTTTGGTTTCTGTTCTTTTTTTACTTCTGTTGTTTTGGGGGTTTTTTTTGTTTTTTTTTTTTGTTTGTTTGTTTGTTTGTTTGTTGCTGTTGTTGGTTGTTGTGGTGGTGGTGGTTGTTTTGGGTTTTTTTTGTTTGGTTGGTTGGTTTGGTTTTGCTTTTTGGTTTTTCTAGGATTTTGTTTGTTTGTTTATTCGTTTGCTTTCTCGGTGTACAGGCGACACATAATTCCTAAAAGGAATATAAAACCAAAGTCACTCACTCTAAAAGAGTCAAGAATAGTACAATCACTTCTAGTTGAATATGCTCATTACCCTTGTGAAAACACTGAACATGTATTTCACTTTCATCATGACTAGAGTGAGAAACTATTCCTATTGTCGCAGTATGTAGACATGTAGACCTCTAACAACCTGTTGAAGTACGTAAGCAGAGAAATAGTATGGCAGCCCAAAGCCATAATTGGAAAAACTCTTGGATTCGAAATCATCATCAGCGGATCCTGATTTTGACCTTTGCACAGACCATACAGTCATCCTAGCTCAAGGGACGTGTGTGGCACAAGTTAAACAAGTGGCAAGACTTGACAGCGTACGCTCTTACTGGCATAGAGTAAGATTCAACACGATTGTCTCTTTGTCTAACCTAGGCAAGGCAATGCAGTGGTCAATATCATGAGTATCGATCTCAGCGAGCCTGGCCACCTGACCCCGTTAGTCGCCTCCTACGACAAGTATGAGTTGCTGGAGAACACTTCTATACCGGATCTTCACAGGTCGATTTAAGATGTAGCGTGAGTGACAAAAGCCAGGTCTCGAATGGTGGATGGTGACTTTGGCGTGGACTGACATACACTATGGAAATCGAAAAACTGCATGATCTGACATGTGAATAACAAACAAACTAGATGAAAAAAAACGGTGATTCCAACTAGGCAGTGAAAAATCAAAATCTACGTAATGTATATACAGACCTGTCATCGGTGTATAAGTAATTACCGATATGATAACATGTCCTGTATACTGCTATGGACCAACTCTCTGACCAACATCCCCCACTGACAGTATGTCCTGTGTTCTGCTCTCACTGAACTCACTGACTGATCAGCACCCCGAGTGACAACATGTCCTGTGTTCATCCAAGGACCAACTCGCTGATCAACACCCCGAGTGAAAACATGTCCTGTTTTCTGCCAAGGACCAACCTACTGATCAGCACCCAGAGTGACAACATGTCCTGTGTTCAGCCAAGGACTAACTCACTGATCAACACCCAGAGTGACAACATGTCCTGTGTTCAGCCAAGGACTAACTCACTGATCAACACCCGGTGTGACAACATGACCTGTGTTCTGCCAAGGACGAACTCACTGATCAACACCCCGAGTGACAACATGTCCTGTTTTCTGCCAAGGACTAACTCACTGATCAACACCCGGTGTGACAACATGACCTGTGTTCTGCCAAGGACGAACTCACTCATCAACACCCCGAGTGACAACATGTCCTGTTTTCTGCCAAGGACTAACTCACTCATCAACACCCCGAGTGACAACATGTCCTGTATTCTGCCAAGGACGAACTCACTGATCAACACCCCGAGTGACATCATGTCCTGTGTTCAGCCAAGGGCCAACTCACTGATCAACACCCCGAGTGACCTGTCGGGGGAAAGATCCACGCTGAGATCAAGCAGGATTCATCACCTATTTCCATCATAGTTGTTCTCTTCATAGGAAAGTTAATCGATCCAAGCGCCCTCTTGTGACTCCTTGCGCCGTGCCGACAACCAACGTTCTCGTACAACATAAACAGTATTCAATCAGTCGCTGACACATATATGATTAATTTCATCAGAGACTCTCCGCCTTTCGAAGTTTGCTCTTTTGGGACATCGGGTCAATTTGGTCAATCGGCACGAATCGGATGTTTTCGGAAAGTATTAATGGCATCTTTCGCCTCGTCCCTCAGTTCGCACACAACTACATTTTGTCGGGAAGAACATCGAAATGTGTTTCTGTGAACTGAAGATGTGGGGAGTTAGTAGTCCCGAGGTTTAGACAAGTGGAAGTAAGAATACAGCGTGGTAGGACAACCATGGTCTGAGGGCGGGCATACGAGGAAGACTGTTCAGTAGAGCCTAAATTCTTCGCACGAAGACAAATCCCACATTTTGTATCTAACGTCACACTTTTGACTAATCATAAATAAATACGTCTTTTAAACTTAACAAATTAAATTTAAAGAAAACCGAGTGCATACGGTGGAATGTATCACTGTAATACAACATTTTATCGTTATTATTACAAACGTACCTTGAACAAATATCCATGACAACCGACTTCGACCGAGGTATTCCGAGAGCATCGACCGACACAATTTGTTCAAAGGTTACGCTAGTTCCGACGTGAGGGGTCGGTCGATCTCAATTAATGAAGCCAAACAGCTCCGGGTGGGTTTACTTGATTACATCTTTTGAGTATCGGTATTATCAGTTTCCTGGCTGTAATGCCGATTTAGTCGTGTCACGTAATATACCACGGAATAGAAGGAATCAGTGTTCACGTTAACGCAGAAACCTGCCTTTTTCACGCAAAAACACACAAACAACATGTTGCGTGCGTGTTTTGCACGCTTAGATTCTGATCTACTTATTTTTAAAAAGTACCTTAAAACAGCAACATAGCAAAAATAATAAATTTTGAAATGATCCAGGATTGCAATGAACATTTCACATGCAACGGATTTAGGCTACACATGTATTTATAATGTAAAACCTACCGCGAACACTGAGGAACCGACGAATTTAAGCAGAATGGACAAGAAAGTCTTGAGTGAATGTTTATTTATAGATCATATAGAATGATAAAAGCATTTGTCAAAAAGAACGCTGTTGTGACATACTGCTTCAGTTCTGATGCTAGAGCTCATCAAGTGTACTACATATGTTTAATAGATGGTCTGGGTCCCGAGCCCAAAAATGTTCAGAGCGCTACGACATTCGTAATCCCATGATAAACTATAGAGTTACGACAGGTCGTAACGCTACGGTCGCTTTGTGGAACGGGGCCCTGGAGAGTCAAATCTTGACGTCTGATTAATGGTCTTGCTCTGATAAGCTATAAAGACACACACAATCATTGAGAAAAATATCACATAAAAACAATTTCAAAAAGATACAGGATTTGGGTCTGGTTTTCAAATAGATACAGTCCAAATAATTGGTTCAGACAGGAATGTTCTAATGTCTATATATGGTATATTAATTTTATTGTTTGTAATATTATATGTTATGCGAAAAAGGATGAATATAATTTTTATGTTGTTGTAAATCTGCTAACTTGCTTCAAGATATTGCCCACGAAATCTAAGCAAACATGTTTCCACACAGTTTTATGTACTTCTTGTTTTGAATGATGAAATATTGGCAATTACTGATTCATGAAGATTTACAGGAGAGCCATAACTGGTTTCGAATGCATATCTTTCACCGTGCATCATCCTGGATCCTTAGCTAATCCGAATGGTCAACGAACTCTCCAGAACAGCACATAGTTCTTTAACATTTACGTATCCAGTAGATCCTCGGAATTCACCGCCGTGTTCATCAACAAGGCTTATCCTCCAGAAACTGACCCTCTTTGAAGTGTGTTGATTCGAAACGCTACACCCTGGTTCAAAACTGGCGCCCATCGATCTCAAATACCTGTTCCGCTTTGGTCCAGGTTTAATCTAAGTTCTATTCCCTTTATCTAAATTTGTTATAAAATAGTTCACCTTCTACAAGGTGTGTAGAAAGCTTTCTGGTTCTGTTCTCTACGCCATTGCATAACTCAGACATATTAACAAGGTGCTGCAAATCTCGCGCTGGCGTCAGTTCAGACGAGACTTTGTTCCCTACCGGAGGTACATCAGTTTAACACAAATTTTGACACCAATCAGTGACGGAGTTGCTTAGATGTCGGTTCTACAAGTTGTTTCGTCGTCTGTCTCGTTCATTGTCGTCTGCTACATTCTGTTACGTCTGCTGATTCTGGTGTCTGCCAGTTTGTGTAGTGTCGTCACATCTAGTAAGTGTCGTCTGCTGTTAGCCATCTGTACTGTGTTGGTCATCATTCTTAGTGTCGTGTGCTATCTGTCGCCTGGATTCTGTACTCTTCCAGCACGGACATGGTTTCAATGTGTCGTCTGCAGTCATGATCACCAACCAAGCTATGCCATGACGCCACAAATGGAATGTGAAATCAGAAAAAAAATTGTCAAGCAAGAACAGCAGTTGCTTACTGCCCGATAACGATTACAAGTCAAAACATGATTTATTTGTTTCACAGTACTGATGACACTTTAGCGTTAACCTCGAGTGAAGCTGACAACAAACTCCAGCTCATCATCATTAGGCAAGTTATTTATATCCTTGTGGATGTTTTTCAATTTCCAATTTGCCTTCAGTTACAATTATACCGATTGGCTGTAACCAGAATGAACTGTAGGTACACTGGCACCAAACCGGCATGATATGCCCAACTCAAATGTAGAATTATGTATTTGATGATTGTATATTCAACAAGTTTTACCGATTAAAAGACAAGGACCTGTTACTATGCCTAATCTATCATGGCTTGACATAGAGACAGTTTAGTTTTAGTAATGTGAGAGAATCCAGTAATCCTGAACGTTTGATGGTAAAACTGTTCAAGGTTAAATAGCCTTAACACCGAATATTCAGTATATAACCGACAAGCATAATGAATTCCTTCCCCGTATACGACGACGTATGGCTGTGTTTCTCTTCACTATTGTCTATACAGCTCAAACTATAACGCTCTACGAATGCCAGTCTACAGATCACATAATCAGTTGGTGCGGTAGCCTAGTGGTCAAAGCGTTAGCTCGTGACGCCGATGATTCGGGTTCGATTCTCCACATGGGTACAATGTGTATAACCCGTTTCTGGATTCCCCCCATCGTGATGTTGCTGGAATATTGCTAAAAGCAACATAAAGCCAGACTGACTGACTGGCTGACTGACTGACTCTCTCACTCACACAATCAGGACCAGTTCAGGAACCGTCGCAGTAATGTACACTGGATGTCGGACACAGGCGAATGTACATCGGTAAACACATGCCTCTCTTTTCTAGACACTCGAGCAATATGTTCCTTTTCTTCTTTCAGTTTCAACGTCAGGCGCATGTTTTATACAACACCGTTCCTTGATTTCAGTCCTAGCGTATCTTGCCCAGAGACAGCTATGAGTCTGTTATCTGAAGTGCAGTCTAGTGCGCATAATCAGCCCCATTCACTCGCTCCCAGATGCCGATAGAACTTGTTAGACACCAATTGTTGAAATTCGTTGCAGGAGTTTGCAGATGTAAGCAAGCAAACCTATTTACTTTTTTCAGTTTGAAAAACAATATCACGATACGCCAAACTAATGGGCTTGTCTTTTATGTCTGTTAGCATTCGGCCACCTGAAATAGACTAATGAAGAAACGCTTCCAGCTGCTCGGAACCAATGCTCGCTACAATGCCACATTGCACACAGCACTTTGGATGATTTTTTTTAATCTTCATAACCTTCATTCGACTCAACACATCACACATCCCACTCCTGCTCCAAGTGAAGCGGCAGGGTAGCCTAATGGTTAAAGCGTCCTTTCGTCAAGGTGATTTCCGGAGTTCGTTTCCCCACATTGGTAAACTATGTGAAGCCGATGTTTGTGTCCACTGCCGTGATAGTGCTGGAATATTGCTAAATGGTGTAATACTATAAACTCACTCACACGCTACAACAAATATTGTGTGAATGGCCAAGAAGCAGCAATATTGCAGTTATTAGGCGAAGATCTGCAAATAATCTAGTCTGGACCAGAAATTCCAGTGATCAACAGCATAGGCATTGATTTACGCAACTGAGATACGATGACGTGTCAGCCAAGTCAGCGAGACGACAAGCATGAGTTAATGAAGGCCAGTTCTAACCAGGATCTTCACGGATGTCACAATTTGGAAATATATGTAAACATAAATCAAATATGATAATTCAAATAATGTTAAATATGAAACAGATTAACAACAGCAACAAGGGAGGATAGGTAATTATTGCAGCAACAACTAGACCAAGCCAAGTGTACGTGAGCTGCATCCAAATTTACAATACCGATGAGATTAATTAGTGATGATATGGAGTGCAAGGATGTTTGGTCAGTTCATTGTTGGCCGGTTGGATGAGATATCATTGGTCTCTGTTGATAGAGAGCTTGTGTCGGCGAGCAATAACTGCTTCACTCAATTTACGTTTTGGTGAAATCCAGAAGTGTTTTGACACCATATTGTTGTTGTTTTTCCTTTTGGATGCTACAACTGGGGCAGTTGATGATCTTGTCTGAAATGGTTGATTTTCTGTCTCATTAGTTTTATTATCCTTACGCTTACAGGATATGGAGTTTCACCTGCGCAGGCTTCACCACAGTCCTAAGTGTCTTCCCTACCTTTTCTTAACTTCTGATGTAATTATGTTTCATCACATCCACATCCGTCTTGGTCGGAGACATTACTGACAGTGACGATGAATCGTAATTCCTCCCTCACAATAAGCCCAGGATATCGGCACCCAACTGTCCCCATATCAATAGCCGCACCCCCTGCCACCACGAACAGATATTCCGGCAATAGGTGCAACAAACTACAGCTAGAGTAGCCATTACCCTAGATCATGTAAGACGGAGTATCTCACATCCCATGCGGCCATGACGTGAAGAGGTGCTGAAGTTGATGGGACGCCTGATAGTGCCGGCCCGATCTGTACAATAGATAGGGAAGGAACCCAGTAAAAAATCATCAGAAATACTAACAACAGTGCAGAGTTACTACGATCTACTACGTGGAGAATGCATTGACTTGAACTGTATTTTGAGATCTTGCAAATTATCGAGAAATTTAGCAGATATTCTTCATTTTTTTACTCGCATGGCGTTGAACATTCGGATTTCATTCGGATGTATTCCACTAGAACCCTTCCACTAAGCTCCTTCAACACTGCTGAAATCATTCTCTGCACATGTTAGTTTTTGTCCTCTGCCACTTTACTTGTTAAAAAGATGGAAAAATATTTGTTTGGCCCTGTATTAAAGTAAAACATATACTGGAATAGGGCCCTCGACTATTGAGGTATTCATTATTTTCAGCCGGGAATGGACGGAAAAGAACTCGAGTATTGGTATAGAATGACGAGGCTCCACCCCTTGGAGTCAGCGACATCTAAACCGCCAATCAAGAAGACCTATCAGTCTTAGCTATCCTTACAGAGATGAATGGACCACTGGAAGTCAGTGATAACACCAGGTGTTCGCGAAAATGTACGCATCTTCTCTCCACCCGGAGGACGTGGAGTAACCTGATTGTTAAAACGCCCGCCGATGATCCGGTTTCGATTCCCCACATCGGTACAATGTGTGGAACCCATTTCTGGTGTCCCCCGCAGTGATATTGCTGGAATATTGCTCAAATCGGCGTAAGACTTTACTCACTCACTCACTCTTTATTACCGGAAGCATCCGCCAGTCTCACAATTTGCATAAAAATTATATATGAACGCCTGCGACGGCCGACTGCAATGCAGTTCCAGCAATCCGAGACTGCATCTTTCAAAAACTTTGCAAGTATCCAAAAACAAAAAAAATCTTCTTTTGAAAAGTGATCAAAGCAAGAACAAAACTACAATGTTCCCATGGGTTTATCAGAAAGGGCGTGTCACGGTGACCTATTCATGGGAACTGGTACTGACCCAGGTGTCAGTTGTTAATCCTGCTGACGAGGGTGAATCTGATTAGACTTTCTTTAACTCTCTCTTGTTTTCATCAAACATAAACATCAAGTACATATGTATATCATTAGTCGTACCGGTGGGAACGTTGTACTGTAGATTCAGCACTTTACAAAACCCTTTGAAACATTTCAATAGCCTGTCTCTTAGATCCTCCAGAACAAACAGCCCGTGAAGATCTGGGTTAAAACTGATCTCCAGTAACCCATGCTTGTCACATGAGGCGAGTAACGGTACTGGGTAGTCACGTGGTTGACACATATCATTGTTCCCAAACTGCGTAGGTCAATGCCCATGATGTTGGTCACTGGATTGTTTGGTCCAGCTTCGATTATTTACAGACCGCCGCAATATAGTTAGGAAATTGCAGAATGTGGGTTGAACAAGAAACAAAGTACACTTTAAACTGTCTAAAACGCAAGTCTAGATCTGGAAAGTGTTTTGCATTGTAAATCTTTATTTTAAACATGATTTAGCAATATCACGGCTAGAGACACAGGAAATGGGAACCGCACATTGCACCCATGCATGTGGGGAATCCACGCCTTCAGCGTGACGTGAATTATAAAGCTCCCCCACAGCCCCTCGAGGACAGGAGTTTCTTCTCGACCTTCTTTTTCTCGAATGGTGACGTTACTAGAATGACACTCGAATATCCATGTACATGAATTTCAAGCTAACCAGCTTCCTTCTGCAGCTGTATGTGAAGCGGATGACTATAAACTCCCACCCAGCAGTATTTGTTTTAGCCAAAATATGCTCTGAGACCTGTAAACACGAAAAACAATGCTTGAACCATGAACAGTCAAGATGTCGCTGCCATGCTGAAATATGGATCATCGAGTGTTTTAAAGCAATAAAGATGATGTCTATATTCATATGGAGCGATGGAGTAGCCTAGTGATTAAAGCGTTTGCTCGTCTCGTCGATTACCCGGGTTCGATTCCCCACATAGGTAAAAATACGGTGGGTGCCGCCATGATAGTGTTTCAATGTTGCTGTCACAAGCATACAGCCATACTTGCACGCTCGCGCTAACGAATATATCAAGACTCACCACAGTGCAGTTTTGGGAACCCGTGAAGGTCCGGGATACAATACACCTTCAGCAACCCATGCTTGCCATGACAAGCGACTGTGTTTGTCATCAGAGGCGACTAACGGGATCGGGTGGTCAGGCTCAGTGACTTGGCTGACACGTATGTCATCGATTCCCAATTGCGCAGATCGATGCTCATGCTGTTGGTCACTGGATTGTCTGGTCCAGACTCGATTATTTATAGACCGCCGCCATATAGCTGTGATATTGCCGAGTGCGGCGTAGAACTGAACTCACTCACTCACAATTTTGGGATACCGAGACAATAACAGACAGAAACAATAAACACGTGTTTTTCGTGCATCAGTAATTTGACGTCCTGTTAATGTGGAGTCGCTGTCAGTTGTACATGAGCGCCCAAGTTCCATGCATTGACCGAAATTGCACGAAATTCCTGTGCTGCTTCTGCTCGCTGGAATTTGTGAAGGTAGCATGATGTAAATTATCTTCTTGTCTTGTGTGTTCTGGTCATAGTACCCTGTTTTGATGAGGTTTGAATTGGAGAACATAGGCGGATCCAGGACGAGGTGCAGGGGTGCGCACCACTCTCCCCCTTTTGTCCTGAAAGTTATTTTAAATGACCTAGGAAACTCTCGTGAAAATGAAGTGTGCACCCCCTCCGCCCTTTCCCTACAGTGGGCACACCCCATCCGCAACCCCCCTTCCTCAGAAAGCTGTATCCGCCCCTGGGAGTAGACGGCTACAGAGTGGCTGAGAGTGATTGCCTCTTACGTTATACAGCTGTGATAACAAAGAGCGCCCATCTGCCGTGACCCCCAGATGGTCAGTCCTTTCATCAGCTGGCCATCAGCAGCCGGAATCTGACCGTGAGCGTCTTTATCTCCCAGGTCACTCGCATCCGTTATCTTCTGAGTGGTTCAGAATTTCTGGGTTTCCCTAGAGTCAATACTGCTTAGTACTACACGCTTGTATGGATATACTTATATGTTTAGAATGACACACCTCAAACCACACACAAAAATGGTAGGGTAGCCTAGTTCTGGAAGTGTTCACTCGTCACCCCGAAGGCACGGGTCGATTCCCCCACATGGACACAATATGTGAATGCCATTTCTGGAGTCACCGGTGTGATATTGCTGGAATAAAGCGGCGTAAAACCACATTCACTCACTTACCCCACCCAGACATTGACAGATGTACCAAGTTTTGGTACTGTTTGGAGGTGTATAGAATACATGGTCCGGTTACACAAAGCGATCTTAGCGCTAGGTCTGTCGTCAATCTATGCTGGAGTTATAATAGTGGATACTAATGATCTCATTTTGGGAGATATGGTTGTCTGCAGACTGGAACTTAGTCTCAGACATGATGTCCGAGGAATAACGCTATCTTATTTACAAAATTCCCATATAAAATAAAATTCAAAACGAGCCAAGATACACTTGGAAATGTCATGCCCAGAATTATTCGCTCAGTGATTCTACGCTTGGGTTGGACTTCTATCTTGATTCATTTTCTGGGGTCTGTCATACAGACGAGGTGTGGAACTATAGCTGCAGTATATGATGACACCGGCGCAGTCATGAATTGTCGAACACTTTCTCCCTCTGTCCAATCTACAGACCTCTCGTGATATATCTACATCTTAGACATATCAGTGCATGTATATATATTTCCCAAAGAATGCTAAATCTTTTTTCTTCTTTCATAATTTGCTAACAGAAAATTAACACTTCACCCCCGTCATAACTACAGTTTATATTCGTGTTCTTCAACAATCGCGAGTCGTGGTGCCCCAGACGCAATCGTCGACTCCGATCAGTCACATAACAGTAAAAACTATAATCGTCCGCGTTTGTGTCAGATTTCGGCTTTGATGAATAAAATGATTTGTTTGTGTGGACATTTTATTTGAGTAAACGTCACAAAGTGCAGTATTTATCTCGCAGAATATTGATCGCGGCGTCATGTTATCAATGATAACATCTCCATATTTGGCATGGGAATACTCCTGGTTTTATATACGACAGTGGGTTTAGAAATGCCAAATGCGTGTGATTAAATTTGGATATAGGATCTCTTCTGGCTGCCATTAAAATGATTTTGATCTTATTGTGTCATTTTTCAGGATGAAGGGTCGCACTAAGAGTTATGAGTGGGAGTTACTTTAGAAATGTTTTTTCTCTACCAGCTGCCAAAATCTGCTTTCATTAACTGATTGCTATTGAAAATATATGGTGAGCGAAAAAGTTGAATTTTCCTGTTCTTTGAGCAGAATTACAGTTTGAAAGCCCAAACTGATATTAATGCTCCGCTTTGTAGAACCGTGAGCATGTATGGTGTATGGGTGAGTAAATATGGGTTTGCGCCATTTGTAGCAATATCCCAGCAATATCACGGAGGGGGACACAAACGGGCTTCACATATTGTACTCACGTGGGGAATCGATCCCGGATCCTCAGCGAGACGAGCTTCGGTTTTAACCACTAAGCAATCCTACCGCCCAGCGTGGTGTATGATGTTGAACCTGGGAGAGTAATTAGGATTCCAACCAATAATCTTCATCAGGTTGCTGTCATTTTCAGGATATTAATTGGTGTTGAGTAAGCATGGCGGCTTAGAATCTACTCCCAGTTTGATGAAAAGACTGACAAATATTCGTGTCCATCCTGTGATGCTGGAAGTTTGTTAACAGCGGCGTAAAGCTATACTCACACACTTCATACGGAATGCATGTCCGGCTTCAGGGGAGGTCAGTCATCTGTAACCATACTCAATTAATAAGTGAGGTCACTCATGATTTGCCTCTATTCACCCATCAGTGAATGGGTACCCGGTGGGATAGGTGACTGTTAAACTTCCAACTTGAGTGATCCAGGGTGATAATGCGGTAGCATGCACATGTACGGGGAAACAGACGCTTTACTATTTTATTGTTATGAACATTTCAAAATAACTAAACGTTTAACCTTCGTTCATTACACAGTTAGCATTTGGGACACTTCATTTCATTTCATTCAAAACGTGCAACTGACGGACCGAATATTTGATGAAACTTCATAAATTTGAGGTCCAACTCAAGGTAGTGGCAGAAAAAGTCCCACAATTTACTCACCCTATTTCATCGCTGGGGTATGATGGATTGTCGTGATGTTATCTTAGCGGCGTAAAGCAATATTCATTCATGTCATCAGGATAAAGTGTTGTAGCCTAGTGGTAAAATAATTGGCTCGTCACGCAGAAACCCCGGATTGAACCCCAATAATCAATACCGGAAGCCTATGCATTGCGTTCTTGCCTTGATACAACTGGAATATGTCTAACAGCTGTAAAACATGTACACTCATTAACACACCATTCGAAGCTCTTGTGTAAAGCAAATGTCTTTACATTCCTGAATGGTAAATAGAGCGAGATACTAACGTTAATGAGAGACCGCCGTATCCTAAACGATAATCGATGTTCAATCCATTGGCCACTGTCCACAACTCCTGTCTCAAGGTTACCTACCAGTGTTACATGACTGCAGTCAACTGACCAAGGTGGTAACCTATATCTCCATGCATTTCACGTTGAAACACCAATCAATATCGCATAACCTTACCCTAACAACAAATGTTTATTTTATTCTATTCTCACGATTGCCCCGTACAAAGTGACCATAAACATACTCGCGACTCTACTCAGTTCTAATGAAGCTTGTCAAATGTATTTTTTATGTTTTTTTCTCCTCCTTACCGTTTACTCAGGAGATACAAGACGCCATTCATGTCTCGAGTCTGAACTTTGAGTGATGTCCTCATTTTGTGTTCGTTCTATTTGCTCGGTGTTTGTAGTCCATTACCCCTACAGAGGAAGCTATAAGCGCGTATTATGGTCTTCATATTAGAGAATGTAGGACGATTCTGATCTTATCAAAGAAATGGTTTAGGTGGAATTAATGAAACAGTCAACGTGCCACGGATCTGATACATGAGTTCAAGTAGTAGTGATTCCAAAAACTGTGTTTCCTCAGAGGGCATTCTCCCAAGATAATAACAGCACGTACGTCATTTAACCGAATATGGTTTATTGGCAGAGCACGTTACACACACTGGTGTTAGTAATAAGGCTTTAGCCTTTATTAAAGTATTGTTGTTGCCTAAGCTTATTAATGAGTTTATTTTTACGCCGCTTTTAGCAACTTTCCAGCAATATCACGGCGGCCTCCACACATTGTACCGATGTAGGGAATCGAACCTGGGTTTTCGTCGTGACGAGTACACCACCGCCCGAGGAGTCCTCTCTATGGAACAGGCCAAGGTATTTGTTTTGGGGGTTTGAATGATCTTCGATCGGAACATGGCACGCGTATGAATCTCATTGACCTAACCTCACTGGAAAATCGAACCCGGTTCTTCCGACGAGCGAACACTTTAAGCACTAGACTATCCCACCATTCCGTTGAGTCGTTTAAGACTGCATTGTAGGACGGACATAGATATTTATTCATTGTTTCGTACGTATCTAATGACCAACGGTCGAAACAAGGCGCAGCTATAAATCTCACTGACCTAACCTCCCTGAAGTCAAATCTATGTTTCCGTTATGTATTACATGTGCTCAGCTCAGATTTATTGCAGTAGATATTTGAGGAACTTTGTATTGATTTTGTTATCAAATATATATTTCATGTGACGAGTCGATCGCAGCATCGGAGTAACCGTCCATCTGATAATGGTCAACGCTGTTAAGCGGTATCTAAGAACATCATTTACCGTTATTTTGTCATAATGGGCCTCGTATCTCATAACAGGCGAGAATTCTGGAATCAAAACCACAGCTCTTGAAGAACATCCAAGCGGCTGTGAGACTCTAACTGAGCATAAGAATTTCCAATTAAACCTTTCTATATAAAAAATGGAATTAGATTAGATTCAGAGTGAATGTTTCTGTCTAAGAATTTAAGGAATACGGATGTCAAATATTTACCAATGTCTGTGCCGACTTGTGGAATTCCCTATCGGCGAATCTGAAGAGTGCAACATCACTATTACAGTTGAAACAGTTCAAACTCAAATTATCGAACCTTCTGACAAAAGACTGACATGTTTTATATTTGTTGCGCTTTGTGTGTACTTTGTCTGGAATTAAGCAAAGCACAATTATTGTTGTAATTATCATATTATCATACTATTTAAAGATAAAAGAAATATCATAATTATTACTGTTGTTATTGTTGGTTTTGACAGTTTAATCAAAAGTAAGTATATTCATCACTGCTTTATTGATACGTGCCTCAAAAGAAACGCTAGTGATGGGCCTCATAGTCCCTAAGCCACATTATTCCCCTACTCCATAGCCCCAACCGAATTGTTAATGCCTTAAACGGAGAAAGATAGGTTTCTCCTGTATCTCCAAACTCACTAGGTCTCCTTTTCAGCTTACATGGGTTTATTTTTTACTATCAGAATTATATATATTCAGAGACTAAACGTTAGTCCAGAGCGATAAAAGCACTTGAGGACAAATTACGCTACAACTACATTTGTATTTTTGAGAAAGGTTAAATACGCAGACTAAACATATCGCATAGAATTTCGTAAATCGCACATTACACACAAAAGCAGCGCGTTAACTATAAAAGTATCTTGTTACGGTAATTTGCAGACAGGTCACGACAGGGTAACATTCTTCACTATTCCCGCAAAAGCAGCGCGGAGACAATGATTAAACAAGACGAGTTTCCAAGGGGCGTGTCCCCTACTGCCATCAATACCCCCTCCCTCTCGCGTCTAGCCCGCGGATGGGGCTGAAGGGGATATGATGGGGGTAACAGCGAGGACACAGGCCCAAGTCAACAAATGCCAAGTATGCAAGAATTTTCTCGTGCTGTCGCTAAATACCTCCCGGGCAGCCCCGGGTTTAGAACTATTTTGAAAAGTGGTTTGGGTCGCGAAAATACGGAGTTAATTATTTGAAAGGGTGTTTACCTTAATCCCCTATTGTTTTTTTTCCTGCGGGTTTTGCTCCACGGTGAAGAAATTCTATTTCAAACAGTACTGGGATTGATTAATACCCACTGCGGTTCCAAATCCCGTTATGTGGCGCTTCGTTTTTTGTACACCAGTGACAGGCCTCCGCTTACAGGGTTCACTGTACCTTCACTGAACCACTTCGACCGTAACTTCAAAATAGCAAAGCCTGTTTAAACGGCAATTTAATTTTTTAAAATGTATACACAAATTTGATCTTCGTGAATTTTTTTTTTAATTTTGATTTCGTTATTTTCACTTGTTCATTAATTTACAGTTATATAATTGATTACATACTTTATCTACACAACGCCCATACAAAAGCTGAAGTATATACTCTTAAAAATAGTAGTGGAACCTGAACTTTCAGTTTGGATAGTAAGTGCAAGCGTTAACAAACATTTCAAAGACAGAAGCCACCCGTAAACACAACGCCGCAGCTGCAACGCGCCACGCAGTAGCCCCTTACACATGTTATTCTTGATTTTGACGGTTTTCAGGAAGTCTAATAATCAGTGTAGACCATTAAATTTGACAATCACCTTGCTACCTTTTATTTATTTATTTATTTATTTATTTATTTATTTATTTATTTATTTATTTATTTATTTATTTATTTTATTTTATTTTATTTTGTGGGTGTGGGTGTGGGTGTGGGTGTGTGTGTGTGTGGGGGGGGGGGGGGGGTTGTTTCTTGTCGAAAATCGTCGGCAAACAGCTATGAGCTATGGTCATAAGGAAGTGCAAGTGGTGATGTACACTCAAACATTCATTATTATCATAACAACATTATTTGATTCCGATATACCTAAGAATTTTTTTCACTCAAAATTAAGCACCTCTACTTTTAAGAGTATATATTCAGGTCCGGCTCTGTATCATATGAGATTCATTCCGACACACGTGGCCAAACATCGAATAGCTACACTATAATGTCATATGTTAAGTCCCATTTGCAGTGTACAATCAACATGGTCAGTACCACGTGAGCATTTAAAGCATGGCCACGGTGTAATTAAGAACACGGCTTTTTATGCTTGTCCGACCTACTGCCAGTATTCAAACCTTATCTACAACTATTCTTCAAAAGGAAAGATCGTTCCTAAATACTCATTTGATATTTATTGCTGTGAGATCTTCCTTCAAGTAGAATTCGTAGATTCAATCAACAGAAAAAATGTTAGTTACACTGATAAGTGGGCCAGCACTAGGAGATCGTGTTTCTCGTGCCCTACACTCAAATTTCTATAATCACAGTCTTGAAAATATTTACCAAATGAATGCCAACAATAACACCTAGGGTATTCTCAATTAAACTGGTTTTACTGTCTTATGGCAATTTGTGCGCTTGAAATCTTGTAGCAGTCGGAAGACAGGAGCCCAGTCACGTTCTCAGCATCTATAAACGGTAATGTCATTCTTGATCAGTAACAAGCAAATATGGAAAGTCTTGACGAAGGATTCGGGTTGAATCGACATATTATCTACTCATCTCGTGTTGGTGTTTTTAGGTTGTTTTTTGGTGTGTTTTATTTTGTTTGTTAGTTTGTTTGCTTTTGTTTATGGGTTCGGTTTTTTGTTGTTTTGTTGTTGTTTTTTTTTTTTGGGGGGGGGGGGTGGGAGTGTTGTTGGGTTTTTTTGGTTTTTTTGTTTGTTTGTTGTTTTTTTTTTTGGGGGGGGGTGTTTTTCGTTAGTTGTTTTTGTTTTTTGGGTGGGTGGGGGCAGTGGTGGGGGGGGGGGGTTAAAATTAAGTGAGATGCCGCATTTAAACGCATTACTATGAATCTATAACACTTTAATAATCGAATAAGCTCGGAGCCTTTTACACGAAAGCCACCAAAGTGTTTCAGATTAGATTGTCTGGCACGTTTATCGTTTAGAATTCATATTTGTGTTTTAATCTTTCACAAATTATCTCCCCTTGACATTAATGCGTCACCGGCCATTTAAATATGAAATATGACTGTCAAAGGTGTCTTTATCTACGTCTATTGATCAAAGTCGGGGTTAAGAATGATTTATTCACTCCAAAGTGACATCTATTTCACTCCATGGCAATCCGCACGTCACCGGCACGCGGCAGCTTCCACTCAGCAACCGTGTACATTTCAATATTGCTGTAACTGACAACACTAGGTAAGACAAATTTAAACAAAACGTGAATCTGACTCTGGTTTTATCTTTGTCCAGACGGGACGTGGTCAACACGTGTCAAATTATGAGTTGGTGGTTGTTGATTTCACCACTCTAGCCTCGTTCTGGACCCCGAGTCAGCTGTTTTCGTGGCATGGTTTGACTATGACGCTTTATGTGAGACATCCATGATCAGATATTGTTTGTGTGTTTCAATGATAACCCATTCTCTCATTTCACTAATCAGCCGAGTACGAGAATCTGTGTTGATAAGACTTCTATACTGCGCATCTACACTTTAAACAGATGCCGTGTTTTGTGCAGCGTGGAGCACGCCCATATTGATAGTTTACATCCAAACCACAGCTCCCTGGTTAATGTTATATCAGCGTTAAAGGATGCTTGTTAAAGTCACACGATAATTCGGTATATTTGGTTTAACAGCACTAGCTGTCTAGGTTCAGTTAAAGCAACAAATTAAGTAGATTTATGCAGTTATAGTGGTATTCAAGTATAATCGGGGGGTGGGGTGGGGGGCATCTAAAGTTCGGACATTGCTGGAAATCGAACCAGGTCTTAAGTGGTGGGAACTAACGCTTGAGCAACGTGGCTACTCCACCGACCCTTAGCAAGACTTCATTCTGTAAGATCAAGTAATCAATGCATCGCATTAGACTCGTTTCATTTACACACACGTCATTCTCATCTAAAAGCTAATGCGATTATCGTATTATTATGAAACACATCTCACTTGTTTTCATCAAACGTTCATTGAAGACACTCTTGATGGTATTGAGTCGGATCTCAGCATCCTTATCATCAGTCCCAAGAGATACTTTCAACAGATACCTTAAGACAGCATGTATTAATGAACGTTTAAAAGAACATGACCTTGGCCACGAGAGATAAAACTGACAGCGACAACTGTACACCTCCCTTGAGTGAGTGAGTGAGTTGGGGTTAACATAGTGCAACACTATATATCGTTATAACAAGATGTGATGGTTTCACTACGACCGTTGCTGAAAGGTGCAGCTACAGTCGTCTAACACGTTGGTGTAAGCTGGTTGGGAGTGGGCAGCCAATAATTTGGGCTGGGATACACGACAACCTGGTTCATTGGCACTTGTCACTAGGTGGTGGTGGTGGTGGTAGTGGCGATGGTGGTGATTGCAGTGATGATAATGATGATTATTATGATCTTATATAACACCAATATTGGTGGATCTCCATTGGCTCCCAGTACAAGCCAGAATCGGGTTCAAAGTTCTGTCCCTGACATACAGCTGTTACCATGACGTTGCAACATCATATCTGAAAAAAACTTCCCCAGAAATATACTTCGGGCAAACGGTTGAGATCCAGTGATCACTTTCCAGAAACTATACCCAAGGTCAATCTCAAATCCTTAGGCCAGAGGTCATTCTCAAAATCTGCTCCTTCTCTCTGGAACTTCCTCTGTTTGATATCAAGACCTTCCCATTTAAGCCTAAACTTAAAAGCTATCTCTTCTCTTAGTACCACCCTTAATACCTGCGCTTTGGGCAACCGCAACAGATGGAAAATAGCGCATAACAAATGCAATTATCATGATTATGGTGAAGGTGGAGATGATGATGATGATGATGATGATGATGATAATGATAAACGGAAATACTCAAACGAGAATCTCAGTATAACGAATACTCACAATACAGCATATATAAAATCGAAAAGAATTTCTTGTATTGTGAGACTATCCAAAAATACCGAAGACATAGCTACGATTTTTACTGTGTTCATAAACTCAACATAAAACAACTAATATGAGCTTGGCGCCTAAATCTAACATTTCTACAAGAGTGGCATGTATCTCACTATGGTGTTTCATTGGAGAAAGAAATGCTACGTCCCAACGGAGACTGGTGATGTCTAATGAGATGTCAAAGGTCACCAGAGGTCGCCACAACACAATTGACTCACCATCCCATTCAACAGAGTTGCACGGTGTTTAAAGCATTAGGCAGCTTCTACAAAGCTTTGAGGAGGAGACCTTTCAATAAGAATGGAAACTTGTCTTATGTAGTGTCTGGCGGCATGCGGTATGGCATTAAGAGAAGGCTAATTCGCCGAGAACAAACGTCCGGAGCCGGAAACCAATACGATATCTCCAACTGCAAACCATTTCCGGAATTTCGTCGTCATTCACACTTCACGCGCATCTGTCTCGCGCACCGTCTGCTTGCTGTCCGCCATGTTTGCTGCACATGCTTAGGCACTCATTTTGATTGCAACATGTCAACTTGTTTGTTCTCTTTTGTTAGCGGTGTTCATTCAGTTTGGAAACAGCTGTGCACGGACAGTGGTCAGTGTTTGGTCAAGCCCAATTGGTCATCTGTATTGTCCCCGCCTCGCCTATTCGTAACCCCTGACCTTTGAGTCATTGGCGCCGAAGAAAATGCACTTGTTTCAAGTGTTTACCCTCTTAGCGTGTATGTCCTGTGTGTTTCCATATGAGGAACCGCAAAAAGTACATTTTTGTCGGCATTTCCATATTATCTAATTCGGTCAGCTGTTTTGTATTTATATTTCTGATCACAGACATACGTACATTTATAGTTTTCTTTAAATGATATAACAGCGTGTTTCACATGTTTAAGATAGTTACGAAAAATCAGAATCTTGTGATATCCTGTTAAACATGGACATTGGATTATGGCTGGTACGTGTCAAAAGCAATCTGATCTATCGTTAAAACAAATAGCTCCATGGTCAGTTAATATGCCTGGCTGTCAGACACGCATTCTGAGAGCGCCGGACAATATACCCCACAAACCGATGCCCGAGCTAATGGCGACCGGTGACTGATTTATGACTCACGAGATGAGGAATACATGTATTAATGGCCCTTGTTTCGCTACAGGTTCGGACACACATACGAGTAGGCTTCAGACAAAAAGTAAACTTGATCATCTCAAAAAGCCCACAGTCTACAGAATCTCTAGTTAAGAGGACAAGAGCCATAGTTATTATGTCAGCTTGAGGGACTTATGGGTGTGGATAGACTAACAGCTAGTCTCTGAAATGAACATATTTTACCGAAAAAACGTTCATAGTGGGAAGAAAATAATATAATGAAATGGAGCCCTGAGACTTTCTTCATTTCCCTGAAGCAATGGGAATCTAGACTTGCCACATTTTCTAGACTTGCGTGGGCTTTCTTGGATATTTATACTTTAGGGTCTGTACGGCAGACTAGGGTGTGGACTGTTAGTCTGAAACCTGTTGTCCTTCATCATGACTGAGTGCGTTAGTGAGGTTTTAGGCCGCTCAGAACAATAACAAACAGAAAAGGGCTTCACACATTGTACCCTTGTGGGGAAGCGAAGGACGCCACTTTGGTATAAAGAAGTTGTACATGCGTTCCTGAGATTTGTAATCCCAATGTTACATTGGTTACATGTTTATTTCATGTGACTGCTACCGGCAACAGTGGTAACGTCATCCTATTCGGTTTCATCCTAGGTCACAATTGATCTGTTTTCTCCACGGCTTGCTACCAGATAAGACGTGAATGTGTGTTACCTCTCCCCAGATCCCCAATATGAGAACACGTTCATTATTACAGCAATAACATATCAATGACCATTCAGACAAATATGTATGTCACGAGGGTGATAGCGGTTGATCCTGAAATGAGGTCAGTGTCGGACACGATCGTAACAGTCAGTTTAGAGTGTAAACCCAAGCGACGGCGGCCACAAAGACATTTGTAGAGTTGTCTCCCTTACATGAGCAAGCTCTACATGTTATAAGGTTCGAAATCCAGATTCGCCTAATAATGATTCTTCGTCTGTCATCACAATATTTGTTGTGGTGAGTGAGTGAGTTAAGGTGTACTTCGCTTTTAGCAATATTACAGCAATATCACGGCAAGGGACACCAGCAATGGACTTGACGAGTTCCACCCTTGTGGAGAATTGAGCCCGATGTACGGCGTGGAGACAGAACGCTTCAACCACTAGGCCACACGACAGCCCTTATATTTGTTGTAAGCGTCCCAGACCTTAGTATCTCTTTTACGGTGTTCGTCCATCAGAGTGCATATACGGTACCCAGCCATATTACCTTTGACTAATGGAAAAGAGCGTACAGGATTTGTGATTGGTTGGTTTGTTGTTTAAAGTCGCGCTCTAGAAAATTCAAGTCTGTCAATAATCGCGTTTTCCCCAGATAATCCAGTGATCAACAGCACGAACATCGGTCTACGAACTGGGATACAATGACATGTGTTAACGAGTGAGTCAGCGAAACTGATTACTCGATAGCGTTAGTCACCTCTTATGATAAACGCATGAGTTTTTTGTCAATTCTGACCCGGATCTTCACGGGTCACAGGATCTGTGAATAACGTGTGTATATGAAGTGAATGAAGGGTACGTAATACATGTTTTTTATCAGGATTTTGGTAATTATGTGTTTGAAATTTGTTTGTCGGTGCCGTGAACTAACTGTAGTCCAAGTTGTCAAAACGTTCGCTCCTCACGTCGGAAGCCAGTTCCACTGCCAGTTTCACTTGTCACATTATCACAATGTATGAACCTCATTTAGGTGGTGTCCTCCGAGGTAAACCAAATGGAATGTTGTTAAAGTGACATTAAACAACACTCATTCACTAATCTATGTGTTACTGCTGAGAGCTGACCTGATACCTTCTCACCTTGACTTCACTTATTATACATTCAGTAGCATTTTGTGAAAATGTGAGCAATTCTTGGTGTATATAAAAATGGGCCTTCATTATTAAACCAATGCATATAGGTATTAAATGCACACATCACAGAAACAAAAATACTCTCTAGTTCTAATATGCTAAATTAGATTCCGTCGTTTGAGCAGCGATTTGAAATGCAGATTAGAAAATCTGGTATACCTGATTGGGGGCATTGTGTTAGATTTATGCTATAAAAGTGCCCATAAATTCAGGAATTAATACTGATAATATTTCCCATTATTTATGCCATATTAATGTATTTGTACATGCCTTTCAACGTGGTGCTGAATGTTACCACATATTTTCCAGTTGGGGGCATTTCGTGCGGAACTGGGGGTGGTGTGTTTAACTTCCTGTACTCGAAAAAGGAACTGGCTAATTTCGTCAAATTCTTTGTTTTTGTGGCTGCCTTGGTGCCAGACTGTGCACACGTGTACATGTGATGGCTGTTGTTTGCGAGGGTTCCTAGAGCGACCAATGGAAAGCATTTGTCTGAAATGTTTGATGAACAATTTCTACTGTAGAGTTACGTCCCTTGGTCAAATGCCAGATTTGTCTCGATTTTAGAGCTTGCATGCACATGGTCTCTGGGTCTGGATGTATTAAAGTGGTACTACTTGAATCAGTTTTGACTTCCTTCCTTGGCAACATTCCAGGAATATCAAGGCGGGGGACACCAGAAATTGACTTCATAAATTGTACCCATGTGGGGAATCGAACCCGGGTCTTCGGCATGACGAGAGAGCGCTCTAACCACTACGCTCGGGTTGTTTGAATGTTTATAGTTGCCTATGTGCACCTGTACCGGTAAATAACCAAATTATTAACAGTTTCCTTTACTTAAAATCGTAATTGTTTTTGTAACACTTCAACGCGACACCTTTAACGTGACAGAATTCTGAAATTGATCTTACGCATTCCTGCATTGCACTGAACGCCACTTCTCTATATGTCTGTGGTGGGCTTAGAGTTAACGACCCCGACAAGAACTATCTACCTGAGCAATAAATGATTACAGACAGATTTGTGAGTTCCGGTGAGGGTTATCTCCCTTGTCTGCATGCAAACTGCCTTTAAAATGACATGCCTTCAGAGATCTGTGTACAAACGCAAGCACTTGTAACTCACTGACAGGTTAAGATAATTACGATTAGAAAGATTGCTCCAAGTGAACGAATCAGATGACTACTTATTTGCCGACTGGAGTTTAGTTGCAGATTGCCGATCTATCATCTTTATCATCCAAAATGTTTTCACAGTTTTTATAACAAGATCTACGATAAGTTACTCGACAACTGAAACTATTATCCAGAAAAGACATAATTAGTTTACACAGTGGATAAACAGTCTGTTGTCGAATTTACAGGAACCTCCTAGTCAGAGATGTACATTTCAGCACGTGATAGTTGTATATATGTACATAGACTTGCAATCGACACATGTCAACGCTGTAAAGCATGTGCGAGCCGACGACGGGATTGTTTCGCACGGCGCGCTGAATGTTAGACATTGCTGTCAATTGGGTTTGGATTGCATACGTGGGAATAACATATTGTTTATGTTGTCTACACCTCGAAACGCTATTTCAAGTTCGCTGTGTCTCTCGCGTGGACGTTTTAAGTTAATTAAACAGTTAATTCTTTCTCCGACGTTGTAAGAAGATTAATGATATGTACCTTGTATTAAAACATACGATGTAAATACACATGGAAAAAGCATTATGTAGTTTATGAAGATTGATGTAAAAAATACATCAAAACATTTTCAGTATTTACACATGAACAAAAATCTTCACTTAATGAAAACTTTGGCAATGGAAACTTTAAAACGTCGTTGTACCTGTCGCCACCCTAGACTAAACAACCAGCCAGTATATGTAAATGCCCGCCCACGTTTTAGCATACTAAACACATGGGAGATTTATAACTGAACAAGCAAGCTAAGTGGGAAAATGACAACACAGCAAATCTATTAGTTTGTCTCACAGTCCCTGAATCTCATAATGTTTCCTACAGCCTTGCCCGGCCTGCAACGTTAAAGCCGTAAATGAAGCAAGTCTCGATTTCCTGGGATTCCGAATCTCCAACCTTATTGGGGCACCTCTTCAATGAAATGGATTAAAATCGTTACCATAAAGGTTATTTGTGATAACTCAGAAACTAAGCATTACTGTACAAAACTGTTGCTTCGCGGATTATTCGTATCAAATAGTATTTCTTGTGAGACTGAATTCGGCGGTTCCTTTTTTACCGTATGAACATGAACATTTCTATGTCTGTTTTACCCTGTGAAGTATTGAAAATCATTGGTAGGGGCTGGCCATGTGTGTCTGTGTCTGTGTTTGTGTCTGTGTGTCTGTGTCTGTGTGATGGAGAGGCCAAAATATCAACTGGCAGAGATAGAACAAAGCGTTTTTTTCAACAAAACAGGGTCAAATTAGGTACAATTACGTGTTAATCGCCTGGTAAACGAAGACTTGTATTATTGAAATTTGATACCTGTGGCTGACGTTTATGTACTGCCATCCAAACTAAGATATGTATTAGTTATTTTTGAATGTCCATTATTTATCTTAAACTGTGTGTCATATATAACGCGCAATGCACGCGTAAATACGTCATCTCAGATTTGGGATCATATCACAAGCTGTTCCGTCTGTAAGCCAAACATAAATCCTGACACGTCTCTAATTAAATCGTCAAGTCTGCAGAGAACGCAGACCCTTAGAACAGACACCAGACACTGACTGCAGATCTGGACTCGCCGCACCGATAAGGTGGTCTATCTTTAAACATCTCCTGATATACAATTAAGTTTGTGTTAAATTAAAAAAAATATATTTTTAAACATGTCCTCTATTCTATCCTCCGCCCCGTGAGATTCAGCACGTTCTACGCGCCTGCTTTGCAGTGTTTCTGGTCATTGTTTATTCCTGGTCTCGCTGTTCCAAGCACATGCTGTATATACAGGTATATTCTTGGCAGGTTTGCCTTTAATCACAACTAACGTTCGGTGCTGATAAATGCCATATTTTAATGAAAGAATGGCGCCATGCCGGTCACCGACCTGTCGTCGTAACAACGTTGTTCGTGCAGGCGTCGTCGTTCTCGTTGGTTTCTGGACACAAAAGGGTATGGCGAATGACTGAGTTGGGTTCACATCGCTGTTGGTAATATTCCAGGAATATCACGGCGAGGGACACCGGAAATAGGCTTCACACAATGTACCCATGTTGGGAATCGAACCCGGATCTTCGGTGTAACGAACGTGTTACCACCTCTACAAGGGTGTAGATCAAATAGTGAAACACCTGTTTCTTCGTTTGGTTGTTCTGCCAGCTGTATGACATTGGTCTGTAAATAATGGAGTCTGGATCAAGCTACTGATCGATATAGTGAGCGAGACCTTGCGAGCCAGGATAGGAAGACACACTCTCAGACACCGGAACAGTTGATTCGCTTCAAACAACAAGCTGGGGATGATAGGATTCATTCAAGCCCTGGATCCTCTCAGGATCTGCGGGGTGGAAGATAACCGCCGACTATATGCTGTGAACACAGATTTAGGGAACTGTGCCCTCTCCAGAGCGTTTGTAGTACACAAAACGTGTGTGTCTGATTGACATAGTCTGATGACAATATATGTTGGCCATCATATTTAACAAATAAATCAATGTTACTTCTAGGCTAACCCCAGCGAACTCATGTCAAGCTTGCGGTGAACCGACATGAATGGGTATTGGTTGGTCACAATGTGTGACAAGACTAGCATAACGATATCCCAACAGATGGGCAGAGCCTTTGTTCTGATACATGTGGTCCAGACTCGACTGTTCACAGGCATCAGTGGTATTTCTTACTCATTCGGTCCACCCTCCCACTCACGTACTCACTGATTTACTCCCTCTAATATATTTACAATGTCTCACATAACGCTATACAAGCAGATGCATACATCGTGACAACAGGAGAGTAATGTGAAACATTGCCCTAACACAGTTATGTGTGTGTCTTTTGTTTTTCTGCCAGTTCACACAAGATATGAATAATATAATCTCCCTGTTTTTGTAATGTTAAAAAACCCAAGCCTGTTTGCAATTGTTCATAATTTTAAAATTTGATATGTCCTTCATTAGAAGATATAGCTGGTTCTCCTTAGGAATATGTAAAACAAATTAAACATAAAGCTTCTTCAAGTCAATTTCGTGAAAGCAGCCTCGAATATTAAGTCTCTCCTATTTACGAGAAAAGAAAAACCGATATTATTTTTACCAGAAGCACATATCACTCATTCAAAACAAACATCACATCTTATATAAGCTCCCAGATGCATTATGTATTCTATCCTCACAAGTTGGGCACAGTTCTAAAAAAATCAATTCTTAAAAATGGTACAAGGCATCAACTGAATCATTTCAATAGCTTGCAATTAAATTCCGATTAACAGCGGAAATCCGGGCGCGGCGAAACCTAAATCGGTTGACAACATAAAAAATACTCTTAAATTCCTTGTACAAGAGCTTCTGAAGAGCAGGTTTTGACCGACATTTTGCTCCCGCACAGCAAGCCCTACAGTGCATCTCATCAACGTGATGGCGAACATGTATAATATCCCTATCTCGAGTGATGAAATAATTGTCTAAACATTTGCGGTTAAGTTCAAACAATTTTCATATGTAGGCTACCTTGTTATGAAAAAAATGTCTGTGATGCTCGACAATAAAAGTACCGCTCGTTAATCATGAGCTAATGCCGCGATGACGGAGCGCATCAGAGGCTAGAAGTACACACACCAAGGAACATATTTAAAACACAGGGTTCTTCTTTTTCCAATTGACGTACATGTCAAAAAACTGTGTTTTATTCAACATGATGGCAGATCCTAGGTTAGGGATTATGAAAACAGGATGATAACCTTTTCCAAACAAACACTATATAAAAAATATTAATGTCTAAACGAACGTCCCCAAGAAAGTGGTAGGTGAAATGTTTGAAAGATTATTGCAGTTTTGATAAGGTTTTGCTTGGTAAGAATGTAGAGGTGAGTCCTGATACACAAGGAGATACAGGGATGTCACATGCGACTTGCACACCATCAGCTCTACTACGTCAACATTGCCATTATTAGACAGACAAATCTCAAACAGTCTCACACATCTGTCTTGAAAATCAGCGAAAACATTACAATGTGAAAAATGCGTATGTGTGTAAAAAGTGTAACTCATTTTCACCTTATCGTGGGCACATTCTGTTCCAAAACTTGCTGCAAGGCCCTACTGTTCGTATAGTTTCTGTTCCATAAACATGCATGCATTTACGTTCGTTGTGAACCCAAACTGTATCTAAACATGATGCTGGCTAGTGCTGCATCTTGATTTAGTTCTGTACTGAGAAAAAAACACATTAGAGAAGTTGGCATCCACAAATCTGGCTTTTCTTATGCTTTGCACTTCTAAATGCCCTTCAAAATTTAAGTCTTGTATTGGATCTAAGGTTGTGGACAATGTCTGTTCCTTAACCTGCCGCGGATCAACTATTTCTATGTTTGCTATGCACCTGCACTGCATCTGCTGGAGTTGGTCCACACTGCATCTTAACATTAGCACAGATGCTCCTGCATCTACATTTGCTATGCACACGTACTGCATCATACTTTGCTTCATATCCGTACTAGAGTGTCATTTGTAACATATCTCTACTGCATATAAGGTTGTTTTGTATCTGTCGTGCATCTGAAGTTGTTGCAAACAAAAACTGCATCTGAACTTGATACGGATCCGCACTGCGTCCAAAAGGCTGCAGACATGTTCATTTCCTAAACAAGCTGCAGACAGGTTCTGTTCTTAATTATGCAGACTGTTCTGTTCCTAAACATGCTATAGCCGGGTTCTGATTCTAAACATGCTATAGCCAGTTTCTGATTCTAAACATGCTGAAGCCAGGTTCTGATTCTAAACTACCTGTGGATATGTTCACTTTCTAAGCATATTCCGGACAGGTTCTGTTCTTAAACATGATGCAGACAGTTCTGCTCCTAAACTGTCTGCCAGACAGCTCTGTTCCCAGACATGCTGCAGCCAGGTTCTGTTCGTTAACTCTCTGCAGTCAGGCTTCCAGCCAGCACAGTATTATTGGTACTTTGGATCAACAGTCAATTATACAAGGCTGACTTATATATACAGGTTTATAAGAATATAAACGCTCTAACAAAACACAAACAGCTAAACATAAGTGGAGGTGAAACAGCGCACCCAACAAGTGAAGCACAGCCGTGTTTCCGAGACACAGTTACACATACACTCAACATAAGAACACATTACGCAAGACGAAGTTGTTTCAATGCACAGAGTGACGTTAATGATATTTCCTAGTTTTTATCACAAACAGCAAGGAGTTTGTTATACGACGTCCCCCATTTTTCTCCTAGCTTTGCTTTCATCTTATCTCTTCCTAAACGTGCGCCAAACTGTACAACGCATTTTCCCGCCATTCAGTTGCCAGGTTCGAGTTACACGATAGACACAGCATCAGACGTCACGAGCGGGACCATACCTAGCAGTACACGGGAGGGGCTAATATGAAAATTTTAATTACAAACACTTGAATAATTATTGTTAACATGTACTCCCGACGTCAAGGTCGAACCCCGACCTTCACTGGGACCTAGCTGAATAAAAGACTATTCATCGTCCGAACTTACTTCTTAACCTGCAAAATGGTAAATGATGAAGCTAATTTGTAAAGAAAGATTTGAGCCAGAATCGTGCATACAGCCTTTATTGAGAGTCGGGGGCGTTTATAGTCGCCTCATTGTGAAGGGAAATTGGCTTCAGAATAATGTCAAGCGGGGTGCTTTCGTTGAATTAACTTTATGTTTCTGTGTTAATGTTACATGTAGCATATGTTTGGGAAACTGTTTGGGCTGTTAAGGATGTTTTTAGTGTCCAAGCAACAGCATGGTGGAAATGGCCTTCACACTTTGTACCACGAGAGGAATCGAACCTCCGACGTGACGAATGCTTTAACCACGAAGCAACTCACCATGGATCATGCCTCTGGATACACATTTCACGATGAGCAAACAGTTGCACCTGGAACCTTAACACGTTTTCTTGGTACAGACAGGGACCAAAGACTTTTGATTTTTTACTTCATCAAACTTTGTTCATTGGTTGTTTTTGTCGTTTTACATATTTTCGTACGGGTGTTTATTTGGCGTTAATATAACACTATGAGATACCAATCAGGCAATGACATCTGATAAATATCAAGGTATTCTACTTACTACTCGGATCCACCAGGGCCGAAAATCCAAACTAAACCCAAATAAATGTAGAATGTAGAGTTTAGTTACCCTTGTATGCACATCGACTTAAATAAACAGAAAGTAGTCAGAACCAGAAAAACGGACCTCTCAGTTCGTTACAAGCATGTGCGATATAAACGCAGTGTACTCTATTTGTGTCTGTTTGCGCGAAGGTTCCCCCAAATTAAAACAAATTATCCCTAGGACTTAAATTCTAATTGAAAAGGAATAACTGAACAAGTGAGTAACATACAATCTAGTGGCTGACATTATGAACCTGGATCCACGTGATAGATGTTATACAGATGTACATGTTCCTGTAAATAAACGTCCCTCACTTCAAACAGAAACACATATTGTTAGCGTTTTGTCAAATAATATGAGACAATACTGAGTTAGGCAAACGTTTGCTTATTATTCTTGTGCCCTAGCCATGCTGATTAGATAGGAAAACATCCGTAAAGCATTACATGAAAGAAACGGGAATCCCGAGCAACAAAACGAGCTGTAACACTCCACATACTCGCCCATGAAGCCACCGGCTGTGGGTCTTCACAGACAATTAGAAAACAAAAGACAATGTAATCATCCCTTATGCAGTGCTTAAAATAATTTG